>NC_056674.1:13859807-14483461 GCF_018350195.1 Panthera tigris
CAAGTTTACTTTCCACTTATGTAAATTAGGTGTATGTAGTTGGTGGGTGGACTTTCACGTGATCATTCAGAGACCCAGGCTCCATGCGTCTTGAGGCTCCATCCTCTCTCCTGGGTTCACAGAATCCTTGCCGCTCAGCCAGCAATTGGGGTGGAGAGAGAATGAGCCCTGCACGTGGGAGGTTTTTGCAGAGCAAGTTTGCAACCTGCAGAGAACACTACTTCCGCTTGCATCCCATTGGCCAGAACGCATCACACGACGAGGCCTCCCCGCAAGGGAGACTGGGAAATGTCCTGGCGTGCGCGGGGCAAGAGGAGGGAAGGTGGGTGTTGGTGTTTGTTAGCAGCCTCTGCCTCAACCATGCAGAAGGCGACCCTCGGAGGGGCGCGTATGCGGTGTGTTGGCCAAGGTTGGCCCCAAGAAGCAGGAGAGGAGCCCGCGTCCTTCCCTTCGTTGCAAGGAGTGGACCTATAGCTGAAGCATTTTGGTGGATGACACAGAGGATATTGGCAGGCCCCAGTAATGCTGAGTGGAGTACGTGGTCTGACCTCAGACCTAGTTCTGAAAGAAACTCCTCAGGAGATTAAGGGCTTGTTGCCCAGAGTATTTATTTGACCTTACAGGTAGTTTCAAATGAGGCCTGCGCTCAGGAGTGTCTACTGAGAAGACGCCCTGGCTTTGGCCCGTGTTTCTACACCTCTGCTGGGTGAACTTGTTGTTAATTTTTGGGCTGAAGATCCCACTTCCTTCCAGAAATGACACATGATAGGTCCCAGTAGGGGTGCTATTACCGGTGTCTGACACCTGAACAATAAGAGTAGACACCTGATGGATGGTAGGAGCAAGGTGGGGAGACTGAGGCTCGTGTTAACCCTTTCGGTGCTGGATTGTGAGAGGTCTGGAGGTGCAGGGGTGGGCCCGAGCCATATGGGAGCCACATGGGGAGATCCTCAGGGTAGTAACTCTTTACCAACCAGCATGGGAAGTACTTAGATATTTTACCGACATTACAACCATGTCGCCCTTGGCCCCACGATCCTAAAATGCTGTAGTTCCATAATTTAAAGACTCCATAGCTCCTTGTGTCAGTGCAGCAATACCCGGGAAGAGCGTGGAGTTAAAATTTAGACAAGCTCGCTTTCAATTCTGCCCTTTCCAGTTCCTCCATCTCTTGGAGTTCCTGCATCGTGTAGCATGCCATACATAATAATGCCTATCATGTATGAGGGCAGGATTCACACGCAGCAATGACCACAACATGGAACGGTTGCTGGGTTATTGTGATACAACATGATGTTATGGTTAAAAGCTTGACCTCTGAGGTCATGCAGGTCCTGTTTAAGTCATAGGTCTGTTGCCTACTAGCTGCGTGACCTTGACAAAGTCCTTCTTTTCTCACCTACCTCTCCCCCTCTTTCTTACTAAATTCCACCTGCACTGGCTCCCTTGCTGTTTGAGAGCACACCAGGCCCCCTGCCTCAGGGCCTTTGCACTGGTTATAGCTCTTCTGCTTGGTATGCTGTCCCTCAGTATATCCAAATGGCATATTTGAGAGACAAATGTCTAGACTCAGATATGATCAGACAGGCTTAAAGAACTAAGGTTGACTTTATGGAACCAATGAAACCCCTTGGAAAAATTGGCCTGATACCTTGCTTGCAGGGTTCCTGGCAGCTTTAGCAGGTGAGTAAGGAAGGTCACTTCCTGGTAGGCCCAGGAGCCTCAGGAGATTTGGGGGACCTCGAGAAAAGAGGAATTCATTTAAATCTATAGGTTTTGCAGGCAAAATGTGGTGATGAGTGCTTGGCTTGGCTCCTTAGCCTCCAGAGGCTTTTAAACATTCGATCTGAGATTCCTTATGAAACGTTCCAGCAAAGCAGACTTAAAAGTGTCTGTATGGTCAATCACCATTCTTGCTGCACTTACGTAGATGACCAGGCCAAGTTTAATGAGATTAGTTAGTCATATTTTGATTATCTTTGGTAGAAATGGGGGTTATTGTAGAGGGAAAAATATGTTTCCGTGACACACCTTTGTGGCTATCCGATTCTAGTGCTGTTGTCTTTGAGGTTTTGTTTTCTAGCTATAAATTGGACTGGATACTGAATTCTTCCTACTTCCTCCCATATCTTGCTACAATTCTTCAAACTAATGATTCCAAGTTTTCTCCCACCTTCTGACTTGTGCTCATTGAAAACAAACACTGCCTTTTTCCAATGCCATGTAAGCTGAGGTGGGACAATTTGATAGAAACTTCAAAGAAGTCACCCCAGCAGCTCACGTATGGGCAACCTTTGTGCCTGTTCCTGTGTGGCCACTCAGAAAGACCAGAGACTTTCAAATTTCAAACCAGGAAAAGCATCAGACTGTCACTGCCTGCCCTCAGTCCATCTGCAGATGCTTTGAGCCTGACATCTGGAAATCTCCACTGGCTGCTTTCAGAACTCAGAAGTGGGGATTATAACCTACTCCAATCATTAAACTTTGTTTTTTCTTTTGTTTCTGTAGAAATCACTCTTACTAAATACCTGAGGGGCACCTGGCTGGTTCAGTTGGTTAAGCCGTTCGACTTCAGCTCAGGTCATAAACACACAGCTTGTGGGTTCGAGCCCCACGTCGGGCTCTGTGCTGACAGCTCAGAGCCTGGAGCCTGATTCAGATTCTGTGTCTCCCTCTCTCTCTGTCCCTCTCCCGCCTGCTCTCTCTCTCTCTCTCCCTCTCTCTCAAAAATAAATAAACATTAAAAAAATAAATAAACTTAGGGGTGCTTGGGTGGCTCAGTCAGTTAAATGTTCGACTTCGGCGCAGGTCTTGATCTCACGGTTTGTAGGTACGAGCCCCGCGTCAGGCTCTGTGCTGACAGCTCCGAGGCTGGACCTGCTTTGGATTCTGTGTCTCCCTCTGTCTCTGCCCCTCCCCCGCTCATGCTCTGTCTCTGTATCTCTCAACAATAAAAAGATGTTTTAAATTTTTTTTACAAATAGATAAACTTAAAAAAAATACCTGATGCACCATGTAGGCTTAACGTGGGGGAACTCACACTTCCTCATCTCCTGAAATGAGACACAGCCCTTTAACTGAACTGGCCTACTCTCAGGAATAAAAAACTGGTCTGATGAGATATGAAGCAATCTACCAACTCAGGACAAGTTCAAACCTACCTATACCAGCTGGCCCAAGGTGTTAAAATATCTTGCAATATTAGCCAAATCCTTGAACAGATTTCCCCATGGTCACTAACCTGTTTTCATGGCTTGACCTTGTCAAGTTTGGGGCAATGTTTACAGACTGGATTTCAAATACTGCCTGTATAATTATTATAAGATTTGCTACTATCCCACTTCCTGGTTACCGTGGGCCCTCCTCCTGATTTAGCACATCAGCTACCTAGGCAGTTAATGTCCTCACTATTGACTGGTGCCTTGGCATCACAAGGTGGATGGTAGTGTAAACCTTGACACTTTTTTTCCCTTTTCCTTTTTATAATGCAAGAGCCTGACTTAAGATTTGATTCCCAAAGCATCCACTTGGATGGCTTTCTCTAAGAAGTACACTACCAGACACACATCTAGATTAAGAGGCAGGCCATCTCCCACTACTCAGGCCCCTTACTTTTAGAGATCTTTGTTGATTTTGATAACTGTGTCATTTGGAACATTTCTTTTTTCCCTTTCCATGCTTTAAATTTCTGCTCTCATGGGGTGCCTGGGTGGCTTAGTCGGTTAAGCGTCCGACTTTGGCTCAGGTCATGGTCTTGCAGTCCATGGATTGGAGGCCTGTGTCGGGCTCTGTGCTGACAGCTCAGAGACTGGAGCCTGCTTTGGATTCTGTGTCTCTCTCTCCCTCTTTGCCTCTCCCCTGCTTGTGTTCTGTCTCTCTCGCTCTCACAAATAAATAAACACTAAAAACATTTTTAATTTCTGTTCTCAATTCACCAATAAAGAGTAAATCTGCAAAACCCTATTCCACCACCCTTAAGATCCCAATAAATGCAGAACCCCAAGGCCATGGGCTCCCTTTCTTTCTTCCTGCAACTTCACTGCATGGCCCCAGGTGTGCTGTGTAATTCCCAGGTCCTTTAAGTAATGCACCTTTAGTTTTTTTCAAAATTTCCTGATAGCTACTGCTGAAAGGCATCTTGCCCTCATAAGAACCACATGGGCCGGTCCAACCATAACACTGATGATTGACAGATGGAGATTGCACAGAACAGCAGGACATTTCAAGTCCCAGCTTCCCCACCTACTAGCTGGTTAACCTCTTCGGTTTCCTCAACTGTAATATGGAGAGAACAGTAATCACCTCTTGAAGCTGTGGGAGCATTGAATGGCCTAATAACTGTAAAATATTGACATTGCCTGGCACAGAGTCAGTGGTTAATAAAGGCCAGCTGTTTTGGGGGCACCTGGGTGGCTCAGGCGGTTAAGCGTCTGGCTCTTGGTTTTGGTTCAGGTCATGATCTCATGGTTCATGGGTTTGAGCCCTACAAGGGTCTCTGTTCTGACAGGAGCCTGCTTGGGATTCTCTCTCCTCTCCCTCTCTCTCTGCCCCTCCCCAACTCGTGCTCTCTCTCTGTCTCTCTCTCAAAAAAAAAAAATAGATAACTTAAAAAAAATAAAGGTCAGCTATTTTGGTTGTTTGAAAGACCTACATTTCTAACATTCAACCTATTTATGCTATTAATGATTTAGTATTAAAGCCTCTAAATCTTTTTTTTTCCTAGATAGCTAGGCTGTAAAGTCAAAGTGCATTTTTTTTTTTACTTTAAAAAAATTTTTTTAATGTTTCTAATTTATTTTTGAGAAAGACAGAGCACGAGCGGGGGAGGGGCAGAGAGAGAGAACGAGATACAGAATCTGAATCAGGCTCCAGACTCTGAGCTGTCAGCACAGAGCCCAACGTAGGGCTCGAATCCATGAACTGAGAACATGACCTGAGCTGAAGTTGGATGCTTTACTGACTGAGCTACCCACATGCCCTAAAATCAAAGTGCATTTAAGAGTCTCTTATGTTTTGGCTCCCTCCCTCTCTAACCTTAATTGTTTCCTTCCCCTCCCCCATGGTACTGAGGAGGGCACCTGTTGGGATGAGCACTGGGTGTTGTATGGAAACCAATTTGACAATAAATTTCATATTAAAAAATAAAAATAAAAAATAAAAAGCATTTGTATAAAGCTGCAAAAAAAAGTGCATTTAAACCAGAGACAATATAATTTATTATCTTCACTAGGATTGTTTTCAGAGCAAAAGAGATGCTATTAATAATTAAGCCAGGGGCACCTGGGTGGCTCAGTAGTTGGGGCCTGAGACTCTTGATCTTGGGGTTGTGAGTTCCAATCCCATGTTGGGTGTAGAGATTGCTTAAAAATACAATATATTGTTTATTTATTATTATTTTAATATTTTTTTATTGTTGAGAAATAGAGCGTGAGTAGGGGAGGGTCAGAGAGAGGGAGACACAGAATCCGAAGAAGGCTCCAGGCTCCGAGCTGTCAGCACAGAGCCTGATTCAGGGCTGCCACTCATGAACCCCGAGATCATGACCTGAGCCAAAGTCCAATGCCCAACTGACTGAGCCACCCAGGCGCCCCTATAGTATTTTTAAATTAGAGCATGTACATGGTTAAAAAAAATTTTTTTAATGTTTATTTTTGAGAGAGACAGAGTGCAAGTGGGGAAGGGGCAGACAGAGAGAGAGAGAGAGAGAGAGAGAGGGAGACACAGAATCCAAGCTCTGAGCTGTCAGCACAGAGCCCAATGGGGAGCTCAAACTCACAAACTCTGAGCTCATGACCCGAACCGAAGTTGGATGCTTAACCGACTGAACTACCCAGGCACCTGTACATGTTTTTATTAAAAAAAAAACTTTTAAGTTTATTTATTTTGAGACACACACACACACACACACACACACACACAGCAGCAGCAGCATGAGTGTGGGAGGCACGGAGAGAGAGGGAAAGAGAGAATCCATGCTGTCAGCACATGGAGCCCAATGTGGGGCTCGATCTCATGAACTGTGAGATCATGAACTGGGTGGAAATCGAGTTGGATGCTTAACCAACTGAGCCACCAGGTGCCCCTGTTTTTTAGACATGGTGCTATTGCACACTTAACAGACTATAGCATGGTATAAATGGAACTTTTAAATGCACTGGGAAACCAAAATATTAATTTGACTCATTTTATTGCATTAGTAGCTTTATTGCAGTGGTCTGGAACTGCACCTGCAATACATCCAAGGAAGGTCTGTTTTTCTGCTGTAACTCAGGCCTGGAGAGGGTGTCTGAGGGGGCTTCTTAGAAACAGGTCCAGGCCTGGGGCGCCTGGGTGGCTCTGTTGGTTACACTTGTGACTTCGGCTCAGGTCATGATCTTGTGGGCCGTGGGTTCGAGCCACACATCAGGTTCTATGCTGACAGCTCAGAGCCTGGAACCTGTTTCAGATTCTGTGTCTGCTTCTCTCTGACCCTTCCCTGCTTGTGCTCTGTCTCTCTGTCTCTTGAAAAATAAATAAATGTTAAAAAATTTTTTAAAAAAAAGGAAAGGAAAAAAAAAAACCCAGATCCAGGCCTGGGTATATATCCAAAATATGTGAAAGCAGACAGAGACTTGGAAAGATAGTTGTATGTTCGTGTTCATAACAGCGTTATTCACAATAGCCAAAAGGTGGAAGCAACTCAGGTGTCCATCAACAGATGAATGGATACACAAAATATGGCCTATCCATACAACAGAATATTACTCAGCCTTAAGAAAGCAAGAGAGTCTGAGATGAGCTAGAACATGGATGAACCTTGAGAACATTATGTTAAGTGAAACATACCAGTCACAAAAGGACAAATACTGTATGGTTTTTCTTTTTCTTTTTAATTTTTGATGTTTTATTTATTTTTGAGAGAGTGCAAGTGGGGGAGGGGCAGACAGAGGGGGTCAGAGGATCTGCAACAGGTTCTGTGCTGAGACTAGCAAGCCTGATATGGGGTTTGAACTCATGAACTGTGGGATCATGACCCGAGCTGAAGTCGGATGCTCAACTAACTGAGCCACCCAGGTGCCCTTGGTTTTTCTTACATGAGCTGATTCACAGAGACAGAAAGAGTGGTCCTTACCAGGGGCTGGAGGGAAGGAGAAAGGGGAGGTGATACGTAATGGGTAAGAGTTTCAGTTTTGCAAGGTGATGAGTTTGGGAGATGGATGGTGGTGATGGTTTCACAAAACGTGAAGGTACTTAATGCCGCCGAATTGTACACTTAAAAATGGTTAAAATGGTAAATTGTATGCTAGCACAATGTAAAGAAAGGAGGAGGAGGAGGAGGAAGAGGAAGAAGAGGAAGAAGAAATAGATCTAGACCATCTGACCCTCCTCCAGCCATGCCCAGGAGGAGGGAGGAGCCTGTGGGCTGAGGGTTCCTGCTTTCCTGGAAACCAAGACTCTGCTGTGGACTTTCCCTTTGGGACTGTAGAATTCCCTGTCTGATGGCCTCAGATGCCTCTCCTCCAGGTCCACCCTCCAAGAGCAGTCTACGTCTTTGGCGTGTGCACACCTTGACTTGAGGGATGGTCAAGAGGTAGCTGGATATGGGTGTGGACAGAGCTTGGCACATATGGGCTGGGGGACAGGACAGAGCTGTAAGTGGGAAGGAAACAGAGGTGGGTCTGGGGCAGGGTGACTCTCTCCGAATGGTCACATCCCCTTGAGGAGCTCAAGATCATCCAGAACTCCAGAGAACATCCAGATCAAAGCTTGCTTTCCAGGTTGTTGGGAAGGGTTCTTTGTCAGGGAAGGAGAAGGCAAGCTTTACTGGGTGGTCGTTGGTTGATGTGATGTTTGCAAATACTCAGAGAAGGCGGGACCTTCCTTGGTGTCCTGCCCTGTGTAGGGGAGGCTAAGGTGGCCACCCAGGCCTGCTTTGTGACAGAGATGCTCACTTCTAGCCCCTGCGAGTGTCCACTGCTAATGGATCAGAGCTGATTGATTTATAAGATTCGAAGAAAGGCCTTTGGCCAAAGGGAGATACCTCACCAGGCCGGTGGTCTCCCTCAGAGGAAGCCACATCCAGCCACTGGTTGATGCAGGAGTATGAAGCCAGCCCCTTGCTTCAGTTTGGGACAGCTCCACATGGGACTGACTGGGTCCTCTGCGCATCCGGGTCACAGTCCGCCACCACCTGTGGCCCTGACTTCCCTGCAGGTGTCATTATGTGCACCTCCATCTCAGAGTCTGTTTCTAGGGATCCGATCCAAGACATTCTGTGCTCACTGATGGTAGTGATGGACCTGGGACTTCTCTCTCTAGGCAATTCCCTGAAGGCCAGGAGCCTCATCTCTCTTTCATGGTGACATCTCCACTACTCCTTCCCCCTGACAGACACAATGCCCCACTTGGACCAAACCAGACAGACTATAAAAATTATACAGTCCCGGATAAAGTGTACAAAGAGTTGTTCACTTGGGGGCCAGGGAAGCCCTCTGAGAAGGTGATTTCTGAGCAAGTTCTGAAGGAGAGGAGAGGGTGAGCTGTGAGGGTGTCTGAGGGAAGGGCAATCTAGGTAGGAGAACAGGCAGTGCAAAGGCCCTGAGGTGAGAGAAGCCCTGGAATATGCAAAGATAATGAGGAGGCTGAGTGTTCTGGAGTGAGTTAGGAAGAGAGAGTAGGAGATAAACTCAGCGAGGGGGTCTGGAGGCCATACAGGGTCATTTGGTTTTTACTCAAAGTGAGATGGGAGCCAGGAGGCAGTTTTAAGCAGAGGAGGGATGTGACCCAACAAGTTGTATTAGATCACTCTGGCACTGGTATTGACAACAGACATCTGGTTATAATAATAATCAAATACCTAAAAATGTTGAGCCTTTACTATGTACCAGTAAGCCGCTGGATCATGGAGGCAGTACTATTGTGTCCACTGTATGGAAGAAGAGAGCAAGTCTCAGAGAGGTTGAGTCACTTGTCCAGAGTAACAGAGCTGGGAACTGGAGGTGCAGGGATTCGAGGGGACTCCAGAGCCCTAGATCTTAACTGTGGCACTTTGGTGCTCCATCAGGGAGCTGGCAATCTCAGCCCTGGTTGGGTTGAAGGAGGTCAGGTGGGGATCAGGCTCTGGAAGGACCCAGGAGCCAACACTCCCCAGTCTGGCAGCCCTACCTAGGAGATCTGAAACACCAGCTGAACTCAGAGGACCCATACTCAGCCTATACCTTGAGGATGTGGTATGCCCAGAACTGGGTGTCCTGGTTGACAGCATGGGGCACACCCAGAGGCAGGATGTCTAGGAACCTAAGGATCTCGTGGAGGACAACATCTGTGTCTGGCATCCAGGCCCCGTCCCCGAGGCAGGGTGGTCTCTCTGACCTCATGACTCAGTCAGTCTCTCACTCTATGAGCTCCATTCAGAAAAGGGTGGGAAAAAGTTCTGACCACGGGAAGGCTTATTGCCTTGGGCATCTATCTCCACCCTCAGCATCCCAGTCTTCAAGCCCATGATTGTGATCGCGTTAACAGCAGTCATCCTGCATCCTCTCAAATGATACTCTCCCCATCCCCCAGCAATGTGCTGGGAGTCCCAGGTCCTTGTACCCAGCCTGCTGACTTCAGGCTGAAAGTCTGAATACTTTAAAGGGATCAAGAGCCCATATGTGAGGGCGGTATTGGTGGTCTCCATCCTGGCAAAAAAAGATGTCACGAGCAGAACTGAACAAATTGTCTTAGCTGAATTGTGTGCGTGGGTCCCCTTGCTTCTACACACAAAACCACACAATGCCAGAATCAGAGAGAAGCCAAAAGAAGCCATCTATCTAGACCAGGGATGGCAGACAAATGGCATTCCTTAGTACACTTCCACTTCCTTGGTCTTTGTCCACAGCAGGCATTATCAATCTCAGCACTCTTTTTTTTTTTTTTAATGTTTATTTATTTTTGAGACAGAGAGAGACAGAGCATGAACGGGGGAGGGGCAGAGAGAGAGGGAGACACAGAATTGGAATCAGGCTCCAGGCTCTGAGCCATCAGCCCAGAGCCCGACGCGGGGCTCAAACTCACGGACCGCGAGATCATGACCTGAGCTGAAGTCGGACCCTTAACCAACTGAGCCACCCAGGCGCCCCTCAATCTCAGCACTCTTGTGCACTAAACCTCACAATCTTTCTCAGACTCTCATGAAATGAACGTTGACACATGAGATGAAGCCCATTTATAGTCCTAGATCTAGACGAAAACCTCTGTTATCAGGACATCAGTTTTACTGATGGAAAACCCGAGATCCAGAGATGTGGGGAAAACTAACTGGTCACGCAGGCAACTAAAAGGTAGAGTGGGGGATTTGGGACCCAGGTCTCCTGAATCCCATCCAAGGATGCTCCAAGACCCTCAGCCCCCACAGACCCCAGAATGGAATGAATCTTACTCCAAGGCTCCCCTGCTCCCCATGTGGATAGGAAAGGTGTCAGTGAAGATCCAGGGAGAAAGGGGCCCTGGAGAGAAAGTATCTTGGTACCTGTTGCTCCCTCTCCCTTGAACACTGTTCCCCACCATTCTTCTCACTTCTGGGTCATGCCTATTTATCACTTGGGTCTCAAATTAGATGGAGTCTCCTCCAGAAAGCCTTCTCTGACCTCCAGACTGGCAGGCACTGCTTGAGCTTCAACTCTGACCCCTCTCCTCGAGCCTCCCTACCCCCAACACTGTCCATGAGCCAAACGCTGAACTGGCCACTGAAAACACCAAACAGACTAAGCCCTTGCCCTGTAGGAACCAGAATTTGTACATCTGAAAATCTGCCTCCTGCCCCTCACTCTTCACTTCCACTTCTGAAGACCTCTGTTTATTGTTGCTAATTCTGTGGTGCATTTGGTCCATATTCTTGTTTAATGCTTGTAACAATTTGGGAAAAATTTACGACTCCCCATTTTATAGATGAGGGAACTGAGGTCCATCAGGGAGGACAGCCACTTGCCAAGACTTACACGTGGTAGAACTTGCTTTTAAATTCAGGCGTACAGGACTCCAGGGTGGCTCAGTCGGTTAAGCGTCCGACTTCGGCTCAGGTCATGATCTCACGGTTCGTGGGTTCGAGCCCCGCGTCGGGCTCTGTGCTGACAGCTCAGAGCCTGAAGCCTGTGTCAGATTCTGTGTCTCCCTCTCTCTCTGCCCCTCCCCCACTCGCGCTCTGTCTCTCTCTGTCTCAAAAATAAATAAACACTAAAAAAATTAAAAAAAAATAAATTCAGGCGTACAGGACTCCAGGGTGCAGGTTTGAAGCCTCTAGAGCAAGAGTTCTTGAACTGGGGTCCAGGCACCCCTAGAATTCAGGGGGCCCTTGAACTTGGATGGAAAATAAAATTGCAGTTTTTCACTTCCCTCTATCTGAAATGTGGCCTTTCCTTCGGTTATGAAGGCAGATGACAGTGACCGTCATTAAGCCGTAATGGTGCCTTTATCACCCGTGGAGACCATAGGCATTCTCATAGCACATTACAGCTCTAGTTCTTTTTTTTTAATTTTTAAATGTTTAGTTATTTATTTATTATTTATTCTTTTAATGTTTATTTATTTTTTTATTCTTTTAATGTTTATTTATTGTTGAGAGAGAGTGGGACAGAGCATGAGCAGGGGATGGGCAGAGAGAGAGAGAGAGAGAGGGAGACACAGCAGAATCCAAAGCAGGCTCCAGGCTCTGAGCTGTCAGCACAGAGCCTGACACAGGGCTTGAACTCACGGTGCACGAGATCACGACCTGAGCTGCAGTTGGACGCTTAACCGACTGACCCACCCAGGCGCCCCGAATTAAATTTTTTTTAGAATCAAGTTAGTTCACATACAGTGTAGTCTTGGCTTCAGGAGTAGAAACCAGTGATTCATCTCTTACGTACGACACCCAATGCTTATCCCGAAAAGTACCCTCCTTTAATGCCCATCACCCATTTAAACCATCCCTCCACCCACCTCCCCTCCAAAAACCTTCAGTTTGTTCTCTGCATTGAAGACTCTCTTATGGTTTGCCTCCCTCTCTGTTTTTATCTTATTTTTCCTTCCCTTCCCCTATGTTCATCTGCTGTGGTTCTCAAATTCCACACATGAGGGAAATCATATGATATCTGTCTTTCTGTGCCTTATTTCACTTAGCATAATACGCTCTAGTTCCATCCATGTTGTTGCAAACGGCAAGATTTCACTCTTTTCATTGCTGAGTAGTATTTCATTGTGTATATACACTACACCTTCCTTATCCATTCATGGACGTCGAAGGACGTTTTGGCTGTTTCCATAGTTTGGCTATTGTTGATAGCACTGCTATAAACATTGGGCAGGCACATGCACCCTAATGAATTAATTTTTTCTAAGTTTATTTATTTTGAGAGAGAAAGAGAGAGCACACGTGCACAAGCAGGCGAGGGGCAGAGAGGAAGAATCCCAAGCAGGTCCTGCACTGTCAGTTCAGAGCCTGACACAAGGCTTGAACTGATGAACCAAGCTGTGAGATCACGACCCGAGCCGAAGTTGGATGCTTAACCTACTGAGCCACGCAGGTAACCCATGAATTAAATTTTTTTAATTGTGGTAAAATACACATAAAATTTACCATTTTAACTATTTTAAATTGCATAGTTCAGTGGCATTAAGTCCATGCACGATATTGTACATCCCCCCCTGGAGCTAGTTTCTGAACTTTTTCATCACCCCAAAAGAAAAACCCTATGGTTTCAGGCAGTTGCCCCCCCACCCCCCTTACTCCCCTGGTCTCTGGCAAAGACAGATCTGCTTTCTGTGTCTGTGGATTTGCCTCCTCTGGACATTTCATATCAAGAGAATCATAGTCAATATGTGTCCTTTTATGTCTGGCTTATTTCATGAATTGAATTCTATGCAGTTTTAAAAAAATTATCCTAAGAAGCCCATGGTACCATCTTGCACTGTAATACGTAAATGGGCCAAAGAGGATTTGTAGCAAACCTCTTGTCTCATGAGTTGGGTTTTAACAGAGAAACATGTTCAGTGAGCACATACTATGTGTCAGGGTCTATCTAAGTGCTTTACACACATAACTGACTGAAACCTCACAGCATCCCTGGGGATGGGGAGAGAGCATTTTACAGATGAGGAAAGAGGCACAGAGAGCTTAAATACCCCTCTAGCTGTCCTATGGAAAGGGCTGAGGCTGGGATTTGAACCCAAGTCCTCTGGTTCTAGCAGCCAGTGGTTAACCACTGGGCCATGATGCGCTGGCTCCCCACTTAGCCTCTCAGCCTGGCTCTCAACTCTCACTGCCCCAGCTCCCCACTCAGGCCCCCCTCACTAATCTCTCACTAGCAACCCCTACACCTTACTAGTCCCTCAGCCCCTCACTAGTCCCTTAGCCCCTCACTAGCTCCCCCTGCCCCTCACTAGTCCCTCAGCCCCTCATTAGCTCCCTCTGCCCCTTACTAGTCCCTCACTAGTCCCTCAGCCCTTTATTAGCTCCCTTTACCCCTCACTAGCTTCCCCTGCACCTCACCTGTCCCTCAGCCCCTCACTAGCTCCCCCTGCCCTTCACTAACTCCCCTTACCCCTCACTAGTCCCTCAGCCCTTCACTAGTCCTTCAGCCCCTCACTAGCTCCCCCTGCCCCTCACTAACTCCCCTTACCCCTCACTAGTCCCTCAGCCCCTCACTAGCTCCTCCTGCACCTCACTAGTCCCTCAGCCCCTCACTAACTCCCCCTGCCCCTCACTAACTCCCCTTACCCCTCACTAGTCCCTCAGCCCCTCATTAGCTCCTCCTGCCCCTCATTAGTCCCTCGGCCCCTGACTAGCTCTCCCTGCCCCTCACTAGTCCCTCAGCTTTTTATTAGCTCCTTCTACCCTTCACTAGCTCCCCTTACCCCTCACTAGTCCCTCAGTACCTCACTAGTCCCTCAGCCCCTCTTTGGCTCCCTCTGCCCCTCACTAGTCCCTCAGCCCCTCACTAACTCCCCCTGCACCTCACTAGTCCCTCAGCACTCCTGTCTTTCCTGTTCTGCCTCTCAGTGAGACTTCAATCTCCATGGGTCTGTGTGTCTGTCTGTCCTCAGTCTCTGGGCTCCCGCATTTCTCTGGCCATCTCCTCATCTCTCCACCTGCCTCTGTGCCAAATTTACCTTCACAGCCTCAGGTGTCATGGTTCCATCTTTGTACCTTCTGCCCTGATAGTGACACGTGCCGCTCTCCAATGTGAGGGTCTCGCTACCTTCCATTCAACACGCGCAGCCACTGAGGACCTAGTGAGGGGCAGGGAGAGCTAGTCAGGGGCTGAGGGACTAATGAGGGGCAGGAGGACACACAGGTGTCCAATAAATGTTTGTTGAATGAATGAATGAGTGTTTACCACGTGTCTTGTTGTCTTAGGAGAGCGGGTTTCTCATTCTCTTACCATCTTGTCACATGACGAGTCTCCTTCAGGATCTGTCTGATCCTCCACTCCCTTTAGCCTTGGCCTCTGGGTCTCTGGGTCTCTCCTGTGGCCACTGCGCATTCACCGAGCACTTAGTGTGTCCCAAGCCGTGCACATTGGGTCTCATCTCCATCCTCGCAGTGACCCCATGGGGTAGGTACTCACACTTTCCAGAGGGAGAAACCTGACGCTTGTCTAGGTGTCTCTGACACAATAAATACATGACAAGGCTGAGGTTTGAGACTGAGTCTGCCTGACTCAAAATTAGTGCTTTATTTTCACGTATGAACACTTCCTACAATGTGTTCCCTCAGAGTCCCTAGACTCTCAGATGTGCTGGGGAGCTGCTATTGACCCTCCTGCCCTCTTGCTGGGTTATTAACAGTGCAAATTAGCATTCTAAAGGCCCTGAGAAGTCCTGGAAGAAAGGAACCTGCTTGCCTTTTTCAATCCAATCTCTCCCTCGTTAATTTTTCCAAAGAATCCCTTTTCCCCAGAATTTACAGTTCTCTTCTGTCTCCTGTCCTCTCTGACTCTTTTTCTCTCTGCTTCTCACTGTCTGCTATCTCTCTCCATGTCTCTGTGTCTCTGTATCTCTCTCAGAAAGGCAGCAGAGGAAGTGGTTGAATAGCAGGTTCTGCAACGAGACCAGATTTGACACCGGATTCTACTTCTAGACTGCTATGTGAGCTTGGGCAAGGTCTTAAGCTCTCTGGGTTTCACTCTCCCCGTCTATGGGGATGACAGCAATACTTACCTCAGAGGGTGAGGATTAAGTACCTTACTCTGTGCAAAGCACTTCATGGCTCCCTATCAGTGACTCCTGAGGCTGAAATGAGGCCCCAGGCTCAGTGCTAGATCACACAGGACAGAGGGAACCAGGACTTCGCTGGGGCCAGGAAAGTCCACAGTGGCACCTCTCCAAGGTCAAGAGACCTTGGAAAAGTACAGGTTCCACCCCTGATTTCACAATATCAGGATTATCAGTGCCCTCCTGTTGGGTTAGAGGTGTATGGGGTGAAGCTGGGCCTGGCAGTTTTGACTTTCAGACTCAGATAAAGCATAACCTTGCCTCCCCCTCATGCATGTGGGGTGACTCAGCCACCTCACCTCCTAGATCAGGATTTTTGTTGCTGGCAGGTGGCTTGTTTAGCTTTGTAAACAAACTGCTGGTTCCCCATTTTAAAGGAAAGAGAAAACGGGCACCTGGATGGCTCAGTCGGTTAAGCGTCCAACTTTGGCTCAGGCCATGATCTCACAGTTTGTGGGTTTGAGCCCCGTGTTGGGCTCTGTGCTGACAGCTCAGAGCCTGGAGGCTGCTTCGCATTCTGTGTGTGTCTCTCTCCGCCCCTCTCCCCTCTCTCTCTCTCTCTCTCTCTCTCTCTCTCTCTCAAAATAATAAATAAACATTAATAAAACATTAAAGGGATGGCACAAAAACAGACACTCAGATCAATGGAACAGAATGCAGAGTCCAGAAACAGATCCACAAACATATGGCCAACTAATCTTTGACAAAGCAGGAAAGAATATCCAATGGAATAAAGACAGTCTCTTCAGCAATGGTGCTGGGAAAACTGGGCAGCAACATGCAGAAGAATGAACCTGGACCACTTTTTTACACCATACACAAAAATAAACTCAAAATGGATGAAAGACCTCAATATAAGACAGGAAGCCATCAAAATCCTCAAGGAGAAAGCAGGCGAAAACCTCTTTGATCTTGGCCGCATCATCCTGTTACTCAACATGTCTCCAGAGGCAAGAGAAACAAAAGCAAAAATGAACCATTGGGACCTCATCAAAATAAAAAGCTTCTGCACAGTGAAGGAAACAATCAGCAAAACTAAAAGGCAACAGACAGAATGGGAGAAGATATTTGCAAACAACATATCAGATAAAAGGTTATTATCCAAACCTATAAAGAACTTATCAAACTCAACACCCAAAAAACAAATGATCCAGTGAAGAAATGGGCAAAAGACATGAATAGACACTTCTCCAGAGAAGACATCCAGATGGTCAACCGACACATGAAAAAATGTTCAACATCACTCATCATCAGGGAAATACAAATCAAAACCACAATGAGATACCAGCTCACATTTGTCAGAATGGCTAACATTAACAACTCAGGCAACAGATATTGGCGAGGATGCAGAGAAAGAGGATCTCTTTTGCATTGCTGGTGGGAATGCAAGCTGGTGTAGCCACTCAGGAAAACAGTATGGAACTTCCTCAAAAAATTGAAATTAGAACTACCCTATGACCCAGCAATTGCACTACTAGGTATTTATCCAAGGGATACAGGTATGCTGTTTCGAAGGGGCACATACATCCCAATGTTCATAGCAGCACTATTGACAATAGTGATAAATGGATAAAGAAGATGTCGTGTATATATACACACAGTGGAGTATTACTTGGCAATCAAAAAGAATGAAATCTTGCCATTTGCAACTATGTGGATGGAACTAGAGGGTATTATGCTAAGTGAAATTAGTCAGTCAGAGAAAGACAAAAATCATATGACTTCACTCATATGAGGACTTTAAGACACTAAACAGATGAACACAAGGGAAGGGAAGCAAAAATAATATAAAAACAGGGAGGGGGACAAAACATAAGAGATTCTTAAATATAGAGAACAAACAGAGGGTTCCTGGAGGGGTTGTGGGAGGGGGAATGGGCTAAATGGTAATGGGTAAAGGGCATTAAGGAATCTACTCTTGAAATCATTGTTGCACTATATGCTAACTAATTTGAATTAAATTAAAAACAAATTACAATTAGAAATGAAAAAAAAATTTTTTAACGGAGAGAGAAAGAAAGGGGCTGATAGCCAGGCAGAGACACAGAGAGAGGTGAGGATAGAAAACAATTTGAAAAAATAATGGCCGAAAAAAGTTCCAAATTTGGCAAAAACGTAAAAAACACAGATCTAAGAATCTTAACTAAACTCAAGCGTGCACGCGCGCGCGCACACACATACACACACACACACACACCAAACTTATTACAGGAAAAAAAAAAACTACCCAAGACATGTCATAATCAAATTTCTCAGAACTAGTGTTAAAAAGAAAATCTTGGGGTCCTGGGTGGCTCAATCAGTTAAGTGTCTCGCCCTTGATCTCAAGTCATAAGTTCAAGCCCCTGTGTAAGGCTCCATGCTGGGCATGGAGTCTTCTTAAAAAAAAAAAAAAAGAAAAGAAAAAAAGAAAATGTTAAGGCAGACACAGAAGAAAGACACATGATGTAGAAAGCAATAAAGTGGGCATCAGATTTCTCATCAGACACAGTACAGCTAAGAAAACACTGGAGCCACATCTTAAAATCCAACGTGGCAAACCTCTAAATCTAGAATTCTACATCCAGCTAAAAATCTTCTATAAACAAAGACAAGACACAGGTGTTTTCAGATACACCAACGTTAAGGAATTCCTCACCAGCAGCCCTATACCCCCAGAAATGTGAAAGGGAGTCCCCCAGGCAGAAGGAAAATGATATCAAATGGAAATATAGGGATCTACACCAAAGAATGAAGAACCTGGACATGTAATTGTATAGGCAATAGGTAAGATTTTCCCCCCAACTATCTAAATCTTTTAAAAAGATATTTGAATGTTTAAATAAGATAGTCACAATGTAGTGTGAGGCTTACAGCATATGTAAAAATAATCCATGTGAAAACAGTAGCCCAGAGCTCCGGAATATTTTATGGGCAGGTTCTTATGAGATATGTGACGTGACATAATACTACCTGAAGAGAGACTACGATAAGGTAAGGATGTATTCTGTGAACACTAAAGCAACCACAAAGATAAATCAAACAGTTGAAGCCAGTAAGCCAGTGAAGGAGATTAAAGGGGATTTGTTAAAAAAACAAAACAAAAAGCACAAAAAAAACCCCAAAACACATTAAGTTCAAGATGTATGCTATCAACCACAAAAGTAAGCTAGCAGACAAAATGGAATTATGGAGACTATGCGATCCCAAAGAAGTCTGAAAAAGAAGAAAGAGAATGAAGAGCAGATACCAGACTGAACACCGAGAAACATCTCGGATCATATTCAGTGCAGACGGTTGGAACACCCAAATGAAAAGGTCTGGGAATGGAGGGAAACAAAAGCAAGACTTAACAATATGCCGCCCACAAGAAACATACTTGAGATGCAAAGACACAAGTAAATTAAACGGGAAGGATGGGGGTGGGGGGAAGGCACCGTAGCAATGCTAATCAGAAGAAATCTCAAAAGGACTAATATTAGTATCAGAAGAATCAGATTTCTGAGAAAAGAATCTTACCAGGGATAGAGAAAGCTATTTCATGATGATAAAAGTCAATTCATCAAGAAGACATGACAGTCCCAAAGGTGTATACGCTTGAAAACTGAGCTTTAAAATGCATTCAGCAAAAACAAACAGAACTGCAAGGGGACACAGGCAAATCTCAGTTATACTCAGAGATGGGATTACCCCTCTTTTAATAACTGATAGAACAAAGGGGGTGGGAATTCAGCAAGGATATAGTAGCAGAGAACAGCACTACCAACCACTTTACCTGAGTGACATTTATTGCACACTGAACCCTGCAAGGGCAGAACACATTGCTTCCATGTCTTGGCTCTTGTAAATGATGCTGCAATCGGCAATATGTGTGTGTGTGTGTGTGTGTGTGTGTGTGTGCACGCACGCACGCACGCTTGCCCAGGCAGATATCTTTTTGAGTCAATGTTTTCTTTAGATAAATGCCCAGAATTGCAATTGCTGGACCCTATGGTTCATCTATCTATGTATCTATCTATCATCTGTCTACCTATGTATCTATGTATCTATCTATGTGAGGCGAAGGCGGGGGGGGGGGGGTTGGCGGGGAGAGGCAGAGGGAGAGAGAGAGTCCCAAGCAGGCTCCTTGCCCAGAGCGGAGCCCAACACAGGGCTCGATCCCATAACCCTGGGATCATGACCTGAGCCGAAATCAAGAGTTAGATGCTCAACCAACTGAGCCAACCAGGTGCCCGGGGAATTTCTATTTGTAATTTTTGGAGGGACCTACCTACTATTTTCCACAGTGGCTGCACCAGCTTACAATCCCACCAACAGTGCATGAGCGTTCCTTTTTCTCCACATCCTCGCCAACACCTATGTTTCTTGTCTTTTTAATAATAGCCATTCTAACAGGTGTGAAGTGATGTCTCATTGTGGTTTTGACTGGCATTTCCCTGATGATGAATGATGTTGAACACATTTTCACGTAATGTGGCATCCTTATCATTGGCCAAGTGATTGCAACATTGGCCTATTTATATAGTCCAGGATAATCTCCCCATTTGACAATCCTTCATTTAATCCCATCTCCAAAATCTCTTCTACCATTTTAGGTAACACTCACAGGATATGGGGATTAGGACAAGGACATCTTTGAGAGGCCACTATTCAGTTTACCCAGAATGCAAAATAATGAATACCTGGTGGAAAGAAGGTAGGCAAAAGAGAGTGTATACCATATGATTCTACTTAACAGAAAATTTACAAAGTGCAAGCTAATCTCTAGAGACAAACAGCAGATCAGTGGTTGCCTGGGAAGGGGATTAAAAATGGGGGAGGGAGAGGAGTGTCTGGGTGGCTCAGTTGGGTGAGCATTGGACTCTTGATCTTGGCTCAGGTCATGATCTCACAGTTCGTGAGTTTGAGCCCCATGTCGGGCTCTGCACTGTGTCGACACGGAGCCTGCTTGGGACTCTCTCTCTCTCTCTCTCTCTCTCTCTCTCTCTGCCCCTCCCCTACTCCTGCTCTTTCTCTCTCAAAATAGATAAATAAACATTAAACAAACAACCAAAACCCCCAACTTTTCCACAGCTGGCAGCCCCACTTGTGCCCCCTGCAGACTCTGTCCCCATGTTTCTGTATCTCTGCCTCTCTCTTGCTCTTCTGTTCTCTTGCTGTTTCTTTTGTTCCCTCCCTTCCTCTGCCTCCATCCCTACCCTATATTCCTTGTCTATTTCTTGGCTTCTCCCTGTCCTGCCTCTGACTCTCAGCATATCTTTTTTTGTAATCTGGTGTGTATTTCGCACTTACACAACACCTTGATTGGGACCTTGACTTTTCTTCAGAAATACTTAATCTGTGTTTAGATTTCATGAAATTTGTAACTGAAAAACTAGGTTCACATACCCAAGTTGCTCCAAATGTACTTGTAAGTTTTCTAATCACTGAAGTGAGTATCAATTCTAACTAAAATCAAGTTTCACATTTTCTGCTGGCCATGTTTCGAGTGCTTAATAGTTGCATGTGGCAAGTGGCTACCATATTGAATGATGCAGCTCTAACCTGCCGTTGTGTCTCTCGGTAAAACTGTCCACCTCTCTCTGCCTCACTCTCCCCATTTATAAAGTGGGGATGACAACCGTACCTACCTTAAAGGGTGAGGATTGAGTGATTTACTCTGTGTAAAACACTTTATGGCTCTCCTTCAGTGATACCCGGGGCTGGAATGGGGCCATGGCTCAGTGCCAGATACACAGCACAGCAGGGGCCAGGTCCTGGGTCAGGAAATGGGGGCATCTCTCCCACATCAACGAAGTTAGGGCCCCACCCATGAATTCAAATTATCGGGACTATCAGTCCTTTTCTCCTGGATCGGAAGGGTATGATTCAACCTCTGAGGCCAGGGTCCTGCAGCCTGCAAAGGGTTTGTCCAACATTGCAAGATAGACGTCGCCTCGTGTCCCTCCGGTCTCTTTTGAGGGAGAGAGTGACAGAATGAGGTGGAAAGCCAGGCCCAGGGCACGACAGGTGGATGTGGCCACATTCATTTACATCCTGGGCAAATCTGGACTGAGCCTGCCGGAGGCCCAAAGGCCCAGCGTGATGATGGAGACACACATGAGCCCAGAGGACATCAATCAAAATGCACCCAGTCCCTGCAATACTGGAGCTGAGAGTCTAAAGTCAGAAACAGAGACACCAAGATAGTGAGAGATGGCAAGAGATAGAGTCACATAAGACTGTTCCAGAGGGTCAGAGAAATGTCCTGCACTGTAAGGGCAGAGCCAGGGGCGGGGACAGAAGTGCCAGGCACTGCTCAGAGCAATCAGAGAGCCAGGGGTAGGCGTGGGCGTGGGGAGGGACCTGAAAGCTGCACCCGCCAGGCCTCCGTCTCTATCCCTCTCTCTCTCTCTCTTTCTCTCTCTGAGTCTCTCCAGTTCTGTGCCTCTCCCCTCCTCCTGTCGTCATCATCACTCTCATCAGTGGCTGTCACTGGGGGGGGGTTGGGGGGGGAATAGGGGGGTGGAGGTAGACACCGGGCACCTAAAAGTCCCACACAGACAGGGACCAGGAGACGCACAAACAACGCAGGCACACCCAGACTCACGCACGGAGACGTGCACCCAGATGCACACAGCCTTTCCCAAATGAATCCACACAACTACATGTAAGCCCCCACACATGCAAAAACATATACGCAACCTCATGCAGACGCATACACAGAAACAGACCAGCACGTTCACGTGAATACAAACACCACTCTGCATATAAACTCCTTCCAGCACACGCACAGACGCAAGCAGGCGTAGGGAAACGTACGCAAGCGCGAGCACGTCAAGGCGAACGCACATGCTCACCCAGAGCCGCAAAGCAAATACACAATGTGTGCACCAGGCACGTGCACTCTTGTGGACTTTGGAATCGCTACCACCTGGTCTCTGCCAACATGTGCAGGGTTGTGTGAGCCGGAAGAATGGGACGTCCCATACTTGAAAAAGCACATCACTCTTTCAAGTTCACACTCCTGGACATGATGAGAAGGGAGGCGGGGAATGAATACAGTTACATAACTGGGTGGGGCAGCCAGCTCAGGATAAAAAGCCCAGATCAATCAAGGCTGAAGTTGGGACAAAGACAGTTGGGCCTGGCCATGGAGCTCAGTGTCGTTCTCCTTCTTGCTGTCCTCACGGGACTCCTGCTTCTGCTGGCCAGGGGCCACCCGAAGGCCCATGGCCGCCTCCCGCCAGGCCCCCGTCCTCTGGCCTTCTTGGGGAATATTCTGCAGATGGACAGAAGTGGCTTACTCAAATCCTTCCTGAGGGTGAGATGCCGATGCATGGGCTCTGAGGGTGTCTCCCTGCCCCTGGATCTGGGGATCACTCCCCAGAAGGAGTGAAGGCATCCTTTCAGGCTCCGGGGGTGGGGTGTATGAAGGTGGCGAAGAAGGTGCATGGAGGTGAAGCGTGGTAGCTGGTGGTCAGATGGTCAGAGGCGTCCCTGCTCAGTTGAAGTGTGTGGGCACTGGCCCCGGAGTGGGTGGGTGGGTGGGCACGCGGAAGCGTCTGGGCGCAAGCCATGGGTATAGAATTTCATACTCTTCTGCCACCGCCTGTGGAGTCTCTGGGCGCCTGCCCAGCCCTGGAAGAGAGAGAAGGGGCAGAGTCACCAACTGTAAGTTTCTCCTCTGGCAAGAAAAGAGAGCGGAGATTGGCCCAGGTGGATGCCAGGAGGAGAAGGAAGACGGGAGGAAGCACAAGGTTCTTACCAATAACGGTCACAAACAAATGTGCAGTAATGGCTGACACTGGAGTGTTTACCAGGCTCT
Source organism: Panthera tigris (assembly GCF_018350195.1). Classification (NCBI taxonomy): domain Eukaryota; kingdom Metazoa; phylum Chordata; class Mammalia; order Carnivora; family Felidae; genus Panthera; species Panthera tigris. The sequence continues at coordinate 13,882,807 of NC_056674.1, forward strand.
TTATCACCGCTTTCCACGCCTGATTTTACATGTGATTATCAATTTATTTATGAATAATGTAATCTACACCGATGCACCCTCGTGGCAACAGAAGAACTGGGTCACCGACATAACTGCCAGCTTACATACCCCAAGGCCACCACACTCCTGAATCTTGGGTTTGTCATCCCTTTGCTTTTAAGAGAGAGAATTTTCCCACAAGTGGAGGGATGGGTATGCATAGGCCCCGAGTACTTTTTACTTCAGTGCCTCCCAAGGGCACCACGTTTTTCTGTAAACTGCTGGGCTTGATTTCTTTGCTCAGATTTACATGGCTAGGATTTATCTGTATCGCTGTGGGAATTCATCAGGTCTGGCTTACCACACGCCTGCGGGGGAGGTGAGGTGCTATCCTTATCTCACAGGTATGGACCGTGAGGCTCAGCCTGGGGAAGACACTTGTCCTCAGTCACACAGCTGGGACTTCATGGAGGGAAAGCTGGGGTCTGGCACAGAGGTGTCCTCATCTCCAATGCCCTCCTAGGCCAAAGCTACCTAATGATTTGGGGATCACAAATCCTTTGAGAATTTGGTTAAGCTGTGGGCTCTCTCCCCTCCAAATGTCCACAAAGATTTTTACGTAAAATTTTGAGAGTCCAGACCCCTAAAGTTCTTCCATGGAACCTCCAGGATTCTTTAGGGGTCCATGATCCTCCATTATTATTGCATCTTTGGAGACAGGAAGGGAGAGAATGGACTAAGGGGTGTCACGATGGGACAGGTCGGAGAAGGTGGCCCCGCTCCACCTCCATTCCCTAGTATGCTCCCAGATCTTTCTAGAGTCAGACAGATTTGGATTTTGTGTTCCAGAGTCAACTCTTACTCATTGAGTCTCAGTTTCCTCCTCTGTTAAAATGAGATGGTGGTAAGAATGTGTGTCTCATAACATTAATGAGGACTGGGTGGCATACTGCATAGAGAGCCTGGTGTATAGTAAGTGCTCATTAAATGGCAGCTCTTTTGATCCATTCATTCAACAGTCATTTACAGGGCACCTTCTGTGTCCTGGGAACATTCTATGCATTGATGATGTGGCTTTAGACAAGGCATACAAGTTAAGCAAATAAGGAAATACTAGGTAGACAAGAGCTATGATTAAAAAGAAAGCCAGGTGCTATTTTAGAAAGTGGTGGAGCTACTTTAGATTGAATAGTGGGGGAGAGGCTCAGTGTCGCTGTGTCTGTGAGCAGACACCTTGCAAGATGCAGGAGCAAAGCACCGTAGAGAGGCAGGTGTCAGTGCAAGAACACTGAAGCAAGAGCAAGCTCGGCATGTTTGGGGGAAAACATGGAGGCTGGATCTGAAGGAGGGAAGGGGCGGGGGGGAGGACAAGCAGAGGGGTGACGCAGCCACCTCATGCAGGGCGATGTGGATCAAGGTGGAGACCTCAGATCTTACCCTCAGTGCAGTGGGGGGCATTGGAGGGTTTGGAGCCAGTTAGGGGTATTAATTAATTTACATTTTCATAGGGAATACTCTGGCTTCAGACTGGGGTGAGGTGGGTGGCCAACTGATCCTAAGAGGATGGGAATGGCAGTAGGGAGACCATAAGGAGGCTCTGCAGAGATCAGTGGGAGAGATTTTGCAGTAAACTTAATCTTTTCATGATTTTAAGTAAATTTTTAGTGAGGCTTAACATGACCCCTAAAAGCGCACAAGTCGTAAACGTTGAGCTCAATGAATTCTCTCAAGCGGACATACTCATGTAATTGACATATAGGTAAGTAACAACACGTCCTGTCCCCAGAAACCACCCTCCAGTCCCCTTCCAGTCACCACCCTCTCACTATCTTGACTTCATAGAAATAGAGTTAGGACATATGGACACTTTTGTGTCTGGTTGATTTGGCTCAACACTACGCCTGTGAGTTTCATTCAAGTCTTGGCTGTAGCACGGGTTCTTTTTCATTGCTGCATAATTATTCCATGGCATGACTATATCGCCATATATTTATTCTCTATCAGTGTTGCTGAGAATTTTATTTGAAAAACTTCAATGGGCGCCTGGGTGGCTCAGTCCATTAGGCTTCCGACTTCGGCTCAGGTCATGATCTCGCAGTTTGTGGGTTCAAACCCGCATCGGGCTCTGTGCCGACCACTCAGAGCCTGGAATCTGCTTCGGATTCTGTGTCTCCTTCTCCCTCTGCTCCTCCCCTCTTCACGCTCTGTCTCTCTCTCAAAAATACATAAACAAAAGTTTTTAAAAAACCTTCAGCGAATCAGGTTGTTGGTATTTTGGTGAATCTACATACACATTTTGGTTGGGCGTGCATCTGGGAGTGAAGTTAATGAGTCATTGAATATACATGTGTTTAGCCTCAGTAAATACCACGGAGCAGTTTTGTAAATGCCTGTGCTGATGTTATGTCACAATCATCCCCGAAGCCGTTGTTTTCCCCTCATGTCTACCAAGCAGTTTAGGGTAGTTCCCTGGGGACATTGTCAGGAGGCAGACAGCAGGTTGACGTTGGGTCACAGGAAGGATGACCCTTCAGTTTCAATGCTGGGGAGATTTGGTTCGACTCAAGGGTATAGGCAGAAGTAAGAGATATTTAACCATCTGTACTGCTTAGGGCACCAACCATGCAGACTCTGTCTGGGTCATGGGTTAATCCTTTAGTTGCTGGGTCCTGGGAAGGGGAAGGCACCCTGGGGTGGAGGGTCTTGGGGTACTCAGTAGCTAATTGCCAATCTATACATGAGTGTTTTTATGGTTTAACAACTGGGATGGCCACATGGGTGCACATTGGCTAACAGTAACCTTGGGCATGGATATGCTTCACAGCTCCGAGAGAAATACGGGGATGTCTTCACGGTGTACCTGGGGCCAAGGCCTGTGGTCATGCTGTGTGGGATAGAGGCCATACGGGAGGCCCTGGTGGACCAAGCTGAGGCCTTCTCTGGCCGGGGGAGAGTGTCTGCTGTAGAACAAATCTTTCAAGGCTATGGTAAGGACCTCAAAGACACCTGGAGGGGAATGATGGAAGATGGAAATTGGGGAGGGTGAGTCTGGGAAGGGGGGATAAGGGGCGCAGAGGGGCCCGGAGTCCCCTTCCAACCCTCTTGGGAATCCATGCCTTCCCTACACCTGCAGGTGTGATCTTTGCCAACGGGGAACGCTGGAAGCTCCTTCGGCGATTCTCTCTGGCCACCATGAAGAACTTCGGGATGGGGAAGCGGAGTATAGAGGAGCGGATTCAGGAGGAGTCTCAGTGTGTGGTAGAGGAACTGCGGAAAACCCAGGGTGAGTCCCCGGGGAATGGGTATGCTGGGTGCGTGGCAACAGAAAGACTGAGGTGTATCTGTGGGCAGAGAAAGAGAGGCAGAGATAGAGAATGACCCTGAGAGACCACCCAGCAGAGGGACAGACAGAGATGGGTAGGAATGGAACACAGGGAGCCAGAAGAGATGTGGGGTGTATAGTGTCGAGAGTAACTCAAGGACATAAACTTGGTTATGTATTAGCACGCTATTTACTTGGGTTCAGGGAAACCAACCCATGGGTGAATTGTATCTGCAAGGGCAAAAATAAGACTTACATAAAAGCAGGCAAAGAGAGAAAGGGGAAAACGATAGACACTTTGAAAATGCCAAAGTGGGTTTTTATTCTTCTTGAGTGGACTATTGACAAGCTGTCAGCGAGCAAGATGGGCAGCTGGGGCGTCCTGCCCTCAGGCAGCTGGGATGGGCTGTCAAAGAAGCACTTCTGAGGGGGGCCTGGGTGGCTCAGCCGGTGAAGCATCTGACTCTTGATTTCGGCTCAGGTCATGATCTTACGGTTTGTGAGTTTGAGCCCTGTGTCCGTCTCTGCGCTGACAGCACAGATTCTCTCTCTTTCCCCCTCTCTCTTTGCCTCTCCCCCACTCATTCTCTCTCTTTCTCTCTCAAAATAAATAAATAGACTTAAAAAAAAGAGAGAAGCACTTCTACTTACTTTTGGAATCTCCATATAAGGGTGTTTATGAGACATAAAGATGACAGGGTCCTTTCGTAAGAGATTTTGAGACGTAAATGTACAGGCTGGGAGGGAGAGGCAGAGGCAGAGACATAGGGAGCAATAGAGGACTAGGGGCAGCAGACCATGAAGACAGACTCAGGTGGAAAAAGAGCGACTCAGATGGAGAGAGATAGGGAAGGGAAAAGAGACACAGATGGAGAGATGAAGACAAAGAGAGAGACTGGAAGAGACCGGGAGAAGCAAAAAGAAACCAAGGCAGACAGAAACCAAGGTAGAGAAAATGAGACTGACAGACAAGCTCAGGAAAGGGTGTGCAGGGGAGCAAGAGAAGACGGACAGGTGAGACCCGCAGAGAGAGGCTGATGCCATGACACTTCTGGGTGGGTGCACAGTCCCTGCTCCCCTCCCATCCAGGGAGGTCAGGATGTATACAGACATCGGCTGTCAAGTGCAGAACGATTCCATGGAGACCAAAGAGCCCTGGAGGTGGTGAGAAGAGATGAAGGGAGGGGATGACAGACAAGGGACAGGGAGAGCAGAGCTTTTCAACTTGCACATGTGATTGAACACCAGCCCTGCACCCATCTGCCCCTGGGACTTAACTACCTGCCCCCAGGGTCAGAGCTGAGGCCTGAGAGGGACCCACCACACAGCCTCCATAGCTTGACGACCCTGCAGACAATAACAGAACGGCACTTTCCCCCCAGGGTTGTGGTGGGAATTTAGTAAAATAATACATGAAGTGCTTAGAACAGGACCTGGCGAGTCCATCATCTGGGCTAGTGAATGTTAGCGGTTCCTGCTCCTGCTTCTTTGTCACCACTGAGCCAGGGAGGGCAGTCACATGGAGATGGGGCAGTGGTCAAGTGCTCCCAAGGCCTTTGTTTGAGTCCGTGTCCCATGACCTGTGCCTCCTCCTCCTAGGAGCCTTCCGGGACCCCACCTTCCTTTTCCACTCCATGACTGCCAACATCATCTGCTCCATTGTCTTTGGAACACGCTTTAGCTACAAAGATCCCAAGTTCCTGCGGTTGCTGGACTTGTTCTACCAGACCTTCACGCTCCTCAGCTCCTTCTCCAGCCAGGTCAGGGAGCTGGTGTGGGAGGCTGGTGTGTGAGGTGGATGTCTAGGGCAAGGGAAAGGGGTGATCTGCTTTGGTGTCCCAGAAATGCAGCTTTGGGCTGGAAGCGGGGCACAGACAACAGGGAGGGACAGGGACACTGAGCAGTAGAGGGCGGAAGGGACGGGAGACAGGGATGGGGAGCTAGGATGAGGAGACAGAGATGGAGAGTCAGAGAGTCAGCAAGAGAGACCAAGACATGAGGGTTTGGAGGAGGAGAGAGAAGGACAGGGCGAAAGGGACGAGGAAGAGCAGAGATCAGAGACTCTGAGAGGCAGAGTGGCGGAGACAGAGGGAGAGAATAGGACTCAGACTGTCAGGCTCTCTATTCTTCTGTTCCTGGTTCCTGCAAATCTTCACCTCTGTCTTTGGCAAATCTCCTCAACTGAAGAAATTCAAGGATACGTGAAAATAAGGGACCACATTTCTCCATTTTCCCCATTTCCCCGCCCACTTTTGGTCTTTGTAAAAATATCTCCCAGATTATAAAGTAATATGCTCCTCTTTTAAAACAAAATAGTGTGGTTTCTCTTTCTCAACGAATCTGCAAATACCCCGATTGTACATTAAGTTTAAAAAATTAGGGGCGCCTGGGTGGCGCAGTCGGTTAAGCGTCCAACTTCAGCCAGGTCACGATCTCGCGGTCCGTGAGTTCAAGCCCCGCGTCATGCTCTGGGCTGATGGCTCAGAGCCTGGAGCCTGTTTCCGATTCTGTGTCTCCCTCTCTCTCTGCCCCTCCCCCGTTCATGCTCTGTCTCTCTCTGTCCCAAAAAAAATAAATTAAAAAACGTTGAAAAAAAATTAAAAAAAAAAATTAAAGTGCAGAACAGTATGCCTCATTATGGTTCGTACCAGGAGTGTATGTCAGATTTGTGTGTAGGACTGTTCCTAATGGTTAGTCACAAACTCCCATGACCTCCTGCTAGACAGTCTGATCCAAAAAGCTAGGATGGGGCCCAGAGTGAATATTTGCAGCAGGTGCAGCAGGTGATTTCACTTTTCTCTTCCCACAGACAACCACAGGGAGAGAAAAATCTAGAACGAGATTGACTAGAGAGTTATCAATGGTTATCGCTAAAAATTAAGAAAGATTGGGGTGCCTGGGTGGCTCCATTGGTTAAGTGTCCAGCTTTGGCTCAGGTCATGATCTCTCAGTTCAAGTGTTCGAGCCCCGCATCGGCCTCGTGCTGACAGCTCGGAGTCTGGAGCCTGCTTTGGATTCTGTGTCTCCCTCTCTCTGCTCCTCCCCTACTCATGCTGGCGTGCTCTCTCTCTCTGTGTCTCTCAGAAATAAAGAAACTTAAAAAAAATTTTTTTTAATTAACAAAGAATTTTGCATTGCCCTCTCTGTTTCCACCTTTTTTTATTTGCAATTATTTGCAACAGTTAGGTATTACATTAATCCTAGACAATCCAGTAGAAATATGTTCCAAAATAAATAGTCTTAAGCAGGCAGTAGGCTCATCTTGTGTATGCATCACGGTATCAATGTTTGGTGCAACAAAGGAGACGTGAGGGGTGGAAAGAGTCAGAGAGGTCTGAGCCAAACAGATCCACTGGGCGAGGTAGGCAATAGAAGCACAGAGAGCCAACCACCTGGCTGACTCAGTCAGTAGACCAGGCGACTCCTGATCTCAGGGTCGTGAGTTCGAGCTCCACACTGGGTGTAGAGATGATTTAAAAGAAAAAAGTAGCTGCAGAGAGACAAGTGAGAAGAGACACACATGGGTAAGGAGAGGCGCCAAGGAGAGAGGTGTGGCAGCAACCAAAACAGGACGGGAGGATGAGGGAGGAAGAGACAGAAGGAGAAAACTGGGAGAACAACAGATCAAAGGAGACTTAGAATCAGTGAGTGAGAGGCAGAGACAGAAACAGAGAGGCAGAGCAAGATGAGATTCTGCCCTACCCAGGCCCCAGGAGGGCTCCCCTCCCTGTGACTCCCTGGCTCCACCCCAGGAGGACCTCACAGCCCCTTCTCTGCTGCAGATGTTCGAGCTTTTCTACAACTTCTTGAAGTACTTTCCAGGTACACACAGGCAAATCTACAAAAACGTGCAGGAAATCATAGCCTTCATAGAGGACACTGTGGAGAAGCACCGTGAAACCCTGGACCCCAGCACCCCCCGGGACTTCATGGATGCCTACCTGATCCGCATGGACAAAGTGGGGGTTGGCGGAGGGGAACAGGAGGGGGCAGGGAGGGAGGAAAAGATGGCAGAGAAGAGAAGAAGGGTGGGGAAAGGGGGAAGGGAGTGGGGAAGAGGGGAGGGAGATGGGAAAGGGAGGAGAGACTCAGGAACCAACTGAGGGGAAGAGGAAAAAAGGGGAAAGTTGGGAGGAGAGAGGGAGAGAGATACAGGGGGTGTGAGACCCAGCAGCAGGGGAGGGCGCCCCCAGGCAAGAGCGTGCAGCAAAGCCCCCGCTCCCCTGACACGCCCCCTACCGCTCGCATTCAGGAGAAGTCCGACCCCAACAGCGAATTCCACCATCGGAACCTCATCTGCACGGTGCTCTCCCTCTTCTTCGCCGGCACGGAGACCACCAGCAGCACGCTCCGCTATGGTTTCCAGCTCATGCTCAAGTACCCTCACATCACAGGTGGGTGGGCGGGGACCACCGATCGAGGCAGGGGGCGGGGGCTTCTCATCCCTTTGGGAGCTGCAAAAGTGCAGCTGGGATCCTTCCTGAATGAGGGAGGAAGTGTTCACCTCCTATATATACCAGGAGCGCTGCAGGTTTTGAATGAGCCCCTAAGGCAGCCCCGCCGGTGGATGGATGAACAATCTGTCGGTGTGTTCTCCCATCATGTAAAGGCAGACTCCTCTCTCTGCCCACCCATCCATCCATTTATCTATCCTTTTATTTGTTACCTGTATTGATTACCTTATACTCAGATTCTTTCACCTATGATTGATTCAAGGACCTAGGCTTCCATTATTTATTTGGATTAATTGATTCAATTGTTGATCTTTTGAAACAGGGATTAATGAATGAAGTACTTGTCATTGATTCATTGGCTCGTTTGTCCATGCATGCATCCATCTGCCCTATGAACTAGATTTCATTCCTTAATTCTTCCATCGGTCTTTCAATCCACCCTTCATCCATTTATTATGCATTTAATTCAGTTAATTCATGACTGATTATTTATCTGTCATTCAGTCCCTCCATCTACTTGTTCCTTTTTATACCTATTTTATTTTATCTATTTTTATACCTATTTCATCACTTTTTGATACCTGTTATTTCACTAATTTATTTATTTACTTATTGCTCTATAGATATAGTCATCCATTCATTTATGCAATTGATTTACTGGTTAATCAGGTTCACTTATTTGTCTGTGGGCCATTTATTAATTAATGACCCAATAATTCATATATTGATTGGTAAACAAATACACACATCCATTCACTAATGTTCTTCCATTCGTCACTCTTTCCATTCATAAGTCGACTGGCTTATGTATTCATTTATCCAGGTGTTTGTGGGTTAATCTATTGATCTATTTCATGGTTATATTCCTGAGTACCTAGCACAGTGTCTCATCTATAATACACACACAATAAATATTAGGTCATTTTCTACTCTTTTTGTTTTTAAAAATTTCAATGTTTATTTATTTTTGAGAGAGGAGGAGAGGGGAGAGGGTGAATGGGGGAGGAGCTGAGACCCAGGGGGACAAAAAATCCAAAGCAGGCTCTGTAATGACCGATGTGGGACTCAAACTCATGAGCCTTGAGATTAGGACCTGAGCCGAGGTCAGACATTTAACTGCTTAATAGACTGAGCCACCCAGGCTTCTCTCCAGTCTTTTTAGAGGGAGAATTTTGACAGGTTTATAGCCTTGAGTTCTTAATGTGAAATTCTGTGCAAAATTGTGGTGTGTGTGTGTGTGCGCACGCACGTGAGTGTGTGTGTGTGTGTGTGTGTGTGTGTGTGTGTGTGTGTTTACCTGTGCCTGTGGGAAGAGGATTCATAACATTCAATAGATTTGAAAGGGTGAGAATTCTTGCTTCCCACCGCCCCCACCCCACCCTGGCCTCCCCCTCTTCCAGGGTTGTTTGCTCTGAGGGGTGTCAATGACCTAATCCTTTATTACAGGTTTTTCCTGGCTCATTAGCCCACACAAAGCAGTGTCCCTGCTGAAATGTCTCTTTAAAATGAGGTTCCCTCAAACTGAGGGTTGATGGGGGGTGGGAGGGTGGGGAGGGTGGGTGATGGTTATTGAAGAGGGCACCTTTTGGGATGAGCACTGGGTGTTGTATGGAAACCAATTTGACAATAAATTTCATATATTGGAAAAAATAAAATAAAATGAGGTTCCCTGGTCCCACTCTTCTGTACAGAGAGAGTCCACAAGGAGATTGACCAGGTGATTGGCCCACACCGCCTTCCATCCCTTGATGATCGAGCCAAAATGCCATACACTGACGCAGTCATCCATGAGATTCAGAGATTCAGTGACCTCTTCCCTATTGGCGCGCCGCACATGGTCACCAAAGACACTCACTTCAGAGGGTACTTCATGCCCAAGGTGAGGCCAGCTGGGCTCCCACATTTTTCCTGTGTGGACATCCTGGGTTCTCTTAATCTCTGCACTTGACCTGTTTTTGGTTTTATCACTAGGGCCCTCTTGGTTTTTTGTTTGTCTGTTTGTTTTGTTTTATTTTGTTTTTAAGGGTGGGCTGAGGAAAGGAATGGCAGTATCTGTTGACCTTGTGACTCTCCCTCAGGGCACTGAAGTATATCCCCTCCTGCACTCTGCTCTCAATGACCCACATTACTTTGAAAAACCAGATGCCTTCAACCCTGACCACTTTCTGGATGCCAATGGGGCACTGAAGAAGAATGAAGCTTTTATCCCCTTCTCCATGGGTAAGCCAGGCCTGCACTCTCTTTCCCAGACACTAGAGTGAAAGGCCACTCTCTCTTTGAGACAGTCCAGGAGAGATCTTGGTTCATTGAGCAGCTACTATATGCCATTTGCTTTACCTTTAACCCACTTCATCTTCCCTGCAACCCTAGACAGGGCTTAAGAAGACCACATCCCGGGGCACCTGGGTGGCTCAGTCGGTTAAGCGGCTGACTTCGGCTCAGGTCATGATCTCACGGTTCGTGGGTTCGAGCCCTGCATCAGGCTCTGTGCTGACGGCTCCGAGCCTGGAGCCTGCTTCGAATTCTGTGTCTCCCTCTCTCTTTCTCTGCCCCTCCCTCACTCACACTCTGTCTCTCTCTCTCTCTCTCACAAATAAATAAACATTTAAAAAAAAAAAGAAGACCACATCCCAAAGGCACATCTTGGTAAGCTGGACCTTGGGAAAGTATTTTAACCTCTCTACGCCTTGGTATAGAGATACACCTTGGTATAAAATAGCTGGTGAGCACTACTCTGAGCTCAGTGCTTTATTGGGGGCTGAAGATGATGCACTGGGCAAGTCACATAGGGACACAGTCTCTGCCCTGGGAAATTTACAGCCCAGCAGGGGAGATGGGCATTTATCATTTGACCACAAAATAGTACCTAATTAAACTTAATTAATGCTTGCAATGTGCTTAGAACTGCTTGGCACAAAGTCGGTGCTCATGGATGTGATGATGATTATTATCAGTAATCATAACTGTGATAAATGCTGTGAAAGGGACTTTGGGAACACAAAGAGGAAATACTGACTACTCTTGGTGGTTCGGTGAGGAAAAGCTTTCCTCGAAGCACTGGCTTCTAAGCTAAGACCTCAGGGGTGAGTATCAATCAGCCACTAGGAAGTGTTTCAGGCAGAGGGAACAGCAAGTCAAAGCCTGAAGGTGGAGACAGCATCGCGTTTTTGAGAAACAAACCCAGGGAGCCTGGAGTGTGGATTCTAAAAGGGGAGAAGGGTGAAGATCTCAGCTGGAGGACCTTGGAAGCTGGGGGGAGTTTGGGTTTATCTTGCTGGTACTGGGATCCAGGAGTGGGTCTTGACATGCTCTGACCTGTCTCTTTCCCCGTTCTGCACTATGTGGCCCTGTCTTGAGAAAACCCCAGTGCCCAGAATCCTCATCCTTTGGGAGAAAGGAGGACCCCCGAACCAAGGCCCTAGTCTTGAGTTCCATCAGTGACCCCAGTGACCCAGATCCCCTGGCTCTGCCCAGTGCTATGGCTTCCCTCATTTCATCTTAAGTGAGAGTTGGGGGACTTGTGGGATGGTGGGGTGGGGCCCATGATCCCATTCACTAGTCCTGTCCTAAGGTTAGAGAGAGAGGCAGAGATGTAGAGAGGGAAGGAGAGAGAGAGAGACAAAGAAAGAATGAGTGAGAAAAATGGAGAGAAGGACAAAGACAGACACAGAGAGAGATAATGACAGGGGACAAGTGACAGAGACTGAGTGCACAATGAGACAATACAGTGAGGAAGGGGAAACAAGAGAGAATAGGAGACAGAGAGAGAGAGGGGGAAGGAGGGAGAGAGTTTCAGATGGAATCAGATCCAAATGGACAGAGACAGGGAGCTTAAGGTTGAAGAAAGTGGGCAAAAGAGGAAGGAGACAGAGGAGCAATGTCTGATGGGAGGTCAATCAGAGCAAAAGACTGATGCAAGATTGCCATGAGTGGAAAGAACGACAAACCAAGCCGAAAGATGTTAGAGCCAACGGGATAGTGAAGGGTGTCCCAGTGGACAGTCCCAGGGATTGGGATTGGAAGAGAGGATGGGAGGGAGACAGTAGGAGTCAGGCTGTTCTGGAAAGAACTGGGTCACAGAACCAGTCACAGGAGAACCAGTCTAGAGCCCTGCTCTGAGTATCTCTAAGTCCATGTTACCTAACTTGTGATGTGCCAAAAAGATACAGACATTTCCCCCAGAGATGTCCACGTAGGCATAATGTCTGACACCTTGACTGGTCTAGGAAATATCTGAATGGCCTTGCCATGGTGGTCAGCTTGCAGATCAAGAGCCATTGAGGTGGGGTGCCTGGGTGGCTCAATCAGTTAAATGTGGGGCTTTAGCTCAGGTCATGATCCATCCTTGGTGAGTTCGAGCCCTGGGTCAGGCTCTGTGCTCAGAGCCGAGAGCCTGCTTCAGATTCTGTCTCCCTCTCTCTCTGCCCCACCCCCCTGCTCCCACTCTGTGTATTTGAGAGAGCTCTCTCAAAAATAAGTAAACATTAAAAAAGAAAGAGCCACTGAGGTAAAGGAGGCTTTCGGTGCCTCTTCCTGGGGTTCCTACTCCCTTTGTGTTTATTTCTCTTCAAGCCCGTGCTTCATAACCTACTGGAGGCTCTCACACCTCTGAGAATCCAAGGAAGCAGACCCATTCACAATTCTTTTTATTCATTTATTTATTTTAATAGCACGTGAGCATGGGCTCCTGAGCAGGGTAGGGGCCGAGGGAGAGAGGGAGAGAGAAAATCCAAAGCAGGCTCCGTAATATTCACGCAGAGATCAAGACCTGGGAGCCAAAATCAAGAGTCAGACACTTAACCAAGGGAGCCACCCAGGTGCCCCGCCCCATTCACAATTTTAAGTGTAGTTTGGTTTTTCCCCAAACTTTTGAAGCCCGTGGCTCTCGGACTGAGATAAAATGACAACCCAGATAGAGACAAACACACACAGTGCCAGATACACCCTCATGCTCCCAACCGCACACACTCCCCCCATGCGCTCCCTGCCCCCCAATCCTCCTCACACTCTCCCCCCACATACACTCCCCACACAACTCCCCTCCACACTCCCCTCCATACTCTCCCCACATGTTCCCCACACAACTCCCCTCTACATTCCATCCACACACTCCTCCCACACACCCCCACACACACCTCCCACCCCTCCCTTTCCTCCTTACACACTCCCCCCAACACACTGCCCACCCCCACCCCTCCTCACACCCTGGCCCTCCCCCACTCCCCACACAACTCCTCTTCACACTGACCCCCTTACTCCCCGCACACTCTCCCCCCCCCATATTCCCCTCCCATTCCCCCCTACCCACTCCGGGCCAACACACTCTCTGCCCCCACCCCTCCCCACACCCCTGCCCAGCTCTCACACCACACGCTCCCCACACAACTGCCCTCCACATTCCCCCCACTTCCTCCACACACACACCCGCACTACCCCCCCACACCCCCTACACTCCCTCCCACACAAACTGCCCACCACACATACATTCCCCACCACAGGCACACACACTCCCCACCAGACACACACTCCCCCTACACCCCACACACACTTCTTACCACACACACCCAGAAACAAACACAAACAATATCTACACCTATAGTATCCTTAGTACAGGCCAGGTGCTGGTCTGAGAATTTTTACAAATATTAATTTCTTTACCTTCAAAATAGTCCTTTGAAATAAGTACCATCCTCCTCATATTAGAGATGAAGGACATTAAAAACGTTGTCAGAAATGTGCACACACCTGCACATGTGAAGGCAGACGCACACACACACACACACACACACACATCTAACCTGAAGTGAGTGTTTGTTCTCCAAGTGGCCACTGAAGCCTCTGGAAATCTCACAGAAGCTACAAACTCTCCTGGAGAAATGTGCAAGGCACCTCCACCCAAAGGTTAGCCCCTGGTTTCAGAGGGCTCGGGACCCCCCTAAAACACCACCCTGGATTGCAGGTTGAAGGCCAGTCCCATACAAATCTGTTGTTGATGGACACAGATGTCTGGGCTTTGGGATGTGACCGGGCTAGGGAGGTGCATCGGCTCTGTGCCCACACTGGTGATCTTCTGTGTTCACAGGGAAGCGCATTTGTCTTGGTGAAGGCATCGCCCACATGGAATTATTCCTCTTCTTCACCACCATCCTCCAGAACTTCTCTGTGGCCAGCCCTGTGGCCCCCGAGGACATCGACCTCACACCCCAGGAGAGTGGCATAGGAAGAGTGCCCCCAGTATACCAGATCAGCTTTCGGTCCCGCAGAGGGGACTGAGAGAAGGGCCTCAAAGGATCCCAGGATCAGGAAGTATTCCCAGCTCTGCAGAAGCCAGTTCCTTGACTGGCCCTGGGTCTTCCTGCTGCTGAGAGACCCACCACAAGCCAGTGTCTTCCCCCTCCTCTGTTGCTGCCTCTGTGGGAGAGTCCTTTCTGCAGCCTCATCTCAGACCATCACTCTGCAGCTCTTGCATAGACTCATGGAAGTGTTTTCCTTTCCTTTGTTAACAGAGTTCCCAGTGTGGTGTATATATAGAAGCTGGGGGCTAAGACGGGAGACTTGACTCAGATGCTCTTTGCATTTGTGCCTCCCAGGCCACAGCTTCCCCCAGGGACTTCTCCCTTCCTCAGAACAACCACAGTCTCCATTTAGCAACTGTTTGCGCTCCATGATCTGTGCATACGTGACCTCCCTGGAATCCTCCTTCCAGTAGTCCCATGGGGCGGATACAATGATCATGCCCATTTTACACATGAGTAAACAAAGGCTAGACAATGGCATCAGTTGTCTGAAGTCCTATCATATGGCTCGCAGTGGGGGAGCAAGGTTCACACTCTCTCCCTGGCTCTCCACCTCAAATTCTTCACCTAGTCATACCCCCTTCTCCAATATATTTTCAAATTACTGTGAAATTCATATAACATAAAACTAAGTGTTTTCACTTTTTAAAAATTTACTTAGAGAGGGAGGGAGAGAGAGAGAGAGAGAATGCAAGTAGGGGAGGAGCAGAGAGAGGGGGAGACAGAACCTGAAGGGGGCTGGAACTCACAGACCTCGAGGTCATGCATGACCTGAGTGAAAGTCAGGTGCTTAACCAACTGAGCCACCCAGGCACTCCAGAACTAAGTGTTTTAAAGTGCATGATTTGGTGGCATTGGCTCATTCACAATGTTGTGTAACCACCGCCACTATCTAGTTCCAAACATTTTCATCACCCAAGAAGAAAACTCCGTACCCACTAGCAGTCACTCCCCATTCCCCCTCCCCCTCAGCTCCTGGCAACCACCAATCTGCTTTTGGTCTTTATGTATTTGCCTATTCCGTGTGATTCATGCAAATGGAATCATACAATACATGCTCTTTTGTGTCCGGCTTCTTTCACTTGGCATAATATTTTGGGGTTCATCCACATTATAGACCATTGCTTGTACACTGCCATCCCCATTCTTACTGAATTTCCCTACTTCCGTCCCTCTATGCAAGGGCCTCCTCAGCCCCTTCAGCTGCATGTTTCTCCCCTGGTGCCTTGGATTCCCTGGTATTCCCCTTCAAATCCCCTGAGACTGAAACAAACATCCAAATCCTGACATCCCCTGGGAAGATGGTGATCCATGCCATCTTACATGAGACCCACTTATTGTCAGGTCACTAGGGATCCTTCTAGAAGATGAGAACTTCTTCACCTCACAACCAGGCCCAAGAAGGCAAATATTTGCTAAGGAATGAATGAATGAATGAATGGTTCAATCAGTCAGCCTCAAACCCGCCCAACATGGAGCTAGGCTTCCCCCATCAGACCTTATCTTTTTCTTCATTTCTCATTCTCTTCTGAGGCCCATAGCAAATCCTTCTTTCCAGCGATCTCAGGATGCCTCAGTTCGGTCTTCTAGCGATTTCCAATCCCTCATGATGCAATGCCACCCTCTAAGAAAATCAGCCAAGAGCCACCCTTGCAGTAGACCATCCTACACCAGGCTCTGCCAGCTGGCACCACCGCCCTTCCCTCAAGAAGGTACCCCAGGTTCAAGGGCATTGCCTGCTAAGATACCTCCGGCCAGCCAGGGGCCAATGGGAAGCCAGTTTGGGGATCCAATAGAGAGGCTAAACTTCCCGGCCTCTGCAGCACCTGCCATCTTTGGGTTCCCTGATGCCACTGGGGAGTTACCAAGAGCTGTGCTAAAGTAGATTTTTGGCACATCCGCCCCGACGATCACAGAAAAGAGAAGGTGACACACAACAGAGCAGCCTACCTTTTAAGAGGGACAGCAGGATGGAAGGAAGACATAGGCGGGACCATGGCAGTCACAGCCCCTTGCTGCTCTGGGGTCACCCGGCTTCTCGGAGTCAAGTCCCTCTGGGACTGTGGCCTCTGCCCTTCCTGGGGAACTTTTTGCAAATAAACCCCAAGGGCTTTCTCAAGTCCTTACAGGCAGTGAGATGGGATGGGGAAAGCGGGTGGAATGCAGGAGGTGGGTGGACAGGAGACAGCTCAAGGGAAGGAAGGCACTTGAGGGTCAAACTGTGGGGGGACTTCGCAGGCCAGCTTGGGGACTGACTTCTCCCAGCTGGGATCGGGCCCATGAGAGAAGCTTCTGGAATTCTTATAAGAAGGAATGCAGGGAAGGTAAACCAGAGAGAGAAAATTCTGATAGACATGAGGCTTTGAGCTCTGGTTCTGCTGGGGTGGGAAGGGAGAGGTACTAGAGCTTATGTTTGAGGATTCTCTGTAATTTTTAAAATTCAAACCTGGGAGAGTTCTTGTAAAAGCTGAAAGAGGAGGACATTTGGGGCAAGGGCACATGAGCGAGGCTTGGAGTACGCCACAGCATTCAGTGTCCATGCTTCCCTGATAAGGATGCAGTGGGGAGGGAGTAGTGGTGGTTAGGTTAGGCTGGAACATGTGATCCAGGTGTGAGGGTGGAGACTCTTTCCTCACTCTTCTCTGGAGTGAGAGAGTGAGATCTGCATCCTGCCCCCACAGCTGCGGGTGAAGTACTGGATGCCCTCACCATCTACCTGGGACCACGGCCAGTCATCAACCTGTGTGGGTACAAGGCAGTGAGGGAGGCCCTGGTGGGTCAGGCTAAGCTTTCCCTGGCTGAGGGCACATCGCCATCATTGATCCCATCCTCAGGGGAAGAGGTGAGTGGGGCATAGGGGTGGGTTTGGGGAAAAGAGGAGGGGACATCCCACGTGTCCTCCAAATCTTCCATCCATGACCCACCAATCAGGTATGATCTTCGCTAATGGAAAGTCTTAGAAGGTCCTTCAACAAATCTCTCAGGTCACCATGAGGGACTTTGGGATGGGGAAGCAGAGCATTGAGAAACGAATCCAGGATGAGGCTCAGTGTCTGGTGGAAGAACTGAGGAAATCCCAGGGTGAGCCCTGGGGACTGCTCAGGAGTTGGAGGGGCAGGCAGAGGGTGGGACAGAGAGATCCAGAGACAGAGAGATGCAGAGACAAGTTCAGGGAAAGGGAGAAGGAGACAGAAAAAGAGAAAAATAATGAGGACAACCGGGAAGGAGACAGAGAGGTGGAGAAAGCAGACAGAGAAAGCAAGACAGAGGAAAAACCCAGGATACCAACAAAGATCAATCCAGAAGTGGAAACTATAAGGAAAAGACTTAGAAAGAAAAAGGTAAGGAGAGAAATAGAGTCAGGGGAAACAAAGACTGACAGTGAGGCCAAGGACAGGGCCACAAAGACAGACGGGACACAGAAAGAGAGAGAACAGAGTAGAAGGGGCTGATTCTCAAACAAAGACTCAAACACAAGACCAGACAAAGACACAGGTGCACCAAGAAGGTCACACCAAGACAGAACCCAAGAAAACCATGAGACACAAAGTGCAAAATGCCCAGAAAGATGTGTGATAAGAGACATAGTGAAAGCCAGGCTGGCCAAGAGAAAGAGAAAGAAACCAACCAAGCTAAGAAGGCACCAGCCAGGTCAGAGCCTTCCAGAAGGACAATGCAGTCCTCCACCCACCGCCCACCCCCATCACCCTGTGACCTATCTGGATCCCACTTTCCTCTTTCACTCCACCATGGCCAACATCATCTGTACCATCATCTTTGGCCAGTACTTTAAGTACCAGGACCTCAGAATCTTAAGGCTGCTACACTGAATGAATGATCTCTCCACTTTTGCCAGCTCTTTCTACAACCAGGTGAGGCCAAAGTTTCCATGGTGGGCCAGGAATTGGGGTGGGTGGAACTTGGGAAGGAATAAGATGCTTTTTCTCCTAACACTGAAGCAAGAAGGCATCGAGATCGGTTTTCTGTGCACACACTTACCCTCTACACCCTTCTAAGTGAGGCAATGAGTCCAACTGGAGGTAGGAATCAGGCAGGCCTCAGGAGAGGGTGGCCTGTGAGAGAAATCCCAGCAGAGGTAACAACGCACTTGTTCACGTGCCACTGAGAGTATTTGTGTGAGTGCTCAACTGGGAGGCACATTCCCGAAGTCTACAGGATGAATTAAGCCTGTCGGATATTGCTGTGCTGTGCAGGTACAGCCTCAACCCTTGTAGCACCAGCCTAGAGAGAACAGATTCTTGCAACTCCTTGCTTCTTCCCTGGAGATGTGTGAACTCCTTTCCAGCATCCTGAAACACTTTCCTGGTACCCACACTCGAGTGTACAACAAAATTCAAGAAATGGAACATTTTGTCCTTGAGAACATCAAGAGGCTGGACCCCAGGGCCCCGCAGGACTTCATTAATTCCTTCCTGGTCCACATGGACAAGGCAAGGGCGAGCTGGATGGGGGGCAGGTGGGAAAGAGGGTGATGGGCACATTACTGCCATTGAGCTAATATGTTTGGATATGATGTATGCATTGTTCAAATGCTGAACT
Organism: Panthera tigris; assembly: GCF_018350195.1. Classification (NCBI taxonomy): domain Eukaryota; kingdom Metazoa; phylum Chordata; class Mammalia; order Carnivora; family Felidae; genus Panthera; species Panthera tigris. The sequence goes on from NC_056674.1 coordinate 13,901,439, forward strand.
ACTTCCTATGTGTTGGTAAGAAAGCCACTAGTCCATCCCCCTTCGCACCCCCTATTCCCTCCTCAGCTTCCCTAGGGTCTCCTGAAATTCCTGTTATGAGATAGCAACTGCCCCTGCAGGGGGTCTTCAAGACCCTTCTCCACCTTCTCCCATTCTGATTGGTCGGAAGCCCCTGTCTGTTCTGATTGGTCGGAGGTTCATGTCTGTTCTGATTGGCCAGACCCCCCCTGTCTGTTCTAATTGGTTGGAGGCCCGTGTCTGCTCCATTGGCCAGACACCCATGTATATTCTGATTGGTCAGGGGTCCATGTTTTTTCTGATTGGTCGGAAGCCCCTGTCTGTTCTGATTGGTCGGAGGTCCATGTCTGTTCTGATTGGTCAGGGGCCCACGTATATTCTGATTGGTTTGGCAAGTGTCATACTGGTTGTTAAACATCTTCAATATCACTCCTGGATGGGCAGCTGCAAGGAAAGCAAAGACACCCAGAGACAGAAAAGATGAAAACCAAAAAATATCAATCCCTAACATATATTGAGTACTTACATACCTAGTATCAAAATAACCCCAGATGATGAACTACATGATAGAGAGGTTAAGTTCCTTATCCAAAGACACCCAACCAGGGAATGGTAGGGATTGAGTTTGAACCTAGGCAGTTTGGTTCCAAAGCCCACACTTTTTGCTACATTGTTGACCTCGGATAGAGAGAAAAGGAAATAAGAAAAATAGAAAAACTGGCACAGAGTAACAGGGGAGTGGGTGAGAAGAAAAGAAGACCCAGAAGCTGGGTATCTTTGCAAGGGGAGATGTTAAGTAAAGTAATGTCCTTTGCTATTCCCCAGGATTTCCTGAATCCTGAGAGTGAGTTCCACTGTAAGAATCTCGTCTACACAGCGGTCTTACTGTTGTTTGCTGGCACAGAGAGCTCCAGCACCACTCTCTAGTTTGGGATTCTACTCCTTCTTAAGAACCCCGATGTTTTAGGTGAGCTGGGCTTATGGTGGTTGAGGGCCAGAAAGGGTGGAGGGTCTTGCAGCCATGCTGGAAGGTGGTCACGTGATGGGTAAAGACATACAACTTCTAGCCTGGTCAGTCCAAAAAATAAGATTCACCCCTGTGAAGATTGGTAACTTATGATAAAGCTTTGTTGCTAACAAGGCACTTTGAAGTTGACAGCATAATTTAGTTTACAAAATATTTTTCATTCAATTAAGCAACCCATGGTTTGAAAGGTACTTTCGTACTTATGAAATACATAAGGTGGTTGTAAAATGCTTTATGGTTAATGAAGCTTGCCCCAGTCACAAAGAGTACCATTGACAAAGCATTTGCAGTCTAAAACAGCACATGGCTCTTTTTTTTTTTAATTTCTTAAAAAACATTTTTTTTTTGTTTGTTATTTTTGAGAGAGACAGAGAGAGACAGAGGGCAAGCAGGGAAAGGGCAGAGAGAGAGTGAGGCACAGAATTGGAAGCAGACTCCAGGCTCTGAGCTCTCAGGACAGAGCCCGAAGCGGGGCTTGAACCCACAGACTGAGAGATTGTGATCTGAGCTGTAGTCGGCCGCCCAATGGACTGAACCACCCAGGCGCCCCCTTAAAGCACATGTCTCTTGACACAACGCTTTGAGATTGACACTTTGAACTTGACAAAGAACTTGATTCTTTGGAGCAGCTTGCTGATTTACTAATTAAAAAGCCCCTCAATTGTTTCTCATGTTGGTGGTCTGCAGATCAGACTTGGAGAAATTCTCATCTAATCAAATTCCCCTATTTCACAGGTAATCAATTTCAAGGTCAGAGTGGGGAAGTGGCTTATCTAAAAATCACATAGCAAATCACTGGGACAAAAGGATATGACACCAGTTTCAGCCATAATCCATCTTTAGTTTAAAAAAAAAAAAGTGGCCAAAGTTTGAATGAATTTCCACCCACCCATCATTACCCACGTGATCCCCACTCATAACTAGAGTGGAAACATCAGACAAGATTTCCCTACAACAAGGCCATTGACTTTCTTTCTCCATGCTTTCATTGAGAAGGAACAATAACATAACACCTTAAGAAAAGTTCACAAGACCCTCTCCCCACAGTCTGTAGGTCATGTTTTGGGTGACTTGGTTGAACCCACTATTACGGTCATTCATTGATATTACCCACCCTACCACTCTCATCATTTTTAGAGAAAGTCCGGTAGAGATTGACAGAGTGATTGACTCACACTGCTTCTAGCCCTGGAAGATTTGGCAAAAATACCTTATACAGATGCTGTCATCTGCAAAATTCAGAGATTCGGTGATGTCATGCCCCTTGGCATCCCCCGCTCTGTCATCAAGGACACTCACTTCTGGAGATACCATCTGAGACAGGCAGGATCCTGATAATCCTGATGCAGTCTTATGATTCATGTCTCTGGTTGTTGGACTATAACGAGAATTTTTATTTCCAGATTTCTGTGGGAAGAAGGGAGATTTTAGAAATGTAGAAATGTCCTCTCTCTTCTGTGTTGTTTTTTTTTTTTTTTTTACTGTATTAGATGTCAGGAAGACTGAAAAAATACCTCTTGAAATATGTTGTACAATAGAGCTGTCTTTTTTTACAAGCTATTTTGTCATCTCTCCTACTTTCCTCCTTCATGAGAAGACATTCAAAATTTGATGTTTCTCTTTCCACGATTTCTTTAAGTTTATATGAATACATACTGCATACACCTTCCTGCAATATTTCCAAGGTATGTCTGTAGATCCTGCCTCTTGTATTTGAGTTGGGTCTTTGGAGGCTTCTGGTGATCCAGATGTGAATCTTTTAGTTGATGGGTTATAGAGAAGTCCAAAGAGATTTGGGGAAGAGGGTAGACTTCGAGGATAGCTCGAGGGATTGGGACACAACTATTAACCAAATAGGGCAACGTTATTTCGATAGATCAACCACTAACTGTAGAGCCATGAGTGGATGAGGCTTATTATCAACTGTGGATGTACCATAAGTGAGTCAGCCACTCCTTGTTGATACCCACTTGGGTCCTCTTGACTTTGACACCCTCTTAGGGCACAACCCTGTATCCCATCTTGAACTCTGTCCTCCATCATCCATTCCACTTTGGCCACCTCCTGGATGCAGAGGGCAACTTCAAGAAGCAAGAAACCTTTGTTCCATTCTCCCTAGGTAAGTTGGGCCCATCCCCACCTGCTCTCCACCTCTCCCTTGTGTGACTTTCTACCTTTGTCCAGCTCCAAACACGGGGTGAACATTTTTGAAAATGATGAGGATTCTGAAGGAAAGAGAAAGCAAGAAATATCCAAGGACAGAGGCAGTGTGAGAGGGAAGGAAAAGGAGGGAGCACAATGGGGAAGATAGAGACTAAACTAATGATGGAGATTAGGTGAAAGACAAACACACACATGCTCACACATGTACAGACAAAGAGCAGACACATGAATGATCCATTATTGAGGACCTGCTATGTACCAGGAACTGAGAAAGGCATTTGAGCTTTTCTTTCAAAATAAAAATAACTTTATTATTTTTTCTAATTTGTATCCAACATGGAAGCAATAAAATTGAAAGTGAAAATCATCTGTAATTCACTACCAGAATCAGCCTTAAAAAAAGTCTAAGTGGCTTTATTAACTGATTTATGAGTTGGGAAGAATCCCATCTAGCAAGTAGAGAGGAACTCTAAAAAACCAGATGTGTTAATATTACAGAGGATGTCCTTCCACATTTTTTATGAAATACATGCACACACACAAAGGTAGGTGATGGATGGATGGATGGATGGATGGATAGATAGATAGATGATAGATAGATGATAGATAGAAGATAGATAGAAGATAGATAGATAGATAGATAGATAGATAGATAATCCAAATTTTTTATGAAATACATGCACACACACAATGGTAGGTGATGGATGGATGGATAGATAGATAGATAGATAGATAGGTAGATAAAAGAAAGGTAAGATGAAAAAGAGAACAGTAGGGAAGGGAAAAGAGGAAAATTAGTTGATTTACTTCTTATGAGCCAGTTAAAATCCAAGCCCCAGACTAGAATGAGGCCCAGGAAGGACTTAGGGCATAAAAATATAAGGGATATTAACTCTTGTGGTTGTACAAGTGCTTTGATTCACTTATCAAACAGTTCAACTTTTAGCCACTGACTTGGAATTGATCATATGCTAAAATTTTAAATCTCCTTATGTCTATTCTGTGCTTATTTATACAGACCCATATTGACACTGATTCACTGATCTGTCTTTTCTAGCGCTACAATACTAGTTGAATTATTATACCCATATAATATCTTTTAATATTTTACAAGGGCTAGTCCCCCTCCATTCCTCTTTTTTCTCAGATAGTTATATGGTTCCTGTAACACATTTTGTTCTTCCAAGCTTAATTTTTTTAAAAAATTTTAACGGTTATTTATTTTTGAGAGAGAGAGACACACAGTGCAAGTTGGGAAGGGGCAGAGAGAGAGGGAGACACAAAATCCAAAGCAGGCTCCAGGCTCTGAGCTGTCAGCACAGAGCCTGATGTGGGGCTCGAACCCACAAACTGCAAGATCATGACCTGAGCTGAAGTTGGACTCTTAACCAACTGAGCCATCCAGGCACCCCATTGTTCTTCCAAGTATACTTTTAAATGATTTTGTCAAGGTCTCAAAAAATCCCACTAGGGTTTTACCAGGATGAATTTAAATTTGCAGATTAATTTAGATAGCTTTGACAACTTTAAAATTTGAGATATCCCCAACAAAAAAGTAATGTGTCCATTGAAGCCACTGTCATACCATTTGCTGGCAAGTGGGACTTTCATTTTCTTAATTAGGTTTTACATATTTCTTGCGAAGTTTTTTTCTAAGAAACACAGGAGGAGATTGGGGCTATAGTTCAAAGTGCCTCTTTGTCTTACCGAGCTCAGGATGACATAGACATAACAGGGTGGGGGACTTACCCAGCAGACATTTATTTTCTCACAGTTGTGGAGGTTGAAAGTCTAAGATCAGGGTGTCACTATGGGTGGGTTCTCATGAAGCCTCTTCTCCTGGCTTGCAGACAGCTGCCTCCTTGCTGTGTCCTCACAAGGCAGAGAGAGAGAGAGAGAGAGAGAGAGAGAGAGTTCTGGTCTCTGGTGTCTCTTCCTCTCTTTACACGGACACTAATCCCATCATACAGGCCCTACCCCTGTGACCTCATTGAAGAAGAAGGCCTCTTCTCCAAATACCATCACACTGGGAGGTAAGGCTTCAACATATGAATTTGGGGGTGCGGCGGGGGAGACACAATTCCGGCCGTAGCACTCTTTTAACATAGTATTTAAAATTTTTAAATGTTTATTTATTTTTGAGAGAGAGAGAGAGAGAGAGACAGAGCATGAATGGGGGAGAGGCAGAGAGAGAGGAAGACAGAATCTGAAGTAGCTCCAGGCTCTGAGCCATCAGCACAGAGCCTGATGCAGGGCTCAAACCACCAACTGTGAGATCATGACCTGAGCCAAAATGGGATGTTTAATTGACTGAGCCACTCAGGTTCCCCTTAACATAGTATTTTAAATTGTTTTAATTAGTATATCAGAAGTTCAGTGGGCTTTTTTGGGGTAGGATATTTTTGTCAAAACTGGGCAATTTCCGGGGCGCCTGGGTGGCGCAGTCGGTTAAGGGTCCGACTTCAGCCAGGTCACGATCTCGCGGTCCATGAGTTCGAGCCCCGCGTCAGGCTCTGGGCTAATGGCTCGGAGCCTGGAGCCTGTTTCCGATTCTGTGTCTCCCTCTCTCTCTGCCCCTCCCCCGTTCATGCTCTGTCTCTCTCTGTCCCAAAAATAAATAAAAAAAAAACGTTGAAAAAAAAATTAAAAAAAAAAAACTGGGCAATTTCCTTATATTACTTTTATCTATAATAGTTTTTTTTTAATTTATTCTCTTGGTGTTAATGTCTGAAAATAATGATATTTTGACTTAATTTTTTCTTATGTTAAATCATAACATAAGATTTTCCCTAATGTCATGGGCTAGCACTTACAGAATCATGTTAAATAATAGTAGTGATAGTGAGAAATCTTGACTGTTCTGAACCTTAAGAAGGAATATTTTCTCAGGGAATCTGGGTGGTTCAGTCGGTTAAGCATCTGACTCTTGATCTCAGCTCAGGTCCTGATCTCACAGTTTGTATGTTCAAGCCCCAGGTCAGGTTCTGTGCTGGCAGCACAGAGCCTGCTTGGGACTCTCTCTGTCTGCCCCTCCCCTGCTCATGTGCACACTCTCTCTTATAAATAAATATATAGCTTAAAAAAAAAAGAATATTTTCTTTTTCTCTGTTAAGCTTAATGCTGTCTATGACCCTTTCCATATATTTTATGGTTATTCTATTATATATTCTTCTCAATTTTATTATTTTATTTTTTTAATATGAAATTTATTGTCAAATTGGTTTCCATACAACACCCAGTGTCATTCCAACAGGTGCCCTCCCCTATGACCCAGCAATAGTACTGCTAGGAATTTACCCAAGGGATACAGGAGTGCTGATGCATAGGGGCACTTGTACCCCAGTGTTTATAGCAGCACTTTCAACAATAGCCAAATTATTTTTCTCAATTTTAAATCAAATTAAGGAAAGACCTCTGCCCCCCTCTATTTTACATCAGATTCTTCATTTTTAAACATTTTGATCAGGATTTGATTTGGGTATTCTTTTGTTTTTTAATATTTTGAGAGAGAGTGCAAGTGGGTAAGGGGCAGAGAGATGGAGAGAGAGAATCCAAAGTAGGCTCTGCACCATCAGCACGGAGCCCAATGCAGGGCTTGAACTTACAAACCATGAGATCATGACCCGAGTGGAAATCAAGAGTCGGATGCTTAATTGACTGAGCCATCCAGGTGCCCTTGGTTTGAGTATTCTTAAATATCTTTTCAGCTCCTGTCATAATGGTCAAATTATTTTTCTCCTTTGATCTGTCTAAAAAATAGTAGGTGTCTTAGTGTTGAATCATGCTGTCCCCTAGAGCTGGAATAAGAGAGGCCCAGGAGGGCAGAGGACTTGACCGAGGCCCCGCAGAAAGTTGTGGCTTATGTTAGGGTGTGTGAGGCTGTGATGAACAACCTGAACATCTTGGCTTAAGGCCGACAAGTTAATTTCATGCTCACACAACGTTTATCCCCTCATCAAGTGATGGGCACATGGATTGTTTTCTCCTTTTGGCTCATGTGAACGGTGCCACTGTGGACACTGAATACAGGGTGGCCCTGCATTTGTTTTACTCTTCATCGGGAATGGAAAGCAGATGTTTTTCATTCTCTGCCTTTGGGTGTCTGTGAAGACCCAGGCAGTACTGAAGATTGAATGAGACCATACTGACAGAGGAGCTTGGCACCAAATGAGTGTTATTGAAGTGACTGCCATGTAAATAAATCCTCACCTTCGAGTTGAGGCTCCAGGAGGCAAAGTCTCTGGCCTGAGGGCAGAGCTGGACACATAGGAGCCTGACGACTCCCAAGGGTGCCATGGAGAGAGATGGCCTGTAGGTAGCTAGTTCCTATGTTTGAGACAATAGATGTGGGGGTAGGGGGGTTCCAGTCAGGAAAAGTAACCCCCCTTTCCCATTCCATCCTCTCTGCCTCAACCCCAGGCAGTTGCTTGGTCCCAGTGCTCAGGACAAGGGAGGCTGGGGGTCTGAGGTGGGTGAGAGACTTACTACATCTCAGATTACGGTCCTTAGACAGTCTGAGCTACAACTTCACAGCTGAGGGATAGGTCGCGGTTGAGGTCACACATGGAGCTAACCAATGTTCCTTCCCTTCCTTATTGGGGTGCCAGACAGCAAGACTCAGGCTCAACCAGAGCAGGTGGCCAGAAGGAAAGCTGGGGAAGCTATACTCTAATGTTAGGAGGAAAACAGGGCATTGATCTTTCCTCCAAGGGCTCTGGCCCATGGCTGTGCTGTGTGGGATTGAGGTTTCTTGGGAGGGGCTGAGGGAACAGTCCAGGGATTCTCCAGCAGGGGCAAGATCAGGACTCCTGGCACCAGTCTTACGGGGAATCAGAGAATGGAGGGTGGAGCACAGAGAGAGCCAGGTGGGAAACTCTTGCCTTTTAGGACTTTGCTTTGGAAGTCTGGCAGTGTCACTTCCCCTGCATTCTACTGGCCAGTGCAACTATGAATTCCACCCAGGTTCAAGAGGAAGGGAAGGAGAGGACATTGGATAGCCAACAAATCACACACATAACAAAGCAGGTTACCATCAACAAACATGCAGATATTTACAAATTACTTTGTTATCTAGTGTGCTCAGTACTTTATGATGTGGAAATGTCGGGGTTTGGAGCAAACAGTCAAGAAAGAATTCCTGGGGCACCTGGGTGGCTCAGTCGGTTAAGCGTCCGACTTCGGCTCAGGTCATGATCTCACAGTCCTTGAGTTCGAGCCCCGCGTTGGGCTCTGTGCTGACCGCTCAGAGCCTGGAGCCTGTTTCAGATTCTGTGTCTCCCTCTCTCTCTGACCCTCCCCCGTTCATGCTCTGTCTCTCTCTGTCTCAAAAATAAATAAACATTAAAAAAATAAAAAAAAAAAGAAAGAATTCCTGAGACATCTTCGGTGCAAAAGGTGGTTTCGTTAAAGCACGGGGACAGGACCTATGGGCAAAAAGAGCTGCACTGGGGTTTGTGAGGGCAATTATGTGCCTTCAAGTTGGGAGAGGGTTAGGGACATCACAAGCCTCGAAGGTATTTGTAAAACAAGGTTTCCAGGACTCTGAGGGGGCTAGCTATAGTTAGGAAAAGGTCATTTATGAATGTTTAGTAAAATCTCAATCATGAGACCCTTCAGATGTGTATCAGTGGGCCATATGCTTGGAGAATGATTGTTAGAGAAGGTAGAGATAAAGGATGTTTTCAAAGGTATTTCTATTATGTTTAAAGTAGACACAGGGGGGGCGCCTGGGTGGCTCAGTCGGTTGGGCGGCCGACTTCGGCTCAGGTCATGATCTCATAGTCCATGAGTTCAAGTCCCGCGTCGGGCTCTGTGCCGACAGCTCAGAGCCTGGAACCTGTTTCGGATTCTGTGTCTCCCTCTCTCTGACCCTCCCCCATTCATGCTCTGTCTCTCTCTGTCTCAGAAATAAACGTTTAAAAAAAAATAAAATAAAGTAGACACAGGACCCTGAGGCAGGGGTCTGGATAATGTTAAGCTAAGATTGCCGCTTACCCTTAGCAAAGGGTCAACATCCAGGCAGCTGAGATCCCAAATGAAGGTCACTGCCTGTCTTAAGGACTTGTCCGTTGGCTGTAAGTTGTAAGGATACTTAATTTTTTTTCTTTTGCCTTTGTTTCCCACCTCACTTTACACTGTGTAAGAGACTTTGCTTCTTGTCAATAATTTATTATGAAGCATATAGCAATGTATTTATCTCTCCAAATTATTAAGTGTTTTGCAGTATAAGAGCACTTTGTAATTAATTACCAAACAATTTGACGTGGACAGATCATTTTGCGTTTAAAAATATTCTTTGCTTTCAGCAAAACTGTTTGAGATTTGCGGAGTATTCTGTAGTATACAGAATGCCTTGTTGTTTACAGGGCATTTTGTAGTTTTTAAAAATAGTTTGACATTTACAAAGCACCTTAACATTTACAAAGATTCCAAATGGCCCAAGTGATAAGAGTATTTGTAAACACTGTATGTGGTTTGCACAGCATTTGGTAACACACAAAAAAATTTTCTCTTTACAAAAGACCTCAACAGAATGGCAGGGTGCATTGTTATGAAGTGATTTTCCATTTTACAGAGTTCATATTTATTAATTCCTTTGTAACATTCACAAAAAAGCTGCCATTCACGAAGGGCTTTCCTTCTACCGATAGAACAGGTCAAAATAGAACAGCATTTGATGAAGGCTTAAATGTTTCCAAAGCACTTGGGGAGTAGTTTATAAGCCTTCCAGCTTTCATCTGATAAATGTTCATTTGGTGCCTACCTGGAGCAGACAGTGTGCTAAGGTGAAGGTTAAGCAACAAACCAGGGAGACGTCCTTGCCCTAGTGGAACTGCCATCAAGTGGGGGAGAAAATAAAAAAACAAAATCATGGCAGACAGTGGTAAGCGCTATGAAGAGAGAGAAGAATTGACAAACTTAGGAAATAAATAGGAAGAGGCAGGGAGCTTAGTTAGAGCAAAGGTTTTCAGTCACAGAGCACTGCAAAATACTTCCTCCAACAAACTGGGTGTCTACAAAGTGCTTTCCTGTTTACAAAGCACTTTTGAAGTCATCGTAACACTTGACTTTTAAAAAAAATTTTAATGTTTATTTATTTTTGAGAGAGAGAGAGAGAGACAAAGCACGAGCAAGGGAGGGGCAGAGACAGAGGAAGACACAGAATCCCAAGCAGGCTCCAGGCTCTGAGCTGTCAGCACAGAGTCAGATGTGGGGCTCAAGCTCAGGAACTGGAAGATCATGACCTGGGCCAAAGTTGAATGCTTAACCTCCTGAACCTCCCAGGCTCCCCTTGACGCTTTTTTTTTTTAAGTTTATTTATTTATTTTGAGAGAGAGACAGAGACAGAGAGAAAGTAGGGAAGGGGAAGAGAGAGAGATGTGGAGAGAGAGAATCTGAAGCAGGCTCTGTGCTGTCAGTGCAGCGCCTGATGCGGGGTTCAAACCCAGGAATAGTGAGATCACAGACTGAGCTGAAACCAAGAATCGGATGCTCAACTGACTGAGCCACCAAGTGCCCCCACGCTTGACTCTTAAAATAACTTTGGCAGATGAATAAATATCATAAACTAGTCTTGATTCTGGAAGATATTATCTAGACCAACCCAACATCTCAGACATTAGGATCTAAGAAGGGTGGTGGTTATCCAATATCTCAAAGGAGATCAATGGGGTGGGCAAAACTTGGAATCCAGGATTCCGGACTCCTCACAACTTCCCCACTGTATCACAATGCATGTTTACAAAAATTAAAAATTAAAGTCATGTCCATATAGGACTTTTTACCCATATGACAATTGATGGTCCCACTAAATAGTGGATGTCTGAGACCTGGCTTTTGGTCCTATTGGTTAGAGTATGGAATGAAAATGACTCCCCTGTTTAGTACCAATTTTCCCAGATTCACCAGTCCTTCCAAGGCTTTCTTGGAAAGCTGCTCCTTGTCAGTGAGGTTCCCTGACACTTACTTCATCCAGAGGAAACACAGAAAGAGGTTTACAAGGTGATTGGCCAGCTCACCCATATGAAATTGGCCACCAAGAAAAAAATCTCTGAACTAAAGCTGCTCCTTGTGAGATCCAGAGACCCTGTAATCTCTCCCCTTGTTCAAGTGCTTTGCCTTCCCCAGAAGTCTTTGTTTCAACAATAACTCACCCCCAAGACAAGACTAGCTAGGGCCAGGAAAATTTGGAATGAGGGTCTTTATTCCAATGAGAGTCTCTTTTGTTCACCAAAGTGTACTGAGGGTCTTCTGCCAGGCTGTCTTTGGGAAGGAGACCTGTGTAACTCTCCTAGGATCACTCAATCCCAGGATATACTCTACCCCTAGCTTAATCCTTTATGACTTCACTGCTGTGAGAAGTGAGACATCATCTCTCTTAGCCTCGATGAGGAAGAGACATTCAAGGAGGATCCCATCTTTATCCCCTTCTCTCGAGGTAAGCAGACCACATCTACTCTCCACATTTAGGGTCTTGGGATGGGGACTGACTTTTCCTACTGGACCAGGGAACAGCAGTGGACCCTATTTATTCAGTCTCCATATGGGAAACAAATAGACAAATTTTAAATATAAGAAAATGAGATGAGGATGCCTGGGTGTCTCAGTCAGTTAAGTGTCTGACTTCAGCTCAGGTCATGATCTCGCGGTCTATGAGTTTGAGCCCTGCATCAGGCTCTGTGCTGACAGCTTGGAGCCTGGAGCCTCCTTCGGATTCTGTGTCTCTGTCTCTCTCTTTTCCCCTTCCCTCCCCCTCAAAACTAAACATTAAAAAACTTTAGAATAATAATATTAAAACTATAGTCCTAAGTATAGTGTTTTGCTAAGTTCTGTGAGTTGTTCTAGTGAATTAGTGAACTACTGAGAGGGCTGTAGGAAGCCCTGAATTTGTAGCCAGCTAGGCAGAAGTGTGGATGGCTTGAGGATACCTGAAATTTGTAGGTAGAATCTGAAGTGGGGACAGTCCTGTGGGATGGAGCCCTTAAACCTGTGGAATCTGACGCGAATGCCAGGCAATCAGTGTCAGAATGGAATTGAATCACAGGCCACCTCACTGGTGTCAGCGAATGAATGATGAGACAGACACAGGAGCAAAGGAAGTATGTGAGGGAAAGAATCAGGGAAAGAAGAAGGAGAGGAGGAGGGGCCAAGGAAAAGAAGGGCAAGACCAGAAGGAGGGGGAATAGTGGGTAATAGAGTGACAAAGACACTCAGGAAGATGGTGAATGAATGAGTGAGTGAATAAATGAATGAATGAATGAATGAATGAATGAATGAATGAATGAATGAAATGACCTTTTATGTGCCAGGTGATGTAGCAGGTATGTTCGTATGGTTTGGTAATGCATATTATGTAAATAATATATAATATAAATAATGTATAATGCATATTTATTATGTATATATATGTATTATGCATGTGTATAATAGATTTTATATGTATATGCCAGAAAATCTGTTTGTTAAGACCTGAATCCAACTGAAAGTCTGGAGTCCTTCATTCTGGGGCCCAAGCTAATGGGGAAGCAGCTACCTCTCCTGCTCCTCTCCTGCTCCTCTCCTGCAGATGACAGCAGCATAAGAAGCTATCAAACCTGGGCAGCAGAGTTAAAGCATCTGTTTGCATCCCATTGGTTAAAGCAAGTCACATGGTCAAGTCCAACATGGAGGGGTCTATATATTCTGCCCACAATGGGAGGTGTTGCAAAGGTACATGGCAAAGAATGTGGGTGTGTATATTCCTGTAACAGAGGAGTGAAAATTTGGGAACAAATCAGTCTCTCTCAGGGAGTAAGGTTCTTCCCTTACCCAGTCACCATATAGCCAGAGGTCAGGCATGTGATCCAATCTATATTCATCAAGCGGTCATTCCTTGGAGTTTGAGTCTTGAGTCACTGGCAAGGAAGGAGAGACAGTAGCCATGGAATCTATGACTCATTTATGTCTTTCCAAAACATTTTTCTCTGTTTAAGAATCAGAGTCATGCCTATCCCCTGTACCAAACACTTCTACCACTTCTCATCTCTAGAGTGACTCTTCTTCAAGGGCTCACACTTTCTACCAGCTCTGCCCTGTACATTACTTAGAGTATCTATTCTTCTTAAGCCATCCAGTTGTTAATATTTTTTTAAATTTTTTAATGTTCATTTATTTTTGAGATAGAGAAAGAGAGACAGTGAGCAGGAGAGGGGCAGAGAGAGGGAGACACAGAATCTGAAGGAGGCTCCAGGCTCTGAACTGTCAGCACAGAGCCTGACGCAGGACTTGAACTCACGGACCATGAGATCATGACCTGAGCCGAAGTCAGACGCTCAACTGACTGAGCCACCCAGGGGTCCCAAGTTGTTAATATTTTTTTAATCCACACATTCAAACATTCATGTAAGCCTTCAGCAACATGAGTTCTGCCAGAGTCCATCCTTGTAGACCTCTTGTCCCCAGGTCTTTCTTGTTACAACAGTTTCAGGAGCCCTGAAGGATTCAGTACTTAGGAGAGAGTCCAGAAGATACTGGGAAAAGTGTTCTGGAAAGGAAGCCATCAGAGTCTCAGAATCTGCTTTTGAGAAAAGAGCTGGTTGATTCCTTCTACATTAGTTTCTGTGATTTACATCATGTGACCCTGTTCTCTTGTCCAGAGATTCCACATCTGCACCAAAAGAAGGCAGCTTTCTAGAGGCTGGATGGGTGGTCAATGAGATTGACAAAAATCTGGCCAAAGGGACATTTTGAAATTATTCCCCACCCCTGGTGCCTTCCAAAGGGATGTTTTGGGCAGTCATATCATTTTTACTACATTACCTCACTGTCTTGTCCACAGTTGTTTGGCTTAAAGACAATCTTCAAAAAGACAATCTTCTCATCTGCTGAGAGGACAAGGAGTCAATCCATGGTTTAGATCAATCCAATTCACTTTTCCAACACTATGAACCCAAAGTCACTTTGCTCGAGTAAGTCACGATGCCAGGGAAAGCCAGAAACACATTCAAGCCAAATGTTGTGGGTTCACAAAAGCCTTCAAGTAGGCATGTTGAGGGAAGCAAAACAGGAAGCTATGAGTCCCCAGGGAGATATTGAGAGATACAGCCTTAATTCCCATAATGTGTTCCATGAAAGTACTTTCTGTATTTTTACTTGCATTTCCTTAACTCAATCTCAACAGGGAGATTATCCTGGGTGGGCTTGGCTTAATCACCAGCCCAGTCAGACCCTTCATCCACCAGCTCAAATAGAAGCAAGTGGGGAAGTCAGACCTTCAGGAGAAGGGGCATCAGACTCCCTCCCTGACTGGAGGAGTGTGAAAGCATTTATAGGCGTGTCTAAAATCCATCACGACATCCTTGAAAAGGTTTGGGAGAGAATAGGAATAGGAGGTTTGTGGGCCGCTGTTCGTGGTGCTGATGAGTGGTTGCCTTTCGGGACTGTGGCTGCTTTTCCCAGCCCTGAAACAATGGGGACACACACAAACCTCTCCAAGCATCTGACGCAGCAGAGGAAGGAATGATATGGAAAGAAAAGGAAGGGCGCCTGGACAGAGGGAGAAACAAACGTACAAAATCTGCCGAGGTGGCAGCATCACAGACAGCTAGGAGGAAGCAGAGATTTGTATTGACATCATTTTCCAATAATTGCGCCTCTTAATAAGTACGTATTTTGTTTTCACTGGGGGTGGAGCTCTTGTGCCATTGATGTAGTACAATTGATAGCTTTCGTTGTGCCCTCCCAGCTTCCGCTCCTCCTTCTTCAGATAGCAGCACCGGTACTTAGCTCTGGGTATCTCAACATCCCCACTAGATGAAATCTACTTGGGGGTTGATCAAGTTGCCCCATGCAAGTTTCCCTGGCCACATGACCCAAGTCAGGTCCACCAGGTACTTAGTCCTCTCTGGATTTTGAATTTTGAGTGGTTGAGTGCCGCAAACAATGAGGACCCAGACATCCTACTGTGGCTTCCAGACCTAGCTGTCAATCAACACACCCCTGTCCCACTGGCCTCTCTCTTTCCTGAACCTCAGGAGTCCTTTCAGGTTGAGGACTGCTACACTTGCTGCTCCCTTTACCTGCGATTCTCTTTCCTCTTTATTTCTCAACTGGCTTCACTTTCATCCTCCAGACCTCTGCATAAATGCTCTCTTTAGAAGATTGAATCAACTTATTTAAAGTAGCCCTCTAGGGGAGCCAGGGTAGCTCAGTCCGTTAAGCAGCTGACTTCAGTTCAGGTCATGATCTCACACTCCATGAGTCTGAGCCCCATGTTGGGCTCTGTGCTGACAGCTCAGAGCCTGTAGCCTGCTTCAGATTCCGTGTCTCCCTCTCTCTCTGCCCCTACTCTACTCACACTCTGTCTCTGTCTCTTTGTCTAAATATAAACATTAAAAACATTAAAAATAAATAAAGTAGCCCTCTAATTAAATTACTTTTAATTTTCTTACTCTGTTTTCTTTTCTTTTTTACAATTTTTATTTATTTTTGAGAGAGAGAGAGAGCGTGCACAGGCACAAGCAGTGGAGGAGCAGAGAGAGGGAGACACAGGATCTGAAGCAGGCTCTGAAGCAGGCTCTGCACTGTGAGTGCAGAGCCCAGTGGAGGGCTCGAACTCACAAACTGTGAGATCATGACCTGAGCCGAAATCAAGAGTCGGCAGCTTAACTGACTGAGCCACCCAGGTGCCCCACTCTGTTTTAGTTTCTTGGTCCCACTCACTAGCCAACACCTTGTGTATGTATTAACTTGTTTATTATAATCTACTTCCTCTACACTATGATGTCACTCTCTGCAGTATCTGTAGTGCCTGGAACACTGCCTGGCCCACACTAAGATCATATGGTCTTTTTCCCCTTTGACCTATTAATGTAATGGCTTACATTAATACATTTCCTAATACTGAAACATCTTCTGTTTTTTAGACTTAGGAGAACTGAGGCTCAGATATCTAGAAGGGACTTTTCCAAAGTCACATAATCAGTCTGTTATGTTTCTTTAGGTCCTTTCCTTTTTTGTTGGGATTGCAGCAAGAGGGTTCCAAATAGATCCAAGAGACATTAAAAAAATTAAAAATAAGAAAAATGCACAGCTTAAACAGTCCAAGACTAGGATGACAGCTCCATGTGTCTAGGGCACCATGAAATCAAGGACTTAGGTGCCTTCTTCCTGCCCGGCCACTTTCAGCGAGTGCTTTAGTTCCTATGTTGTGCGTTTTTTATCTGCCTGGTTTCACATCCTTGCCTGGCTCCACGTTAGAATTAGCAAGAAGCAAGGATGTATGGGATTTTTGAGGTGGAAACCAAGGAGCAGCCATTTTTCTTTGAAGACTGCCATAAGTCACAGACATTGGGAGACAGATTTAGAATTGGTGAAGGGTTCTGATTTGTCCTCGATCTTATTTTTCTACATACAACTGTCCTTCCCAACTGCTGGTCCTGCTGATCAAAAATGGCCCCAAACCCACCACCAGCCATCTCACTTTGAACTCACAGAAGTGGTAGCCCAAAAAGCCAATAAGCTTCTAGAGAAGTTCCTCCCCCTTCGTGGTCTTTCTCTAACAATGGATGTGCCTAACATCCAGATTTCTGACTCACTCATCTGTCTCAGGGCTGTTTAATGAGCTTTCTCTGGTTCTTGATTCCCTGTTCAGATCTTTATCTTTCTAGCTAGTCCCACCATTTTGTAAGGTCTAATTTCTATAATAAATTCCTTATTCTGTAGTATTATAGTCACTTGAGTGGACTCAGGAATGAATCTTTCAGCCTCAGCCAAGCCTTCGGATCAATTTAGCCCCAGGCAGCAACCTCAGGAGAGACCCAAAATAAAGTTTCCACCAGTATCATTTCTACCCAGTTTACCTAGTCTCTGTTGTTTCATATTTACTATGGCTTTACAGTTTGCATGGCTCAGGATATGAGAACAAAACGGCACAGAAGGGATATCTTTGGCAACTCATCTGGATGCACCTGAATCCACTTGGGACATCTCAGTCCAGACCAAAGAAACTTGGCAGCATCTGAAGAGTCTCAGAGGTCTTAAAAGCTCCTGAAATGGTACCAGGCCTCAGACTCTCTCTCCAGTTTCTTCCTCTGTATGAAGTGGATGTGGCACATAACAGCATGAAAGATACAGAGCAGATAGCCAGAAGGTGATAGGCATGTCCTGAATGCACTTCTTAGCACATCTACAACAATGGGTGCTCACCACATGGTTAACTTCTATACACTTAGATGACTGTCTTCATCCAGTACGTGGCTGTTGCTGGTTGGGTTCTTTGGGAAGCAGACTCTGACATGGAGTTTGGTCTGTAGGATAGTTATTAGGGAGTGTTGTTGGCATCAACCAACACCCATAGAAGGGAGACCAGGAAGCAGGAGTGGGTGGAGGAAGAAGTTAGCTCTGTGGCTGATTCCATACCAGCCTCAGCTAACTCCATGGGTGCTCTGGAGCAATATGGCTCATCAGAATTGTCCTGCATCTCCATCAATCGCTGAAGTGGGCTGCCCCAGAAAAGGCATGACCTTGGGTGAGGTGCACCCTCCCCCTAACTTGTATAGAAAGTTTGATTCAATGTGCAATATTTTCCAGCAAAAAGGCAACGTACAGGAAGGGGTGCTGTACACAACTGATACAGAAACAAACACGATGCTGGAAAAGAAAGAAAAAAAGGTGGGATTTATTGGTGCTATTTTCCTGCACTCGAAACTAGACGGGCAGTTGTCATTAGCTCCAAAGTAGAAGAAAACAAAGCTGACACTGAAATAACACCATACAGGCTAATGTCAACATCAGTGAAATTTACTCACTGACTCACCCAACAGAAGGTCACTGCCAACAAGTGTTACTCTACACATCCATTAGTTAAATATACAATTTCATTTTTTCCAGTTTTTCTTTCTTTTCTTTTCTTTTTTTTTTTGTTTGTTTTTAAGTTTTAATGCAAAGCCAACATCTTTGCTATCCTGGTGAACATGCCCTTTTGCTCAGAGGGTCTCCTTCTTTGTTGAGCAGAGGTGGACCCTGAGGCTGACAGCTGGGGGCCGGTGACACTCTCAGCCACTGGGCTTGCAATTCTGCCTTGAAGGAGGGTGGGGACGACAAAGCTAATCCATCACCATGGGTCACAGGAATCCCCACATCTAAGGGGTAAATATTATTTTTTAAATTTTTTTAATGTTCATTTTATTTTTTATTTTTTAAAAATTCTTTTTAATGTTTATTTTTGAGAGACAGAGAGAGCACAAGTGGGGGAGAGGCAGAGAGAGATAGGGAGACACAGAATCTGATGCAGGCTCCAGGCTCCAAGCTGTCAGCAAAGACCCAGACATGGGGCTCAAACTCACAAACCATGGGATCATGACCTGGTGGAAGTAGATTGCTTAACCAACTGAGCCACCCAGACTCCCCTAGGGGGTAAATATTATGGAACATGTTTCCTCTTCATTGGCTTATATGTTTTTGATCCTTAATGAGCCTTTGGCTTTCCTTTTGCACAACTGAAGGGCTCATTGAAGCATCTTTCCCTAAAGAAAAAGGACTAAAACATGTCTTAATGCGAATTACAGTCAGAAAACTTTGGGCTTCCTCAAAATAGCAGTTTGGTCCTCTTTTCTAGCCTTTTGGATTTAAAAATTGTCAGGTCCTTGAAAATAGATGTTCAAACAAAAACTTTAACATGGATGTTTGTAGCAACACTATTCACAACAGTCAAGAGGTGGACACAACCCAATTGGCCATCAGCACCAAAAATGTGTTCTATCCATACAATAAAATATTATTCAGCCATAAAAAGGAACAAAATTCTGATTCATGCTCCAACACTGAAACATTTTGAAAGCCTTGAAAACATGTTAAGTAGAAGAAGCCAATTGAGGGGAGCCTGGGTGGCTCAGTTGGTTAAGCGTCTGACTTTAGCTCGGGTTATGATCTCACGATTCATGACTTCAAGCCCCACATGGGGCTCTGTGCTGACAGCTTGGAGCCTGGAGCCTGCTTCAGATTCTGTGTCTCCCTCTCTCTCTGTCCCTCCCCTGCTTGTGCTCTGTCTGTCTGTCTCTCTCTCAACATAAATAAACATTAAAAAGAAGAAGAAGAAGAAGAAGAAGAAGAAGAAGAAGAAGAAGAAGAAGAAGCAGCCAGTCACAGAAGACCACATATCATAGTTGACTCTTGAACAGTGTAGGGGGTAGGTGGCACTGACCTCTTTTGTAGTTGAAAATCCATAATTAACTTTGACTCCCCCCAAACATAACTACTAATATTTACTATTGACCAGAAGTCTTACCAATAATATAACCAGTTGATTAACACATATTTGGTGTGTTATATGCAATATGTATTATATTCTTATAATAAAGGAAGCTAGAGAAAAGAAAATGTTATTAAGAAAGTCATAAGGAAGGGGTGACTGGGTGACTCAGTCAGTTAAGCATCCAACTCTTGATTTCCTCTCAGATCATGATCTTGCAGTTCATAGGTTCAAGCCTCATGTTGGGCTCCGTGCTGACAGTGGACAGTGTGGAACCTGCTTAGGATTCTCTCTATTTCTCTCTCTCTCTCTCTCTCTCTCTCTCTCTCTCTTGAAAATAAATAAATAAACTTAAAAGAAAAGAAAATCATAAGGAAGAAAAAATACATTTACAGGGATACCCTTGGAATCTCACCTGGGTTCACCTGAATCCACTTGGGACATCACAGTCCAGGCCAAAGAAACTTGGCAGCATCTGAAAAGTCCCCCAGACCTTAGAAGTTCCTGAAACGGTACCAGGTCTCAGAATCTCTCTCCAGTTTCCTCCCTCTGTGGTGTAGGAAGTGGTTATAGCACATATCAATATGGCAGACACAGAACAGACAGCCAGCAGGTGGTAGGCATGTCCTCAATGTACTTCTTAGCACATCCAAAGCAATCCACACATGTTTATTTGGGGGAAAATCCACATATAAGCAGACCCGCACAGTTCAAACCCACTGTTGAAGGGTCACCTGTATAGGCTTTCATCTACACCAAATGTCCAGAGTAGATAATCCATAGAGACAGAGTGTAGACTAGCGGTTGCCAGGGGCT
The DNA here is from genome assembly GCF_018350195.1 of Panthera tigris. NCBI lineage: Eukaryota > Metazoa > Chordata > Mammalia > Carnivora > Felidae > Panthera > Panthera tigris. Next base: position 13,921,691 of record NC_056674.1, read on the forward strand.
GGGGAGGAAGGAGGGGGACTGGGTGGTGGCTGCCTAATAGATATGGGATTTCCACTTGGGGTGGCGAAAAAGTTCTGGAACTAGGTGGTGGTAACGGCCGCACAGTATTGTGACTGTAGTTAACGTCACTGAGTTGCACACTTCCAAGTAGTTGAAATGGCAAGCTTTATGTTATGTGTATTTTGCCAAAATAAAAAAATAAAATATTAAAAACTTATTAGGATAAATAAATAAATATATTTTTTAAAAGGGGCGCCTGGGTGGCTCAGTTGGTTAAGTGTTCGACTTCAGCACAGGTCATGATCTCACAGCTCTTGAGTTTGAGCCCCACATCGGGCTCTGTGCTGACAGCTCAGAGCCTGGAGCCTGCTTTGGATTCTGTGTCTCCTTCTATATCTCTCTCTGCCCCTCCCCCCGCTCATGCTCTGTCTGTCTCTCTCTCTCTCTCAAAAATAAATAAACATTAAAAATTAAGGGGCGCCTGGGTGGCTCAGTCGGTTAAGCGGCCGACTTCAGCTCAGGTCATGATCTCGCGGTCCGTGGGTTCGAACCCCGCGGCAGGCTCTGTGCTGACAGCTCAGAGCCTGGAGCCTGTTTCAGATTCTGTGTCTCCCTCTCTCTGACCTTCCCCCGTTCATTCTCTGTCTCTTTCTGTCTCAAAAATAAATAAACGTTAAAAATTTAAAAAAAAAAATAAAAAAAAAATACTTATTGGGTCCTGGAGCGCTTGGGTGGCTCAGTGGGTTGAGCGACCAACTTCGTTCAGGTCATGATCTCATGGTTCATGGGTTTGAGCCCCATATCGGGCTCTGCGCTGACAGCTCAGAACCTGGAGCCTGTTTTGGATTCTATGTCTCCATCTCTCTCTCTCTCTCTCTCTCTCTCTCTGTCCCTCTCCTGCTCACTCTCTGTCTCTGTCTCTCTCTCAAAAATAAACATTAAAAAAAAACTGATTATAGTTAAAAAAAAAAAAACTTATAGGTCCTGCAGTAGTCACATCACCTGGTGCTTCTTCCCCATTACCCTCCTGGCACCGAACGGCTTCCGCCCTGGTACCCAAAGCCTCTTTCACTTGGGGGAAGCAGACCCCAGAGGAAAAAGTCGGGTATTGGCCTTCCTTCTAAAACCTCACCGCACAGCAGAGACGGTGGTTGTTCCTCAGGGAAATCCCTGCAGCCCCAGCCCAACCGCCGCAGCCGCTGGGCCCTACGGTTGCAGCCCCTCCTCCCGCAGGGGGCGCACGAGCCCCACGGTGACCCGCTTGACAGGCGGGCCCCACCGAGGTCCTCTGGCCAGAGCTGCAGTCACACCCACCCCGCCGCCTCCCAGGCCAGATCTGTGGGTGGGTGGGGAAGGGGCCAGCCTCGGCCAAGGTTGGTGCTTGTTTTGTTTCCAAAGGAAACAGTTTCAACAGCAGGAGCCAAAACTTAGATTATGAAATCAGAAGTCAGGCCTTGTCGGGAATGGGTGAGAGGGATGGGGCAGTTGGGGGGTGGGGAGGGTGAGAGGAAGCAGGGAAGAGAAGCAAAAGGAGGAGGGGGAGAAGAAAAAGAGAGGGCCAGCCACCTTCACCCCTGCCCTGCTCTAGAGCCCCAACTCAGGCCTCTGCTGCACCTCTCACCTGGAATGTTGCTACTATTAAGTTATCCCTTAGTATTTCCTGTGGAGTAGCCTCTCAAGGGGCAGCAACACAGCAGAGATTGAGACAGCAGGTGTCCTGCCCTCACAGAGCACATGGTGGGAGAGACAAACCTGCCCCCCCCCCCCCCCCGCAAGAGCGACAGTCCAGAGGGGTCAGGGCTGGGCTGGGAGACACAGGCAGGGGGTCACCACCCAGATGGTAAGCTCTCAGGGAGTTTGGACAACCAGCCTCTCTCTGTTTCTCCCTGCCCTCCTGCCTCCTGCTTCTCCCTGCCTGTCCTTCTCCTTCATCTCTTTACTCCCCCAGATTTCTCACAGGTATCTGCTCAGCTGAGTGGGAGGTTCACTCCCAACCTCCCCAGGCAGGCCTCTCTCACTCAGGAAATGTGAGGCTGGGAGAGCTGGGGGCTGGGGTATGTGTCCCTGAGCATGTGTCAACAGGAGCCAGGCCCTGGGAGATGGCTGCCTGCCTGGACACAGCTGTCTCCCCGACTAGGGACATGGTGAGGGAGGCACTGGGCCGCCGGGGTCACTGCTGTGTCCCCAGCACCTCGCACTGTAATATTCTGGTGAAATCTAACAAAGGAAGTTTCCTTCCTAAAAGTATTTCCAGCTTGATATTCCTTTTTTTTTTTTTTTTTTTTTTTTTGAGAGAGAGAGAGACAGACAGAACACAAGTGGGGAAAGGGCAGAGAGAGAGGGAGCACAGTATATGAAGCACGTTCTAGCTTCTGAGCCGTGAGCACAAAGCCCGACACGGGGCTCGAAGTCACAAACCGTGAGATCATGACCTGAACCGAAGTCGGACACTTAACCGCTGAGCCACCCGGGCGCCCCCGAAGTGGATATTCTTTACTCTGTTAATTCACCATAATTTGGGATCTGGTTCTTAACCTTTGTTTTCTTAGATTCCATATTTGTATGTGACTTTGAATCATCCAGTGCTGTGACTTGGAGCAAGTTTCTTAAGCTTTTTGTCTCACTTTCCCCATCCACAATCCCCTCCTCCAAGGCATGTGGAGATTAACTGAGTTAATACTTGTGAGAAAGGCAGATAGAGCCACTAGTGGTCCAGGGGGAGCCTTATACATGAGTTTATTGTCTTTACCAATCAACAAAGTTTTAGTGAGCACGTACTACATGCTAATGTAGGTACAGGGGCTGTATAGCAAAGAACATGAAAATCAAAGTCCCTCCCCTCATGAAGGCTGTAAATTCTAGCAGGTGCAGCCAACTAAAAGCAAGCAGCACACCAAATAAATACAATGACTTCAGCCAGTGATAAACACCATGAAGAAAATTAAGCAAGGAAACGTAAAAGATACTGAATGATGGGGGCTGCTGGAGATTGGGTGGTCAGGAAGGGCTTCTTTCAGGAGGTGATTTCTGAGACTCAGCCATGGGAAGCTGTGGGGAGAAGCATTCCTGGCAGAGGAAATGCCTTGGTGAGGGCAAAAGCCTTGAGGCAAGTGCCAGCCTGAAGAACTTTGGGAGCCATCAATGACTCTTCCTGTCCAAATGACAGCTATGAGGACAGGGATTCTCATTGATTTATTTATTGTTGTTGCAACTGTTTGCTTTGGTCCCTGTGGACCTCCATCCTTCAGAACAGCGCCCAACATGTAGTAAGGTTAATAATAACCATGTGTGGGTGGAGTACTACATGGCAATGAGAAAGAACGAAATATGGCCCTTTGTAGCAACGTGGATGGAACTGGAGAGTGTGATGCTAAGTGAAATAAGCCATACAGAGAAAGACAGATACCATATGTTTTCACTCTTATGTGGATCCTGAGAAACTTAACAGGAACCCATGGGGAAGGGGAAGGAAGAATAAACAAAAAGAGAGGCTAGAGTGGGAGAGAGCCAAAGCATAAGAGACTGTTAAAAACTGAGAACAAACTGAGGGTTGATGGGGGGGTGGGAGGGAGGGGAGGGTGGGTGATGGGTATTGAGAAGGGCACCTGTTGGGATGAGCACTGGGTGTTGTATGGAAACCAATTTGGCAATAAATTTCATATATTGAAAAAAAAAGAACAATAAAAAATAAAAAAAAAAATAATAACCATGTGTGGAACAAATTTGAGCTGTACCTTCCAGGGATCCAGAATACTTGAGCTCAGTTTCTCCAGGTAGGCATTATGGAACCCCATGATTCACAATCATTTTGAGGGCATTCAGAGGCTCCTTCCAACAATTTTTGGACTCTGGATTAAGAACTCTCACTTCTGCAAATTTAGGGGGCACAATTTTAGGGTCCCCAGTGCTCTCTCTCTCTTGGGAGTGGAGGACTTAAAATGGCAGATTGGAGCCAGACAGCCTGGGTGTTGCCTCCTTGCTAGTGACCTTGACTTAACCTTCTGCATGCCTCAGTCTCCCCCTCTGTGAAATGGAGGTCACAGTTGCCCTTACTGTGTGGGGTTGCTGTGGGACCAGCTGGGTGTGTGCAGAGTGCTCAGACCATTCCCAGACATAGTCAGGGCTCTGTCAGTGTTACCTGTTGTCCTTGTCACTGAAGCAGGTAGTTGGGATTACAAGGGATCAGGTCTGTCAGGGCCCGACACATAAAACGTACTAGAAAAATATAATGTCTGCTGGCTGTTCGCAAGGCTGGGCCAGGTCGCCAGCCCTCTGAGGAGATCATCTGTCTGGTCCCCACTGTCACTCTGTTTCTGCCTCAGGCAGGTCTCTGTCTCCTTCCCTGGACTCTTGTGGCTCTTCTTTGTGTCTCTGTGTCCCTCTCCCTCACCTTCTATCTCAGGCTCTATTTCTTGCTTCTGTAGATCTCTCCATGTACCCAGGTCTCTCTCTTTGTCTGCATTATCTCTGAGTGAGTGTCCCTTAACTCTACCTCTTCCCTCCTCTGTCTGTGTCTTTCCCTCCTGAGCTCTGTCTGTCTTGTGCCTTCCTCTGATTCCTTCTCCTTGCCACTCTGGGTCCCAGTTGACCCCTCCCTCCTGTCCTCTCCACCTCTCTCTCTCCTCATCTCTCTCTGACACTCTCTCTCTGTCCCCTGCCACTCTTTCTCTTGCTTTCTGTAACCCTGAGCTTGCTTTCTTTGCTCTCTTCTTACTTACATATGTTCTTTGCCCAGATCCCTCCCCTTCTGACTCCTGCCAAGTAAGACGGGGCTGATTATGTAATTGTTTGTTATGCATACAGGCAGTGGGGGATGAGGAGGAGACCAGGAAGGAACAATTTTCTTTCTTCTCGCCCTTCTTAGCTCTCTCTCTTTTTTTTTTTTTTTTCGGTCCACCAACCTGGCCTCATAGATGCTCTCCCAGCTCATTCTTCCTGCAGAGATGGGGTAAATGCCCCCCTCATCTGTAGACAGAATAAAACAGTTCAGACCAGAGGGCTGAGGACAAAGCTTTTGAAGGACAAAAGCCTGCAGTCATGGGGAGCTTCCAGGAGGAGATAGACAAGCACTTGGGCTGTCCCTCAGCCCCTAGAAAAATTGCAAAACAATGCAAACGAAGTGTCAATGGAAACTGGAGAATCATCCAATTCAGCTGAGCTTGGGTCTCTGAGGACAGAAGGAAGGACGCCTGGCTTCCAGCCCAGCCCACTGACTTTGAGCTTCAGCAAAGGAGACAATGCTTTATTTTCTCCCTTCTTTCTGGGGACTCTTGGTCACCATGGTGCTCCTGAAAATTCTATAGGTCACTTTCCCACCCACCAGAGAAAAATAGTAAGCAGCTACCCTCCCAACACCCCCATTTCAGCACCAGGGACCTCCACACTCCACTCATAGTCTCCCTAGGTCTTACCCCCTCTCTGATACATACCAGCTGGTCCCACCCCAAATCTTCCCAGGAGCCCCAAGCCAGTCACTGGCGGGAGATAGTTCCTGGAGGGGCAAACTGAGGTGCTAATAATCCTAACTCTGCCCCTGAGAGCCCTGTAACCTGGGCAAGCCTCAGTCTGTCCATGTGTAAAATGGAAATGATGCACAAAGACGTGAAGATCCATATAAGTGTGACAGTTAGGAATCTAGCACAGAGCTGGTGCATAGAAGATGCTCAGGAATGGGCAGCCCCCACCTCTTCTCCCTGCTGGTCTAGCACCCACTGGCGGTCTGTGCTGTGGTCTGTCTATGACCTGCCACTGACTATAATCTGCACTCAGCCCTGCTCAGTCTCTCTGCCCTCTCCAGTGTCCCCAGTTACAGTAAATTCCTCCCTGAGAACAGATTTCAAAGGGCTGAGGACCCCGGATTAGAGAGAATTGGTTGTTGAGTGATAGTAATGCCACAGTGCTGACAGCTTTAAATACATCCAATCTGCACAAACATCCAGGTTTGGCAAGGAAGGTACTGTTATGGGTATCTCATTTTATGGGAATGGAAACTGAGGCTCAAAGAAATTAGGTGTCTTGTTCAAAGTCACACTCACCAATAAAGAAGCAGAGGCAGAGCTCAAACCTGGTTCTCCCTGACCCTAGAATATTCTGTGACCTTGGACCTGTTCTCAAAATTGGAGGGTGCAGACATGAGTGAGGAGGGGCTGGGGGGGGGGGATGAAGACACAGCACTCAACAGTGAGCTCAGAGGAGACTAGAAGTTACATAAACTCCACACCTGTGGCAACTCCCACGTGGGATCCAACCCCCAGGATTTTAATCCAAAGGTATTCAGGTTACTGAAGAGGCTGAATCCCAGGATCTCTGATTCCAGGGCCCATGGCCAAGGACGGTTCCTTCTTCCTGGTAACATGGACATCTGAGAGGTCTTTACCTCTTCCTGTCTGCCACATGTCTGTCCTGGTGATCTTTGCCATCTGAAAGCATGTGAATAAAAACAGCAAGTTGCCCAAAGTATTCATCTCTGCCACGTCCAGGAACCTGTCTGGGACCCCACTCACTATTCCAGAACTTCATAATAATGAGTGCATCAGCTGAATATCAACGGTGTTGTTTGCAGATTGTTTTTCTTTTGTTTCCCTATCAGCTCCGAGTTGATCCCCAAGGCAGACACTGTTCATTGTTCCTCTATGTCCATTTACTCCTTCTAGCCCAAGACCATCCAAAGTAAGACTGCATTCCCCAGCCTCTCTTGCACTAGGCATGACATTGAGACTGTGCCCAAATGAGATTTGGGGTTGAAGGGGTGATGTGTGACAACCTCCACTCCCGTGCTCCATTGCCCTGCTGGTTGGAATGCAGTCCCAGCGCATGAGATGGTGAGCTGGGAAAATCAAGGCAATGCCTTGGGAAATTGTGGAGTGAAAGGCGGATGAAATCTGGGTTCTTAGCACTAGAGCTCCCATATCAGCCTCTGACTGCTGACACTCAAACGGGCGTGTCAGAGATATGTTATCTTGCATAAGCCACTGTTATGTTTGGGTCTCTGATACTAACAGATACAACATTTATTCCGCTTATGACTACAACTGAACACACACCCCTCGGCCCCAAATCTGTAGGAACCATACACCTCCAGCCTCAGAGAGATCCCTAACTATCCCGCACCATTTTCAAAAAGAATTTACCCCCCCACCAGTGGTTCATTCAACCTTCCCTTCATTCTGCCCATCAACAGGCATTCTTCCCTCCATTCACATCCAACCAGGCAAACCTTTCTAGTATCATCCATTCTTCTCTCCTACTGGGCATCCATTTAGCCATCTATCCACTCTTTTGTCATTATGTCCTCTTATCCATCTATCAGTGCATTTATTTGTTCATCCTCCCCTTCACCAGTCCACACAACCTTCCGCACATTTGCCACCCTCCTACTCGCTAATCCATCAATCCACCCACATCCAGTGATTCTCCTCCATTTGTCCACCCATGCTGTTGTCCATCCTCCCAACCATTCATCCTCCTTTCCCTCATTCAGTCATACATGCTTCCACCCAGTCCTTGCTTGTATCCATTTCTACCAGCTTTGATCCTTCCCCCTCTCCATGTCGCCCTCATCAGGAAATTCCACACTGACTGATTCGCTTTCCCTCTTTTCCAGTGTGACCCTCTCCTTGAGTCCTGAGCTCTCTTTTGACTTTTTTTTAGGAGTGAAAAAGTTGGAGTCTGATCTTCTTGTCCAATTTTAGAAGAAAAGAGGAAGGTATTGGAAGGAACAATGAGATGGGCCCTTCTGGGGAGAAAGCACAGCAGGAAGAATCAGAAATGGGCTTCCAGGAGGTTCCAGATGATCCAGGCTGTGCTCCTCATCATCAATTATACACCAGTCTCATCCCACCACATAAGCTCACTCCCCATCACCGCCTGAACCACCACCCTATGTTCTCTACTCAAAGTCCTCTTATCCTGGGTTTCAGCCTCCCAGACTGTGAGAGACAGAAGGAGGGATGAAGAAGAAGGGGCCTCACAAGGATGTGACACAGGGACTGGTGTTGTCCCCACCCCACTCTCCCTACAGCATGGCTTGCCATGAATCTGGGCACATTAAGGAAGGAGGGAGATCCTTAAAAGAAGGACCCAGACAGATCCTAGCATGTCTCCAGCCCTGGTCTATGAGTAGGAGGAAGCAAAAACAGACATTAAGGTGCTAGCAGGTGCGACTGGTCAACAGGGAACATGGGAAGATCTTTTGCTACCTCTTGAGTTTTCTGCAGGATTTGAGGTTGGGGAAAAAGAGCAGATCCAAAAGGAGGCTGGCCTTCTGTTAGAGGTGTCCTAGGAGAGACTATGTGTATGGGGTGCAGAAAAGATGAGGAAAGGGATATGGTATTGTACTGGGTTGAATAGTATGTAACGCCCCCATTCATGTCCAACCAGAACCTCAAAATGGAACTTTATTTGGAAACAGGGTCTTTGCAGGTATAATTACTTAAAATGAGGTATACTAGACCAGGGTGGGCCCTAATCCAATGGCTAATGTCATAAGAAGAGAAAATAGAGACACAGACACGGAGAGAACACAATGTGAAGTCACGCATAGACACACAAGGAGAATGCCATGTGATGATGGAGGTGGAGATTGGAAGAATGCATCTAGAAGCCAAGGAACACCAAGGATTGCCAGCAATCACCAGAAGCCAGGCAGACTTAAGGAATAATCATCCCCTAAAGGCTTCAGAGAGAGCATGGCTGACACCTCAATTTTGGATTTCTAGCCTCCAGAACTGTGAGAGAATACATTTCTGTTGTTTAAGCCACCTAGTTTGTAGTGCTTGGTTACAGCAACCCTAAGAAACTAATATGGAAATTATGGGGTCAGGCCTGAGAAGCTTAAATCACGTGGTCAGGGTCTTATCAAGTCTGGAGTGAATTGGTCTCCTTGGGAAGGTCTGGGCTTGGTGTTCCTGGATACAAGCTGGGGCCCCTGGCTGACTCTTTATAGGAAAGGTCATTAAAGTTCCTCTTGCCAGGGAAATCTTAATCCAGGGTCCATAACTAGGAGTAGAGAGTTTCTGTGAAATCCTTAAAATAATGTGCAAGACTCCCTTAGCAGAAATATCCCTGCAATCCAGTTTGGATATAGGGTCATATTCAGTAAAACATGGTCCTGCTTCAAAATTAATTCAAAGTCTGTTAAAACGTGTATTTGTCTTTCTATCAGGGCAGTAAGAAGAGCTCATGATGGAACGGAAATGACAAATGTCATCGTGGCAGAGACTGGTTAAGCGTTCGCCAACGCTGTTTCTTTCCCCTGGGCACACAAGATTACATTTCCCAGTATCCCTTGCAGCTAGGTTAGGAGCAGGAACATCAGCATGAGCCTTGTATAAGTGAGAAATAAACCTTTTTGTGTTAAGATAATGAGATTTTGGGCTTGTTAGAGCAACTAGCTGAATAACTGGTGGAATCAAGCACGTAGCCCTTGGGATCTTATTAAAATCTCCTTTCTGAGGCACCTGGGTGGCTAGGTCGGTTGAGTGTCCGACTTCCGCTCAGGTCATGATCTCATAGTTCGTGGTTTCGAGCCCCGAGTGGGACTCTGCACTGTCATCCTGTCAGCACGGAGTCCACTTTGGGATCCTCTGTCTCCCTCGCTCTGCCTTTCCCCCGCTTGCACTCGCCCAAAAGTAAATAAATATTTTTTTTAAATCTCCTTTCTTGTCTTCCTCAATTGATCAGCTCTTTGCAATTCTCTGAAGACACTGCCTCATCTCATGCCATTCCCTCACCACCGTCTCTTCCCTCATCACTCTGTCTTTCATCGGCCACTCCCCTCATTTGGCCTTCATGCATACCTTATACGTTCCCCTGGGACTGGTGTTTCCACCAGAGTAGCCCCTTCAGAATTATAAATTATCTTATGGTCTCACTGTTTTTCTGATTGAAGCATTCACAAATCCACCCCTATTACCATTGTCTCTTACAGTCTACCTCTTTCCTCAGTTTTTTAAGTGGAATTGGCTGTGGTCAACCATTTCTTTTGTTTTCATTACCTATGCACATTTGAGTGTGGTGGAGGGTGGGTTCACCTGAAAATAACCAGAAAAGAAAAAAATTACAGGGGCTTAAGTAAGATAATGTAATTCTCTTACATATTGGACACTTTCAGAGGTTGTCAGTGTAGGGTGCTCCACAGGGTCTGGCTCTTCTCTCTTGTTCTATGATGTGTGTTTTCCATTCCCAAGATCATGCCATGATGCAAATGACTGCTAGAGCTCCAGCCATCAATTCCACATCCCAGCTATCAGAAAGGGACAGAAATTCTAACAGTTAAATACTACTAATAAAAATATATTATTCTTACAGAAACTCAGAAATGTTTTAAGAATCTAATATTAGGGGCGCTTGGGTGGCTCAGTGGGTTGAGCCAACTCTTGATTTCAGCTCTGCAAGCGACTCTGTGCTGACAGTGCTGAGACTACTTCAGATCCTCTGTCTCCCTCTCTCTCTGCCACTCCCCTACTCACCTACTCACACTCTCTCTCTCACAAAAGAATTAAAAAACAAAACCAAACCAGGGATGCCTGGGTGGCTCAGTCGGTTAAGCATCTGACTTTGGCTCAGGTCATGATCCTGCCTTTTGAACCCCACGTTGGGCTCTGTGCTGACAGCTCACAGCCTGGAGCCTGTTTTATATTCTGTGTCTCCCTCTCTCTCTGCTCCTCCCCTGCTCGTGCTCTGTCTCTCTCGCTCAAAAACAAATAAACATTAAAAACAATTAACAATATCAAGTCTTTAATCCATGGACATGGTAACTTTCTCCCTTTCTTTAGATCAACACGACAAAAAGTCAATGTAGTAACCATATTATTAAGTAAGGAAAAAATGCTACCAAATTCATTATACATATTATACAGTACCACATACTACTACTACTGTTTCTCCTTCTCCTCCTCCTCTTCCTCCTCCTCCTCCTCCTCCTCCTCCTCCTCCTCCTCCTCCTCCTCTTCCTCCCTCTTCTTCAGGTTTTCAACTACAACTTCAATTTCTTTAATCGGCATAGGGTCATTCAGGTTACCTGTTTCTTCTTTTGTGAGTTTTGGTAGTTTACATCTTTCGAACAATTGGTATGTTTCACCTAAACTTTCAAATTTATAGACATAGAGTTGTTGCAAAAGTCCTCTACTATCTTTAAAAAAAATGTCTGTTTATTTATTTAGTTATTTATTTAGAGAGGGAGGGAGAGAGGAGGGGCAAAGAGAGAGGAGAGGGAAAATCCCAAGCAAGATTTGCACTGACAGCTCCCACTGAGATCCCACAAACTGAGATCATGACCTGAGCTGAAATCAGGAGTGGAACACTCAGCTGACTGAGCCTCCCAGATGCACCCCCTACTATCTTTTTTATGTCTGTGGATCAGTACTGATGTTCCTCTTTCATTCCTGATATTGGTAATTTGTGTCTTTTTCCTTTTTATCTCCATTAAACTGGCTATATCAATTTTATTGGTCTTTTCTAAAGAATCAGCTTTTGACTTTATTGATCCCATTTTTTTCCTACTGTCAATTTCATTGGTTCCTGCTCTAATTTTTATTACTTCCTTCCTTCTCCTTACTTTAGATTTAATTTTTTCTTTCTCTAGTTTCCTAAGATGAAAACTTAGGTTATCGATATTAGATCTTTCTTCTTTTCTGATATATGCTTTCAGTGTTACAGAGTCCCTGTAAGCATTATTTCAACTATATCCCACAAATGTTGACTTTCATTTAGTTCAAATATTTGTAAGTTACATTTGCGACTGTCTGCTTGACAGATGGATTATTTGGAAGAGTGTTAATTTCCATTAATTTTTTAAAAATCTTTACTTTTGAGAGAGAGAGAGAGACAGAGTGCGAGCAGGGGAAGGGCAGAGAGAGAGAGAGACACAGAATCTGAAGCAGGCTTCAGGCTCTAAGCTGTCAGCACAGAGCCCGAAGCAGGGCCCAAACTCAAGAACCTCGAGATCATGACCTGAGCCAAAGTTGGACACTTAACCGACTAAGCCACCCAGGTGCCCCTAATCTCCATTTAAAAAAACATATTTCCTCTTATTAATTTCTAGTTTAATTCCTTTATGGTCCAAGAATGCGCAATATATTATTTCTATTCTTTTTAATCTGTTAAGACTTGCTTTATAGCCAAGAATATAGCCTATCTTAGTGAGTGTTTCATGTTTATTTGAGAAGAAAGTGTGTTCTGCTATTGTTGGATGGAGTCTTATGGATGCCAAGTAGGTCAAATTGGTTCATGGTGCCATTTAGGTCATCTATAACCTTACTTATTTTCTGCCTTCTTGTTCTATCAATTATTGGGAGAGGAATGTTGATGTCGCCAACTATATTTGGGGATTTTTCTCTTTCTCCTTTCAGATCAGTTTTTGTCTTGTATATTTTGAAGCTCTGTTATTATATAATATGTTATTATATTAATTAGGATTGTTTTGTCTTCATGAAGAATTGACTTCTTTTTTATTATGTAACATCCTTCTTTCTGATAATTTTTTTTGTCATGAAATCTACAGTTTAAATCAAAATTAATATAGCTATTATAGCTTTCTTTGAATTAGGCTTTCATAGTATATCTTTCTTCATTATTTTGATTTTTTAATCTAGGTCTTTATGTTGGATACAGATTTCTTAAAGACAACATATAGTTGAGTCTTGCTTTTTTACCCAATCAGGCAATCTGTGTTTTTTCATTAGTATATTTAAATTTTATTTTATTTTATTTTATTTTATTTTATTTTATTTTATTTTATTTTATTATTTTTGAGAGAGAGCACTCATGTGCATACACACACACACACACACACACACACACACACAAGTGGGGAGGGGTAGAGGGAGAGAAGGCGAGAGAATCTTAAGCAGGCTACACACTTAGTGCGGAGCCCAACACAGGGCTTGATTCCACAACTGTGAGATCATGACCTGAGCTGAAATCAAGAGTCAGATGCTTAACCAACTGAACCACTCAGGTGCCTCTTTCATTAGTATATTTAGACCATTGACATTTAAGCTGGTTATTGATGTATTTGGATTAAAATTTACCATCTGCTAGGTGTTTTATATTGGTTATATTGTTTTTTCTTTCTGCTCTGATTTTAACTGAGTATATTTTATGATACCACTTTCTTTATGCTTGTGACATATTATTTATACCTTTAAAAAAAAAAAAGTTTAGTGGTTGCTCCAGACAATATACAATGTTAAATTGTAGGTCTTTATTTTCAAATAAAACTATACCATCTTGTGTGCAGTGAAAGGACCTTAGATGGTATATTACTAATTCCTCCTTCCTATCTCTTATGCCATCATTGTCATATATTTCACTTCCACATATGCTATAAGGACCCAATACATTATTACTGCTTTTGTTTTAAATAGTTATTTGGGTGGCAATTAAAAGCAAAAAGCAAAAATAAAAAATACTATATATTGAAACTTTATTTATTAAATTTCTAACTCTCTTCATGTATTTTGTAGATACGAGTTCGACCTTAATCATGTTTTTCTGACTGAAGAAATTCCTCTAACATTTCTTTTTTTTTTAAATATTTATTTATTTTTGGGAAAACACAAGTCAGGGAGAGTCAGAGAGAGGGGGACAGAAGATTCAAAGCAGGCTCTGCACTGACAGGCTGACAGCAGTGAGCCTGATATGGGCTCAAACTCATGAACCAAGAGATCATGACCCAAGGTGAAGGACACTCAACCACTGAGCCACCCAGGTGCCCCTCCTTTATTATTCCTTTTTAAAAATTTTTTTAAATGTTTATTTATTTTTGAGAGAGAGACAGAGCATGAGCAGAGGAGGGGCAGAGAGAGAAGGGGACACAGAATCTGAAGCAGGCTCCAGGGTCTGAACTGTCAGCCCAGAGCCCGTCATGGGGCTCAAACTTACAAACCGTGAGATCATGACCTGAGCCGAAGTCCGACGCTTAACTGACTAAGCCACCCAGGAGCCCCTTCCTTTAATATTTCTTATAAGGATAAGTATGGGGACAATATAACCCCTTTCCCCCAGCCCTAGTTTGTTTCGTTTTTTTTTTGTTTGTTTTTTTGTTTGTTTTTTTGGCTATGAGAGTCTTTATTTGCCCTTCATTTTAACATTTTGGTAAAATATATGTAACATTAAATAAACCATTTTCATCACTTTTAAGTGTACAGTATAATGACATTAAGTACAGTCACAATGTTGTGCAACCATCACCACTATCCATTTCCAGTTTTTTCATCATCCCAAACTGAAACCATGCTCATTTATCCTTTACTTAAAAAATGATTTTAATGTGAGTTTAGTCGACACACAACATGACGTTAGTTTCAGGTGTACAATATAGTGACTCAATATGTTTATATATTATGCTATGCTCACCACACATATAGCTACCATCTGCCACACATACATCACTATTACAATTTCTCCTTTACTTTTGAATGATGTTTTCACTCAAAAGTATACAGAATACTGTATATAGAATTCTTGATTGACAGTTTTTTCTGTCAACACTTAAAAGATGTCACTCCATTTTTTTCTTGCTCACATGATTTCTTTTTTTTTTTTTAAGTTTATGTATTTATTTTGAGAGAGAGACAGGAGGGGCAGAGGGAGAGGGAGAAAGAAAATACCAAGCAGAGTCTACGCTGTCAGTGAGGAGCCCAATGTGGGACTCAAATTCATGAACCATGAGATCATGACCTGAGCCAAAACCTAGAGTCAGACGCTTAACTGACTGAGCCACCCAGGCACCCCTCTTGCTTGCATGATTTCTGAGAAAAGTTTGTTGTACTTATCCTTGTTCCTCATAGGTAAAGTGTATTTTTTCCTCTGGCTTCCTGAAAAGTTTTTTCTTTGTCTTTGGTTTCCTGAAGTTTGAATATAATACACTTACATGTGGGCTTTTTGGTATTTACTCAGTTGGTGTTCTTTGAACTTCTTGAATCTGTGGTTTGGTGTCTGTCGATACTTTTGGGGAAAAAAAAACTTGGCCATTCTTTTTTGTAATATTTTCACTGTCCCGTTATGTCTCTCTTCTTCATCTTCTTCTGGCATTACAGATATGCACATGTTACACCATTTGGTCGAGGAAGGGTTGGAAGATGGGGGAAGAAAGAAAGAAGAGAGGAAAGACAAAATGAGGGAAGCAGCAAGATGAGAGAGAATCAAGGAAGAAAGAAGGAAGATAGGGAGGAGAGTCTTCAAAAGAGGGAAGAGAGGGGAGAAGGAGGATAGAGAGAGAAAGAGATGAGAAGAAGGGGGGGAATGGAGGGAGGGGAAAAGTAAAGGGAGACAGGAAGGAAGAGAAGAAGAAAATGAGGAAAATAAAGGAAGGATAATTCTCAAAATGATAAGAACATAATTCTCAAAGTAGATGTACATGTGACAAAGATTATTTAATCCATTAATGAGGGAACCAGATATAAACAAAGCTGGTTCAAAAGACAAATGCAACATTAGGATTTTTTATAAGAAAAAAAAGAAGTTCTGAGTTAAACACAAAATTACTACTGTCTGATTTTATGGCATTATTATTTTTTTAAATTTTGGTGGAGGGTCACCATCTCTACCAAACAGAAAAGATAGTCATCATGACTTAGCTGTTTGGCAGAATTGTAAAAACCTTGGACCCTGGTTAATTGTGTAAACAAAGTAACATTCCAATTTTGGAATGAGATTATCTTTTTTTTTTTAATTTTTTTTAACATTTATTTATTTTTGAGACAGAGAGAGACAGAGCATGAACGGGGGAGGGGCAGAGAGAGAGGGAGACACAGAATCAGAAGCAGGCTCCAGGCTCTGAGCCATCAGCCCAGAGCCCGACATGGGGCTCGAACTCACGGACCGTGAGATCGTGACCTGGGCCGAAGTCGGACGTCTAACCCACTGAGCCACCCAGATGCCCTGGAATGAGATTATCTTTAAATGGACCTGTTAGAAAGTATGCCTAGCTTGACATGAAAAAGTCCTATAATCACTTTTTTCTTTATTAGATTGTTTTTGAATAATTTCTGAATAATTTTTCTTGGCAGAAGAAAAGAAATTCAGAAGCCCCATTTACTATCCTTCCCATTCTCCAACAGAAAAATGATCCCTACACCACAGTCACCATCTAGAATGTGGTTCCTAAGACTTTACGAGTTTATTTTGGTTGTGAAGGAGAGCAACAGGTATGCACCAGCTGTACCTTCCTGCTGCTGCTGAAAACATCCAGGAGGAGGTGAGAAGTCATTCTGCCCCTCTCCCCACAGTTCCTCCCTTCTCTAAAGCTCATCTCCACTTCCAACTGGAAGAACCCACAGATCACCGAAAGCTGAAAATCATAGAATTCCAGAATCTCAAAAATTAGAACAGATTCTGAGAACCACGGAATCTTAGAAAATTGCCAGCTTGGGGCGCCTGGGTGGCTCGGTTGGTTAAGCATCTGACTTCAGCTCAGGTCATGATCTCGTGGTTCATGGCTTTGAGCCCCGTGTCAGGTTCATGGCTTTGAGCCCACGTCGGGTTCTGTGCTGACAGCTCAGAGCCTGGAGCCTGTTTCCAATTCTGTGTCTCCCTCTTTCTCTGCTGCTCTCCTGCTCATTCTCTCTCTCTCTCTCTCTCTCAAAAATACATAAACATTAAAAAATAAAAAATTTTTAAAAATGCCAACTTGGAGAAGTTGTTTATCTCAGTCTTGGAACCATTCCATAAAACACCTCCCATAATGGGTCTTCTTAGATGATGCATGATGATCTCCCAGACACTTATCTTGCCTCCTTAAAAAAAAAAAAAAATCAGTTCTAGGCATTCTCCCTTCTACCACAGCCAAAAGCGATTTCTCCAGATTTCCATGTCCTTTCTCCACTCAGCTTTTCCTGGTCCTGGCTCCTTGACCAGTGGTGCTGTAATTTTCATTTTAACTAATTTGTTAAGTGCTTGCTGTGTGCCATAACTCACTGAATAGTCCCAAACCCCAAAAGATCAATACAATCATTTGTACCATTTTCCAGATGAGAAAACTGAGGCACAGATACTGTCCAAGGTGTATTCAGACAATCTTAGGATCATGCTATTTTACAACCATCTAATGATGCTAAAAACCTCACATCGGTTGAGCTCTTTATTCTGTGGCAAGCTTCAAAAATCCTATGAAGGAGGTACTCATGTTATCATATCCCAAATACAGAGGAGGAAGGCTCCAGGAGGGAGAGGCTCACTTTCCTAAGGGTTTCATGTCAGTCTCCAGACTCCTAGAGTGTTGCCTCCCGTATGCCATTATCCACGTGCCCTGCCTTGTAAGCTGCTCATTTGGGTTAGAAGGTATCCTGCTTGTTAGGCACACAACTCAGTGCCTGGCACAAAGATGACAATAAATAAATAATGACATCCCTGGTAGCATCATAGCATGTCTTGGTCCCAGAAGGAAAGGCAGATGGCTAGGCATAAAAGGATCCCAGCTCCATTTCATACACACACCCTGTGAAGCTCAAATCATTGTTTCTCCATTTCACTTTGGGTGTTTCTCTGTCTCCGTATCTCTTTGTTTCTCTGACTTGTCTCCCTGACCATCTCCGCCTCCGAGTCAATGGTTTTTTGATAATGATTGAGGGAGGAGGAGAGAGAGGGAGGGGGCACTAGCTCTCTAGGTTCCTCTTGTTTCTTCTTTCTTGGCCATGTTTCTCTTTCTCAGTCTCTAGGTCTGTCTCCTGAAACTTCGTTGGTTTTTTTTTTTTTTTTTTTCTGATTGTCTCTCCTTCTCTCTGTTTCTTTGAATTTCCTTTGGTCTCTGTGTCTTCCTTGATACCTATAGTTGACTCATTCTCTGTCTCTCTCTGCTCTATTTTGATCTCACTCTGGTTCTGTTTCTCTGCACCTTTCTTTTCTCCTTTGTTTCTCTCCAGTCTTGGTCTCTATCTTGGCACAATCTGCCTGTCCATGCATTTCTCTGCAGTTAATTTTCCTCTTTAACTTGCTTGCACAGTTTAGTTCAAGTGTCTCTCCTCCTGGCTTCTTGCCTAGAGTGGGATGGTGAAGGGGGCTGTTCTAAGGACACTTTCTCTTTTCCTGTCTGAACAGAAAGACCAGACTCAACCACCACCATCACAGACAATTAATTAAGGGACTATTCCCAAATGGGTGTAAGTGTATGTGTGTGTCGGGGAGGAGGTCAGAATGGAAGGGAGAAGCCAAAACTGTGAGGGTCATAGGAGGCAGCCTACAGCTAACTCTTACCCCACAAAAGACATCCTGGTGGCCCATAGAAGATCCAAAAGGTGGTGCACTGGGAGTCACTCAGTTTTCACAGAATCCCCACCACTTCTCTTGGACACAGCATACCTCAGCCCAGCCAGCCAGGTCTTATTCCAAAACCTGCAGGTTCTCTAAGGGATTTATTTTCCAAGTCTGAGAATCTAGACACATGAGAAGGGTATTTGATTTTGTTTAATAACATGTATAGGTAGGATATAATACCCAGGAATTTTGTTTCAGAACAGTAAAGAAGATTGGCAGATATTTGGTACAAAAAGTGCTGAAAACCGTTTATTTAGATAAACAGACAGCAATCAGTAGGCCATGTTTCTAGAGGTGGGGCTCAGAGGTGGCCTCTATATCTTAGACTTTGAAAATAAATGTGCACATACAGACACACACCAGCAAAGTCCTGCTAAATCAACCCAAGTAATCTTTGATTATTACCATTTAGCAATGGTAGCACTTTGAGTAGAAACAAGAGAACTCGTTGAATAAAACCCTTTCAACTGAGTTATTTCTTTTGCTATTCCAAATCTTCATCTTACTGTATTTTTTTAAAAAAATTGATGAATTAGGGTCTGGCAAAGAGAAAGGAGTCATCTTTGTTCTCTACCAAGACTTTCTAAGACAGTGTGGTTACCCTATTTTTGACAGATAGGGAAACTGAGGCCAAGAAGGTTAGGCGACCTACCCAGTGAAGAAAAGGTGGAGCTGAAATTTGAACCCAGATTATCTAATTCCTAAACACAACAGCCTAAAAATGATGTTCAACTGCCTCCCATATCCTACCAGGACATGTTGAACTAGGTTGAGCTGGGGGACTGGAAATATAAAGAAAGAGGAATGTCCCCATTGGATTTCCCTGGGTGAATTCAATCCACCTTTATTCATGTGGGTGATTATAGGTTATATAACCACCCTCCAGATAAAGCAATATCCTCTCTAATGGCATCCCTACCCGGAAAACTTGAATCTCAGGGTGTTCAGATTTCTGCACAGCTGATTTTCCAGAACATATTTAAGAAGGATCTGGTGCCCTGGACACAACCCTTCAACCTGGCACCATGGAGCTGGGAGGGGCCTTCACCATCTTTCTGGCACTCTCCTTGTCTTGCCTACTTATCCTCATTGCCTGGAAAAGGAGACACAAGGGGGGGAAGCTGCCCCCTGGTCCCACACCAATACCTTTCCTGGGGAACCTGTTGCAAGTCCGTACTGATGCCACTTTTCAGTCTTTCATGAAGGTAAGTCTGACTACTCCTCTCACAGAGCCAAAAGCAATGAATTCCATAGAAACATGTATAACCTTCTAATGTCCAAAACACAGACTCTTGGAAACATAGACTTCATAAACCTTAGAATACTGAAATTGCAGAATCTTAAACTCTTGGAAACACAGACTCCTGGCACACTGGAACTTAAGACTCTCACAATCTCAGGACTTTGGAATCACAGC
The DNA here is from genome assembly GCF_018350195.1 of Panthera tigris. Classification (NCBI taxonomy): domain Eukaryota; kingdom Metazoa; phylum Chordata; class Mammalia; order Carnivora; family Felidae; genus Panthera; species Panthera tigris. Next base: position 13,941,363 of record NC_056674.1, read on the forward strand.
ACCTTACACCCTTAAACACAAGAACTCATGCTCTCTGATGATCTTAGAACGTTGACACTCAGTATCATGAAATCTTAAGGTTCTAGAAATTAAACATTGCAGATAGAGAAGCATAGATCTTGGAGCTTAGCTCACCCAGGCCCACCATTTTACAGATGAGGAAACTAAGGCATAATTATGGAGGTGTTGGGGGGGGTGTCTTACCCAGGATCACAGGATCCAAGGCATCTGTGCCTTTTTCTCAATAGTCCTTCCAAGCCCAAGACTCACTTTTATCTGTTATTCCCACATTTATGTTCCCTTGAAATTTCCACCCCTAAAGTCCTTGATTGGTCTATACTTGGTGCTCCAGATAGCTCCTTCCTCTTATGTCTTCCTTCACTCCTAGCTCAGGGAGAAGTATGGCCCAGTCTTCACTGTGTACATGGGTCCACGGCCTGTAGTTGTTTTGTGTGGACATGAGGCAGTGAAGGAGGCCCTGGTAGACCGAGCTGATGAGTTCAGTGGCCGTGGAGAACTGGCTTCAATAGAGCGAAACTTCCAAGGTTATGGTAAGTAACAACAACAACAAAATGATTGTACACTCCCTATGTCCCCAGTTCTTTGATAAGTGCTCTACATGAATTATTACATTGACTCCTTTGAGAGAATATTAATGTCTTACTAATTTTGCAAATGAGGAAACTGAGGGTGAGAAAGGTTAGGTAATATTATATAGTAAGTGGTAGAACCATTTTGTTTTGAACCCAAGCCCTCTGATTCTTGAGTATCAGCTCCATTACTTTTGTTTTTAATGCGTATCCACTGAAGCCCTTATAGCCAAACTTCTTATTTCTCTATACATATACACACACTCAACCCATAGGTCTCTGCCGCCTCCATTTAAGTAGATATCTTTTTAGTGTTATCTATACACTCATCTCTAACTGCCCACACCTTTCAATTCCAAGCTGTGTCATGCTCTTCTTTCCATACTTCCTTCTATCCATCCATCCACATACATCTCCTTCCATTTATCCACTTTTCCATTGATCCATACATCCACCAAAAAATCCATTTATTAATTAGCCTTTCTTATTCTTTCTTTCTTTATTTTTTTAGAGAAGAGAGTTCATGAGCAAGAGAGAGGGGCAGAGGGGGAGACAGAGTCTTAAGCAGCCTCCATACTCAGTGTGGAGCCAAACGGGGGCTTGATCCCAAGACCCTGGGATCATAACCTGAGCTGAAATCAAGAGTCAGATGCTCAACCAACTAAGCCACCCAAGCATCTATACAAATATCTTTCTATCCAATTTATCTAGACATCTATGAATTAACTTTCCATTTACCCCTCTATCCATCATTCATCCATTCATTCATTAATCCTTCCATCATTCACTCATCTATTAATCTTTCCATCCTTATATCTTTCCAACCAATTATCCTCTTATCTCAAACTATCTATTATTAACTCTTTATTCATCCATTGAGTCTTTCTCCATTCATCAGTCATTCCAGTCAAAAGCTCTTCCTTCCATTCATTAATCCACTGAAATAATTCATTAAGTTTCCAAACATTAATTCATCAATCCATGCACATCTAGTAATTTCTAAATGTTTCTTACTAGAAGGGAATTCCTTTTGTGTAGGTATATTGATATACAGGTGTAAGTTTCTGTGTATATGCATGCTTATGTCTAGAGAATCCAAATGGTATTAGAAAATAGAAGTAGTCCCCCATTCCAGGATATTGTGTATGGCATTCTATCTGTACCTCCCTCCACATTCCTATGCATCCATCCAGTTATTTATCCTGTTCTGGGTTATTATCCTGTAAGAAACTCTCCTTCATCTCCCCCAATCATTGCCAGCCTAATTTCCTTTCCTTCCATCTCAATCCTAGACTGTTTTTGAGGTCCTGTAGGGAGGGAACCATAGTCTCTCCATCAAGCCTAGGAAGTTGGGAGGGGCTTCCTTGAGAGCAGAGTCTAGAGCTTTCATAATTTATCCCAATCCTTGTGTATCACAGAGTTGGACACAGGAAGGGGAGGGGAGGCAGGAGGCTGACATTGAGATTCTGGCAGGTGTAGCTCTGGCTAATGGAGAACGATGGAGGATTCTCCGACGCTTCTCCCTGACCATTCTTCGGGACTTCGGGATGGGAAAACGGAGCATTGAGGAGCGGATCCAGGAGGAGGCTGGCTTCTTACTAGAAGAATTACGGAAGACCAAGGGTATGGAGGTCACAAGGGGCAGGGCTACAAGATGACTGAATGGTTATAGAGAGCTCAGTCGTGAGAAGATGGGCCTTGGTGGGAGAAAGCTCTAGAATGGGAAAGGATGAAAAAGACTAAGGGTTCACTAAGATTTCCAGCCAGGTTCCATGTTAAAAGTTAACATGAAAGACCCTTCAAGACCACTTGTGCAGAAGCTTTAATCAGTGGATCTCAAGAATTTTATGAGCTCCTGAAATCATATGCAGACTTTTACAATGTGTAAATTAGCACCTTTTTCTAGTGACAGGATCAAATTTAATTACATATATCTGTATACATATAACACATACATACAATTGTTATAAAAACATAACATAAATTTTTACCATCCTAACCATTCCTAAGTGTACTTTTCAGTGTTGAGTATATTTACATTGTTGTGAAACAGATCTTTAGAATTGTTTCATCCTGCAGATCTGAAACTCTTAAGCCCATTTGATTATATTTTTTAAGGAGTCTGATCGTTGCCCCAAAATAAGGTCTGGAACCAATGGGATTTGGAGAAGAAAAGACATGGAAGCTAAGAACTACAGAGATGAATAGATAAGAGATAGATAAATTTCTCAAAATCAGAGATTTTTCTTCTGGGTCTCATGGATGCTAAACAGTCTACATAAAGGCTTTGAACATTCATGTACCCCCAGAAATTATTTGCAAAACTGTGTATTTGTGACTATGAAGCATTGTGTTGGAGAAATTGTCCCCCAATCCAGCATCCTGTTTTATTTTTTAATTTTTTTAAATTATTTTTTAATGTTTATTTATTTTTGAGAGAAAGAGAGAGAGTATGAACAGGGGAGGGGCAGAGAGAGCGGGAGACACAGAATCAGAAGCAGGCTCCAGGCTTTGAGCTGTCAGCACAGAGCCCAATGTGGAACTCATGAGCAGTGAGATCATGACCTGAGCTGAAGTCGGATGTTTGACTGAGCCACCCAGGCACCCCCAGAATCCTATTTTAAATGGTGCAGCTGAGGCCAAGGGAAAATTTTTCTTAATAGCTCAAATGGAGTCATTGATAGAGATACACATAATTCAGCCATCCTTTTTTCCCCTAATGTGTCCCATACCACAACTTCTTTCCCAAATCTGTGACTCTACAGCACAAACACAATTAATTAAATACTAATGCCAAAAGGTGATGATTAAACTCCACTAGCATTTTCTGAGTACTTACTACATGCAGGGACTGTGCTAAGCATTTCACATGGATAATTATATTGAAGCCTCAGGTTTAGTGGTTACTAAACCAATTTGCAGACTGGGAAATCTAGACTCAAAATACAAAAAAACAAAACAAAACAAAACAAAACAAATGAAGTAACTAACACATGCTATGAACCAGTGGAGTCAGGACTCATATCTGTGACTAAATGATTCCCCATCCCGTGCTCCTAATCATTGCCTCTAACATAGACAATTTCTATCACCCAGGTTCCCCCATCGAACCCACCTTCTTCCTGAGCCGCACTGTCTCAAATGTCATCAGTTCTGTCGTCTTTGGAAGCCGCTTTGACTATGAAGACAAGCAGTTCCTGAAGCTGCTGCAGATGATCAATGAGAGTTTCATTGAGATGAGCACACCCTGGGCCCAGGTGCCCACCAGCCACCTCCCTGCCCACCCCCAATCTCAGTTAACTAAGCATCTGCCTATACCTCGCTTAATCCTCCCCACAGCCCAGGGAGGCAAGTATCAATATGCCCTGAGTCTCCAAGAAGCAAATGGACTCACCCAATCCTCAGACCCAGTGCTGGATGTTCAGCCTGACTATCTGGCTCCAGACTCAGCCTATGGTGACCCCAGATGCCCATTGTTGACAAACCCTCTTTGCCTATTCCCCACAGCTATATGACATGTATTCTGGAGTCATGCAATATTTGCCAGGAAGACACAATCGCATCTACTACTTGATAGAGGAGCTCAAGGACTTCATTGCCTCGAGGGTCAAGATCAACGAAGTATCTCTTGACCCACAAAACCCTCGGGACTTCATTGACTGCTTCCTCATCAAGATGCACCAGGTACTTCTTCCCTTTTCCCCAATCATTTCCTCTCATTATCTTTAGCCTATAAACTGCAACTTTAACCTATAAACGTGTTATAGACAAAAGAAAAAGTATTGTTTCACATGGTTGATTTTATTTATGGATGAGATATAGAAACTGTAAAAGCATACATAAACTCTTACACCTTTAAAATAAACTTTGAATCTAAAAATTTTAGGAGCAATGAAACTTAAAACCTGACCCCTTTTAAATCATTTATGATTACAACTACCAGAGACTTACAAATACAGAAAACCAGTCTTTACAGTCTTAGAATTTGAGAAGCTTAGACTTTTAAGTCTTTAAGCATAAGTTTAAACTTAAAAGTCTTCAATATGTAGAAATTTAACTTCTGTATCACAGAGTCTTAGAATTTTAGAAACATATATATTTTTTATTATACAAACCTCAGCACTTGGAAGTTTACAATTATATAGCTTAATGTCCTAGAACTTTCAAATCTCTACTTTTTTCTCTTCCTGTTCCCCTCACTGTCCACTCCAACTGCACTGGCCTCCTCCTTGCTATTTCTCTAACACACCAGGTGCCCTCTGGCCCCAGGAACTTTGCTTTGGCTATTTCCTCTCCCAGATACCCACTGAGTTTACGCATCAGTTGTGTTTTCACAAAGGGAGAAAAGAAGAAGATAAAGACAGAAGGTAATTCGATTTCCTATCCCTCTCGTTTTCAGGATAAAAATAATCCCCACACGGAGTTCAATCTCAAGAACTTGGTCCTCACCACTCTCAACCTCTTCTTTGCGGGCACAGAGACTGTGAGCTCTACACTACGTTATGGATTGCTGCTAATGATGAAGCATCCTGAGGTGGAAGGTGAGGGTCCACTTGAACTGCTTACCTGGTGACTCCCACTCCCAACAGAGAAGAAGACGTACACTCGATACTTTATAACCCCATAGCTTTACACTCTTCACACTTCAGAATCTCAGGATATGGAATCTCACAATCTCTGGCTTGGAAGGCCATTTAATTGAATCTTCTACTTGGTGCTTATGTTAGTTTCCTATGGCTGTCATAATAAATTAACAAAAACTATTATCTTACAGTGCTGGAGTTCAGAAGTTCACACAGGTTTTCACTGGGCCAAACCAAGGTAGAATCAGATTCCTTGCTTTTTTCAGCTCTGAGAGCTGTATTTCTTGCATTCCTGGGCTCATGACCCTTCCTCCATCTTCAAAGTCAGTAGCATAGCATCTTCAGATCTCTCTGCCTCAGTTGTCATATCTTCTTCTCTGACTCTGACCCTTCTGCTTCCCTCTTATACGGACACTTGTGATTATATTTAGGGCCAACCTGAATAATCCAGGATAATCACACATCTCAAGATCCTTAACTTAATGATGTCTTCAAAGTCTTTTTTGTCCTATGTGGTAACATGCATGGGTTCCAGGGATTAGGAGGTAGATATATTTGATGGACATTATTTAGCTGACTATAGTGCCAGAATCAGACAGACTCCATCCCCAACAAATTGCAATCTGGTCTGGTTGGGTAACTCTAGCGATGAGGAACTTATTCCTTGCTTAAGGAAAACCCCTAATTTTGGCCCCCCTCCCTTCTAATGCAGTTCAAAACAAGCCAAAAAGTTTTTTTCCTCATTATAGATGATGGGAGAGATTAACTTGATTCCACTCAAACTTTTCTAGTCTCTCCTCCATTGTCCTAGTCATGTTTTACTAATCTAAATAATCACATATTTAAGGGACACCTGCTATGTGCTAGGTGCTGTTCTAGTTATTTGCATACTGGATTTTATGTAAATTTTACAACTCTGTGAACTTGGACCATCACACCCATTTGGAAGATGAAGAAACAGGCTCAGAAGGTAAAGCCATTTGCCTCAAGGCCACTCATCCAGGAGGTGCAGGGAGGTGCAGGGAGGAGGTGCAGGTGTACTTTTTTCCCAGTCTGTCAAAAGTCTGTGTATGAAAGCCTATCTGGGATGGGGACACTGCCCTGCTCGGTTCGTGCTTTCAAGATAAATACCAAACATCCCAGGGGGCACTCAAGGCTCCAGGCTGTGTGCCTCCCAATGGTCTGACGAGTATTTATTAACCCCACCAATGTGTCAGGTGTTAAGAATAAAGGGGCAATGCAAACACACATGGTTGGCTCCCTCAGGGTCCACAGGTATTAAAGATACAAACCCATAGCCTAGCCTTGGCTCTTAGAAACACGCCCTGTGTCCTTGTCTGCTTTGTTTTCTGGCCCCTTCTAGCCAAGATCCATGAGGAGATTGACCAGGTGATTGGACCACACCGAATCCCAAGTGTGGATGACCGAGCCAAGATGCCCTACACAGACGCTGTGATCCATGAGATACAGAGACTGACAGATATCGTACCCATGGGTGTCCCCCATAATGTCATCCGGGACACTCATTTCCGAGGCTACCTTCTGCCCAAGGTGGAGTTGGGTTCATTGTTACCCTTTCTTCCTCTACCCCACCCGTCTCTCCCCCTGGTACCCTGCTCCCATCCTCCAACACTGATTTCTCATAACTTCCCATTTTCATCCCAGGGCACCGATGTGTTCCCTCTACTTGGCTCTGTCCTCAAAGACCCCAAATACTTCCGCAACCCAGATGCCTTCTATCCCCAACACTTCCTGGATGAGCAGGGCCGCTTCAAGAAGAATGAAGCCTTTGTACCTTTTTCCTCTGGTAGGTTTCTATGGTCTGAGTTCACCCCAGGAACATGCTAGATGTGCCCCCCCCCCCAACCATTGGTCTGTATTTGACATTCAAGTCTGAATGGAAGTTGAATGCTATTTCCCAGAATCCCAGAATCTTGGAATCATAGGATATTAGAAGCATTGACTCTGATAATTAGAAAAGGAGTAGCACTAAACAGAGGTCAGCAAACTCTTTTTGTTAAGGATGGAATAGAAAATATTTTAGTTTTTACCAGCCATATTGTATCTGTCTGAACTATACAGTCTGAACTACTCAACTGCCCCACTGTCCTGCAGAAGTGATCACGGACAGTACAAAAATGCATGAGAAAGTCTGTGATGCGAAAAACCTTTATTTATGAAATTTGAATAGACATAGAAATTTAAATTTCATTGAATTCACATGTCACAGAATGTTACCTTTCTTTTGATTGTTTTCAACCATTTAAAATGTGAAAATCATTCTTAATTTTCTTAAAGTATATTTTTAAAATTTTTAATGTTTATTTATTTTTGAGAGACAGAGAGTGACAGAGCATGAGCATGGGTGGGGCAGAGAGAGAGGGACACACAGAATCCAAAGCAGGCTCCAGACTCTGAGCTATCAGCACAGAGCCTGATGCAGGGCTCGAACTCACAAGCTGCAAGATCATGACCTGAGCCAAAGTCAGACGCTTAACCGACTGAGCCACCCAGGTGCCCCTGCATTCTTAGTTTTCTTAAAGAACAAATATTCTGTTGAGTGAATTTGAATATATAATTGGATTTATTAAGTGATTTGTAGAAATGGAAGGTCTTTATAGGAAGGAGGGTGGCCAAGAAGTTATTAGCAAAGGAAAAGAAAGGATTGTTTCAGGCAAGGTCACCTTCCCCTAGGGGAAAAGCAGGGGGCCTTATTAGATGAATTACCTCATTTTCCTTTGGGGGACGGAGAGGGTACATGTGACAGCTCACCTCATTGGAGTTGATCAAACAATTCCTAACTGGTTAAGACTCCATTTCAGGAGGGGAGGTTGAAACTGCCATTAGGTTAGATATTGAGCCTGGTTTGATGACTTGGCCTAACATAAGTGATTCCATTTTGGGCCTGTGGTTTTCTTTTTAACAGTTTACAGGCAGTACAAAAATAGGCAGCAGGTGGTTTTGCCTAATGAACAGTAGCTTGTGACCCATGACATACTAGCTTAGAATAGTATTTTAAGTATAAACCACATTGAACCTGGAGTCAATGCTGTGGTTAGGAAAGAGGACCCCACCCCACCATTTACAAATGGTAGAATCATGGGGCACCTGGGTGGTTCAGTTGGTTGAGCTTCCGACTCTGGATTTTGGCTCAGGTCATGATCCCAGGGTCATGGGATATAGCCCAGCCACTGGCTCTGCACTGAAGGTAGAGCCTGCTTAAGAGCCCCCCCACCCCGCTCTCCCCTCTACCTTTCCCCAGCTTATGGTTGTGTTCTCTCCCTAAAAAAAAATAATAATCTCATAGTTCTCATAATCTCATAGTTCGTGAGTTCAAGCCCCACACTGGGCTCTGTGCTGACAGCTCAGAGCCTGGAGCCTGCTTCGGATTCTGTGCCTTCCTCTCTCTCTCCCCCTCCCCCGCTCACTTGCACGTGCTTTCTCTTTCAAAAATTAAAAAGAAAAATCTTTAAAATGGAGATTCATTTCTCCAAACTATTGGAAGAGTGACCAACAAGTAGTAAGTACTCTTTAAGTGTGAGCTTTCTTTTCAAAAATTTTTTTACTCACTAGTATCTGGCACCTAGTAGGCATTTGATAAAGGTTTGAGAAATTGAAATGCACAGAATCTTCAAATTCAAGGATTTTTTAGAACCATTCCATCTTGGGATCTGGTGGAATCAAACCATCAGAGAAGTAGCTGCCACGTGTTGAGCCCCCCTATAAATGGCAAATCCAAGCTGAGCACTCTCTGTAAGAGTCTTTATAATAACCCCACAAAGTAGGTATTATCATGACCCCAGGGATGCTGAGCAGGGTCAGAAGGGTGATGGGGCCAGAAAGCTCCCCACACCCTTATCATCCCAGTGCAGATATGAGCCGACTTCTCGCCCTCCCCTGTGCCCACAGGAAAGCGCATCTGCCTGGGCGAGGCCATGGCCCGCATGGAACTCTTTCTCTACTTCACCTCCATCCTTCAGAACTTCTCTTTACACCCGCTGGTGCCGCCCGATGACATAGATATCACACCCAGGGTCTCAGGCTTTGGCAACATCCCTCCGACCTATGAGCTCTGCCTCAAAGCCCGCTGAGCGCCCCCTATTGGGCGCGAAAGGAACTGTGGGAGAACACAGCTCTTTCCACCGGTACAGGTGCACCACCTCATCTCTAAATTCTCCCAACAGCTCTAAGAGAAGGTACTATTCCTACTGTCATGGCTCTGCAGGTCAGTGAGGGTCACCTGCAAATATTGAGCTGTGTATCGGCTGGATCCAGTAGAAAAGCAATGCGCTGTCCCAGATTTCAGCAACAACCTGGAGTATTTGCGTTCTCACGTTCCCCTCCACCCGCACTTCCCATCTCCACCAAATTCTTGCTGTAGATTCTATGTCTTCATGTGTAGGTGTGCACTGATAGTGACCCAAATGTAGTTCACCAATCTTCTCCCTGATTATCATCTCCCACATAAAATAAAATAAAATAAAATAAAATAAAATAAAATAAAATAAATGCAGCCAGAGTATCAAGACTGTTGTGTGTAGCAGGCTTCTTGTGTGTTGTGTGTGCTATCACTGTAGGACTTCGAAAACAACTTAAAATGACATTTTAGACATCCCTGTTATTCTTTTAATGTTTATTTCTTTATTTTTGAGAGGCAGGCGGGGTAGAAGGAGGGAGAGGAGCAAAGAGAGGGAGAGAGAGGATCCCAAGCAAGATCCGCACTGTCGTCGCAGAGCCGGACCTGGGGCTTGATCCAACAGTGAGATCATGACCTGAGCTGAAATCAAGAGTTGGAGGCTTAACTGATTGAGCCACCCAGGGACCCTCAAGACATCCTTGTTACTAATTATCCTTCGTAGCAGTCAACCACCAGGGATTTCCCACTTGATGGTCCACCCCCTTAATACTCCATGTTCAACCGTCTTGCTGGCTCCTTGACCCCCACCTCCATCAATCTTCTCTCCCTCTAAACCTGCTTTTCTGGTCTAGAAGGAACTTCTTTCATAATTCCCAGTTCCAAATTCTCCTCATTCCATTTTGATGAATAGTTCAGACACCCTGACTTCTATTATTCTATTTCCAAACTCCATCAACATGCTTGCTGGATGAAAGCTTTCCCTCATATTTCATTTTACTCAACCAATGTTTATTTTTTTTTAAGTTTATTTATTTTTGAGACAGAGCATGAACAGGGGAGGGTCAGAGAGAGAGGGAGACACAGAATCGGAAGCAGGCTCCAGGCTATGAGCCATCAGCCCAGAGCCCGACGCGGGGCTCGAACTCACGGACCGCAAGATCGTGACCTGAGCCGAAGTCGGACGCTTAACCAACTGAGCCACCCAGGCGCCCCTCAACCAATGTTTATTGAATACCCAACATGTGCCAGTACCTTCTTCAGGTACTTGGGATCCATCAGTGAACAAAACACACCCAAACTCCTGTCCTGGTGGAGTTTCATTCTAGTGAGAGAGGTAGACAATGAAGAATAAACATAACCAATGAGTAAATGATACAGCATGTTAGAACAGCACAGATTCCAAGTTTGGGATTATAATCAAGCCAGGGTAGGTCTCACCTCCAACAAGGTGTTGGAGGAGCAAGTTATGCAGGTATCTGGGAATAAGTGTTTCTGGCAAGGAGATTAAAAACAGCAGAGTGGTAAGGTGGGAGGCTGTGTATGTGTGTTCTAGAATCCGCAAAGAGACTGTAGTTGGAGTGGAGGAGGGAGGGAGGGAGTAGGGGTAAATGGGAAGAGGGCAGGGCATGAAAAGGCCAGATTGTGTGGAGCCTCATGGACCTCAATAAGGACCTGGGCTTTTAGTCTGAGTGAGATAATGGTTCCTGGTGAGCATAGGGTGACATACACTGACTTTTTTTTTGGTAATTTTTAAAAATGTTTATTTATTTTTGAGAGAAAGAGAGAGAGTGCGAGCAAGGGAGGGGCAGAGAGAGAGAGGGAGACACAGAATCCAAAGCAGGCTCCAGGCTCCAAGCTGTCAGCACAGAGCCCGACGCAGGGCTCAAACCCAAACCGCAAGATCATGACCTGAGCTGAAGTCAAATGCTCAACCAACTGAGCCACCCAGGCCCCCCCATACACTGACTTATTTTAAAAGCAAACTCTAGCTGATGCATGAAGAATAGATTGAAGGAGGGATAGCAGAAATACCAGTTGTGCAAGCGGGGAAAAGTAGGTGGATTTGGAATCTGCTATGAAGATAGAACTGGCAGGATTTGCTGATTAATTGGATGCAGGGTGGGAGACATAGAGGGTCAGGGATGAGACCTCATTCTTTGGAATCTCTCTTTTAAGCCTAAATGTCCATCAACTGATGAATGGATAAAGAAATTGTGGTTTATATACACAATGGAATACTACGTGGCAATGAGAAAAAATGAAATATGGCCTTTTGTAGCAACATGGATGGAACTGGAGAGTGTGATGCTAAGTGAAATAAGCCATACAGAGAAAGACAGATACCATATGGTTTCACGCTTATGTGGATCCTGAGAAACATAACAGAAACCCATGGGGGAGGGGAAGGAAAAAAAAAAAAAAAAGAGGTTAGAGTGGGAGAGAGCCAAAGCATTAGAGACTGTTAAAAACTGAGAACAAACTGAGGGTTGATGGGGGGTGGGAGGGAGGGCAGGGTGGGTGATGGGTATTGAGGAGGGCACCTTTTGGGATGAGCACTGGGTGTTGTATGGAAACCAATTTGACAGTAAATTTCATATATTAAAAAAATAAATAAATAAATAAAATAAAAAATAAAATAAAAAAAAAAGAATTTTTAAGTTTTCTAAAAAAAAAAAAAAAAAAGGAATCTCTCTTTTAACCTCATGTGTCCCAGGCACATGAGTCCCCATAATAGTTGGCTTTGTAATTTTAGGGAACATGAACAGATTTTGGCTACTTACGTATATAGGGCTGCTGGCTGCTGTAAGTTTATCAATAAGTGCATATTATTTTCTGAATTCTGGAGACACAGGCTCAGACTGTGAGTAGAAAAAAAAAAAAGAGTTAACAGCCAGGGGCTGCTGCCTCCATTGTCCCCCCAATGACACCTGCAACCCTGGGCACTGGACCACTGCCATGGGACTCTTGACCCATTGGCACCACTGTAGACAACTTCCTGATGGTATGTGTGATTTTGTGATTTCCTCACGATTCAGAGTTCCAGGCAGGACTATCCAGTAAGTCACATGTTAAAGCTTTAGAGCTCGGTGTTTGGTGAGGAAGAATAAATGGCTCTTCCATCTGCTGTGATGGATGGCAAAAGCTTGCTCCTCACCAAGAATTTCAGAATAGGGAATTTTCCAAAAACTGGAAGGGATTTTGAGATGGGGTGAGCCAGAAACAACAAACGTCATTCTTATATACACAATATGTCCATTGGGTCTTCTGGGAAGCAGAGGATGGGTAAGCATTTCACAGAGGGGTAATGCCTGTGAATGATTAGAGAGAGAAGGAACAGAATGGGTCAGGAAGGTCTTCAAATCCAGGTGTTGATGTGACACCTGCAAGTGAAAAAAGAATGTATGAAAAAAATTGGGCAGGAAGAGACCCAGATCTCCACACAAAACTGACAGAGTCTCATTCCATCAAGAAAAGTACATCAAGGGGCACTTGAGTGGCTCAATCAGTTAAGCACTACAGTGTAGAGCCTGCTTGGGATTCTCTATCTCCTTTCTCTCTCTCTCTCTCTCTCTCTCTCTCTCTCTCTCTCTCTCTCTCTCAAAAATAAATAAGTAAACTAAAAAAACAAACAAACAGACACATTCCTATCCTCAGTCCCGCACACGGTTGGGATCTGCTGACACTAAGGTGACCAGGATAGAGTCAGTCACAGGCCACATGGCTCATAGTCCAGCACATTAATTACTGGTATCAAGGAAGACCAGTAATATATGGGTTTCATCTAACAAAGACCAGAACCAGAGTTATATAACAGAAAGATGATAGACACAGAAGGAAAAGCTAGGCATTAGGGGAATATGGACTTCATTTTCCTTTTCTTGAATGGGTTGCTGATGAGCTGGCTGCTATCAGAGTCTAGTTCTGCCCTTGGGCAGTTAGATGGGTCATCAATAAAAGCAAATGAATTCTTTATGGATTGTCCAGAAGCTCTTGAGACTTTAACTCTGCAGTGTGTGAAAAGCCCTCTCTATCCATATCCGTCATTGTCCTTAACACCTTCATGTTTGGTTTTTATCATTTCTTTACCAGAATTTCCCACACTGCTCCCTCATGAGACACATATATTATCATTCTTTTCAAAATTTGCCAATTTAATGATCAAGTAAAGGCAACATGCTATGAGTTTAGGTTTTTGTTTCTTTGATTAGTAATGAGACAGGACTTTTGTGTGTTCATCCCTGCATTTCTATTTTTCTGAGTTATCAGTTTCTATCTCTGACCCATGTACCTACTCTATATTCAGAATTTGGGTTTTGGGTAAAGAGATTTTCATGATGCATTTTCCCTTGAATTCAGATTTTTTAAATAATTTATTACTTATGAAGTCAAATTCTTTCTATTTTTGTGATTTGTCTAATTATCTCTAGTTTTAGAAACATCTTCTCATTGGAGCACCTGGATGACTCAGTCAGTTAAGTGCTTGACTCTTGATTTCAGCTCAGGTCATGATCTTGCGACATCGGGCTCTGTGCACTGATCGTGGAACCTGCTTGGGATTCTCTCTATCCCTCTCCTTCTCTGCCCTTCCTCTGCTCTCTCTCTCTCTCTCTCAAAAAATAAACTAATAAAAATTTTTCAAAAAAAGAAACATCTTCTCTGTACATACCTTTCGACCCAACAATTATACTTCAGAAAAGCATGCAGAGATGGAAACACAGGGATGTTTATTTCAACTGTGTTTAGAAAGACAAAAATAAGATAAATAATCCACATGTGCATTGTCTAGCAGAGCAGCATGCATTGGTTATCAATCCCAAGAGAGCAGAACCACCATGCACTGGTTACCAATCCCAGGAGAGGACACCAACTACGTGGAGGGTAGGAAAAATCATCACCATGACAACCACCAGAAATAGAAATCCAAACACTTTTGCCCACCGCATCTTGGTATCAGAGTTGCCAAGGAAAATACAGCATAGTCAAGTACTGGATGGAACAATGATGAATTGACATTGAGAAGAGATGGCAAGATCAGCTTTAATAGTGCCTATTCCTCCTCCATGGTCTTTTCTAGCAGTGATACAGGGCAATTCAGCTCTAGTGCACCTCTCTTTTGCCACATGGAAGGACCTTGTCCCCATCCCATGGGAACAGACATAGCACTGGCATTAGTCACGTGCTATATGATACACATGCTTAAGCAGGACAAAGGGGTACTCACTGAGCTTAAACATGGAAAGATAGGGTGGCTCAGTCAGTTAAACGTCCGACTTCGGCTCAGGTCATGATCTTGTAGTTCGTGAGTTTGAGCCCCACGTCAGGCTCTGTGCTGACAGCTCAGAGCCTGGAGCCTGCTTCAGATTCTGTGTCTCCCTCTCTCTGCCCCTCCCCTGCCTGCACTCTGTCTCTCTCTGTCTCTCAAAAATAAATAAACATTTAAAAAATTGTTTTTTTTTTTTCATTTTAAACTTCCAGTGTTTCTCTCTAGCCCCTGACATCTTTCTGCCCATCTCCTTGGGATTAGCAGAAAAAGCCATAATGCAGAGAGGGATAAAATGTTGACCTTATGGGGCACCTGGGTAACTCAGTCAATTAATTGTCTCACTCTTGATTTCAGCTCAGGTCATGATCTCACGATTCATGAGATTGAGCCCTGAGTTGGGCTCTGTGCTGACAGCATGGAGCCTGCTTGGGATTCTCTCTCTCCCTCACTCTCTGCCCCTCCCCCACTTGCACATGCTCTCTCTCTTTCTCTCTCTCTTTCAAAGTAAATAAATAAACTTTAAAAAATGTTGACCTTGCTAATTCTGAAATTACAGGAAGTGCAAACTACTTTGTGTGCATTTCCCGAAGATTTTAAAATCCCCTCTCTCTGACTTACCTTAACAGCAAGGCTGACTCAGAGTTGAAATCTGGTCAGAAATTGTGGAAATTCTCAAATGCAGGCCAACTCTGAAAGGTGTCCCAAAAGACCAAACTCCTTAAAAGAGCCCAAAGCCATGCTCTCAAAACCGAGTGTGAACTTCATGTAAGGATTAAAGTGTATGTATCACTAGCTATTGAAGCTGTATGTGAACTGATTTCACTCAAACCAGCCTGTTGTTGTTCCTCTTACTATTTCCAACGCCTGCCTGGTAGACTACCATATGGTCTAGTGATTAAAAGATGGAGCCCTTTGAACAGGCAGACTTGATTCCTTAGCTCTGCAACTTCTGAGTTGGTGATCTCAGCTTCTTCACTTGAAAGCTGTAAAGAATAACATAACCAGGGGCACCCGGGTGGCTCAGTCAGTTAAGCATCTGACTTCAGCTCAGGTCACGATCTCACAGCTTGTGAGTTCAAGCCCTACATCGGGCTCTATGCTGACAACTCAGAGCCTGGAGCCTGCTTTGGATTCTGTCTCCCTCTCTCTCTGCCCCTCCCCTGCTCATGCTCTGTGTGTGTGTGTGTCTCAAAAATAAATAAACATTAAAAAATTAAAAAAAGAATAACATACCCTATCTCACAGAGCTGTTGCTAAAATCTCACTTAGCATAGTTCTCGCATGGCATTTGATAACCATTAGCTATAATAATAAATACGGCCATTATTATTATCTGCTGGCTTGTTATAACACCATTTATTTCCTTCCTGCTTCCATGACCCTTTCCCCAAATGGGTTTCTGAGCAGAATGTCTTTGACCTAAATTCCTGGACACATTTAGAATGTAACCACACAGGGTCAGAGGCTGGACCGTTTGCTTGACTGCTATATCCTCAACCACTGAAACAGCGCTTGGCACATGGTGTCCTATTAATATTTGCTTCATACATAAACTGCTTGTCCAAATTTTCTGTCCATTTCCCAATCTTATTCAAAACAGGCTCTCCTCTCAAGAGCACAGCTTTCCCTAACACTTTCTCCAATGAAGGTGACACATTTGACCACCTCTGATGAGTCTCACAGTCAGAAGGTAGGTCAATACCTCTTGCTTCTCAAAACCACAGACATCTTTGAACATGGACATAATAGGTGCTTCTAAATCTCCTCAGATAAATTCCAGCATTATGAACATGCCAGGCTCAATCTCCATCAATTGCCTTTTCTCTTGAGTATGATCATATATTCCTGTATCTTTCTATGCCCATATATTTTGGATTTTATCCTGGATATGACAAGTAATATACTATAAAGACTCTGGATTCTCTAATGTTCTACTGAAGAATATTAATCTCTTTCATTTTGTTTCAGAGAGCAGTTAACTTGACTGAACTCAAATGCACAGCTCTGAAATCTCTTTTAAGTTCTTTTAACCTCACCTGCCACCTCGGGGAGTTTCCGAGCACCTAAGCACTTCAACAAACAGTCAGACATGTGGGCAGAGTTTTTACAGATTTGGGGCTCCCCAACTCCAGCTCTCACCTTTTGGAGACCCTGTCACTGCTGCCACCAGGCTCTGTAGTCACTCTGCATTCTGTCCTCTAATCCTTCAACTCAGAAAACTTAACAAAGCTTCTGCCTGGGTTCCAGCCATCCTCAAGGCACTGTCCCCACCTGCCTCAGGCCAAAAGCTTTAATCACTGGAAATTCCTTTCTTTTGACCCCATTCAGTATCTGCCTGCTTTGATCCACTCTCCAGTGATGTCAGGGAATCATTTGTTGTGGTTGTTGTTGTTGTTGTTGTTGCTGTTGCTGCTGCTGTTTTTAACATTTTATTTGGAGTTAATGGCTGTTATTTTCAGGATGCTTGATCCAGTAGGAGCTACTCAACCATGACCAGAGTCAGAAACTCCCCACAGCACCTCTAGAGTATAGCCCTCCACCCTCTTAGGAAAACCCTTCCCTTTTTTTGAATCTGTCTCCTTTGGCCCTGTCTTCTCTCAAACTTTCTCCCTCTCTCTCCTCCAAGAGCAGCCCTGCTCCTGCCAGAAGGCATGAGAGTGGCCTTTGGCAAGAGCTGTCCCAGCAACCAGACAGAAAGCACCTTGACTTTCTCCTTCTCCTTGGCCTTCCCTTGATGCCATTTCAGCCACACTCCCGCAGCCCACCCTGATCCTGGCCGCCGTCTAAAACCTGAACACAAACACTTCAGTCTCTGATCAAACACCTGGTTCTACTCATTCTCCCCTTCACTGTGTGACACTGGTTACCCAGCCTTTGGTTAATGTCCCAAAGAAGCAAACACAGCTGAAGGTCAAGCCTCCCTCCTATTGAAAGACCGGTTTTACTTTTATTTCCTTTTGAACATTTGAAATCTTTTCTTTTAGGCTTACAAGGAAGTTTTCAAACCACAGGATTATCAGCAACAGTTTGCTGATGTCTCATAAAGAAAAAAGGCGGGGCTTGGCAGCCCAGAGTGGGGTTAAGAGCATGAAATCTAGAGTCAACACAAGGCCAGGCCCAGGCTCTACCCTGATCAGCCATGGAGCCCAAAACAACTCATTTCCACTTCTTTGGGCCTTACTTAACTCATCTGCAAACTGGGCATGATAAACCCAACCTCACAGGCTTGCAGTGAGAACTTGAATAAGATGCCCATAAAGAGCTTCACAGGGTAAGATCATAGGCTATGGAATGCTATCATTGTCAGCAGTACTAGCATTTAGATTTAAACCAAGAAGTGGCACTTGGGTGTCTCAGTCGGTTAAGCATCCAGCTTCAGCTCAGCTCATGATCTCTTGGTTCATGAGTTCAAGCCCGGCGTCAGGCTCTGGGCTAACAGTTTGGAGCCTGGAGTTTGCTTCGGATTCTGTCTCCCTCTCTCTCTGCACCACCCCCCATGCTCTGTCTCTCTCTCTCTCCCTCAAAAAATAAACATTAAAAAAAGAACATTAAAAAATAAATTTAAACCAAGAAGGCTTACCTAAGATTTTCACTTGGAAATGTTTTGGAACTAGTGAGACGTGGTTCATTTCTCACCTCTGTGAATGTAGTAAATTGTACTAACTGCTATGAACTGTTTTCATTAAAAGGGTTAATTTTTTAAATAAGTATTTTCTTGATTTATTTGCTTACATATATGCATATACATATATACATATACATATATACACATACATATAAATTTATATATATGTATACATGTATATATACATATAAACTTTACACCCAGTGTGGGGCTTGAAATCACAACCCCAAGATCAAGAGCCATACGCTCTACTGACTGAAAGAGCCAAGGGGCCCCTTTACTTTAATTAAACAAACAATCTCCTTTGGGAGAGGGTCATAGATTTCAGGCACACTTGTGACCGTGAGCCAGGTTTTCTGGAGTTTGGGTCAGGCTGGGGGTAGAGGGCAGAAAGTTGATTGATGAGGATGGCAGAGGGAGCAGGGGGTGTAGCGGTCACAGACGTCTGCTCTGTCCCACCATCTCACATGGCCAAGCCTGGCTTGTGAGGCTCTCTCTGCCCTGCCCTCCTCTCCTCCCCCACCTGTGAGCTCATCCTGCAAGACCCAGTTCAAACGACACCGCCTCTAGGAAGCACTCCCAATCCTCAACCCCAAGTAGTAAATTATCACAAATAACTGTTAATGAATACTAATGGGATCATTGAAGATTTTGGTTTATCCGGATCTGCTCTCTCACCAGTCTAAGAAATCCCTAGAAGCAGGGATTGTGCCCAGTTCCCCAACATGTCTCCTGCCTCAAACCTGCTCCTGATCTGTGTCCCCAAACCAATGCATGACACTCCCCCCTACCCCCACACTGGGCTCTACCCCCACCTCACCCCACACAACCACCACATAACCAAGGAAGAATTCGTTTGTCCTTCCATATCTTTCTCCAGCCCATGCCTCCTCCCCATGCTCATGGCCCTGTCCTCTGTCACCTGGAGCCTATAGAAGCTACTTCTATGTCTCTCCATCTATAGTCTCAGCTTCTCCAAAAACCTGAACAATCCCTCTGAAACACAAATTTAACCATCTTCTTCCCCTGCCTACACCCCTCCTGGGGCTCCCCATCATCTTAGGACACGGTCCAGCTCCCCACCAAGTCCCATAAGGTCCAGCAGGTCTGACCCCTGCTGATGGCTACAGCCTCATCAGTGCGCAGGGCCCCAGATCCTTCCACCCTAACAGCACCCGACCATGCTCCACTGCCTTGGCACTTGGATTCCTCTGCCCACAATTCTCCCTCCCTACTCTCCCTATCCTGCCCTGAAAAATCCCTACTTTGCCCTCAGGTGACTCAGCCTGAGTTGACAAGGTTGAAACAGGTACCACTTCTGGGCCCCTACAGACACCTGTGCCACCCAATCCTGCCCTGACCCCTCTGTCTGTCTCCCCCAACCTTGCCCTGACTCCTCTGTCTCCCCCATCCCCACCATGACTCCTCTGTCTGTGACTTCTCACCCCAGCCCTGTGTGTTCTGAGCTTCACTGACTTGTAGTTGCTCTGTCTCCCTTGTGGCATGACAGTTCCATGAGGGTGGGGCACAGTCTGTCTTGGTCACCTTAGTGTCCTCAGCATCCCTCAGCACAGGCGTCATGGAGTGGTGGGTTGACTGAGCACTGGTTGGATGACTGTCTGGAAATTTTTAAATATGTTTTTAAAATGTTTATTCATTTTTGAGAGAGAGAGAGAGAGAGAGAGAGAGAGAGAATGAGTGGGGGAGGGGCAGAGAGAGGGGGAGACACAGAATGGGAAGCAGGCTCCAGGCTCTGAACTGTCAGCACAGAGTCCGACATGAGGCTGGAACCCACGAACAGCGAGAACATGAACTGAGACCAAGTCGGACACTTAACCGACTGAGCCACACAAGCACCCCTGGATGACTGTCTTAAAAGTGTTGAATGGCTCAGGAGCCTGGGGGAGACTATGGGAGAGAATTTTCTGAGTGGATATTTTAGTTCATGCAATAGGAGTTGACCCACCTCAGAATGCTCTCAGGACACATGCGTCCGATGCAGGCTTTTTCCGCTGAGTGTAACCCTTGAAAACTGAGCGAGGCAATACCCTGAAAAATAAGGGAATCAGCTGGTGTTTAGAGAAGGGAGACAGAGCCGGGTCAGCATTGTTTGAATGCAAACACAGACAGGCACAAGCAGATCTCAGACAAGTGCACACAGCGTGACCCACGTGCCTACACACTGTGCCCGAATACACACACACGTGTCCATCCACATGCCCATACCCAGTCACCAGTAGTACGTGCACATACACCATTAACACACAGTCAGACATGAGGGTGCACACACAGACATATGTGTAGACATCCCTTAACAGGCATACCCCAAAGCATGTACTCAGTTACCCATAGACAGACAAGGGCTGGTGTGCATTCACACTGGTCTGCACACTGGTCTGCACACACATCCAAGGTCAATGTCCTATTATCAGCCCCAGGGGGGAAGGCTCAGCTGTGCCAAGGAAGGAAAGGCAGGCAGGTTCCCACAAGGCTTTCTCTCCCTTCCTCTTTTCCCAAAGAAGAAGTATTCAGAACTTTAGACCAGATAAGATCAAATCCAGAAGGGGATTTAGAGAACCCCTTACTCATGTCCTTCATTCTGTGGAGTAATCGGAACAGCTACCATTCGTTGGCACTCACTGCCATGTACTTCACACGCATGAACCCATGACTCCTCTGAAAATAGGCTAAGAGGTGGGTCCTGTTATTGGCCCCATGAGACTCAGAGAGGTGAGGTGACCTGTTCAAGGTCCCACAACAAAGAAGGGACAAGGGATTCCAATCCAGAGATTAATCATACTCTTAATTGTTAATATAGGCTTGGTCGGCTTTAGGGAAACTGATACCTGCCAAGCCTGTACTAATACCCCTCCCTTCATTAAAACCAAAAACATTCCCTGCCAAGGCACACACACACATACAATAAAACAAACCAACAAAAAAAGCACAACTCAACAAACAACATTCCTCTTTCTGCTTTGTTCTCTGCCCCTTGTTCCCTCCCTCATAGGACTCTGGCTCAGGGGCCTAGAGCAACATACCAGTACTGAGAGTGCCAACCTCATGCACCTGCACTCCTCTAAGGTTAGGGCTAGCATCTGAGCAGGGGGTCCAGCTATCAGATGCTGCCTTGTGCCCATCGGGGCCCCTCTCAGGCCCACTGAAGACCAGTCCAGCACCCACATGGTGCTCATGTCAGAGTCTGCTGGGACCAACCCCAGAGCTGCATGATGCCACCCTGAAGCCACCCCAATGGCCACCTGGGCCTGCTCTCAGACCCTCCTGGCACCAGACATGGCTCTGTTAACGATCTCCTGATATCAAGTTCAGGGCCAACCTGTTTTCAATCCTAGCGTCTAGGATTGAAAACAGAGCCTGCCACTGAATCTCTGCGTCCAACACTGATGCTAGTCTCCACGCCACCCATTGCTAGACTTGGTCTCCACTTGGCCTTCAGGGTGGGCTAGGCCAGTCAATGGAGGAAGGAATGGACAGGGTTCAAATCCCAGTTGCCTACCTGCCACCTGTGTGACTTCCAGCAGGTGGCTGTAGGGAGGCTTGTTCTTCTGAAGAGCAAAATGAAGATGCTATGACGGAACCCCACTGCCAGAAAGATTCCATAAGATCACAGTTTGCACACTGCCTCTTCATAGTTAGTGCTCACCAAAGGGGAGCACACTCTTGTTAAGGAAGAAGGTCACCGAGGACAGGACAGCAGGGCCACCATCTGTCCTCACAACCACTTTCAGCATCCAGGGCCCAGCTCTCTCCTGACTCAGGAGTTTTTCCAAAGCTCTCCTGCTGTCATTCCCTTTGCCTGCTGCCGACCACCCTGCCCAATCCCCAATCACCCCTAGGGTACCTCACACACTCTCCCATCCCCCACCTTCTCTTCTCAAGTGCTCCCCTTCTACTGGCAGGGAATCCCAGCTCCAGAAAGGGGGAGTAAGCGTACAGTTCAGAGACACAGGAGCCCTTGCCCACCCTCTGTTGTCTGTCCTCAGTCTTCTCACTTACGAAATGGGAAACATCAGTATTGCTACTAGTCCCAACAACCATGGAAATGATGAACCTAGCGAGCTCCCCTAGGGACTGGGTAGGACCAGTGTGGCTCTCTGTAAATTACACCCCTTGAGACAGTTGGGACTTTTTTGACAACATATTGGTGGATGTCATTACTTATTTCCAAGTCCTGCCCAGTCCCTCTGCCACTGAGACCATGAGTTACTCTTCTTTCCTAAGGAAAGTTCTACTTGAATGTGGCTCTGGACTTCTACCCCTTTCCCAACCACAGACAGGCCATGACACTGATTCTGACCTTGCTCTGAGGTCCCAGTGAGGATTCTGGGCACCAGAGGTGACACTGTGTCCAAAGCAAAAACAGGTCAAAGCCTGGGGCAGGTGCTTACTCTTGATCCCTCTGGATTCCTGTATACTTCTCCCAGGAACCTCCATCACAGCCAGGGGTCACTCAAAGACCCCCAAATTCACTCCCTGGAATTTCCCCTCCTGAGAAAGACTTTTCATCATACATCCCTCCTCAGCAAGAAACCCCAAATCTTCAGCCACACATTCTGTCTCACTGCAACACCCATAAACCCAGATCTTGGATTCTTTTCTCCCAAGATGCCCTAACCCATAACTTTTGGGTCACTTCTCACTCTGACCTCAAATCCAAAGCTTCAGAATCTGAAACCAAATATTCCAAAATCCTGAGGTTCCTAATTTGTCTACTGCTTTACCCAAGTCTACAGCTCTGGGGTGGCCCCTCCTGAGGGGCAACAACTTTCTGTCTTAGGGGCCCCTCCCTATTGATCTCCCTGGGGTCACCTCTTCCTGCCTTGCTGGCTTGCCCCAAGCTCAGCGGTGAGCCCGGGGCAGGAGGGGGTGGGGGAAGGCACTATAGCTGGTAAGTGAAATGTCACAATTAACAAACAGAACCAAAGTCCACCCTTCTCTCCTAGGTGGTATAAAGGCAAACCACCCCAGCCATCTGTCACTCCCACTGCCACTATGCTGGCCTCAGAGCTCCTTCTGGTGGCTTTGTTCACCTGCCTGACAATGATGGTCTTGATGTCTGCCTGGAGGCAGAGGAAGCTCTGGGGGAATCTCCCTCCAGGACCCACCCCATTGCCCCTCATTGGGAACTACCTGCAGCTGAACACAAAGCAGCTGTCGGATTCCTTCATGAAGGTGCCGTGAGGCAGGGGATGGTGGAAGGGGGTGGGGCTGGGGGCCTGCCTAATTGAGCTGGGGCATTGTGGCAGGGGGTGGGCAAGGTTGGATGGGAGTCTTAGGAAAGTGGAATTGTGAAGATGGGGCAGCAGTGTCCTAGGCAAGAAAGAGTAGATCCTGGGATACCTGCCCCTTGAGTGCCAGAACCTGGGGGAAATGCATGCAACTGGTGAGGTCTGGGCACAGGGCCAGTTCCCAGTGGGGCCGCTCCCTCTAAGCACTCTCACTTTGGTTAGATCAGCGAGCGCTATGGCCCCGTGTTCACGGTCCACCTGGGGCCGCGGCGCATTGTGGTGCTGTGTGGACACGAGGCCGTGAAGGAGGCGCTGGTGGACCAGGCTGAGGAATTCAGTGGGCGAGGCGGGCAGGCCACCTTCGACTGGCTCTTCAAAGGCTATGGTGAGGGGCTCGGGATGGGGGCATGTGGTCAGGAACACTCGATGGCCTCAGTTTCCCCACTGTTCTTCTCTTGACTCACCCTCCCACCCAAGGCTGAGGCCGAGTTCTCCCCCTGCTCCCCTCTGTCCCTGTCCCTGCTTATTGTCCCTTCTCCCTGGTCTTCTCTAACTTGACCCTGAGTGCCTGCGTCTCTATGTCCCCTGCTTCTTGGCCCCATGTCCCTGTTCTCTCTCAGATATGCCTCTTCTTTCTGTGTGTCTTTGAGGAGTTCTTGGATTTCTGACTCAGAACCGTGGTCAGTCCATCTCCACGTCCTTGTCTCTCTCCTGATTCTTTTCTTCCAACTCGGTCTCTATCTCTTTCAATATTTCTCTGACTCTTGAGTTGTATCTCCCTGTCTCCTCTGAACCCTTCCTTCCCCCACTCCTGCTCTCTGCACACCTCCCTCCACCTCTGCCCCCACCCCTCCCAGCCTCCCCCAACTGTATCCTCCCTCCCCAGGGGTGACGTTCAGCAATGGCGAGCGAGCCAAGCAGCTCCGGCGCTTCTCCATCACCACGCTGCGGGACTTTGGTGTGGGCAAGCGTGGCATTGAGGAGCGGATCCAGGAGGAGGCGGGCTTCCTCATCGAGGCCTTCCGGGGCACGCAAGGTGAGCCAGATGGGCGTGGGCAAGAAGGAGGAGAGTACCCACGAGGATGCAAGAGCTTTCTGGTCCTGGAAGGGGACTGGCCTGGGGGAAGGCATCTAGGCTCCCAGCTCTGAGTTCTTGTGCTCAGAGCTTGGCTCATCATTCCGGTGCCCTCCTCCACTTCTCAGGCTGGTGTCAGATTGCCCAGTGGATGCTCCCCCAGATCCCTGTCTCTCCTCAACCCCATCCCATTCCCCAGGCACCTTCATCGATCCCACCTTCTTCCTGAGCCGGACAGTGTCCAATGTCATCAGCTCCATTGTCTTTGGGGACCGCTTTGACTATGAGGACAAAGAGTTCCTGTCACTGCTGCGTATGATGCTGGGAAGCTTCCAGTTCACAGCTACATCTATGGGTCAGGTAACCCATCCCAGTCTGTCTCTACAACACCCCTACTACAACCCTCCAATTGCTTTCCCACATGGAGACAGGTGCCCCAAACTCCCCTCTTCTTCTGGTAGGGTACCTTCAAAATCAGCCCCCATTTTTGGACAACTGAACAGCTGCACCAGAACTCAGGACAGGTACCCAATACCCAGTTTCCAGAAACACCTGTATATCGACAGTAGCTCCTCAACAAAAGAGGAAGGAGAAGGAGAAGGAGAAGGAGAAGGAGAAGAAGGAGAAGGAGGAGGAGGAGGAGGAGGAGGAGGAGGAGGAGGAGGAGAAGAAGAAGAAGAAGAAAGAAGAAGAAAGAGGAGGGCCAGGAAGAGGGGAAGGAGGAGGAGTAGATGGGAGAGGAGGAGGAAAAGAAGAAGAAAGAGGAGAAGAAAGAGGAGAAAGAGGAGGAGGTAGGGGATGGGGAAGCAGAAGAAGAAGGAAGGGAGAAGGAGAAGGAGAAAGCCAGAGCCTATAGATAAGAAACACACCCTCAAACCAGCTGTCTCTTCCTCAGGCAGGTACTCCCATCCCTACTTACCTTAATATCTAACAGTTGCTCCCTATTAAAATATTCCATCTTTCCATGAATATCCTAACATCTGTACAAGAAGTCACCTCAGCCCACCTCTTGAATACCTGAAGACCAGGTGCTATAAACCTAGCCCAACAAAATCATTTGATATTTACACAAGTGTCCTACACTGGCCCACTAGAATAGCTAGTAAGTGCCACCTCCCAAGCCCAGTTAAATATCTGAACATCAGGACAGGTTCCAACAATGATTCCCTAAATGTGTAAACACCTGGATAGACTGTTCCCCAAACCATGAAATAAGTGTCCCCCAACCCAGCTCACTCAAACACATACAGATGTGCCCCTATCAGCCCATGTGAATAACTGAAACACATGAACAGGTGTGTCCCCCACTTTAACACCTGCACACCAGCCCAAATTAATACTGGAATACCTACAAAAAAGCCCCCAATTCAAATCCTTAAATATATGGACAATTACCTCAAAATTGTGAGACCACATGAATGCCTAAACACCTAGACATGTGTCTCCCAACAAAACCCAACCTATCTGAACACCTACATGTGTTCGCTAATCCAGCCTCACTTGAACACCTGAAACCTGGATATGGGTCCCAATCCATCTCAACGATATGCTGGGAAAGGATCCCTCACAATTAAGTCATGTAAAAACTTAGATATCTCCTCCCATCAGCTCCATGTAAATCTTAAACACCTGACAGGTGCCTTTAACCCAGTGCCTACCTTGCCCCAAGAAAGGTCCCACTCCCATCAAGACCTGCCTGCTGACAGCTGTCTTTCCCATCCCTTCTTCTCTCCCCAACCCCAGCTCTGTGAAATGTTCCCATCAGTCATGAAACACCTGCCAGGGCCACAGCAACAGGCATTTAAGGATCTGAAAGGTCTGGAGGACTTCATAGCCAAGAAGGTGGAGCAGAACCAACGCACGCTAGATCCCAACTCCCCGCGGGACTTCATCGACTCCTTCCTCATCCGCATGCAGGAGGTACACCCCAAACATCCTCACAATCCCAAGTATAATAACTATGGCTGCTCCCTCTACTGAGCCCCTGCCCATGGGCAGGACCTGTGTGTGCCAACCATAATAGCGAACAATTCGGTACCATGCACTCACTGACTCTATTCCTCTCCTTCTCAATATCCCCACCATAAAAAAGTGTTCTTGAAGAGTAAAGGACAGATAGGCAGGTGGGTAAGGAGTGTGGGAAGGGCATTTTGGGCAGAGCCAGCAGCCTGAACAAAGAGCTCGTAGAACCAAGTCCCTCCTCCCACCTCTGGTCTGGATCTAAGAGAGAGGGGTCCAAAGAGAAAGACCCCAGAAGGGCCCTGAGAGCCCTGAGGGGAGTGGGCTTGGCCTGAAGCCCTCTCTCCCTATAGGAGCAGAACAACCCCGACACAGAGTTCTACTTGAAGAACCTGGTGCTGACCACACTGAACCTCTTCTTTGCGGGCACTGAGACAGTCAGCACGACCCTGCGGTATGGCTTCCTGCTGCTCATGAAGCACCCAGATGTGGAGGGTAAGGCTGCAGGGTGGGGGGCAACAAAGTGGCAGCCACAGGCCCTCAAACTTCCTCTGAGCCCACTGCAACATCCCCACCTTCCCCAGATCCCTGAAGCCTCAGACATACCCTGTTATCCGGAGACTAGGTGATATTCTGCTGATGAGCACCAGCCAAGTTTCACTAGGTGTTCAAGTATTGAAAATATCTGAACGGATTGGTAAATAGCTTCCATGCTGGGTCAAATGTATATCCACTGCCTGCTCTCCAAACCATTCCCCAAACTCCTCCCTTATGCCTACTCATGATTCTGGCACGACCGGGTGAACAGGATGCTGCACCAACAATGCGAATGGCCAACATCTGTTTTGAATGGTCTAAGTCCATGGCACACATGGATGTACCTATTTGGACTATCATCACTGCCCCGAGACCCCAGATACCTAAATACCTTCCCCCTCCTCCCACAGCCAAAATCCATGAGGAGATTGACCAGGTGATTGGCAAGAACCGGCAGCCCAAGTTTGAGGACAGGGCCAAGATGCCCTACACAGAGGCGGTGATCCATGAGATCCAAAGATTTGGAGACATAATCCCCCTGAGCCTAGCCCGCAGAGTCACCAAGGACACCAAGTTTCGGGAGTTCTTCCTCCCCAAGGTATCTTCTTGTCCCACCTTGGGGGACCTCCAACCTGCTCCCTGTGACCCAGCAACCCATTCCCTTAGAAGCTTCCCAGCCCCTGTCCCATTGCTTCAATCAAACACTGTTCCAACCACCATGTCTCTTCATTCCCCTCAGAGATTCCTGAATCCCGTGTCTCCCCCAGAGCTCTTTCCACAAGGAATATGAACCCCATACCCCCAAACTTCCTCTCTCAAGAGACATGAACTTCATGTCTAGACCTCCTCCCTCAAGGACATGGATCTCATGTCCCCCAAACATCCTGCCTAGAGAAACACAAACCTGATGTCTCTCAATCCCAGTCCCAGAGAGCATGAACCCCCATGTCCTCTCAACCTCCTGCCTTGAGAGACATGAACTGTGGTCCCCCACACCTTCTGTCCTAAGAGACACAGAACCCGTGCTCCTCCAACTTCCCTTCTCAGGAGACATGAACCCCCATGTCTGCCAAGCTTCCTGGCTCAGAGACCTGAGTCTCATGTCCCCAGGGGACCCACGCTCCCCCGCCTCCCATTTCTTATCACTCAGGGCACCTGCATTGTCCCTCCAACCTCCATGTGCTTTCAGCACACCCTGCCCCCACTCCACCTTATCAAATACCCCTCTCCTCTTCACCAGGGCACTGAAGTGTTCCCTATGCTGGGCTCTGTGCTGAGAGACCCCAAGTTCTTTTCCCACCCCCGAGACTTCCACCCCCAGCACTTCCTGGATGAGAAGGGCCAGTTTAAGAAGAGTGATGCTTTTGTGCCCTTCTCCATCGGTAAGAGACCCCAGTCTGCTTGCTGCTAAGCCACTGCTCCCACCAACCGGGCCTCCTTCATCCCACATCCCGTCTCTAAGCTGTAGCCTGGGGTCTGTCTCCAGCTTGAAAGTCCCTCTAAGATCTACTCTAGAGCCAACCAGCTGCAAACCCCATGACTACCAAGTACCTGTGTCCAGGCAACTGGAAAGGGATGATTGTATCCATTTCACAGATGGGGAAAATCAAAGTCCTTAGTGAGTCAGATATTTGTCCAAAGTCATTTAGATTCTTGAGATTCCTTGGGAGGAGATGAGAGCCCGGCAGCCATATCTGAGTGTGTGCTTGGAAGGAAGAGGCACCTAAATTTCCCATTGCTACAGCTTGGGATAGCTCACCCCTATCCCATGTACAAGAGAAACTGATGCTCAGAGAGGGTTAGAGATGTCTCTGAAAGTTTCTCAGTCCCTGCTCTCTGGGAGAATGCAGTTGGTGGTGGGTAGTGGGGAAGGGAGCAGTGAGAGCAGGCCTCACCTCCAGCCCTCCCATTCTGTCTCTTCAGGAAAGCGGTACTGTTTCGGAGAAGGTCTGGCTAGAATGGAGCTCTTTCTCTTCCTCACCACCATCTTGCAGAACTTCTGCCTCAAGTCCTCTCAGCTGCCCCAAGATATTGACGTGTCCCCCAAACTTGTGGGCTTAGCCACTATCCCACGAAATTACACCATGAGCTTCCAGCCCCGCTGAGCAAGGGCCTTGCGGGGTGGGGGAGGGGAAGGATGGGGTGGAGCAAAGCAGTGGGCGGGGCATGGGTGGGGCTATCAGGAGGGAGGTGACTTAGGGAAATCTGAGGGGGCAAGACGGATAGAAGACGAAAGGAATGGGCACTGTCTGTTCCCTTTGGTAGAAATAACTCCTTCAGAAGTGGGATGAAGGAAGGAAACATATTTATTGAGTAAATATTCTGCGTCAGCTCCATGCTAAAAGCCTTAGCACGTCCACCTCACCTAATGCCCACAGTCTATGCAACAGAGAACAGTGTTCATGCCCATTTTACAAGTGACAAATCTTAATTGATTCCCAAAGAATCTATAACAACGACAAAAACCTTCCCAGTAAATGAATTTTTCACTGTCACTAAACATACTAAAATCTTTTGTTATTGTTGTTCTTTTCTTTTTAAAAAAAATTTTTAATGTTTATTTATATTTGAGAGAGACAGAGCGCAAGCAGCAGAGGGGCATAGAGAGAGAGACAGAATCTGAAGCAGTCTCCAGGCTCCGAGCTGTCAGCAAAGAGCCAGACTTGGGGCTCAAACTCACAAACCACAAGATCATGACCTGAGTGGAGGTCGGATACTTAACCAACTGAGCCACCCAGGCGGCCCTGTTGTTGTTTTCTAGCAACGAATCCTAGCAATGAATCCTAGGAAACCAAAATTAAAAACACTATACCACTTACAGTCACTCAAAAAAATGAAATACTTACGTACAAATCTAGCAACACATGCGCAGAACTTATATGCTGGAAGCTACAAACTACTGAAGAAAGAAATCAAATCACTTTTAAATAGAGAGACAATCTAAATCTCCATAGACAGATGAGTGGATAAAGAAAATATGGTAAATACATACAATGGAATATTACTCAGCCGTAAAAGGGAAGGAGTCATCAGTAGCAGTCTTCAGAATGATTCCCAATGGCCCCCACTTTCTGGTATTTATGACCTTGTGTGGTTGTTCCTCCCTGTATTGTATCCAGGTTGATCTATAGAATAGTCAGAAGATCTGGGTTGTCACTTATGAGATTAGAATAGTACAGGGGGATCATTAGTTTTAAAAAAATCAGTAGTCACTCAAAAGACGGGGGTATGGTATTTTACAACTCCTGCATGATGTTGAGAGGAATTGTGCTTTCTGCTAAATTTGCAACCAGCTTTCCCTGTGTCTATCACTCCAGCCTGATTAATGACCAGGCTGGATTTCTTATTGAGGCCAAGCTGATTTCATCTTCCCTGTTAGGTTTTCACTTTTTCAAATGAGATTGGGGTATGGGGATGGGTTTGGTATATCGGCATTGAAGCTGAATTTTGGTTTGGTCTCAGGTTGGGTTGTTACATGATGTGTTGGATTTGGTGATTGGATTTATAGAATTTAGATGGAGAATAAGTATTGGAGAATGGCCAAATTTGGCAGTATTTGGGATAAAAGATGGAGCTGGAAGTTGGGAGAAAATCATGCATTCATTTTGACCAATAGAATTGGGATGGGATTGTTTACAGAAATTTATTTGTTTTAAATGTTTATTTTTGTGAGAGAGAAAGAGACAGACAGACAGAGACAGAGCGTGAGTGGGGGAGGGGCTGAGAGAGAGGGAGACAAAATCCAAAGCAGTCTCCAGGCTCTGAGCTGTCAGCACAGAGCCCTACACGGGACTTGAACTCACGAACTGTGAGATCATGACCTGAGCCAAATTTAGACACTTAACCAACTGAAGCACCCAGGCACCCCCAGAATTTTTTTTTTTACTTTATTTATTTATTTTGAGAGAGAAAGAGAGAATCAAGGAGGTGCAGAGAGAGAGAGGGAGAGAAAATACAAGCAGGCTCTGCACTGTAGTGCAGATCCCAGGTCAGGGGTCTAACGAACCGTGAGAGCATGACCTGAGCTGAAATCAAGAGTTGGCAGCTTAACTGAATGAGCCACCCAGGTCCCCCTGATTACAGAAATTTGTAAAGGGAGTTGAGTTGAGGTTTAGGTATATCGTCAGAACTGGCTCTGGCTAATCTGACCTGTCAGTTGAGATGAAAGTTGGTAATGAGGATGATGTTAAAATAAAGGTTGGGATGAGAATGATTTGAGCTTAAAAAAATGGAAAGGGGAATTGGAACAAAGTACAATTTAAGATAGTTGCTGTATTTGGGGAAGGTGAAGTTTGGACAAATTTATCCCAAGTCATTGACTCTGCAGCTTCCGTGTCGTCTGATGTCACTAGCAAGATCAATGACCCTGGGGGACACCAACATGGGAGAACCATCTCCCTCTTTCATGTTTCAATAATGAGGAAAGTGTTTTCTGGGATGGAAGAGAGGGGGAACAGGCTTACCATTTTCCCTGTTGAACTTGGAAAACAAGAGGAAGTCATTCGGGTCAATGAATTCCTTATCATGGTCCACAAGGGCCTCCTTCACAGCTTGGTACCCCCTAAGGACCACCAGTGACCTGGATCCTGGATACAAGGTGTTTATGGGGCCATACTCCTTACTCAGCTACAGGCAGCAAGACCGAGCTTACATTGGCTGTTTTATTATTCCTTCCTAAATTGAGGGGCCCTGCAACTCTCTGAGTGACATCAGAGACATCAGCATGTTTTGGAAGCAGTTTTCCCAGGAGTGGGAGGGGTCTGGGCCCTGGGGGAAGTTAGTCCTTGTAAGCTGAGGGTCAGGAATAGACAGATAAGAGCCAGGGGCAGAAGTAAGATGGCTGTACTCAAAATGTCTATGGTGAAGGCCTGTTGCAGACAGTCACTGAAAGGAAAAGTGGGAGAGGTTGTGACTGGGCAGGGGATCCCTGCATCTCTCATCTCCATCTGGAACATGCCTTCCCCAGGCCCCAGATACAGGGGAAGATAAGGAGAGGAAAAGAAATAGAGAGGAACAAAGACAGGCAATCAGTCTGGAGAGAGAAAGGGCTGGAAGGTGAATGGGAGGGAGAGAAAGAGTAGCAGAGGCATAAAGGGGCAGTGACAGGGGCTCCTGGGTGGCTCAGTCGGTTAAGCGGCTGACTTCGGCTCAGGTCACGATCTCGCGGTCCGTGAGTTCGAGCCCCGCGTGGGGCTCTGGGCTGATGGCTCAGAGCCTGGAGCCTGCTTCCGATTCTGTGTCTCCCGCTCTCTCTGCCCCTCCCCCGTTCATGCTCTGTCTCTCTCTGTCTCAAAAATAAATAAACGTTAAAAAAAATTAAAAAAAAAAAAGGGGGCAGTGACAGAGGGAGAAACATTAAGAAAGAGGTAGGCAGAGAGACAAAAAGGAAACCAGACAGACATCAAGAAAGACAGAGAAGGGGCGCCTGGGTGGCTCAGTCGGTTGAGCATCCGGCTTCGGCTCAGGTCATGATCTCACAGTCTGTGAGTTCGAGCCCTGCGTCGGGCTCTGTGCTGATAGCTCAGAGCATGGAGCCTGCTTCAGATTCTGCGTCCCCCTCTCTCTTTGCCCCTCCCCCACTCATGCTCTGTCTCTCTGTCTCAGAAATAAACATTAAAAAATAATAATAATAATAAAAAGAAAGACAGAAACAGGGAAAAGGATAGAAAGAGCTTGACAGGGAATGACTTACACAGGGATAGAGAGGCAGAGACAGAGGTAGTGCAAGAAAGAGACAGACCTCAGATCAGACCCCTAGAGACATCGGAGAGAGAGAGAGAGAGAGAGGTCACCTCTCTCCTTCTTTCCCTTTCTCCCCTTCTTTTTCCCTCCCTCTCTCTGTCTCCTTTTCCCTGTGTCTGTCCCCATTTTTCCACATTTCTACATCTTTTTCAAGCTTCCCATCTGACACTGGTTGGTGCCTCTAAGTTGTTCAACGGGTGCCTCACGGTTTTTGTGCATGGAATGGGGTAGGGCAGTGGGAGAAAGTCCCAGAGCTGTTCTGACCATCTCCTGGGCAACAGGGAATTTTTCATGCCTCCCCTAATGGCTGAGTTGGGAGATGCGGAATTAGGAGACCCAGGGGTTGTCCCTTTCTTCCTCATGGCCCCTGGCCTCCTGTGTGGTAGACATGGTGAGTGAGAATGTTGGTAACTCAGTATAGTACATCATGACTATTTTTTGGGTAACAGACAAAATCCTGGAAACATTTACCCTTAGATCCAATCAATTTTAGAATTGTGAGACTTCAGGTTTGTAGTCTCCTCAATCTTCTAGAATGTAAGCTCCATGAAGACAAGAATTTTGTCCATTTTTTTGGACTGTGAATTTCCACACAAAACATCAGTGGCAGAGGTGGGCTAAGGTCCACGTCTCTATGACATACCCTTTGTACCTTTGCACTGTCATCTCCTGTTTAAGACCAGAACTCCCACCCCTAAGTCCCTCATCTACTTTTCCCGTGCTATCCTGACAGCTTGGAGAAAGAGGGAGAAAAGCAGGTGCCCACATTCTCCTCCTTGTCCCTGGCTTCCCTACCACCTTCTTTGGGTATTTCAACAGGTTCTCTACATGCATACCCATGATAGTTCTTACAAAGTGCTTGGCTGCAGGGCTGACGAGGAAATAGTTAGAAGGTGAGGAGGAGAAAGACTGAGAGCCACACAGCAGTTACCAGGTCCTTTATTTTCTTGAATCACCACCATCATGTGCTCCCAGGTCTTATCAAGGCCTTTTGCATCAGGCCCGAAAGGGATGATGGGGGCAGGAGATCCTGGGTGCCTCCTACTGAGTCAGTGTACCTGGCATCATGCTGGGTGTATTGGCTTGCTAGGGCTGTGGGTACTAAGTACCACATCTGAGTGGCATAAATGTCAGAAACCTATTGTCTCAGTTCTAGTAGTTGTTTCTTGGTTCACCTCAGGGACTGTGGTTGTTGGAGCCTAACTAATTGGCATTCTGGGACAGGACTGTAACAGGGTCCTCCTTAATGTGGCCATGGACTGTGCATCTTGGCTTGGTTTATTTGTATGTCTTAGAATGAAGCTGTGACTCATGCTAGGCTCAGGGAAAAGACTATACCCGTAACTGATTAGCTGTGTGTGTCCCAACCAGGCTTTGGCCCCAGATATAGAGCACTCAAAGGAAGGACTATACCCTGTGATAAATGGATCCATTGGCTCATGAAAGAGCCATCTCTAGGGAGCTAAAAAAAGAGAGGGAGAGGGGCTCCTGGGTGGCTCGGTTGAGCATCCAAATCTTGATTTCGTCTCAGGTCATGATCCCAGGGTTGTGGGATCAAGTCCCACATCAGGCTCCTCACTGAGCATGGAGCCCGCTTAAGATTCTCTCTTTCTTTCTTTCTCTCTCTCTCTCTCTCTCTCTCTCTCTCTCTCTTTCTCTCTCTCTCTCTCTCTGTCTCTCTCTCTCTGTCTCTCTCTCCCTAGCTCACATGTTATGCTCTTTCTCTCCCCCACCCCACAAAAAAAAGGAAAGAAGAGGAAATAAGCAACTGTA
Source organism: Panthera tigris (assembly GCF_018350195.1). Classification (NCBI taxonomy): domain Eukaryota; kingdom Metazoa; phylum Chordata; class Mammalia; order Carnivora; family Felidae; genus Panthera; species Panthera tigris. Next base: position 13,975,897 of record NC_056674.1, read on the forward strand.
GGTGACATGCTGAGGTCCACACTCCTAAAAATGGACTGCTCACCAGAACCCTTAAGTTCCCAAGCTGCTGCTGCCTATGCCTCTGTTACAGCAAGAGTTTCTAATCCTCAGGGTTGTAGGGGAAAACATCCAGTGCCATGCTCAGCACAGTGAAGAGGTTAATTCAAACCTGACTTAAGCATTATTAAGTAATCACTGCCATGGTTCTCTATCCATTCATCTGTCAATGGACATCTAGACTGTTTTCATATCTTGACTAATGTGATTTACACTGCAATGAACCTAAGAATGCAGATATCTCTTGGAGATAATGGTTTCATTTCCTTTTTATATATACCCAGAAGTGGGATTTCTGGATTGTACGGTACTTCTATTTTTAATATTTTGAGGAACTGCCATTCTGTTTTCCATCATGGCGGCATCAATTTACATTCACATGGATGGTGCACAAGGGTTCTAATCCACATCATCGCCAGTATTTGTTATTGCTTATCTCTGTGATAGCCATCCTAACAAGTATGAAATATCTCATTGTGGTTTAGATTTGCCTTTCTTTTATGATTAGTGATATTGAACACCTTTTCACATATCTGTTGGCCATTTGTATGTCTTTTCTTGAATAATGTCTATTCATGTCCTTTGTCCAATTTTTAATCTGGTGGGTATCTTTTGTTTTGGGATGTTTTTGTTTTTGTTGTTGTTGTTTGTTGTTTTTGTTTTATTTTGTTTGGCTATCAAGTTGTGAGAGAGGCTGAATGACAATGCATGGTGTGTATGTGTGTGTGTGTGTGTGTGTGTGTGTATGTATATCACATTTTCTTCATCTGTTCACTGATTTGTAAAGGAAAAATAAACAAGTAGAAGTACATCACTAAAAAGTTTCTGCACAGCAAACAAATAATCAACAAAATGAGAAAGCAACCTCCAGAATGGGAGAAAATATATGCAAACCATATACCTGATAAGGAGTTAATATCCAAAATATTTCCCCACTTCAGGATCCAATCTGTGACCATACATTATATTTAGTTGTAATGTCTTTGGTCTTCTTTAATCTAGAATAGATTCTCAACTTTTGTCTTTCTTAACCTTGATATTTTGAATAGCATAGAATAATTGTTTTGGAAATTGTCCAGACATCAATTTGGATTTGTTTCATGTTTTTTTATGCATTTTTCCAATACAATTTTTAACCCTTTGGAAGGCAAAGCCTTTTTCAATAGACACCAAACAAGGCATGTCACCAAAGCCTAAACTTTGGCTTCAATAAGCTCTACAGAAGTGAGCTTTGGAGAAAGCCCTTTCAATTTCCAGTGTCTGTTGTATTACAGTTTCATGAGGTTCTGTGGTCAAGGCCTTTATAGATAGGATTATTAAATGCCACATGACTGTTCACAGTGACCTCAAACTAACAGGAAATTTTAGATCATCTGCAGCTAAGATTTTTTTCCTTCATAATCTGCCTACAGATTTGGCTCACTTAAAAAATTCCTAGTTACTCTTTACAAAACACTGTTTTTACATACAGTAAAACTTATATTTTACAATGAGGTTTTACAAATGCATAAACTCTTTTTTTTAATTTTTAAAAAATCTTTATTTTTGAGAGAGAGAGAGACAGAGTGCAAGCGGGGGAGGAATAGAGACAGGGAGACACAGAATCTGAAGCAGGCTCCAGGCTCCGAGCTGTCAGCACAAAGCCCAACACAGAGCTCGAACTCACGAACTGAGTGATCATGACCTGCGCCGAAGTTGGACACTTAACTGACTGAGCCACCCAGGCACCTCTACAAATGCGTAAACTCTTATCATCACCACCACAGACAGGTTACTGAATAATTCCAACACCCCAAAGAGTTATCTGGTGTTATATTTTGTATTCATATCCTTACCCCACCTCTACTTCCTGGCAACCATGGGTGTGTTCTATGTATCAATATTTTTGCCTTTTCCAGGATTTCATATAAATGGAATAATGCAGTATATAACCTTTTGACACTGGGTTCTTTCACTTAGCACAATACATTTGCAATTCATCCAAGTTGTGTGTATTAACAGTTGTTGGTTTTATTGCTGAGTAGTTTTGTTGCATGGCTGTGACATAATTTGTTCATCCATTCAACTCTGAAGAACATTTGGGTTGTTTCCAGTTTATGAGGATGATCAATAAAGTTGCTCTAAGTATTCATGCACAAGTTTTGTCCAAGTATAAATTTTAATTTCTGAGAATAAATACCTGGAAATGGGATTCTTGGTCCTCTAGTTGAATGTACATTTAGCTTTTACAGAAACCACCAAATTGTTATGTAGTATTTTGTATTTCTATCAGCAAAATATAAGAATTCCTGTTGCTCCACATCTTTGCCAGCACTAAGTGTTGTTAATATTTTTTATTTTGACATTCTAATAAGTGTATGGGGTATCTCATTGGGTTTTAATTTGCATTTCCCTAATGACTATGGTGTTGAGCATTGATTCATGAGCTTGTTTGTCATTCATGTATCTTTTTTAGTTAAGTGCATGCCCAAAAATTTAGCCCATTTTTTAATTGGGTTGTTTGTTTTCTTATGTTGAGGTTTGAGGGTTATTTACATACTCTGTATATAAGTCCTTTGTTTGATATATGGGTGCTGGTTACCTGAATCTACAGGTGTGATAAAATTGCATTGAAACACACACACAGACACACACACACACACACGTGCCTGTAAAACTTGTGAAATCTGAACAAGTTCTGTAGTTTGTACCAACATGAATTTCCTGGCTTCTGATATTGTGCTATAGTCATCTAAAATGTTACCACTGGAGGAAACTGGATAAAGAATACACAGAACTTCTCTACTTTTTTTTTTTACAACTTCTTGTGAAACTATAACTATCTCAAAATAAAAAGAAGAGAATCCAGAGTGTAGCCAAGTTGACAAAGATATTGAATCTACAATCTTCATAACAACTTAAAAGTTTTTTCCATTAATTTCTGAATTAATGTTTATTGTCTCCTCCTTTACACTATCTTTGAATGTTCTGGGCTGTTTTTTTCTAACTTTTATTTTATTTTTTTTAATGTTATTCATTTTTGAAAGAGAGAGAAAGCACAAGCACAGGGGGACAGAGAGAGGGGGGTATGGAGGATCCAAAGCAGGCTCTGAGCTGACAGCAGAAAGCCTGATGTGGGGCTCAAACTCACACAACCACGAGATCATGACCTGAGCCAAAGTGAGACGCCTAACTGACTGAGCTACCCAGGCACCCCTTTTTCTAACTTTTAAAAATGGATACTTAGCACATTAATTTTGTAGACTTCCTTCTTCTCCAATATGAAAATGTAAGGCTACAAACTTATCTCTAAGCAGAGTTTTTGCTGAATCCCAAGGGAATAAATAGGAAAATGTGATTTTTCACTCTTTTTCCTTCTTTAAAATTGTTTTAGCTCTTCCTTTTCCTTTCCATATAAATTTTCAAATAAATATCTAAATCCATTCAAAAAAAAATCTTGCTGTCATTTCCATAGTAATGTGTTAAGCCTATACATCAATTTGGGGAGAGTTGGCTTTACTGTACCGATCTTCCAATCCATGAACATGGTATGTCTCTCCTTATTTAAAAAATATCTGATTTCTGGGACACCTGAGTGGCGGACACCTGAAGAGACAGACTTCAGCTCAGGTCATGGTCTCGCGGTGTGTGGGATTCTGCTTGGGATTCTCTCTCCCCCTCTCTGCCTCTCTGCTCCTCCCCCACTTGCACACGCTCTCTCTCTCTCTCAAAATAAATAAATATATATATATATATATATATATATATATTTGATTATTTTTATTGGTATTTTGCAGCTTTCACCATACAGGCTCTGTGCATGTATTGTCAGATTCTACTTAAGTATTTCATTTATTTCAGTGACTACAAGAGTTATTGTGCTTTTAATTTTGATTTCCTAAAGTATATAGAAAAAAAACAGGAAAAGACTTTTGTATGTTTAGTGCCATTTCTAAACTTATTAAAAGGATTTGTCCTTGTAGCTCCATTGGGAATCAGTTAAGCTTTCTAAAATGGGCATGTGCACTGTGCCCTGTCACATAGATTTGTGAGAATTAAGTGCAGTAAGTGCATAACGTTTTTAGCCCAGAACTGATACAGAGATTCAACAAATAATAAGTGTTATTATTATTATTATTAACAGTATAGTGTAAGGTTTCCCTTCCTCTTATCCCACCTCTGAAGCATCTATCTCTAGCAAGGTGAACAGAGTCCATTCCTTTCCTCTTCCTCTCCTGTCACCTTGCCCCTCAGATTTCCCTAAGTCACCGCCCTCTTGCTAGCTCCGCCCTCCACAAACCCGCCTTCCTGATAGCCCCGCCTCTGCCCCTCCCACTCCTCCCGCAGCCCTCCCCGCGTTCCCCAGCACAGCCCTTGCTCAGCGGGCTGGAAGCTCATGGTGTAATTTCGTGGGATAGTGGCAAAGCCCACAACTTTGGGGGACACGTCAATGTCTTGGGGCAGCTGAGGGGGCTTGAGGCAGAAGTTCTGCAAGATGGTGGTGAGGAAGAGAAAGAGCTCCATTCTAGCCAGACCTTCTCCGAAACAGTACCGCTTTCCTGAAGAGACAGAATGGGAGGGCTGGAGGTGAGGCCTGCTCTCACTGCTCCCTTCTCCACTACCCACCACCAACTGCATTCTCCCAGAGAGCAGGGACTGAGAAACTTTCAGAGACATCTCTAACCCTCTCTGAGCATCACTTTCTCTTGTACATGGGATAGGGGTGAGCTATCCCAAGCTGTAGCAATGGGAAATTTAGGTGCCCCTTCCTTCCAAGCACACACTCAGATATGGCTGCCGGGCTCTCATCTCCTCCCAAGGAATCTCAAGAATCTAAATGACTTTGGACAAATATCTGACTCACTAAGGACTTTGATTTTCCCCATCTGTGAAATGGATACAATCATCCCTTTCCAGTTGCCTGGACACAGGTACTTGGTAGTCATGGGGTTTGCAGCTGGTTGGCTCTAGAGTAGATCTTAGAGGGACTTTCAAGCTGGAGACAGACCCCAGGCTACAGCTTAGAGACGGGATGTGGGATGAAGGAGGCCCGGTTGGTGGGAGCAGTGGCTTAGCAGCAAGCAGACCGGGGTCTCTTACCGATGGAGAAGGGCACAAAAGCATCACTCTTCTTAAACTGGCCCTTCTCATCCAGGAAGTGCTGGGGGTGGAAGTCTCGGGGGTGGGAAAAGAACTTGGGGTCTCTCAGCACAGAGCCCAGCATAGGGAACACTTCAGTGCCCTGGTGAGGAGGAGAGGGGTATTTGATAAGGTGGAGTGGGGGCAGGGTGTGCTGAAAGCACATGGAGGTTGGAGGGACAATGCAGGTGCCCTGAGTGATAAGAAATGGGAGGCGGGGGAGCGTGGGTCCCCTGGGGACATGAGACTCAGGTCTCTGAGCCAGGAAGCTTGGCAGACATGGGGGTTCATGTCTCCTGAGAAGGGAAGTTGGAGGAGCACGGGTTCTGTGTCTCTTAGGACAGAAGGTGTGGGGGACCACAGTTCATGTCTCTCAAGGCAGGAGGTTGAGAGGACATGGGGGTTCATGCTCTCTGGGACTGGGATTGAGAGACATCAGGTTTGTGTTTCTCTAGGCAGGATGTTTGGGGGACATGAGATCCATGTCCTTGAGGGAGGAGGTCTAGACATGAAGTTCATGTCTCTTGAGAGAGGAAGTTTGGGGGTATGAGGTTCATATTCCCTATGAAAAGAGCTCTGGGGGAGACACGGGATTCAGGAATCTCTGAGGGGAATGAAGGGACATGGTGATTGGAACAGGGTTTGATTGAAGCAATGGGACAGGGGCTGGGAAGCTTCTAAGAGAATAGGTTGCTGGGTCACAGGGAGCAGGTTGGAGGTCCCCCAAGGTGGGACAGGAAGATACCTTGGGGAGGAAGAACTCCCGAAACTTGGTGTCCTTGGTGACTCTGCGGGCCACTCCCATGGGGATCATGTCTCCAAATCTCTGGATCTCATGGATCACCGCCTCTGTGTAGGGCATCTTGGCCCTGTCCTCAAACTTGGGCTGCCGGTTCTTGCCAATCACCTGGTCAATCTCCTCATGGATTTTGGCTGTGGGAGGAGGGGGAAGGTATTTAGGTATCTGGGGTCTCGGGGCAGTGATGATAGTCCAAATAGGTACATCCATGTGTGCCATGGACTTAGACCATTCAAAACAGATGTTGGCCATTCGCATTGTTGGTGCAGCATCCTGTTCACCCGGTCGTGCCAGAATCATGAGTAGGCATAAGGGAGGAGTTTGGGGAATGGTTTGGAGAGCAGGCAGTGGATATACATTTGACCCAGCATGGAAGCTATTTACCAATCCGTTCAGATATTTTCAATACTTGAACACCTAGTGAAACTTGGCTGGTGCTCATCAGCAGAATATCACCTAGTCTCCGGATAACAGGGTATGTCTGAGGCTTCAGGGATCTGGGGAAGGTGGGGATGTTGCAGTGGGCTCAGAGGAAGTTTGAGGGCCTGTGGCTGCCACTTTGTTGCCCCCCACCCTGCAGCCTTACCCTCCACATCTGGGTGCTTCATGAGCAGCAGGAAGCCATACCGCAGGGTCGTGCTGACTGTCTCAGTGCCCGCAAAGAAGAGGTTCAGTGTGGTCAGCACCAGGTTCTTCAAGTAGAACTCTGTGTCGGGGTTGTTCTGCTCCTATAGGGAGAGAGGGCTTCAGGCCAAGCCCACTCCCCTCAGGGCTCTCAGGGCCCTTCTGGGGTCTTTCTCTTTGGACCCCTCTCTCTTAGATCCAGACCAGAGGTGGGAGGAGGGACTTGGTTCTACGAGCTCTTTGTTCAGGCTGCTGGCTCTGCCCAAAATGCCCTTCCCACACTCCTTACCCACCTGCCTATCTGTCCTTTACTCTTCAAGAACACTTTTTTATGGTGGGGATATTGAGAAGGAGAGGAATAGAGTCAGTGAGTGCATGGTACCGAATTGTTCGCTATTATGGTTGGCACACACAGGTCCTGCCCATGGGCAGGGGCTCAGTAGAGGGAGCAGCCATAGTTATTATACTTGGGATTGTGAGGATGTTTGGGGTGTACCTCCTGCATGCGGATGAGGAAGGAGTCGATGAAGTCCCGCGGGGAGTTGGGATCTAGCGTGCGTTGGTTCTGCTCCACCTTCTTGGCTATGAAGTCCTCCAGACCTTTCAGATCCTTAAATGCCTGTTGCTGTGGTCCTGGCAGGTATTTCATCACTGAATAAAACATCTCATAGAGCTGAGGATGGGGAGAGAAGAAAGGACAGGAAGGACAGCTCTCAGCAGGCAGGTCTTGATAGGAGTGGGACCTTTCTCATGGCAAGGAAAGCACTGAATTAAAGGTCCCCATCCAGATGTTAAGGATTTATATGGGGCTGATGGGAGGAGATATCTAAGTTTTCACATGAGTTAAGTGTGAGAACCCCTATCTCAGCATGTTGGTGAGATGGTTTGGGACACATCCAGATATTCAGGTGAGGTTGCATTGGGAAACTCCTGTCCAGGTGTTTACCTATTTATTTCTGACTGATATGAAGGGGAGGTAGGTACCTGTTTAGGTCTCTAGATATCAAGTAGGCTCAGTTGGAGACAACTATCCAGATATTTAGAGGCTATGGAATAGTGATTTCTATACAGGTATTGAGGTATTAAAGTGTGGCAGGTATGCAAGTGTTGAGGTGGGGGAAATACCTGTTCATGTGTTTCAAATATTCACACTGGGCTGGAGGGGAGCACTGCTGTAAGTGTTTGAGTGAGCTGCATTGAGGAACATAATTTGGGTGTTTGGGGAACCATCTATCCAGATGTTTACATGTTTAGAGGCCTTCTTGGTTGGCGTATCTGTCCAGATGTTCAGATATTTCAGTGGGCTCTGAAGAAGTACTTATCTAGGTAGCCCAGTAGGCTGGTTTGAGACACCTGTGTAATACTCAAATGATTTTGGCAGACTGTATTTTATAGCACCAGGTGTTCATGTATTCAGGACATGGACGGAGGTGGTCACTTGTTCAGGTGTTAAGGTATTAAGATGAAAAGATGGAATGTCTTGACAGGGAGCCAGTTCTAGATATTAAGATAGGTAGGGTGGGGGCACATGCCAAGGAGGAAGGCTGGGCTTATAACAGCTATCATGCCTGCAGGCTGTTTTTTGTATGTTTGGTTTGGGTTTTGGGTTTTTTGGTGGGAGAAACATCTGTTGAGATATCCAGGTGTCCTTGGAAATGGGGTATTCTGGTGTAGCTGTTCCATTGTCCAAGAGTGGTTTTGACGGAACCCTATCTGGGAGAGGAAGGGAGTTTGGGGTACCTGTCTCCATGTGAGGAAGCAATTGGAGGGTTGTAGTAGGGTGTTGTAGAGACAGACTGGGATGGGTTACCTGGCCCATAGATGTAGCTGTGAACTGGAAGCTTCCCAGCATCATACGCAGCAGTGACAGGAACTCTTTGTTCTCATAGTCAAAGCGGTCCCCAAAGACAATGGAGCTGATAACATTGGACACTGTCCGGCTCAGGAAGAAGGTGGGATCAATGAAGGCGCCTAGGGAAGGGGATGGGGTTGAGGAGAAACAGGTATCTGGGGGAGCATCCACTAGACAGTCTGACACCAGTCCAAGAATTGGAGGAAAGCACCAGGGTGATGAGACAAGCTCCCAGCACAAGGCCCTAGAGCCAGGAGCCTGGACTCCTTCCCCCAGTCCAGTCAGTCCCCTTCCAGGACCAGAAAGCGCACATATCCACGTGAATGCTCCTGCTCCTTCTCCCTCATTCCCTCCTGGCTCACCATGCGTGTCCCGGAGGGCCTCGATGAGGAAGCCCACTTCCTCCTGGATGCGCTCCTCGATGCCGCGCTTGCCCACACCAAAGTCCCGCAGCGTGGTGATGGAGAAGCGCCGGAGCTGCTTGGCTCGTTCGCCATTGCTGAACGCCACACCTGGGGGGGGGGGGAAGGGGGTCAACCGTGGGAGACAGAGAGAGATTCAACTCAAAGTCAGAGACATACTGAAAGAGAAGGCAACCTAGTTGGAAGAAAAGAGTCGGAAGGAGAGAGGCAAGTCAGATGCCCAGAGAAACAGAGATTTGGACAGACATAAAGACAGAGAAAGAAGTAAGGGAGGGCCAGAGGGAGGTGACATCTGTGGATATCTGAGAGGTGGCAATAAAAATCCTGAAGGATCCTAACACTGAGCTGGGGAAAGAAGAAAATAGGGAGAGAGAACAAAGAAGGTCGGGAGAGAGGAAAGACTGTTTCCAGAGACAGAGGCATGGGTGTGAAGCAGAAACAGAGTGAGATTCTCACACAGAAGAGGAAAAGAGTAGAGGGAGGATGAAGGGAGGGGAAGCACAGAAGCTTAGAGGGAGAAAAAGACAAGGACGTGGAGGTGGACTGACCACAGTTCTGAGGCAGAAATCCCAAGAGCTCCTCAAAGACACACAGAAAGAAGAGGCATATCTGAGAGAGAACAGGGACATGGGGCCAAGAAGCAGGGGACATAGAGACGCAGGCACTCAGGGTCAAGTTAGAGAAGACCAGGGAGAAGGGACAATAAGCAGGGACAGGGACAGAGGGGAGCAGGGGGAGAACTCGGCCTCAGCCTTGGGTGGGAGGGTGAGTCAAGAGAACAGTGGGGAAACTGAGGCCATCAAGTGTTCCTGACCACATGCCCCCATCCCGAGCCCCTCACCATAGCCTTTGAAGAGCCAGTCGAAGGTGGCCTGCTCTCCTCGCCCGCCGAATTCCTCAGCCTGGTCCACCAGCGCCTCCTTCACGGCCTCGTGTCCACACAGCACCACAATGCGCCGCGGCCCCAGGTGGACCGTGAACACGGGGCCATAGCGCTCGCTGATCTAACCAAAGTGAGAGTGCTTAGAGGGAGCAGCCCCACTGGGAACTGGCCCTGTGCCCAGACCTCACCCATTGCATGCATTTCCCCCAGGTTCTGGCACTCAAGGGGCAGGTATCCCAGGATCTACTCTTTCCTGCCTAGGACCCTGCTGCCCCATCTTTACAATTCCACTTTCCTAAGACTCCCATCCAACCTTGCCCGCCCCCTGCCACAATGCCCCAGCTCAATTAGGCAGGCCCCCAGCCCCACCCCCTTCCACCACCCCTGCCTCAAGGTACCTTCATGAGAGAGTTGTACATTTGCTGTGTGTTCAGCTGCAGGTAATTCCCGATGAAGGGCAATGGGGTGGGTCCTGGAGGGAGCTTCCCCCAGAGCTTCCTCTGCCTCCAGGCAGACATCAAGACCATTATTGTCAGGCAGGTGAGCAAAGCCACCAGAAGGAGCCCTGAGGCCAGCATGATGGCAGTGGGAGTGACAGTTAGATCACTGGGGTGGTTTGCCTTTATACCACTTGAACAAAAAGGGCGGACTTTGATTCTAATTATGTAATTGTGCCATTTCACCTCCAGCTACACCCTCCTGGGCTCACCACAGAACTTGAGACACAGCCAGCAAGGCAGGAGAAGGGGACCCCAAGGAGATTAACAGGGAGAGGGCCCCAAGACAGAATGTGTCACGCCTCAAGGGAGTCCACCCCAGGGCTGCAGACTTGGTGAGACATAGATTCCAGAACTGAAGAGTTTATAATATTTGCATGGGGAGCCCCCTGAGCTTTGGATTTAGGATCTCAGAGTGAGAACAGACCCCAACATGTACGTTTTGAGGTCTCCAGAGTGAAGAATCCAATATCTGGGTTTGAGGATGAGATTCCAGGGACTCAATTTGAGGGTATTGGGGCAAGGGAGGACCCCTGGCTGTGATGAGGGTTCCTGGGAGAAGTATATGGGAATCCAGCACGATCAGGGAATGAGCACTTGACCCAAACTTTGACCTGCCTTTGTTTTGGACACAGTGTCACCTCGGGTACCCAGAATCCTCACTGGGGCCTCAGAGAAAGGTCAGGATCAGTGTCATGGCCTGTCTGTGGTTGGGAAAGGGGTAGAAGTCCAGAGCCATATTCAAGTGGAACTTTCCTTAGGAAAGAAGAGAAACTCATGGTCTTCCCCCTTGCATCTGTCTCCTTCTATCTCTGTCTCAAAAATAAATAAACGTTTAAAATTTTTTCTTAACAAAAAAAAAAAAAAAAGACTAACTCATAGTCTCAGTGGCAGAGAGACTGGGCAGAACTTGAAAATAGTAATGACATCCACCAATACGGTGCCAAAAAGCCCAGCTGTCTCAAAGGGTGTGATTTACAGAAAGCCGCACTGGCCCTACCCAGGTCCCTGGGGGAGCTTACTAAGTTCATCATTTCCATGTTGGTTTAGGAGAGAGCCGGGCCCTGGATGCTGAAAGTGGTTGTGAGGACAGATGGTGGCCCTGCTGTCCTGTCCTCGGTGACCTTCTTCCTTAACAAGAGGGTGCTCCCCTTTGGTGAGCACTAACTATGAAGAGGCAGTGTGCAAACTGTGATCTCATGGAATCCTTCTGGCAGTGGGGTTCCATCATAGCATCTTCATTTTGCTCTTCAGAAGAACAAGCCTCCCTACAGCCACCTGCTGGAAGTCACACAGGTGGCAGGTAGGCAACTGGGATTTGAACCCTGTCCATTCCTTCCTCCATTGACTGGCCTAGCCCACCCTGAAGGCCAAGTGGAGACCAAGTCTAGCAATGGGTGGCGTGGAGACTAGCATCAGTGTTGGACGCAGAGATACAGTGGCAGGCTCTGTTTTCAATCCTAGACGCTAGGATTGAAAACAGGTTGGCCCTGAACTTGATATCAGGAGATCGTTAACAGAGCCATGTCTGGTGCCAGGAGGGTCTGAGAGCAGGCCCAGGTGGCCATCGGGGTGGCTTCAGGGTGGCATCATGCAGCTCTGGGGTTGGTCCCAGCAGACTCTGACATGAGCACCATGTGGGTGCTGGACTGGTCTTCAGTGGGCCTGAGAGGGGCCCCGATGAGCACAAGGCAGCATCTGATAGCTGGACCCCCTGCTCAGATGCTAGCCCTAACCTTAGAGGAGTGCAGGTGCATGAGGTTGGCACTCTCAGTACTGGTATGTTGCTCTAGGCCCCTGAGCCAGAGTCCTATGAGGGAGGGAACAAGGGGCAGAGAACAAAGCAGAAAGAGGAATGTTGTTTGTTGGCTCTAAAGGGAGCACAGGAGGGAAAGAGATTAGCAGAAGCCTGGCAAGTATGAGTCCCCCAATCCCAACCACCAGTCTCTACCTGGCCGGACTGCAAGCCTGCCCCCCACCCCCCGCCACTTTCCCACTTTTTCTTGGCAAGGAGGGAGGTAGAATTTTGAGAGTTTGTTTCAGAATGAGGTTGGCACCAGTTAGGGCACTGAGTGTTCAGACGGCCTGTCATAAGCAGGGGAGAGAATCAGGTGCATGACAGGCAGAAGTACATCAGGAGAGAGAGGTCAAGTGAGATTGACCTTGTTGGTCACCCTGGAACTCGGAGTGAGGCCAGCATCTGTCATCACATGCCTTCTCCCCTAGAGGCAGGAGTGTGCCACGCCAGTGAGCAGGGGTCCCGGTATCACCTTCCACAGTGAGGTAGTGGTGCACCCAGGAAAATCCCTTTCCCTTGCTGAGACTCAGTTTCCCTTTCTAGGCAATAGCACAGCAGTTAAGAGCATGGTTAAGGCATGGATTGGAATCCCTTGTCCCTTCTTTGTTGTGGGACCTTGAACAGGTCACCTCACCTCTCTGAGTCTCATGGGGCCAATAACAGGACCCACCTCTTAGCCTATTTTCAGAGGAGTCATGGGTTCATGCGTGTGAAGTACATGGCAGTGAGTGCCAACGAATGGTAGCTGTTCCGATTACTCCACAGAATGAAGGACATGAGTAAGGGGTTCTCTAAATCCCCTTCTGGATTTGATCTTATCTGGTCTAAAGTTCTGAATACTTCTTCTTTGGGAAAAGAGGAAGGGAGAGAAAGCCTTGTGGGAACCTGCCTGCCTTTCCTTCCTTGGCACAGCTGAGCCTTCCCCCCTGGGGCTGATAATAGGACATTGACCTTGGATGTGTGTGCAGACCAGTGTGCAGACCAGTGTGAATGCACACCAGCCCTTGTCTGTCTATGGGTAACTGAGTACATGCTTTGGGGTATGCCTGTTAAGGGATGTCTACACATATGTCTGCGTGTGCACCCTCATGTCTGACTGTGTGTTAATGGTGTATGTGCACGTACTACTGGTGACTGGGTATGGGCATGTGGATGGACACGTGTGTGTGTATTCGGGCACAGTGTGTAGGCACGTGGGTCACGCTGTGTGCACTTGTCTGAGATCTGCTTGTACCTGTCTGTGTTTGCATTCAAACAATGCTGACCCGGCTCTGTCTCCCTTCTCTAAACACCAGCTGATTCCCTTATTTTTCAGGGTATTGCCTCGCTCAGTTTTCAAGGGTTACACTCAGCGGAAAAAGCCTGCATCGGACGCATGTGTCCTGAGAGCATTCTGAGGTGGGTCAACTCCTATTGCATGAACTAAAATATCCACTCAGAAAATTCTCTCCCATAGTCTCCCCAGGCTCCTGAGCCATTCAACACTTTTAAGACAGTCATCCAGGGGTGCTTGTGTGGCTCAGTCGGTTAAGTGTCCGACTTGGTCTCAGTTCATGTTCTCGCTGTTCGTGGGTTCCAGCCTCATGTCGGACTCTGTGCTGACAGTTCAGAGCCTGGAGCCTGCTTCCCATTCTGTGTCTCCCCCTCTCTCTGCCCCTCCCCCACTCATTCTCTCTCTCTCTCTCTCTCTCTCAAAAATGAATAAACATTTTAAAAACATATTTAAAAATTTCCAGACAGTCATCCAACCAGTGCTCAGTCAACCCACCACTCCATGACGCCTGTGCTGAGGGATGCTGAGGACACTAAGGTGACCAAGACAGACTGTGCCCCACCCTCATGGAACTGTCATGCCACAAGGGAGACAGAGCAACTACAAGTCAGTGAAGCTCAGAACACACAGGGCTGGGGTGAGAAGTCACAGACAGAGGAGTCATGGTGGGGATGGGGGAGACAGAGGAGTCAGGGCAAGGTTGGGGGAGACAGACAGAGGGGTCAGGGCAGGATTGGGTGGCACAGGTGTCTGTAGGGGCCCAGAAGTGGTACCTGTTTCAACCTTGTCAACTCAGGCTGAGTCACCTGAGGGCAAAGTAGGGATTTTTCAGGGCAGGATAGGGAGAGTAGGGAGGGAGAATTGTGGGCAGAGGAATCCAAGTGCCAAGGCAGTGGAGCATGGTCGGGTGCTGTTAGGGTGGAAGGATCTGGGGCCCTGCGCACTGATGAGGCTGTAGCCATCAGCAGGGGTCAGACCTGCTGGACCTTATGGGACTTGGTGGGGAGCTGGACCGTGTCCTAAGATGATGGGGAGCCCCAGGAGGGGTGTAGGCAGGGGAAGAAGATGGTTAAATTTGTGTTTCAGAGGGATTGTTCAGGTTTTTGGAGAAGCTGAGACTATAGATGGAGAGACATAGAAGTAGCTTCTATAGGCTCCAGGTGACAGAGGACAGGGCCATGAGCATGGGGAGGAGGCATGGGCTGGAGAAAGATATGGAAGGACAAACGAATTCTTCCTTGGTTATGTGGTGGTTGTGTGGGGTGAGGTGGGGGTAGAGCCCAGTGTGGGGGTAGGGGGGAGTGTCATGCATTGGTTTGGGGACACAGATCAGGAGCAGGTTTGAGGCAGGAGACATGTTGGGGAACTGGGCACAATCCCTGCTTCTAGGGATTTCTTAGACTGGTGAGAGAGCAGATCCGGATAAACCAAAATCTTCAATGATCCCATTAGTATTCATTAACAGTTATTTGTGATAATTTACTACTTGGGGTTGAGGATTGGGAGTGCTTCCTAGAGGCGGTGTCGTTTGAACTGGGTCTTGCAGGATGAGCTCACAGGTGGGGGAGGAGAGGAGGGCAGGGCAGAGAGAGCCTCACAAGCCAGGCTTGGCCATGTGAGATGGTGGGACAGAGCAGACGTCTGTGACCGCTACACCCCCTGCTCCCTCTGCCATCCTCATCAATCAACTTTCTGCCCTCTACCCCCAGCCTGACCCAAACTCCAGAAAACCTGGCTCACGGTCACAAGTGTGCCTGAAATCTATGACCCTCTCCCAAAGGAGATTGTTTGTTTAATTAAAGTAAAGGGGCCCCTTGGCTCTTTCAGTCAGTAGAGCGTATGGCTCTTGATCTTGGGGTTGTGATTTCAAGCCCCACACTGGGTGTAAAGTTTATATGTATATATACATTTATACATATATATAAATTTATATGTATGTGTATATATGTATATGTATATATGTATATGCATATATGTAAGCAAATAAATCAAGAAAATACTTATTTAAAAAATTAACCCTTTTAATGAAAACAGTTCATAGCAGTTAGTACAATTTACTACATTCACAGAGGTGAGAAATGAACCACGTCTCACTAGTTCCAAAACATTTCCAAGTGAAAATCTTAGGTAAGCCTTCTTGGTTTAAATTTATTTTTTCAATGTTTGTTTTTGAGAGACAGAGAGAGAGAGACAGAGCATAAGGTGTGTGTGGGGGGGGGGGGGTGCAGAGAGGGAGACACAGAATCCGAAGCAAGCTCTAGGGCTGAGCTGTCAGCACAGAGCCCAACATGGAGCTCAAATTCATGAACTGAGAGATCATGTCCTGAGCCAAAGTCAGACACTTAACAGATTGAGCCACCAGGTGCCCCTTCTTGGTTTAAATCTAAATGCTAGTACTGCTGACAATGATAGCATTCCGTGAGCCTATGATCTGACCCTGTGAAGCTCTTTATGGGCATCTTATTCAAGTCCTCACTGCAAGCCTGTGAGGTTGGGTTTATCATGCCCAGTTTGCAGATGAGTTAAGTAAGGCCCAAAGAAGTGGAAATGAGTTGTTTTGGGCTCCATGGCTGATCAGGGTAGAGCCTGGGCCTGGCCTTGTGTTGACTCTAGATTTCATGCTCTTAACCCCACTCTGGGCTGCCAATCCCCACATTTTTTCTTTATGAGACATCAGAAAACTGTTGCTGATAATCCTGTGGTTCTTGAAAAACTTCCCTGTAAGCCTAAAACCAAAGAATCCAAATGTTAAACTAATAAAAGTAAAACCGGTCTTTCAATAGGAGGGAGGCTTGACCTTCAGCTTCTTTGGGACATTAACCAAAGACTGGGTAACCAGTGTCACACAGTGAAGGGGAGAATGAGTAGA
This sequence comes from Panthera tigris, assembly GCF_018350195.1. Classification (NCBI taxonomy): domain Eukaryota; kingdom Metazoa; phylum Chordata; class Mammalia; order Carnivora; family Felidae; genus Panthera; species Panthera tigris. Next base: position 13,992,089 of record NC_056674.1, read on the forward strand.
ACAAGGTGTTTGATCAGAGACTGAAGTGTTTGTGTTCAGGTTTCAGATGGCCGCCAGGATCAGGGTGGGCTGCGGGAGTGTGGCTGAAATGGCATCAAGGGAAGGCCAAGGAGAAGGAGAAAGTCAAGGTGCTTTCTGTCTGGTTGCTGGGACAGCTCTTGCCAAAGGCCACTCTCATGCCTTCTTGTAGAAGCAGGGCTGCTCTTGGAGGAGAGAGAGGGAGAAAGTTTGAGAGAAGACAGAGCCAAAGGAGACAGATTCAAAAAAAGGGAAGGGTTTTCCTAAGAGGGTGGAGGGCTATACTCTAGAGGTGCTTTGGGGAGTTTCTGACTCTGGTCATGGTTGAGTAGCTCCTACTGGATCAAGCATCCTGAAAATAACAGCCACCAACTCAGAATAAAATGTTTAAAAACAAATGAAAAGAAACAACAACAACAACTCCCCGTGCAGCCACTCTGGAAACAGTATGGAGGTTCCTCAAAAAAATAAAAATAGAACGACCCTACGACCCAGCAATTGCATGACTAGGCATTTATCCAAGGGATACAGGTGTGCTGTTTCGAAGGGACACATGCACCCCAATGTTTATAGCAGCACTATCAACAATAGCCAAAGTATGGAAAGAGACCAAATGTCCATCAATGGATGAATGGATAAAGAAGATGTGGTATAACCATTCACAAAAATAAACTCAAAATGGATAAAGGACCTGATTGTGAGACAAGAAACCATCAGAACCCTAGAGGAGAAAGCAGGAAAAGACTTCTCTGACCTCAGCCGTAGCAATTTCTTACCTGACACATCCCCAAAGGCAAGGGAATTAAAAGCAAAAATGAACTACTGGGACCTCATGAAGATAAAAAGCTTCTGCACAGCAAAGGAAACAATCAACAAAACTAAAAGTCAACCAACAGAATGGGAAAAGATATTTGCAAATGACATATCGGACAAAGGGCTAGAATCCAAAATCTATAAAGAGCTCACCAAACTCCGCACCCGAAAAACAAATAACCCAGTGAAGAAATGGGCAGAAAACATGAACAGACACTTCTCTAAAGAAGACATCCGGATGGCCAACAGGCACATGAAAAGATGATCAACGTCCCTCCTCATCAGGGAAATACAAATCAAAACCACTCTCAGATATCATCTCGCGCCAGTCAGAGTGGCCAAAATGAACAAACCAGGAGACTATAGATGCTGGAGAGGATGTGGAGAAACGGGAACCCTCTTGCACTGTTGGTGGGAATGCAAACTGGTGCAGCCACTCTGGAAAACAGTGTGGAGGTTCCTCAGAAAATTAAAAATAGACCTACCCTATGACCCAGCAATAGCACTGCTAGGAATTTACCCAAGGGATACAGGAGTACTGATGCATAGTACTGATGCACTTGTACTCCAATGTTTATAGCAGCACTCTCAACAATAGCCAAATTATGGAAAGAGCCCAAATGTCCATCAACTGATGAATACATAAAGAAATTGTGGTTTATATACACAATGGAGTACTACGTGGCAATGAGAAAGAATGAAATATGGCCCTTTGTAGCAACGTGGATGGAACTGGAGAGTGTTATGTTAAGTGAAATAAGCCATACAGAGAAAGATACCATATGTTTTCACTCTTATGTGGATCCTGAGAAACTTAACAGAAACCCATGGGGGAGGGGAAGGGGAAAAAAAAGAGGTTAGAGTGGGAGAGAGCCAAAGCATAAGAGACTCTTAAAAACTGAGAACAAATTGAAGGTTGATGGGGGATGGGAGGGAGGGGAGGGTGGGTGATGGGTATTGAGGAGGGCACCTTTTGGGATGAGCACTGGGTGTTGCATGGAAACCAATTTGACAATAAATTTCATATATTGAAAAAAAAGAACACTGAGAATCAATGAAAATAAACTAATCAATATCAGGAATGCTTATAACAGTGAAAAATAAATATCAAACTAGTCCATAAAAAAAAAAAAGAAGATGTGGTATATATATATATACAATGGAGTATTACTCGGCAATCAAAAAGAATGAAATCTTGCCATTTGCAACTACTTGGGTGGACCTGGAGGGTATTATACTAAGCAAACTTAGAGAAAGACAAATATCATATAACTTCACTCATATGAGACTTTAAGAGACAAAAAAGATGAACATAAGGGAAGGGAAACAAAAATAATATAAAAACAGGGAGGGGGACAAAACATAAGAGACTCAAATATGGAGAACAGAGGGTTACTGGAGGGGTTGTGGGAGGCAGGATGGGCTAAATGGGTAAGGGGCATTAAGGAATCTACTCCTGAAATCATTGTTGCTCTATATGCTAACTAATTTGGATGTAAATTAAATAAATAAATAAATAAATAAATAAATAAATAAATACAATTCCCTGACATCACTGGAGAGTGAATCAAAGCAGGCAGATACTGAATGGGGTCATAAGAAGGGAATGTCCTATTATTAAAGCTTTTGGTCTGAAGGCAGGTGGGGACCGTGCCTTGAGGATGGCTGAAACCCAGGCAGAAGCTTTATTAAGTTTTCTGAGTTGAAGGACCAGAGGACAGAACGCAGGATGATTATAGAGCCTGGTGGTAGCAGTGATAGAATCTCAGAAAGGAAAGATCTAGAGTCGGTGGGGGGGACCCCCACATTCTATATACATGCATACCATGTTTTCTTGCACTTCACAGATACAGCATATTTTCCAAATGGAAGGTTCATGGCAATCCTGTCTGGAATAAGTCTATTGTGCCATTTTTCCAATAGCATGAGCTTATTTTGTACCTCTGTGTCACATTTTGGTAATTCTCACAATATTTCAAGACCGTTTATTATTGTTATATTTGCTCTGTTGAGCTGCGATTAGTGGCCTTTGCTGATACTATTTTAACTGTTTGAGGGGGCCACAAACTGTGCCCATATAAGACAGCAAACTTGATACATGTTATGTGTGTGTCCTGAGTGCTCCACCGACAGGTTGTTTCCCTGTCTGTCTCCCACCCCTGGGCCTCCCTATTTGCTGAGACAAAATATTGAAATTAGGCCAATTAAGGGGCACCTGGGTGGCTCAGTCGGTTAAGTATCCAACTTCGGCTCAGGTCATGATCTAGCAGTTCATGGGTTCGAGACCCACATCAGGCTCTGTATTGTCAGCTCTGAGCCTGGAGCCTGCTTCGGATTCTGTGTCTCCCTCTCTCTCTGCCCCTCCCCCATTCACTCTTGGTCTCTCTCTCTCTCTGTCTCAAAAATAAATCAACATAGGGGCGCCTGGGTGGCTTAGTCGGTTGAGCGTCCGACTTCGGCTCAGGTCATGATCTCACGGTGCGTGAGTTCGAGCCCCACGTCGGGCTCTGTGCTGATAGCTCAGAGCCTGGAGCCTGCTTCGGATTCTGTGTCTCCCTCTCTCTCTCTGACCCTCCCCTGTTCATGCTGTCTCTCCCTGTCTCAAAAATAAAATAAACGTTAAAAAATTTTTAAAAAAATAAATCAACATAAAAAAATTTTTTTGATTAGGCTAATAAATAACCTTACAATGGCTTCTAAGTGTTCAAGTGAAGGAAAAAGTCACACATCTCTCACTTCAAATCAAAAGCTAGAAATAATTAACCTCAGTGAGGAAGGCATGTCAAAAGCCAGCATAGTCCAAAAGCTCAGCCTCTTGTGCCAAACAGTTAGCCAAGTTGTTAAGGCAAAGGAAAACTTTTGAAGGAAATTAAAAGTGCTACCCCAGTGAACATATGAATGATAAGAAAGCAAAGCAGTCTTATTGCCATTTAAAAACATTTTTTTTAAGTTTATTTATTTTTGAGAGAGAGACAGAGTGAGAGAGGAGGAGGGGCAGAGAGAGAGGGAGACACAGAATCTGCAGCAGGCTCCAGGCTCCGAGCTGTCAGCACAGAGCCCGACGTGGGGCTTGAACCCATGAACCGTGAGATCATGACCTGAGCCAAAGTCAGACACTCAACCGACTGAGCCACCCAGGCACCCCCCAAAAAAAATTTTTTAAAAAAAGAAAGAAGGAAAAAAAGAAAGGAAGAGAAGATATATAATATGCACCCCTATGTTTATTGCAGTGTTATTTACAATAGCCAAGATTTGGAAGCATCCCAAGTGTCCATTGACTGATGAATGGATAAAGAAGATGTGGTATGTATATGTACAATGGAATTTTACTCATCCATAAAAAAAAGAATGAAATCTTTCCGTTTGCAACAATGTGGATGGAGCTAGGGAGTATTACGCTAAGTGAAATAAGTCAGTCAAAGAAAGACAAATACCGTAATTTCACTCAAATGTGGAATTTGAGAAACAAAACAAATGAACAAAGAAAAAAGAGCAAACCAAAAAACAGACTCCTAACTATAGAGAACAAATTGATGGTCACCAGAAGGGAGGTGGGTGGGGGGATGGATGAAACAGGTGAAGGGGATCGAGAGTACACTTACCATGATGAGCACTGAGGAATGTATAGAATTGTTGAATCACTATATTGTACACCTGAAGCTAATATAACACTGTATGTTCATTATACTGGAATTTTAAAATAAATAAGAATAAGAATTTGTCCAAACATTTAAGAAATATATAAGAACAATTGAGGGGGAGCGGAATATGCTTACAGAAAATACAAAAAGAACCAAGGCTTCTCAACTTATTGACAAAAACTTGCAAAAGCTTACAAGAAAGGGAAATTTCAACTGAATATTTGTCATGAGAATAGGTGCCAAGAAAATCTATGACAATATATTAAGTCAGGTACTGAAATACATAGATGGAATAATGTTCAAAGCCAAATGGGTTTACTGCAGGAAAATATGCCACTTCACAGCCACAGAAAAGCTAAAATAGAAAGACCAGGGGCGCCTGGGTGGCTCAGTCAGTTAAGCGTCCGACTTCAGCTCAGGTCATGATCTTGCGGTCTGTGAGTTCAAGCCCCGCGTCGGGCTCTGTGCTGACCGCTCAGAGCATGGAGCCTGCTTCAGATTCTGTGTCTCCCTCTCTCTCTGACCCTCCCCCATTCACGCTCTGTCTCTGTCTCAAAAATAAATAAACGTTAAAAAAAATTAAAAAAAAAAAAAAAAAAAAAGAAAGACCAGGCACACCCAAGGATTGCCATTGGTGTGGAACAATGAGAAGTTTCACACCTTGCTCTTGGAGTTGTACAGTAGCACAGTCTCTTTAGGAAACTGACCGTTTACTGAAATTAAACATATGCCTAACCAGTGAGGAAGCAAAACCTTGGTACATACCCAAATGTGATGAGGGCACATGTAACTACTAGGATGTTTACAGAGAGTTGGTCAAAATAGCCAAACAGTGGAAATAACTCAACTGTCCATCAACTGTAGAGTAGGTAAATAAGTAATAGCCTATTCACACAATGATATTCTGCATACTAGTTTAAAAAAGAACAAGCTGCTGGGGTACCTGGGTGGCTCAGTCAATTGAATCAGTCTGACTCTTGATTTTGGCTCAGGTCATGATCGTGGGATAACGCCCCATGTCAGCCTCCAAGCATGGAGCCTGCTTGCAATTCTGTCTCCCTCTACCCCTTCCCACCCCTTCTCTCACGGAAGGAAGGAGGGGAGGAAGGAAGGAAGGAAGGAAGGAAGGAAGGAAGGAAGGAAGGGAGGAGGGAGGGAAGAAGGAAGGAAGGAAGGGAGGGAGGGATGAGGGAGGGAAGAAGGAAGGAAGGAAGGAAGGAAGGAAGGAAGGAAGGGAGGGAGGAAGGAGGAAATAATTTTTTTTAGGTAGTTTCCTTTGGCTGAGGGACACTAAAGTTAGCAGGATAGGTTGGAGAAAACCAATTTCACTTTATATCCATTTATAGTTTTTGAATTTGGAATCAAGTGAATGTGTTACTTGTTCAAACAGTAATTTCACAAACCTGAGCAGAGGGTGTGTCTGTTTCCAAATGAAGGAAAGAGGAATGATTGGGCCACAAGCCCCAGAGAAACCAGTTGACATAATCTCAAGTAATAGTCGCAGTGTTCTAATTGTCTTTAGGTTCTATTTGAAGTGCTTCACATTTGGTGACTCACTTAATCCTTTAAGTAACCGTTTGAAGTAGATACCATTATCACGTCCATCTCACAGACAATTTAACTGCATCACATCAAGGCCTAGTCATTGCCCTTAGAGAGAGCAGAGACAAGAGACAGACGAGAGCAAGAGGTAGACCCTTGCTCTATTTGACCCAGGCCAGCTTGATCTCAGAGTTGTGCACTTAACTATGGTGTTATGCTGCCTCTTTCTTTTTTTTTTTTTTAATATTTATTTATTTGGGGGAGAGAGAGTGTGAGCAGGGAGAGAGGCAGATGGAAAGGGGGACAAAGAATCTGAAGTGGGCCTGCTCTGACAGCAGCAAACCCAATATAGGGCTTGAATTCACAAACCATGAGATCATGACCTGAACCGAAGTCAGATGCTTAACCAACTGATCCAGCCACGGGCCCCTATGTTGCCTCTCTTGACAAGCAATAATGGCCCTTCATGTTTGGGCTTCTAGGATTATGGCGTTTCTACTTCATGTCACATGTTCAGATGTTTTCCCAAATCATAATGAGTGGGGTTGAAGGCTCTTCCAGCCTCCATCTTGCACTCTGCCTGGACCAGTCCTTTTCCATCAACATGCATGCAAGGTTATCTACTACAGATCTCTTCTGCCCTCAAAGTGAGATTCCCTCTGGGGTTGTTGGAGTCTTTTTATGGCATCAGACTTGAGCCAGATGCATCCCAATCTATGAAAGGAGTTCTAAGAAAAAGGAGCTTCAAAAGGGGGAAGGTTAGAGTGTCCTTGCAGGTACCTTGATCCCTGGGCAAATTTACCTCACTCTAACCCAGCGACCAGCTCTGCACTGGAGAAGAGCTCTGCACTGGACACGCTTCATCCCTTAGGCAGTATCTCTTCTTCTGAGAACAGTGCTTCCCCCATTCCATTGGAAACTTGCTCAAATTCATGTGGTTTGGGATGGAGAAGGTAGGAGTGGGATCATGATGCAGGCATGAGCAATCACAGTACACCTTTCCTGCCACCACAATGATTTCATCAGAGATGGCCACATGACCACTCAGATTTCTTTCTGAAACTTTTGCTTGAGCCATTGGGGAAAGAGTTTCCTCTTCTTTAAAAACTAGAACCATAAATACAATGTGTCAGTCGGCTTAGGTTAATTTATGCAGCACTAACAAATGATTCAACAAGGGTACCGTACTCACATAAAGTCATGCTCAGTTTTAATTAGCTATGAATTTGAATCATGTCTTCTTCATTGCTGGACAAAGGTTGAGGAGGAGCATCTACCTGGAGCAGGCCAGTGTCATGTGAGGGAAGGAAAGTAGCAACGCTATGAGATGATCCTTAAAGTTTATGCTTACCAGCTTCTTACCTCATTTTCACTGATGATTTATTCCCCAAAACAAGTTAAGTGGGCAAACCTGAAATGGGAGGGTGAGAAATTTAATCTGTCCATACGGTAAGGTTCAGTAGGGAAGGAATATAATCTGCCAAAGACAATGTAGGCCTAAGACTCCAAAAAACCATCTTACAACCAGTTGGGGAAGCCCTAGAAGAGAACAAAGTCATAAGCAAACTAGTAGACCCAAAAGATACAGTTATGGACAGGGTCCAGAAGGCTTATCTGAGCACCTGAATCCAAACATGGTAACGTCTGTCAACTCAGTGTGAGTTAACCAACTATTTTTGCTAAAGTTGCTTTGAATTGAGTTTCTACCACTTGCAACAGATGAGTACTGACCCAGGGATATTGGAAAGGTTTTTGATTATTCCTGTCCTACACCTCTACCAGGAATTTAAGTGATAAATCAATTCAAATTGGAATCTGTTCTAACATGAACAGCTATGATCACTAAGACACCTCAAAGCAAACAACTTCACTTCCTAGTTCTCGCCAATGATCCACACCTCGACATGCAGAACCAAAGTGGCAAACCAAGAATCTGAGAATCACTAACTCTCTCAATCTGAGCATCAGGGACACTGCACTTTAGGATTAGAAATTCTTTTTAATTTACATCTAGGCATTACATTAGATGATCCCCTAGCGTGGTAGATGTCAATGGGAAGCAATTGGTATTTCTTCCCAGCACCTGTGAAAAATCCTTCCCACCCACTGCTTATAAAGAAGGAGGTGGTTGCATTCGGCTTCCTTCTGTAAACCCAGGGCTATTCCCAGACAAGGCATCTGATTGGCAGGAGAGGATGGATGGGAAGGAGGAAAGACAATCCTATTGTCACAGAGCTAACAGAGAAAGCAGGTGTGATCAGATTTCAGCAGAGGTGCTGAGCAGAATCATCTTCAAGCCACCAATGACCTCGCTGTTTTGACCAACCATTGCCCGTGCCCAGTTCCAGAACTTTGAAAGGTTACTCTCCATTTAATGAAAATCTGAACTCATGACATTCATTGGAAGGTGAAGCAGCTTTGAGAGGTCTGGATGTGGGGAAGGCTGAAGAGCTGGCTTTAGCCCAGGATCTGTCACGAGCCACCTGTACTATCCTAGCTCCTATGATTGGCCACTGTTTCCCCTTCTGTGCAATGGGGATGGTGATGACCTCTACCTCCTCACTTAAAAGCCTCACTTTTAGGTCAAAATGGAAACCGGGGTGCCTGGTGGTTCAGTCGGTTAAGCGTCGGAATTCGGTTCAGGTCATGATCTCGTGGTTCATGGGATTGTGACCTGCATCCAGCTCTGTGCTGACAGCTCGGAGCCTGGTCCTTACTTCAGATTCTGTGTCTCCCTCTCTCTCTCTGTCCCTCCCCTGCTCATGCTCTCTCTCTCTCTCTCAAAAGTAAATAAACATTAAAAAAATGTTTTTAAATGGAAACCAGATGATACAGGGCCTGGAAAACTGTCACTGGCTACAGGCATAAGGATAGTTAACATGTGCTGAGCACCTCCTGTTAAACACTGTCCTTTTAGTTCATTTAATCCTTACAACGTCAAAAGGGAGATGTTATGATGACCTGCATCTACAGATGAATAACATGAGCCAAAAAGAAGTTAAGTACTTGCCCAAGTCACATAGGCAGTCTGGTTTCAGGTCACTTGCTCCTTTTTCTACCACACTCTCCTGGGGATTCAGGTTCAACACCAGTTATCTGTTGGGTCATATATGTCTCAGCAACCCTGTTTCCTCCATGCTGAGCCCTCTGACCTGAGACTCAAATACCATCTGCACCTGTCCTAAAAAATAGCAATCAATAATAATAACAAACAAATATTGTTGAGGGTCTATTTTGTCTTACCCATATGAAAATAATGATTAGTTAACATTTATTGAGCATTTCGGTAGACATAATAACCATTTCTCTTGCATGGTGTCACCAAGTCTTTACAACAAATTTGGGAGGAAGGGACAATATCAGTGGTATAATGGGAAGTATCTAACAGCTGACTTGCAGCAATAGGGGTGGGGGGTATCCTCTAACTTAGAGCTGATTTCAAGTTATCAACTCAACATAAAGTCACTAAACAGTGGGATTGAGAAGAGATGCCTGGTGGCTCTTGTGAGTTGGTACTGACCAGTTCCAACACACCACTGGTTTATGTTCATTTTACAAAGCAAAAAAGCAAGACTTCCATGATTTTCTTAAACTCACAGAGGGAGTAAACAGGGAATTGGGTGTTTGAACCAAGGCAGTCTAGATGCAAAACTAAGACTCTTACTCACTATCTTATACTGTCTCTCTAGACTGGACTCCTCCTTGGACCAGAGATAATTCATAAAGAAACCTGTCCTCAAAGAATCCACTAGGAGGAATCAGCAGATTTATTCCCCAGAGAAACAGTTCCTAGCTTGCTAGTGTCCCTTAGCAGAGACTGAAGGCCTCACTGTGGAACATTAAACGACCACACAATCTGTACTGTCATGAGCTGAGAATTCTCTTATTTGACAAGCCATAAAGTTGGATGTCTGTAGCAATAATCTATTGTCAAGGTAGTTGTATGAGTAGTTGGCTCAGGTTTGGTTCACACCAGCTCCTGATGTATTGTCCTCTCTTTCCATCTCCAACATTGGCTTCATGGAGAAGATTCTTATGATCGACTGATAAAAGACAAAAACAAAACAAAACAGAAGCAACCGTGGGCCTGGTTTATGTATGTTTCTAAGTCGTACTGACACCAAGTGGAAATGGGCTGATGGAGAATTAAAGTTCATTAAATTCATTACATTCCTTCCTCAAAGAAAGTGAAGGAGTAAGAACTTTGAGCAGTATATTTGATGGTCCACATTGACCTGACTGAGAGAGGGCCGAAAGTATGAATATATAGTAACTCATGGGAAGCCAAATGCTCAGGGACTTTGAAAGAAAAAGATTAGAAGAAGACTGATGAAAAGCAGATCCAGGGAAGAGGTGTTTGGACAGACCTCCTAGAATGGCCTTAGAATAGGAAGTTTGGGGGTGCTTTTTTTTCTGATATGAATTCTCAGTAAAGCACATCCAATGCAGAGTTTGGGCTCAGATGTATAGCATGATTTCATGGCATGTGGATTTCACTCAGCCTCTACCTCCAGCCACCTAAGTGCTTCCTCAATAGGCCCATATACAGAACAGACAGTGTCAATGGGAGGGCTATGCATGAACTGAACAACACAGATCTAATCTCAACAAGGCTAACCTCATTACCTCCAATCCTGAGAGCCTAGCCTGCCACCAGCAGAGACCAAAGCTGAGCCTCTGATGTAAGATCATCATTCAGGGGATACCAGCTAGCAATTCAGTGGATTGATTACATTGAATCCTTTCATCGTGAAGAGGGAAGCTATATTTCCTTATTGAAATAGACACCTATTCGGCATATGGATTTACCTTCCTTGACCATAATATATCTGCATTGACATCCACTGACTTAAAGAAGGCATTACTGACAATTGTAACATACTATAAAATATTGCTTCTGATCAAGGAACTCATTTTATAGCAAAGGAAGTGTGGCAATGTACTCTAATCCATAGAATTCACTGGTTTTACAATATGTTTCATTACCCAGAAGGACTTAGCCTCAGAGAATGGCAGAAAAACCTTCTAAAAACTTTAAAGACTCAGTTACAATGTCAGTTGGAATGCCACACCCTGAAAAACCTGTTCTCTTTTGCATAATGCTGTTGATACTTTGAATAAGTGACTGACACATGATTTTATTTCTCCCACAGGATTCAAGAATCAGTGGTGGCATGGGGCATGGTGCCTTTCATTAATAACTCACCTGTAGCATCTTTTCCCTGCAGTTTTAAGCTCTGCAGTTTGGGAGGTCTTACCTGAAAGGAGGAGAGCTTTCAACAGAGTACCTGACATTGGTTCAATTGAAGGGGAGGTTGAGATTGCATCTCAACATTTTGGTCTTCTCATCCTATGGTACCAATGGGCAAAGAAACACTCTTAGAAGGAGTGGGCGATCCTGATTAGGAAGGAAAAATTGGATTGTTGATATATAAGCGGGGCATGAAGAAATATATCTAGCACTTAGATGAGTCTCTGGGTACCTCTCAGGACTTCTATGTCCAATATAGGAAACGTTAGTGGAAAATTACAACAACTGCAAAAAAAAAAAAAATAGAGCTATGGAAGATTTAGGTAATTCAGATACAAAAATCTGGGTCATATCACTTGTAAGTGGCCCCACCAACTAAGGTCCTGGTTGAGAGAAAAAGAACCATATGCAATTTGGTAGTTGGGTGAAGGAAATATAAATATCAGGGGCTGGGAGAATATGGTGGGGCAGCTTTCTGACTTGAGGATAATGTGCCAAGGCACTACTGTTTCCTTGCATAAGGAAAGGGTTGGATTTTACCAAACTTGGGTGGGAAATTTCTGAGATGGCAGGATGCTATGCTGGGGAGACTGAGTTGGGATAGCAAAATACAGCATGCTTGGGCAGGCAAATTGATGATTTTTAGAGCCCTTGATTCCTTGTTATTATTATTCTCATTTTGCTGGTGAGGACATTAAGTCTCAGAGCCATTGAACAACATACCCACAATTACACAGCTAAAAAGTAGCAGTACCCAGACTTGAACCAGATCTCTTTGGCTCTTTCTTGCCCTTTTGTATTCTACACACAGGCAAAAAGAAAGGCCAAGTGTGAAGTAACCTAACCTCCAGAGCTCTGTATGTTTCATAATACACCATAGTTGTCCAACTCCAAACATGTTCAGATTTGTGTGAACAGCTTAGGTTCCAATTTCAGATGCTTTCCATGGTGGGTGGGGGTGGAGGGGGGTGATGGGAGCAAACTCCAAATCCACGTGTCTTGTTTCATAACAAGGACATTAACAAGTGCTTGTTCAGACCATAACCACCCACGTGCACTGACTCTTGGGAGATGGCTGAAAACCGTGACTCACACAATCTTCAATGTATGGCATAAAGATTCATGAAATCTGGGAACTATGGTCTCCGTACCAAATACTTGAAATATTGCAATCATTATACACAGAATCATAGTCCCTTAAAAATAAAAATGTTCTTCTTTTTAATATTTATTTTTGAGAGAGAGAGACAGAGCATGAGCAGGAGAGGGGCAAAGAGAGAGAGAGACAGAATCCAAAGCAGGCTCCAGGCTCTAAGCTGTCAGCACAGAGCCCAATGTGAGGCTTGGACCCATGAACCATGAGATCGTGACCCGAGCCTAAGTCAAATGCTTAACTGATTGAGCCACCCAGGTGCCCCAAAAATAGAAATGTTCTAATATTTGGGGTGCCTGGGTGGCTCAGTCGGTTGGGCTTCTGACTTCAACTAAGGTTGTGAGTTTGAGCCTTGCATCAGGCTCTGTGCTGGCAGCTGAGAGCCTGACGCCTGCTTCCAATTCTGTGTGTGTCTCTCTCTCTGCCCTCTCCCTCTCACATTCTCTCTCTCTCTCTCTCTCAAAAGTAAATAAACGTTAAAAAAAATAAGAATTAGCGATCAGACTAAACAATAAATTCCTATAAACCAATAAGGAAAATTCCAAAGGATATTCAGAGGCAGTCTGCCGTGGAGGAAATTGAACGGCCGACACACATTCTCAACTCAGCGCCACTTGGAGGAAAGTAAATGAAAGCAAGACAGAATTTCACACTCACTGGATTAGCAAAATTCCATAACTGACAACACTGAGTATTGAATGGCAATACAGGACTCTTTATACACTGTGCATGGGAGTATAAATTGGTTCAACTGCTTTGCACAGCAGTTTGTCAATGCCAAGTCCAAGCCAGCAGTTCCACCCCCAGCGATCCACCCTGGAGAAGCTCTCACAGCTGAGCACAGCAGGTGCCCCAGCTAAAATGTCAACTCCATGAGAGCAGGGCATTTTTGTCTGTTTTATTCTTTTCTGTATCTCGGTGCCTACATCTAGTCAGTGTTCGATTAATATTTGCTGACTTGATAATGAATGAACTGAAGACATGGAGATATTGAGAAAGATTGCTCTGGCTCCATCGAGGAGGTGGGGACTAGAGGCAGGAAGAGCGGTGTAGGGTGATACAGGTAGAAAGTGACTGTGTCCTCTATCATGGAGACCAGGTCAGACCAGTCCAGAGGGAGGGGCTGTCCCTCCCCTATTGCACCACTCAGCCAGGAGGTTCTTTTTTTTTTTTTAAAGTTTATTTATTTGTTTAGAGAGAGAGAAAGTGCCAATGGGGGAGGGGCAGAGAGAGAGAGGAGAGAGACAGAATCCCAATCAGGCTCTGCACTATCAGCACAGAGCCTGACCGCAGGGCTTGAACCCCCTACAAACCGTGAGATCATGACCTGAGCCAAAGTCGGAGGCTTAACAGACAGAGCCACCCAGGTGTCCCACAGCCAAGATGTTCTTAAACTCGTCTTCAGTAAATTGAGAGTCAAGCATGTGATGGGACTCATCACTCAGAAACCCTGTTCCAGGATCTAGGAAACAGTCTGAGCTCCTCAGCCTGGCATTCAATGCCCTTTAATTCCCACCTTCCCCTACACTCAAATGCTCCCCCGCCCCAGGAGACTGACAGGTCACCAGCAAGTTATTTGGGCTGGAAGGGGACTGGGGCTGACAGCAGGTGTCCCATCTAAAATAGGAAGCTGCCACCAGCCCAGGAGACAAATAGGACAGTCCTCCTGACCTTCTCTGTCTTTCTGTCACTCTCACCTCTGGGATCTTCTGTCCCCAGGAGTGTGTCTTTGCCTGACTCCCACACCCCACCCCATGTGATAACTCCTTTCCAATGTCTTCCAGCTGTGTTTCTCTGTTGCCCCTTCTTCCCTGAAAGCTCTACTCTGGAGCTCCTGTGCTTGCAGTGTCTCACTATTTTCTCCTCTAAAGCCAGCCTTTCCTTGAAGCCCTTCAAGTGTTCCCCCCCGGCCTGTTGTCTGTCCCACAAATATGGAACGTCTGTGATTGTTTGATTCAGCCTGTACCTTTCTTCCATGTGTGCCCTCTACCCAGTGTCCCCTTTGCTTATTCTCCAATCCAGCCGCTATTAAGGGAACTGGTCAATGCTGTGTTCTCACCCCAGCACTGAGGTGCCCATGGGAGGAGAGAGGGTTCGTCCCCTTCTGCTCCAGTCAAAGCCCCAGTTCCTTAAGTCCGTCTTTACTTCATCAGCTCCCCCATCTTTGCTTCGAATCCCAGGTCACCTCTCCAGGTCTGTGGCTGAATAAGGAAACCACGTTCCCACTGCCCTGAACCCTTTGCATGCCAAAGAGAGGCTGAAGGGATAATGAGTGGGAGTGTCTCTGGGTCCCCAGGGTTGAAATGGAGAAAGCTCTGTGGGGATGTGAGTGTTCTTCTCTGCAGGGAGTGCCTTGTGCCCAAGAACTGAGGAGGAGAGAGTGCCACCAAGCATTCCAGCATGGACACGGACAGGAAGTAGTCTCAGCAAAGGATCTGGTGGAAGTGGAAGCAATGTCTTCTTTCACTTCTGCAGGGATCCAGGTATTACTGTTAATAGAGTGGGTTTGGGATTCTCAGCTTCTAGAATGCAATGATTCAGACCCCTTCTACACCTTTCCTGGGATGACAAGGGGCTCTCAGAGCCGGACTCGCCCTTGGGAGAACAGGAACTTTCATTTTACTCCCCTACCACCCCTTTCCCTTACCTGCCACTGACTCAGAGGAAAGGATCAGGGAGCGCCTGGGTGGCTCAGTCGGTTAAGCATCTGGCTTCAGCTCAGGTCACGATCTCACGGTTAGTGAGTTCAAGCCCCATGTCGGGCTCTGTGCTAACAGCTCAGAGCCTGGAGCCTGCTTTGGATTCTGTGTCTCCTTCTCTCTCTCTGCCCCTCCCCCACTCACTCTCTGTCTTTCACAAATGAATAAACATAAAAAAAATAATAAAAAAAAAAAAAAAGAAAGGGTCAGGACCAGGGCACAACCCAGCCCCAGGGCCACAAGCTGACACTGTCACACACAACCTCTTGTTTGGGATTCTCCCTCCATTTTCATCAGTGCCCCACCTGGGAGGAAGATATCAGGCTGCCATTACCTGGGCTTTGGGAGGCCAGGGAGGGACATTAAAAACAATTCTCAGATTAGGGGCACCTGGGTGGCTCAGTCAGTTAAGTGTCCAACTTCCTCTCAGGTCATGATCTCACGGCTTCTGGGTTCAAGCCCCGCGTCAGGGTCTGTGCTGACAGCTCAGAGCCTGGAGCCTGCTTCCAATTCTGTGTCTCCCTCTCTCTCTCTCTGCTCCTCGCCCGTTCATGCTCTCTCTCTGTCTCTGTCTCTCTCTCTCTCAAGAATAAATAAACATTAAAAAATAATAACAGTTCTCAGGTACCAGGTATTTACATGGTCAGGTGTTGTGCTAAGCATATGACATGCTTGAGTTCACAGTGCTCTCTCAACAGCCGGGCGGTACAGAAACCAATACCCCCACTTGGCAGACGTGGTCACTGTGGCTCACTTAGCCAGGACACACAGAAAGGACAAGGTCTGTCTGATTCCAGAGTCAACCCCTCTGCAATGACTATTGATTCACTAAACGTTCCTTGAGCACCTACTATGAGTCAAACACTGTGGATGTAGTAGCAAACAGACAGTTCAAGTCCTGCCCTCTTGTTACTTTCTAGGAGGGCAGGGAGGCTGTAAATAGACACACACACATAGGTTCTTTTTTTTTTTTTTAAGTGTATTTATTTTGAGAGACAGAGAAAGCAAGCAGGGGAGGGGCAGAGAGAGAGGGAGGGAGATAGAATCCCAAGCAGGCTCCGCACTGTCAGCACAGAGCCCAATGCGGGGCTCGAACCCACGAACTCTGAGATCATGACCTGAGCTGAAATTGAGAGTCGGATGCTTAACCAACTGAACCACCCAGGCGCCCCAGCACACATACATTTCTAACGTCAGGGAGCAGTGAGCACCTCAAAAAAATACAGCAATTAATGTCTGCAGAGGAGTGGAGGTGGCTGTTTCCCATAAGGTGGTCAGCAAAAGCAACCGTGAGGACGAGAATTTGCTTCGAGATCTGAATGCCGTGAAGGAGTGAGCCATGTAGATGAGTTTGAAGAACAGAGAAGGCAGTCTGTGGAACTACACCCAGCATGTAGATTATTTTTTTAATTGAAGTCTAGTTGACACACAATGTTACATTAGTTTCAGGCGTACAACATAGTGACTGGACAACTCTATATGACATGCTATGCTCACCATAAGTGTAGCTACCATCTGTCACCAAACAACGCGATGACACTATTATGATACCATTGATTATATTCCCTATATTTCATCCCTGTGGCTAATAACTGGAAGCCTGTACCTCCCACTCCCCTTCACCCATTTTGCTCATCCCCCCTACGCCCTCTGCTCTGGCAACCATCAGTTTGTTCTTCAGATTTATGGGTCGATTTCTCTTTTTTGTTTGTTATGTTTTTTAGAGTCCACATATAAATGAAATCATATGGTATCTGTCTTTCTGTCTGACTCATTTCAGACAGATAGACTTTGGGTCTATCCATGTTGTCACAAATGGCAAGACCCTGTTCTTTTTTATGGCTGAGTAATATCCCATTGTGTGTGTGTGTGTGTATGTGTGTGTGTGCATGCACGTGCACACGTGTATACACAACTTCTCTATCCATTCATCTATGGATGGACACTTGGGTTGCTTCCAAATGTTGGCCATTGTTGGGGCGCCTGGGTGGCGCAGTCGGTTAAGCGTCCGACTTCAGCCAGGTCACGATCTCACGGTCCGTGAGTTCGAGCCCCGCGTCAGGCTCTGGGCTGATGGCTCAGAGCCTGGAGCCTGTTTCCGATTCTGTGTCTCCCTCTCTCTCTGTCCCTCCCCCGTTCATGCTCTGTCTCTCTCTGTCCCAAAAAATAAAATAAACGTTGAGAAAAAAAAAAATTTTTAAAAAAAACACAAATGTTGGCCATTGTAAATAATGCTGCAATAAATGTAGGGGGGCATATACCTTTTCAAATTAGTGTTTTCATTTTCGGTGGGTAAATAGCCAGCCCTGGAATTGCAGGATCATATGGTAAGTCTATTTTTAATCTTTTGAGAAACCTCCATACTGTTTTCCACAGTGGTTGCACCAAGTTTCATTCCCACCAACGGTGCACAAGGGTTCCTTTCTCTCCACATCCTCCCCAACACTTGTTATTTCTTGTCTTTTTGATACTAGCCATTCTGACAGGTGTAAGGTGATATCTCACTATGTTTTTTTTTTTAAGTTGTATTTATTTTAAGTAATCTCTACACCCAGCATAGGGCTTGAATTCACAATCCCTCCATCAAGAGTCATACGCTCTTCTGACTAAGCCAGCCAGGCTTCCTTCATTGTGGTTTTGATTTGCATTTCCCTGATGATGAGTGATGTTGAGCATCTTTTCATGTGTCTATTAGCCATCTGTATGTCTTATTTGGAAAAATGCCTATTCAGGTCCTCTGCCCATTTTTTATCAGATTGCCTGCTTTTTTAGTGTTCAGTTGTATTAGTACCTTATATATTTTGGATATTAACCCCTTATTGGATATATCATTTGCAAATATGTTTTCCTAGATGCCTTTTTGTTTTGTTGATGGTTTCCTTCACTGTACAAAAGCTTTTTATTTTGGTAGTCTCAATAGCTTATTTTTGCTTTTGTTTCCCTCGTCTGAGGAGATATAGCCAGAAAAATACTGCTAAGGCAGATATCAAAGAGATTACTGCCTATGTTTTCTTCTAGGAGTTTTATGGTTTCAGGCCTCACATTTAGGTCTTTAATCCATTTTGAGGGGCGCCTGGGTGGCTCAGTCGGTTGAGCGTCCGACTTCCGCTCAGGTCATGATCTCGCGGTCTGTGAGTTCAAGCCCCGCGTCGGGCTCTGTGCTGACAACTCAGAGCCTGGAGCCTGTTTCAGATTCTGTGTCTCCTTCTCTCTCTGACCCTCCCCCATTCATGCTCTGTCTCTCTCTGTCCCAAAAATAAATAAACTTAAAAAAAATCCACTTTGAGTTTATTTTTGTGTATGGTGTGAGAAAATGGTCCAGTTTCATTCTTCTGCATGTATCTGTCCAGTTGTCCCAGCATCATTTATTGAAGAGACTGTCTTTTCACCATTTATATTTTCAGAATGCATATTTTTTTCAAAATCTTGTTTCACATGGTATTAGAAGACACTTATCTCATAACCAAATCCTCCCAATTTCTGATTCCTTTGAAAAGCCAGAGTGTATCCTTTGGGAGTCCCCATCACACTCCCCAACAATCCAGTGTGGCCCCTGGGCACAGCAGCCCACCTGGGTTTCCAACGCTGAATGGTGCTGTCCAGGTACCAGGTTCTGAAAAAGGAAAAACAAGTCTCGTTGACAGTGCAGAGGAGCTCGGGGTCTGTGAGGAGTTCCCTTCCAGCACGGGATGGTGACACTTGAGCCAGGACATCTCTCCCCAAACTCTCCCTATTCCTTGACCTCCAAGCTAGAGGTGAGAGCATATGACAGGAAACTTGGTTCATTCATTTATTCATTCAGCAGCTCTAGTAGTTCACAATCACCCAGTAGTTTCTGACAGTCAAGGCTGCTGGTGAGGGCCCACACCAGGCAGTTACAAAAAATTTCCTACAGGGGGCGCCTGGGTGGCTCAGTCGGTTAAGCGTCCGACTTTGGCTCAGGTCACGATCTCACAGTTCGTGAGTTCGAGTCCCGCGTCGGGCTCTGTGCTGACAGCTCAGCGCCTGGAGCCTGCTTCACATTCTGTGTCTCCCTCTCTCTCTGCCCCTTCCCCGCTCATGCTGTGTCTCTCTCTGTCTCAAAAATAAACATTAAAAAAAATTTCCTACTGAAACGTTCAGTCCTATTGTTTACCCCTCTGTCTGCCTGCCCTTCATCTCCATTCTCTGCAGCTGATGACTTCGTAGATGTGAGGCCCAACATTTCCCCCGGCTCTTCCTGAAAGAATGGGAGGCACATTCTGCAAATTAACTGACCAGGTACTGGTACTTTTTTCAAGTATCAAGGTCATGAAAGGCTGAGGAATTGACATAACCGTTATCCAGTATGACCTCCATCCTGGATGCTGGGTGTCAGGGAGTAAGGACGGGGGACTCCCAAAGGACACAGCCCTGGATTTTCAAAGGAATCAGAAAATGAGGGGATCTGATAATGAGACAAGCAGTTGGTTGACTCAAGTCCTCTTCTAAAACCATGTAAAACAAATTTTTTTTAAAAAAATCTACATTCTAAGGGGATGCCTGTCTGGCTTGGTCGGGGGAGGGAGTGGCACGGTAGCATGCAACTCTTGATCTTGGGGTCATGAGTTCGAGCCCCACGTTGAGTGCAGAGATTGCCTAAATAAATAAGTAAACCTCAAAAAATCTGCATTCTAAGAATACACAATGGGGAATTTATAAATATTCATAAATTGGAGGAGCCTCAGAAGACACAAAAAACTAAACACAATGTGAAATTCTAGATGACATATTGGAAGAGAAAAAGGCCACTCATGGAAAAACATAAACTGAAATACAGACTGTAGCCAGTAGTGTACCAATGCCAATTTCTTTTTAATTTTATTTTATTTTTTAATTTTTTTAACGTTTATTTATTTTTGATACAGAGAGAGACAGAGCATGAATGGGGGAGGGTCAGAGAGAGAGGAAGACACAGAATCCGAAACAGGCTCCAGGGTCCGAGCACAAAGCCCGATGCGGGGCTCAAACCCACCAACCGTGAGATCATGACCTGAGCTGAAGTTGGATGCTTAACCTACTGAGCCACCCAGGTGCCTCTGTTAATTTCTTAGTTGTGTTCATCGTATCATGATCTTGGAAGAGGTTCTCATGAGGGGAAGCTAGGTGAAGGGGAAGCAAAATATCTTTGTACTCTCTGCAACGTCTCTGCACTTCTGAAAGCATTTCAAATTTATTTGTTTGTTTGTTTGTTTGTTTGTTTGTTTAGAGAAGGAGCAGGGGAGGGGCAGAGGGAGATGGAAAGAGAGAATCCCAAGCAGGCTCCATGCCCAGCATGGAGCTGGATGCAGGGCTTGATCCCACAACCATGAGATCAGATCATGAACTGAGCTGAATCAGGAGTCAGACTGAGCCACCCAGGTGCCCCAAATATATGATTTTATAAAAGACTCTTCAAATACCTGCCATTTTTTTTTATCTTCCTCAGTGTCTTTCCACTGCATGAAAGCTTTTGATCAGATAATGAAAGGGAATTCTGAAACCCTTTAACATCATTTCCTTCATTAATTACCCTAAACCACAGCTCTTCTGAGTCATATTTATTGACCCCTCCTGTGTAACCTTCCCCTGAACCCCCTTTAAGGTAGAATGGCTTATAGGCAGAATGAAAGGCCACTTCTGGAACCTCTTAGAACTGTTGAGCTTGCACAGAGGTCAACCTCTAACCTCAGTTTCAGCATCAGAGCGATGGGTAGAGACAGGACATATGGCTAAACATCCTACCACCACAGGATACCCACACACACACAAAGAATTATCTCATCCGAACATCAATAGTGCCAAGGTTGAGAAACCCTACAATACATCCCTTCCTACCTCCATATTTCCTCTGTAGCAAGGAAAGCAAGTCAGGCTGCAAGAAGAATTCAAAGCCCCTTAAAAGCTCTCCTCATGAAGGCCACGTTCCCTAGTGAGGCAGTCCCATTGGGACTCTCTCAAACCAGTTCTAGGGTCAGTTATGGGCTTCAGATGGATCCAGTCCTGCCTCCTCCCCCAGAAGTAGGGGTAGATGCCAAGGGAAACTAGAGATATATAATCTCATAATTAAGCCTTCTTCCAGGACCTGCCCTAACCCACCTTTCTGAGATTTAAACAACAGCATGGGCCCCGCCTTCATCCCGGCCATGTGCCTGAGACCTGGGGTGTCAAGTTCCCCAGGACCTTCAAGCACTTCCTCCCCCACCTCCATGGGAAAGGTGAACATGGTGTATACCCACACACCTGTGGGGGCACCCAGAGATCCACCTGGCCTCCCAGGCCCTTGACCTCAGGGGCTCTCTCTCCCATCCTATCTTCTGCCACTAGAGTCCTAGGCTCACTCCATGTTTTTGAAACCTGCCCTTCTGATCTGGCCAGTTACTGGGGCAGGTGCCCAGAGCAGACATAGCTGGTGGGGGCTGAGGAGAACAGGGGGAAGACTATGTGGGCAGAAAGCAGCAGGGGAATCATTCAAATCTGAGATCTGGCAGCACCTAGCTGGCTCGGTCAGTGGAGTGTGCAACTCTTGATCTCAGGGTCGTGAGTTCAAGCCCCACATTGGGTGTAGAGATTACTTAAAAATAAAATCTTTAAAAATGAAAAAAACAAAAAACAAAAAACAAGGGGTGCCTGGGTGGCTCAGTTGGTAAGTGTCTGACTTCGGCTCAGGTCATGATCTCCCGGTTCATGAGTTTGAGCCCCGCATCTGGCTCTGTGCTGACAGCTCAGAGCCTGGAGCCTGCTTCAGATTCTCTGTCTCCTTCTCTCTCTCTCTCTGCCCCTCCCCTGCTCATGCTCTGTCTCTCTCTCTCTCTGTCTCTCTCTCTCTCTCTTTCTCTGTCTCTCTCAAAAATAAATAAATGTTAAAAATTTTTTAAACAAAACCAAAAAAATACCCAAATCTGAGGTCCTTTCTCCTCCACTTCTCCCAAACCCTTCTCCCAAACCCTCCCCCTAAACCCTCCTCCAACTTCCCCCTACTTCAGTCCTGCCACTGCAATCTGACTCATGGAGGTGTGAGACAGAAAAAGAAAGGGACAGAAAGAGAAAGAGACAGAAAGAGAAAGAGACAGAAAGAGAGATGCTCAGAGACAGGAGGAGATGGTGGCTGAGAAAGATGTACAGGGAGAGAGACAGAGAGAAAGAGAAAAGGCACGGGGAGAATTAGAGACAGAACAGAGATGAGAGACAGAGACTCAGAAATGCAGAGGATGAGAGAACGAGAGAGACAGAGACATAAAGAGAGACAAAAAAGATTCAGAGGCAGAAGCAAAGTGAGACAGATACAGAAACTCAGAGACAAACCACAAGAGACAGAGAATGGCCAGAGGGCTGTGAACAGGCTCCAGAGAATGGGAGAACTCCAGCCCAGGACAGAAAGGAACTTGCCTGAGGTCACCTGCAGTCACAGGCAGAAATGAACTTGACCCCAGATGAATAGAACCAAGTGCCTAAAACACCAAAGAGACCCTGCCCCCACCCCTGGCTTATTTTGCCCAGCCCCAAAACCCCGGGTCAAACCCAAAACCAGACTCAGGGCTCCGAATGGCAAACAAATGGAGATTTTGCCCCACTCCAGGGAAAAGGGCCACTACTGACCACAGGGATGGGTGCTGAGGTCAGCCCGAAAGAGGCCAGTGGAGGGTTCCCAAGGGATGGCACCCACCCAAGGCATCACTCCAACTGGCTGCAAGCCCAGGCCGCTCCCAAGGTAAGGTATAAAAGTGAAAGGGATTAAAAGTCACTGGGAAAACTGGGTGTGGATGGGTCATGGGTTGTGGACAGAGGTGATTTAAGAGCAGCCCCCTTCTCCCCAGGCCACAGAGCCACAGGGCACACGCCTGGAGCAGATCATATCTCAGCCATCCTAGAAGTTCAGCAGGTAAAGGGCCAAGTGCAGTTCACAGAGGAGGAGGGTGGCTCTCAAGAGTGGGGTCATCGGCTTCATTTCCTTGTCACTACGATTGGCCGGGATCTCCCTTTTCCTCTTTTGAGGGTTCTCAGGGTCTCTGGGCCTGTGTTTCTGGGGCTCTCTCTGGCTCTGTTTGTTCATTTGACAAGTGTTTTAGAGCTCACAGTAGGCTGGGCACTGGGTCTTGATCACTGGCTCTTTACCCAGCAGGTGGCATCTGTGGAATGAGCCCTGAGCCCATGGGGTCAGAACCCCTGATTCTTTTCTATCTGATTCTGCCCCCTTCTCTGTCTCAGTCTGTCTTGGCCTCTGTTTCTAGGTGTCTGTCTAATGTTCTGTGTGTGTGTGTGTGTGTGTGTGTGTGTGTGTGTGTGTCTGTCTCTCTCTTGCCCTTTCTCTACCTTTCAGTGCCCATCTCTAAGTCTCTCAGGAAGTGTGTCTGTCTGTCCACCTCTCTTCTGTCTTTCTCTAGCTCTGTGCCTTGATTTGTCTGTCTCTGTCCTTGCGTGTCTCTATCTCTTATCACTCTCTGTGTGAGAGTCAGTCTCATGATAGATGGCAGATGATGACAGACAGATGACAGAGAGACATCTATAGATATTCCGATATCTTACTTGGTTTTTCCAAATACCTCATTATCTCCATGTGTATCTCTGTCTCTCTGTCTCCATCTCTCCATCGGTCTCTGTTCCGTTGCTGTGTCTCTTGCTGTCGGTCTCTCTGCATTTTGACTGCCTCTGCCTCTGTTTTCTCCTGGTCTCCATGCCCTTTCTTTCCTTCTCTGTCCCCACCCCTCACTTCTGTCCCCTCAGGCCTTGGTTGTTCCCTCTCCCTGCCTCTCTACCTCCTCCCTTCTCTCTCTCTTTCTTTTTTTAACATTTATTTATTTATTTATTTATTTATTTATTTATTTATTTAGAGAGATAGCCCAAGCAGGGGAGGGGCAGAGAGATAGGGAGAGAGAGGATCCCAAGGTGGGGCTCAAACTCAGGGAACCACGAGATCATGACCTGAGCAGAAATCAAGAGTCCAATGTCTAACCAGCCGAAACACCCAGGTGCCCCTCCTTCCTTCTTTTCTTCTGCCCCCATTTCCAGGGTGTGGGGGAGGCAAGTCCCAGGAGCTGCAGAGTGAAGGGATCTTGCTCCCTCCCTGGCCCTGCGGGTCCTATGCTCTCCCACTTCGCTCCCCAGATGCCTGCGGCTGCTTTCACCATAGACAGTATGAGCACAGCCATCTTGCTCCTGCTCCTGGCTCTCACCTGTGTGTTCCTGATGCTCAATTCAAGGGGCAAGAGCCGGCTGCCCCCAGGCCCTAGGCCTCTCCCACTCCTGGGAAACCTGCTGCAGCTTCGCTCCCAAGACATGCTGACTTCTCTTACCAAGGTGCAAGGACCTAGGGTGGGGTGAGAAGGGAGGAACGGGGGGGGGGGGGCGGTCCCAGGGTCCCAGACCCTCCCCTCCCATGACATCTGTTTTCCTACCCTCAGCTGAGCAAGGTCTATGGCTCGGTGTACACAGTGTACCTGGGGCCCAGACGCGTAGTGGTCCTCAGCGGGTACCAAACCGTGAAGGAGGCCCTTGTGGACCAAGGGGACGATTTTAGTGGCCGTGGCGACTACCCCACCTTTCTCAACTTCACTAAGGGCAATGGTAAGCCTGCTCCCCATCTTCTCCCCTCTCCAGCTCACTCCACACTGAGGGAGGGGATAAGGGTAGGGGACTGTCCTCCCAATTTTGGTGACACTCAGGGCTACTGATCTCACCAATGACACCAGCTGGGATGGAGCCAGACAGTGCTAGTCTAGGTGGACTCACTTCCCCATCCCCAAATCCCACCACCATTTTGAAATGCACTTCCACACCAGTCCCCGACCTGCGTCCAACTCCAACCCCATTCTCATCCCAATCCCTATCTCTAGCCTAACCACATTATCAAATCTCCATCTCAGTCAAGTGGCCAAATTATCTGGCCCAGCCCACATTGTCCACCTCAACCCAGTCCTCGTCAACCCTACCTCCATGTTCCCCATTCCAACCTCAACTTTCATGGTTACCTGCAACACTGACTTCATCTCCCTCCAACCTCCATTCCCATTATGAACCCTCTCCCAAACCCCACATTAAAATCTGTTATCAACCCCATCCTGACCATCAAACTGAACTCCACCATTATTTTTCTCCCCAGCCCCAGTCCTATCTTCTATCCCAATCACCCATTGAAGTTGCTCATTCCCAGTTTCATTTTCAACCCTAATCAAACCGCCATCACCAAAACTAACCCCAGCACATATCCACCCAGCCCCAAGCTAATCTCAAGCCCAATCTACCAGTCTTTTCCATTCTATACAACTCCATTCCCATCAGCAACCTCAATTTATCATCAACCCCATAATCCCCCCTCCTCCCCCATTGTCATCCCATCCCAATCCAAACCCAGGTCCATCCCACCCAGCCAACAACTCACATCAACTCCAAACCTCTTGTATCTCAATACCCTGTCCTCCTTAGGTTTGGAAATCACCTAGTCTTCTGGGTTTTCTTTCCTTTTTTTTTTTTTTCTTAAAAATTTTTTTAATGTTTATTTTTGAGAGAAAGAGACAGAGTGTGAGCAGGGGAGGGATAGAGGGAGAGGGAGACACAGAATCTAAAGCAGCCTCCAGGCTCCGAGCTATCAGCACGGAGCCCAACACGGGGTTCAAAGCCATGAACCATGAGATCATGATTGGAACCAAATCTGGACGCTTAACAGACTGAGCCACCCAGGCACCCTGTTTCTTTCTTTCTTCTTTTTTTTTTTTTTTAACATAAATCTTTTATTCAGAGAAAGCCATAAGACAAAGCCCAATAAATGACAAGGGAAAGGGAGGGGGAGAAAGAGATAAGATTGGCAGAAAGTTGCTCTGATTGAAACGGGGATCCTGGACATCTGCATCCTCAACTATCCTTCTCCCCCTAAAGAACCCCTGAGGCTCCTCCTGTCCCCTTCACTAGGTGGATACCAGCTGCTCCAGGATTTGGAAGCAAAGAGCTCTAGTTGAAAGCAAGAACAGGACACCTGGGTGGCTCAGTGGATTAAGCATCCAGCTCTTGATTTCAGCTCAGGTCATGATCTCTCTGTGCTGATGGCATATGGAGCCTGCTTGGGATTCTCTCTCTCTCTCTCTCTCTCTCTCTCTCTCTCTCTCTCTCTCTCTCCCCCCCCTCCCTCTCTCTCAAAATAAACTTTAAAACAAACAAACAAAAAATCCAGTGCACTGAGTACACATTCCACCTTCATGTCCCCTTCCCGGTCTTGGTCTGATGACCTCACCCGTCCAGGTGCACCAGGTGCAAGGAAGTGGAGACAGTAGCGGTTTCTTTCTACTTGCCACACAGAAACCATCTGGATACATACTTTATCTGTTACTAGTTCTTCCTTACATAGTACAAAGGATAACAACAGGGTTCTGCTCCTTCCTGGGTGTGTGCCTTTGGACAAGTGGCTTCCTCTCTCTGACCCTGAGTTGGCTGGGATGAGAAAGCTGTTTGTTCCAAGTCAATGAGATAAGGCAGACGGTGCAAGGCAATCAGCGTCGTTTTTTTCTTCTTTAGCTTCTAGTTCTCTGCTTGCTCCAGGGAAACCAGAGACAAACACATCGGGAGACCTTATCCTATTGTAGCCCCATCATTAAATTATGACCACCTAGTGTAGTCAGGGCTGGAATGGGGAGCTGTAGGAGACCAGCGGCAAGTGCCTGAGCCAGCCAAGGGAGGGTCAGCAAGGGCATCGCGGAGGAAGGGACCTCTAAGCTGAGACCTAAAAGATGAGGACCACCATTCAGGAGCAGGCAGATGTTGAAGAGTGTTCTGGAAGGACTAGCCTGTGCAAAGACCCCGAGTCCAGGGAAAGAAGGTTCCTAGACGAGGTCCTAATGTTTATCTCTCTTGCTTTTCTCCCTCGTTTGTGCTTTCATTAATTAATAAGCAATCACCAGCACCTCCCGTGTGGTAAGGCCCGCGCTGGACAATGCTAGGGACAAGGTGGTAACCAAGACAGCCCCTCCACCCCCCATCTTCACAGCTTAGAGAAGGAGATAGCCCCATGGCCAGACAGTGATGGTCCAGAGTGATCAGGTCTGTGATGAGGGAAACAGAGAGATCAGGACTATGGCGAGGAAGCCCATGGCCCTAGGGAAGCTCAGAGAAGGCACCTGACCTGGCCTGGAGGGTTAGGAAGGGCTTCCTGGGAAGGGGTAGATTCCACACTCTGAGTCTCTCCCCCAGAAGACACCGGGAAAGGGGACTCAGGTGGCGGCGGTCTTGGAAATAAGCCATCAGTAGAGCTGGCCCCTCCCCTTCTCGCCAGGCCTCGCCTTCTCCAATGGGGACCGGTGGAAGGCCCTGAGGAGGTTCTCCATCCAGATTCTGCGGAACTTCGGGATGGGGAAGAAGAGCATCGAGGAGCGGATCCTGGAGGAAGGCCGCTTCCTGCTGGCGGAGCTACGGAAAACTGAAGGTTGGTCCTCGAACGCAGTTGATACGCCTAACTCACATCCATCTTCCTTAGTCGTCAGGACTGCCAGAGAGTGTGGGCGTGAACTTAAAACTGCTTCAGGCTCCTCACTCGGCCCACGGTCAGAGTGGTGCCCCCTGGAGGTGGGTCAGCTCCAGGTGCTATGTTCTTTGAGGTACGGCAGCAAGACGGTTTATGTAGTGGTTGTTCCGTTGCGCTGTCCCTGCGTGGTATTCTGAACGCAGTGTGTATCATTGTGGTGGATGGTGATGATGATGATACTTTTTTTTTTAACATTTATTCATTTTTGAGAGAGACAGAGCGCAAGCAGGGGTGGGACAGAGAGAGAAAGAGACACATAATCCACAGCAGGCTCCAGGCTCTGAGCTGTCAGCACAGAGCCCGACACAGGGCTCGAACTCACAAACTGAGAAATCATGACCTGAGCTAAAGTCGGACGCCCAACCGACTGAGCCCCCCAGGCGCCCCATGATGATGATACTCTTGACACCACACCACTTATGGGGGCCCTGTGTTAAGCACACTTTCGTGCATAAGCCCCTGGAGCCTCAGAACGATCCATTTTGCAGATGAGGAAACAGAGGCATAGAGATCAACCAACTGTCTTGAAATGATCAAGCTAGTCAGTGGAGAAGCAAAGGTTTAAACCCGGTTCTTGCCGACACCAAGGTCCACACTTTGCACATGAATGCCCATTTACTGAGTACTTCCTGAGACCAGGGACTGTACTAAGCTCTTCACACATATGAACACATCCCACGTCCCCTGAAACCTTAGGAAGCTATTACAAGTGACAAACCTCAGGCCCAGAAAGGTTAAGTCATGTGCCCAGGAAGTGGCAGAGCTGGGGTGTAAAACCCAGCTCAAAACTGCCCACCCATGAAAAAAAAAAAAAAAAAAGTTAAAAATAAAGACACTTACATGGTGCCTACCATGGGCCAGCACTGTTCCAAGAATTTCGTGTATATTACCTCCTTGAACAATCACCCAAACCTAAGCAGGAGTCCTATTTTAAACCCCATTTTACAGGAGAAGAAACTAAAACACAGAGAGGCAGACAGTCCTCTACCCTGATCTCCAAATCTTGCTGGCTTTTGACAGGGAAAAAAAAAAAAAAAATGATGCTGCAGGGTTGGAATGATGGGATGTAAGTAAAGGAATAACTGCCTGAGTTAGTTTCCTGTAGCTGCTATTAAAAAAAAAAAAAAGCCGCAAACTTAGTGACTTAAAGCAGCACACATTTATTCTCTTACAGTTCTGGAATCCAAAGTCTAAAACTAAAACGGGTGGGCAGAGCTGACTCCTGGAAACTCTAGGGGAAAATCCATTTCCTTGCCTTTTCCAGCCTCTAGAGAGGCCACCCACGTTCCTGACCTCGTGGTCCCTTCCCCTCTTCTTCAAAGCCAGCAACACAGCATCTCCCAATATCTGTATTTCTATCTCTCTCTCTCTCCCTCCTCCCTCACTCTCCCTCTCCATCATCACATCACCTTTTCTTACTCAGACCCTTCCGCCTCCATTGTAATTACATTAGATCCACTTGGATAAGCCGGACAATAATCTCCCCATCTCAAATTCCTTAATTTAATCACAGGTTCACAGGCTCTTAGAGATTAGGACATGGACATTTGGGGAGGGGGGGCATTATTCAGCCTACCACAGCACCCTGGCTTATACAGGCTCAGGATGGGCCAGGCCCTTACCCAGCCACACTTCCAACTCCTTCCACCAGCCCCATGAGGAGAAGACTGTCACCAAGCCCATTTTACAGACGAGAAAGCTGAGGTTCAGAGAAGGGAAGTCAGTTTATCCAGGTCACACAGAGATTAAGAAGCCAAGGCCAAGTCCAAACTGTATCTATCTAACTCCAGACTCAGCTTTCTGGGCCGTGCTGTGTGGCATGGTTAATGGGCTATTTTCTGTGATCCCTTCAGTGGTCAGACCACTGGGTGTTAGGGGTTTTGTCGCTGTGTCACTGCTGGCTGAGGCTGTAGTGTTGTCAGGCACTGATGTAGTATTGTGTTGTGTTGTTTACTGCGTGTGTTGTCTTGTGTGGTGCGTGCTGCGGGTCGGATGGCGGAGAGGAGCCTGTTCCGTTGCTTGGTGGTGGTGTGGATGTGCCGCAGGGCGTTGTGGGTTCTGCGTTGTCAGGTACTCTTGCGGTTGTTTATGACGCATGCTGGGTGGCCAACGAGCACTTGTTTTGTGCTCCAAGTGACCTTGCCTCGTTGCACTGCCATTCAGGAATCCGGTATGTTGCACAATGTGCCCCTTGACTCATTCTGCCCCTGACCCTCAGGCAAGCCCTTCGACCCCACGTTCGTGCTCAGCCGCTCGGTGTCGAACATCATCTGCTCTGTGATCTTCGGCAGCCGCTTTGACTACGACGATGAACGTCTGCTCACCATTATCCGCCTCATCAATGACAACTTCCAAATCATGAGCACCCCCTGGGGAGAGGTCAGGAGGCCTAGTTGGAGGGGGTACAGGGTTGGGGTTCGTCCTGGGACGTAGGGGAAACGACTGGCGGGGAAAGGGTGGCTTGACCCTGTCTGGCCCCGCCCTTTCCCGTCTGGCCCCGCCCTTTCCCGTCTGGCCCCGCCCCGCCTAGCCTAAGGTCACTCTCTCCACCAAGTTGCCACAGAGTCCCCGCTCCACCTCGGCCTCTCCAGAACCTAGCTGACCCTCAAGACTCCGCCCGCCCCGTGCCTACCTGCTCCGCCCTGACCTCACCGGCCTCTGCCCCCCACACACTGCCTGATCCTCCAAACCCCTCCGACCCTCCCCCCATCCCCAGTTGTACAACGTCTTTCCAAGCGTCCTGGACTGGTTACCTGGGCCGCACCGACGCCTTTTCCGGAACTTCGGGCGCATGAAGGACCTCATCGCCCGCAGCGTCCGCGACCATCAGGACTCCCTCGACCCCAGCTCTCCCCGCGACTTCATCGATTGCTTCCTCAGCAAGATGGCACAAGTAAGCCCGGCCTGGAAGTCTCATCCCTGATCTGACCTGCTGCCCCAGCCTCAAGCCAACGAGGATCCCGGGTTGAGCGGGTTTGAGAATGATCTCCCTGCCTCCCGGGAAGTGCAGTTAGAACTCCCGGCTCTGCTCGGGCGGGAGCCCAGAGCCACTCGGGGCCACGGCCCGCCCCGATTAACAGCTCATTAAGAAGTCCCTAAGTCTCTGTTAATTGTGGGCCCTGCGGCTGAGATTTTCTCTAGCCAGCCCTTACGCACTCCCCAGCTTCCCCGACCGAAAGAAAGTTAAACATAGGAGGGACTGAGCTGACACCCAACAGGAGTTGTGCAGAGCTGAGCCTGTGGTCAGTGTCCGGGCGGGATCTCCTGGCCCAGGCTCATATCCCCGCCCCTCAACCTCCGCAGGAGAAGCAAGACCCGCACAGCCACTTCCACATGGATACCCTGCTGATGACCACACATAACCTGCTCTTTGGGGGCACCGAGACCGTGGGCACCACGCTGCGCCACGCCTTCCTTGTGCTCATGAAGTACCCAAAAGTGCAAGGTGCGCGCGCGCCAAGCCTGCCCACAGCGCCAAGGGCCACACCCGCTCCGCACGCGTGCCCCACGGGCCTCAGCTCGCTCGCCTCGAAGCCCCGCCCAGCATGCCAGACAGCCCAATCCTCCGGCTTACGCCCGGGACCCACAGCCAAACCCACAAACCCACACGGAGGCCCAGCCCACCCACACGGTTCCCGCGGTCCACACAGCTTGCTGGACCCCGGACCCCGGACCCCGCCCTCATGGTCCTGCTTTGCGGCCCACCTCTGACCCTGACCACCCAGCACGCGTCCGGCCTCGGAGCAGGGATCTCCCAGTCCGCCTAGAGCCTGGCCCTGAGCCTCAGCCGCAGGGCCAGCCAGGAACCATCAGTCTGACCCACAAAGTCTGACCACCTGCAGGCACAGCACGGTCTGCGACCCCATCTCGCCCAAACCCCGCCTCTGGGCGGATCCCGGAACCCTGGCCTCCGGCACAGAGTCTATTAGGGTCCACGCCGCCTGCGGCATCCGGGATCTCTCGGAGCTTACGCACAGCCCACCCACTCGACCCACCCCCCAGCGGGCTATGTCCTCCCATCCGGGACCTGGACTCCAGGCAGCCCCTAAGCCCCTCCCGCCCAACCCCGCCCCTAGGAGCCCTTGCGCCAAATTTTCGTCCTCACCTACAACTCTCAAACCAACCCTTCCCTCCGTGGCCCCCGCTGACCCCCACAGGGACCTCTGCAGCGGCCCTCCTACTGGGAAGCAGGGGCTGGACCCCGCCCACACAAGCATACCCCTCTCCCCAGCCCAGTCGAGCCCCTGGTACCCCCGACTAGGCTCCCCTCTCCACCTGCAGCCCGCGTACAGGAGGAGATCGACAGCGTTGTGGGACGGGCGCGGCTGCCGGCGCTGGAGGACCGAGCGGCCATGCCTTATACAGATGCGGTGATCCACGAGGTGCAGCGCTTCGCAGACGTCATCCCCATGAACTTACCGCACCGCGTCACCCGGGACACAGCCTTTCGCGGCTTCCAGATACCCCAGGTGTGCTGGGCACCTGGCAATGGACAGCTGGCACACTAGAAGAGGCATCCCAGATTTGCTAATGGCTTCCGGGACTCTAGCAAGGAGGATCCCAGGCCCTAGCAATCAGTACCCTGGGCCTTAGCGACTGGCATCCCAAGCCCCAGCAACAGACATCTGAGGCTCTTCAATCCAGAGCCTCAGCCCCTTTCCCAAGACCCTATTCGGTACTGTAATGGACTGGATCCTGACCCTGAACTCCAGATCTCTTCCCCATGACAGGTTCCCTAACCCCTCTCCAGCATCCCCAGGCTCTAAGACTTCATCCTGGGGGTCCCCTGTGCCTAAGCACTGTCCTGAGACTTCTCCCTCTTCCCAGAAACCCCAAACCTGCTCTGACAAGGGGAGGTATCCCCCACCCCTGTGCACACAGCTTCCAGCACCCGCTTGGGACCCCAGACAGTGACACACATTTCCTGAATCCCTGATGGAGTCCTATGCTTCACATCGCCTTCTCAAGTCCCTGGGACCTCCAGCCCGGTCAAATGGAAGTTTTAGCTTGAGAATCTCCCAGACTTTCTACCCCACTGATTCTGCCTCCCTACTCACACAGGGCACGGATGTCATCACCCTCCTTAATACAGTCCACTATGACCCCAGCCAGTTCCTGACGCCCCAGGAATTCAACCCTGAGCATTTTCTGGATGCCAATCAGTCCTTCAAGAAGAGCCCTGCCTTCATGCCCTTCTCAGCCGGTGAGAACCACAGGGGCAAGAGTCAGGGTCTTTGGGGCCCCATATTCCTACCTACATTCCTCAGTCCTTTTTTTTTTTTATTTTTTTATTTTTATTTATTTATTTATTTTTTTGAGAGAGAGAGAGAGAGACAGGGCACGAGCAGGGAAAGGGCAAGGAGTGAAAGTGAGAGAGAATCCTAAGCAGGCTCCCCTCTGCCAGCGCAGAGCCAGACTTGGGGCTCAGTCTCACCAACCCCCAGATCATGATCTGAGCCGAAATTAAGAGCCGGATGCTTCACGGACTCAGCCACCCAGACGCACCGCCCCCCTCCCCCCACCGCCCCCCCCACACACCTTTTTTTTTTTTCTTCAGTCCTAATTCCACTCTCAAACCCTCTCACTTCTTCATCCCACCGCATCCTCAGCTTCGGATGTTCTCACTCCGAACTCTGTTCCTATAGGCAGATAATGACTAAAATCCTTGCGGAGGGAGGCGGGGAGGCAGGATATTAATTCAACTTGGGGGGGGGGGGTCACCGTCAGCCACTGGGTGGCGCAGGTGAGCAGTTCTAGTTTTCCTTGGCGTTGGTCTTCATCCTGCTGAAAAAATATCTTTCCTGTTCAACCCAGTAGCAGAAATAAAAAGGAGGAAGGAGGAAGGAGGAATAATAATAAGCCACTTACCATGTTGTCTACTGTGTGCCAGGCAAAACTTTTAAGAAGACCTATTAGAGTGGTGGCTAAGAGTTAGGTTTTACAGCCAGACCCCCAGCTCAGTCATCCCCCAGCTATAACGGCCTGGAATATGTTACTTCACCTCTCTGTGCCTCAACTTCCACGTCTATAAAGTGGAGATTGATAAGGCCCACCTCTTGGAATTATTATGAGGGTTAACTTAACATCAGTATACTGCCTAGAGTAACCTATGACACGCAATGACCTACATGGCATCATATTCTCATTTACCTGAATTTACCATTCACAACACTCTGAGGTACTATTGTCATCCCCATTTTATTTCATTTCACTTTTTTTTTAACCTTTATTTATTTTTGAGACAGAGAGAGACAGAGCATGAACAGGGGAGGGGCAGAGAGAGGGGGAGACACAGAATCCGAAACAGGCTCCAGGCTCTGAGCTGACAGCACAGAGCCCGACGCGGGGCTCGAACTCACGGACCGCGAGATCGTGACCTGAGCCGAAGTCGGCCGCTCAACCGACGGAGCCACCCAGGCGCCCCTCATTTCACTTTTTATCATCCCCATTCTACATACCCAGAAACTGGCTTGCCCAAGATCACAGAACTCGTAACTGCAGAGTCGGGATTGGAACCCGTGAACTCGCCCTTGTATCGTCGGCCAGATCCTTGTTGGTCCCGGATTTAAAGCGCCTTTACAGATCTTTAGATGGGTGGGTCTGTGACGTCTCCAACCATTAGCTTCATGTTTTTCTCCGAGAATTTGGGACCGGAGCCCCTCACCCTGTCTCATCTCACCGCTCCTGGGCCACCTCCCCACCCCCCGCAGGTCGCCGAGTGTGCCTGGGCGAGTCGCTGGCGCGCATGGAGCTCTTCCTCTACCTCACCGCCATCCTGCAGAACTTCTCGCTGCAGCCGCTGGGGGCGCCCGAGGACATCGACCTGACGCCGCTCAGCTCCGGGCTCGGCAACTTACCGCGGCCTTTCCAGGTGTGCCTGCGCGCGCGCTGACGCCGCGGCCCTTCCAGATCCGCCACGGAGCCGGGAGGCCCGCCGTGGGGCTGGCGCCGTCCTCTTCTCGTTCCACTGTGCCCGTGATCCCTCTCGCTGTCACACTCGCTTCCCCGCACCTGAGCCTGCCGCCTACCGGTCCGTCCGCCCCCCCATCTCGACCTGGTCGGCGCCCCCCAGAAGCAGAGAAGCGCAAAGGGAAGGGGAAGTGCTTGCCTCGTTCCTATTGCGCGCCCTCTTGGGGGCCGTTTGAATCATTTTCTAGTAAATTGTAAAAGATTCCAACTGCCTTGGCTGAATTATAGAGACGGTCCCCCAGGATGGGGGGAAGGAATGTCTGGCTGCAGAGAAAGGAGACACCAAACTGACCGGTTCTACCGTCACCCTTAGAGTGGCTAAAAACTGGGAGAAATTGTTTCCCAGGGTAAGGGCTGTGAGGCCTGACGACAGAGAGGCAGAGAAACCCAGGCAGAGAAAAAGACAGCAGTCTAGAGACATAAGGATGCGGTCGGCCCAGAGATGCGGTACAAAGATGGAGATAGAAGCAGGGAGAACATGAGAGACTGAGCGATAGACACACAGAGACTGAGAAATAACAATTACTCAAACTTACACAGTGCTTCCAATGCACTCTAAGGCCCCGTTTAAATCTCCCTATGAGGCAAAGCAGCATGTTACACTTTTAGAGACAGAGAGATGAAATGCCTTGGCCAAGATCACACGGCCGGAGGGCGACAGAGCTGGGATCAGGATGCAGACTCCAACGCTGGTCCCCTCCACCTCACAAGTCAGAGACACAGAGCAATGCAGAGGGGTACAGGGACGGAGAAATGGGGAGACAGGAGAGAGAGAGACAAAGAAAGAAACAGAAATGGCCAGAGAAAGCCAGAGAAGAAGGGCAATGAAGGGGGGAAGGGAGGCATCAGGAAGCCTGAAAGACTATTCCCTTGTCTTGCAATGTATCCTTTTGGGGTAGGGCTAGCAGTCCCAGGCATGGGGCCTCCCAACCTGAGACTGGGCTTGTTAGCCTGACATCCTGCTGACAGAAGCTTTTCTCAATGAGTAGGCAGGCATCTTAAGCTCCAAGGAGCCAGAGTCAGAGGGGCGGTGGCCCCCCAGCCATGGGTGGAGGTGGCTTAGGTGACCATACCCTAAATGGGGCCTCCCCAAGGCCATCCAGAAGCTAGGACACAACACACTCTGCTGAGACTTATAGGCGGTCCCCACACCCATAGGCGTCGGCTCCTTAATCCCCATGCTGTTCCCACCACAGGCCAACGAGAGTCTGCCCCAAGGGCCCAGGCAGGGACGCAGAGGTGGAGAGAGAGAGGGAGAGACTCAGAGGTCCTGAGAAAGAAAGATGGGGAGACAACAGCAAAAAGAAACACATGGAAATACTGAAAAAGAGTTGGAGAGAGACAGGAGAGACCAAGAGATGCAGAGACAGATGGGAGAGATCATGAAAACCAAAGACCAGGAGTGAGACAGAGAGACAGTGGACAGATGCTCAGAGACAAGGAAGACAGGAGATGCTAAAACAGAGATAGAGGGGCACCTGGGTGGCTGAGGCAGTGAAGCATCCGACTTTGGCTCAGGGCATGTCTTGAGGTTCATGAGATCGTACCCTGAGCCAGGTTCTGCACTGACAGCGCAGAGCCTGCTTGGGATTCTCTCTCTCCCTCTCTCTGCCCCTCCCCTACTCATGCTCGCTCTCTCTCTCTCTCTCAAAATAAACACACACACACACACACACACACACACACACACACACACACACACAAGATGAGACAGAGACACAAGAAGAGAGACAGTCACAAGGATTCAGCAGGACAGAAACTGAAAAAAATAGAGTCTAAGTTAGAGATAGAAACAGACAGAATTCAGGATACAGAGAGTCATGCATTGGTTCAACATTTACTGAGCCCCCACTGTGTATTTCAGTGCTGGGGATACAGAAGTGAACAACAAATGCCAGCTCTTGAAGAGACCCAGAGAAAGCAGTTCATCTGAAAGCCTGACACAGTGGGATGGGGCCAGGTCAGGGGAGGGCACACCCCGCAGCACCCCTGCTGTCTCTGGAGTCAGCCCCTGTAATGGGGTGGGGGGGGTGGCGGGGGGCAGGGGGCCTGCCCACACTCCTTGCCAGTCATTGGGTTCCTGGACAGAAAGGCTGACAGGGAAGGAGATCCATGGCAGAGATAGAGGCAGGGAGACAGGGAAGAGGGAGATTAAGGGTAAGATAAACTGGGAGGGATACAGATATGAACAGAAGCAGGTACTGAGAGTAAAACAGAAAGAGAGAGAGATGAACAAAGAAACAGAAATTGAGAGTGAGAGATGACACAAAGAGAGAGACAGAGATACTGAGAGACATTCCTGGAAACAAGCCCAGTTCCAGACGGTGCACGGCCCCCACCCTCTCCCCACCTCTGGGCCCTGTGCCAGACACCTGTCAGAAGGCTAGATCTGGTGAGGCACGGCCAGGTGAGGCAGGTGCTGGTGGGAGGGTGGGCCTCATTCCTGAACAGTGTTTTGAACTCTGACTCAGCCCCAACCCCAACCCTACCCCTGGGCACCTTGTGCCCTCCGGCCCACACCCCCAGGCGTGGCCATCAAGACCTGGCCTCAGGTGGGGGTGCCCAGCGAGACTCATGGGAAACTGGAGACATGGGGTGCAGCAGCATGGGCATAGGACATTCAGGGACATCTGGGAACTAGAGCATTGGGAACAGAGGTGGTGAGGGGTTCAGGGTAAGGCACAAGGCGGTCAGCATATGGGAAGGCACCCAAGAGCCATAAGGCTAGGCACAGAAGTGCCAGGCTGATGTGTGCCAGGAGGCTAGGGGATTTGAGGGAGCATCTGGTAGATAGGTACAGAATACCAGGTTCCAAGAGCAAGGGAATGGAAGTGACAAGGGCTCAGGTGCGAGTCCCTAGCAATCACAAGCACAGGGCACAGGAGTGCCAGGCTAAAGGGTATGTCACCAGGGGTGTTTTTAGGAGTCAAGAACGTATTTAGGAATCAGAAGTATAGAGTACAGCATTCAGGGGGTCTCGGGCCCAAAGGTGGCCAGGGCCTTCAGAAATGCACATCTACAGGCCAAGTAAGATGGACCCGAAGGACCCAAAGGCTCAGTAGGGTGCACCTGTTGGCCAGGTGTATTGATGTGAAAGATGCAAACAGGTGCATTGACATGGAAGTCGCCAAATAGGGCACGCTGGGCCTGGCACAACAGAGAGCTAGAGCTGGGGGGCTGGGTGGAAACCTTGGATGGGGAATCTGCAGAATGAGTGGTCTGGAGACGCCCACCTTTCCCACTCCCGGTATGCGCCCCTCCTCCACCCAAGACCCAAAGGGAATCACATAAAGGCAAAGGGGGGCAGGCATGGAGGACACAGAGCATGATGTCCACGGGTGTCACAGCGCTGTTACTGCTGCTGGCGCTAGCCAGGCGGGGTTGGGGTGCACAGGGCCCTCAGCCTCGGCGGGGTCCTACCCCCTGGGCCCAGGCCGCTCCCACTGCTGGGGAACTTGCTGCAGCTGGAGTCTGGACGGCTGGACCATACTCTCATGGAGGTAACCCCGAGAGTGGGTGGGGATGGGGGGAAGGATTCTGGACTCGTGGAGGTGGGACTGGGGGCTGGAACACACCTGGTTCTCTGAATGAAGACAGCTGAGGGCTCTGACCCCATGAGTCCTGAGGAAGGTTGAGGGGCCTGGAGTCCTGGGTTCCAGGAAAGGAGGAGACTAGGGGTGGAAGCTGGGAGCCCCGGCATCAGTTTGAAGGAGGAGGGGGACAGTGGGCCTGAGCTCCCGGTACCGCCCGCTCCCTGCCTCCCTCTACCCGCCCCGGTTTCTGGGTCCTGAGGGAGTTAACAGCCTAAGGTGGGACGTCAGATAGGGGATCCGGGGGGAAGGGGTGCAGAGAGGTCCGCTCTCCTGGTTCAGGGTGGGGAAGAGAGTACCGAGGGCTCAGACGCCTGGTTCTGAGGGTGCAGAGGGCTTGGGACCTCGTCTTCCAGATCTCGAGGGAAGAGGGAGCTGGGGTCCTGGACTCCTGTGGATGAAGGAGGAGGTGGGGATCTGAGCGCCTCGGCCAGGAACGAGGGGCTGAAATGGGGACTCCAGGGTCTGAAGTTAGAGAGAGATGGGGGCGGGGCTCTGGGGTGGAGGAAGCGGTCAAGAGTCCCGACCGGGACCCGCTGAGCACCAGCTCTGCGCAGCTTTCTGGCCGCTGGGGCCCGGTGTTCACAGTGCGGCTGGGCCGGCGCCCTGCAGTGGTTCTCTGCGGCTACTCAGCGCTGCGGGACGCATTAGCGCTGCAGGCGGATGCCTTCTCTGGCCGTGGGGCCACGGCTGTGCTCGAACGCTTCACTCGCGGAAACGGTGAGTCCCCGGCGGCGGCGGAAGTGCTGGCCTAGACCACCCAGTTCGAGCGATTTAAAGGGTTGGACCGGGGCAATGGGGCGGTGCCTAATAAGAATAAAGGCCAATGAAGGCAAACAGCAGGAAGGTGGGGCGGAGCTAAAAGGGACCAAATAGGAGCGGGGGCGGGGGGTGGTGCCGGTTCCTCGTGCAGCCAATAGAAGAGAAGAGCCTAAGAGTCAAAGCCAAAGAGATCAGGCGCTCGTAAGGGATCGAGACCAGTAGAGGTGAGGCCAATGTGCGGATAGGACCGAGAAGGCTGGGTTTGCAGCAAAAAGGTCTGGAAAGCAGCAGAGTGAAGGGTGGCGAGGAGGCGGGCTCCAAGACCGGACGCTTCCAGGACGGGCGTGGCCAACTCCCCGGGTCGTCCCCTTCTCTGCTCCACCCCCAGGCATCGTGTTTTCTAACCGGCGGCGCTGGCTGACGCTGCGAAATTTGGCACTGGGAGCACTGAAGGAGTTCCGGCTGGGAGCGCGGACCATAGAGGAGCGCATCTTGGAGGAGGCGGATTGTCTGCTTGGCGAATTTCAAGCCACCATTGGTGCGGCCTGGTCGGGAAAGGAAAGGGACCTTTTGTGGATGTGGCTAATGATCAAGAAAGGGTTGGTGGGGCGCCTGACTGGCTCAGTTGGTAGAGCGTGGGACTCTAGATCTCAGGATGTTCCAGCACCGCGTTGAGTGTAGAGATTACTTAAAAAGGAGGTGCGGCACATTTGTAGTGAACAAAGTCAGTAAGCCAAGCCACCGCGTTAAGACCCCGTCCTGTTTCCACCCCCAGGAGCACCGTTTGACCCCCGGCGGCTACTAGATAATGCTGTATCTAATGTTATCTGTTTGGTGGTCTTCGGGAACCGCTATGGCTATGAGGACCCAGAGTTCCTGAGGCTCCTGGACCTCTTCAATGACAACTTCCGCATCATGAGTTCCAGATGGGGTGAGGTGAGAGGGCCCACCCCAGTCCCTTCCTCCCGTGTCAAACCTGTGCCAAGCCCCAAGTACATACACTTTGCCTACATTGGATCATTAGATTGAGAGTCTTGGAATCTTGGAAGGGAAGAGTTCTAGAACTAAAAACATTAAAATCCTGGTGCAAGGGCACCTGGGTGGCTCGGTCTGTTAAGTGTCCAACTCTTGATCTCAGCTCAGGTCTTGATCTCAGGGTCATGAGCTCAAGCCCCGAGTTGGACTCTGTGCTGGGACTAAAGCCCTACTTTAAAAAAAAAAAAAAAAAAAAAAGCAAAGTCCTGGTTGCAATTTCCCCTGCAGGGGACCTAGTGGTCTTGTTCAAGGTCCAGTTGCCATCTTGTCCCCCCAGATGTACAATATTTTCCCCTCCCTCCTTGACTGGCTCCCGGGTCCACACCACCGAATCTTTCAAAACTTCACGGAGCTTCAGGTCTTCATCTCTGAGCAAATCCAGCAGCACCAACAGACACGGCAGCCAGGGGAGCCCCGCGATTTCATCGATTGCTTCCTCGATCAGATGGAGAAGGTGCAGGCCCCTATTACCCTAAATTCTACCCATGCCGCCCACCAAGAGGTGCCAGGCACATGGCAGCCGCCCATCTCTGTACGCAGGAACAGAAAGACCCAGAAAGCCATTTCCAGGAGATGTTGGTGATGACCACACACCTTTTCTTTGGCGGCACTGAGACCACAAGCACCACTCTGCGTTACGGGCTCCTTATTCTGCTTAAGTACCCTGAGGTGGCAGGTCTGTGAGCTGGAAAGCCTGGGATGAGGGGCTAGGGTTTGGGGGTGGCTGGGGGTCAGGACACACGCAGATCACGCCCTCTGCCAAAGTGCAGTGGTAGGTCGGACACGCACCCCGAGGCTGGAGGACCGCAAGCGCCTGCCCTGCACCAACGCGTGCTGCACGAGATCCAGCACTTCATCAGCGTGCTGCCGCTGGGGCTGCCACGCGCCCTCACCCGGGACACCCACCTGCGTGGCTACTTTTTGCCCAAGGTACCCACCGAGCAAGGGGATTCTGTGCAGGGCCCCAGAGCTCCTAGAACCTAAAGCATCAGACCTGAGCCTGTCCGATGCTGAGTTACAAAGTCCTGGGAACAGAAAAGAAGGTCCACCTTCCCAGTGGCTTTTACAAGGGGTCTTGGATGAATAAAAGGCCATGGCTAATCAAGTCCACAGGGTAATCCTTATGCATCCCCCAGGGCACCTTTGTGATTCCTCTCCTGGTGTCTTCACACCAGGACCCCACCCCATTCAAGGACCCAGACTGCTTCAACCCCACCAACTTCCTGGACAAGGGCGAGTTCCAGAGCAGAGATGCCTTCATGCCCTCTGCCCCAGGTATGGGCCAGGAAGGGAGGGGACAAGCCTGGGCAACCCCCCCCCGCCCCGCCCCCAGCAGCTACATGGTTCCCACCCTGCGTCCCTGTGTGCTCAGGCAAGCGAATGTGTCTGGGTGCAGGCCTGGCCCGGTCCGAGACCTTCCTCTTCCTCACCACCATCCTGCAGGAGCCCCACCAGCATCGACCTCACCCCGCAGTACGCCGGCCTGGGCAATATTCCCCCAGCCTTCCAGCTCCGCCTGGTGGCCCGCTGAGGCCAGGCTCAGCTGCCCTCTGCTCACTGGCTCTCAGACCTCCTTACCTGCCTTGGTCAATAAAGGCCCTGAATTGCAAATGGACAGGTCTCCTTACCATTAAGAGGGAGAGGGAGAGGAAGAGTCAGAAGTTTGCAGCTCTGAGGTAAACTTTTATTTCTTGGCTGACAGGACTTTTCACGCCCATGCTCCTCCCAGCACCTCTTCTCCTGCCCACGTAGTGGCAGCCTAGTCCAAAAGGTGCCATGGCCATAGGGGTTGGGGAGTCACTTCACATTCCAGGCTGGAGGAGTTGGGGGGGAGGGGCTTGGAGATACTCCCCCGCCACAACAAACCTTTGCCAGCATCAGGCCATGACATTCCCACCCCTATTCCTGCATCCTGGTGGGAGGCAGCAATACCTCCTTCCAGCTCTCCATGTCTGAGGGGCACGACCAGACAGGGCAAGCCACAGGCCCCCAGCTCCAGTGACGTAGTTCCCAATGCTGGCCCCTGCCCAGATCACAACCCCAGCCCCCATCAAAGGGCAGCAGAGGTCTCTCCTCCTCCTTGGTCCTCAGCGTCAGACGGAGCCCTCCACACCAAGCAGGACAGAGGCAAAGCCAGAAGCAGCAGTGGTGGCAGAAAAGGAGCAGGCACCGAGACCGGTGGGCTGCTGGGCCAGCAGCACAGGGGCCAAAGGCTCTCCCGAAGTCAGGGCAAGCTGTCTGTCCATGCAGCTCTGGGGCTGGCCACTAGGTGGGCGTAGCAGGTTGTGAGACAGGTACTTGGACACCTTTCTGCCCGGATGCTGGGGGTTAAGAGGAGAGGAGAGGGGGAGTCATCAGGGAAGGGACACAGAAGCCAAGAAAAACCTGGGAAGATGGAGGAGAGGCCAGAAGAAATGGGGCTCATGCTGGGGGGTGCTGGGAGAGTGGGGCTGTCTAGAGAAGATGGGCAGAGAGGAGAAAAAAATGAGTCACAAAATTGAGTTAAGAGACTGACAAGGTGAATTAGGGGACTTGAGGCCTTGGGAGGCACATGGAATAGTAAGGGTTTGAGGGAGGGGATGCCCTTTGGGAAGCAGGTACCTAGCTGATACTTGTCTTTGGCTGCTGCCCGCTCCTTGGCATCAAAATACCAGACAGTGATGGCGTACCTGGGGACCAGAGCAGCCCCAAAGGGCAGTTAG
Organism: Panthera tigris; assembly: GCF_018350195.1. NCBI lineage: Eukaryota > Metazoa > Chordata > Mammalia > Carnivora > Felidae > Panthera > Panthera tigris. The sequence continues at coordinate 14,034,769 of NC_056674.1, forward strand.
AGATTACTTTTCTTCAATTCCAGCCACCGTATCCAGTGACACTAGAGTTCACCCTTCGGAGCCTGGTTCTGTTCCCATTTAGGCCCCTCTCAGCACCTCACCACTCCCTGGCCACTCCCGGGGTCTGACAAGTCTTTGTTGGCACAGAACGGGACACCTGAGCACATCCCCACAAGCATGGGTCATACCTGGTGGCATAGGCTGGTTTCACCTCATGGGGGTTCCGCCGATCAGACCAGAAAATGAGCAACCGATCAAAGAGTGGCTCGATGTTGGCAACCACAGGCCGGCCCTCAGGGAAGATCTGCAGCAGGCCGCCATGCACCTGAGGGCAGGCCAGAGGATGAGGCAAGAGGCTGGCCGGTCCAGCCCCCACCCTCTGCCTTGCACTACCCTGCCCTCCGGAGCCTGCCAAGGGGATGTGGCAGCTGCACATATCATTCCCTCCCACCACTCAGGTTCTTAAAGTGAATGACAGCCCAGAGTCTGCATCACCATGGAGCCGGGGCAGGAAGCTACTAAAGACAGGAAATGGGATGGGGTAGGGTTGGGGGGGAGGGGAGGGTAGTGTTCCTTAGACCAGAGGTGAGGCAGACAGCACCATTCACCAAAGGGGGAGGGGGGGGGTGCGTGCTGCCACCACATGGTCAGCTGGAGAGAAGGAGGTGCCATTTCCCAGGAAAAGCCAGCCAGCAGGCTAACTGCACTGCCCGGCTGTGGACTGAGAAGAGGAACGGGAGAATGCCAGAAGCTGAGCTGGGAGCGGAAAATGGAGCGATGCAGCCGCCTCACCCTCACCCCCTACCTTGACGTCCCAGTTCTGATTCAGGTAATAGATACAGGTGATGCAGCGGCCATCGCCATGGGGATTGTCAACATGCCTCACGTACCCCAGCCCGTTGCCTGGGTAACACGCCACCATGGCCTGGCAGAGACAGATGGAGGTGGGTTTACTGGGGCTAGGCAGCGATATTTGGGGAAGCAGCCATTACCTCCTCTCTTTCACCCCTCCGTGCCCCTTGTCTGTCCCCCGACTCCTCCAAGAGCTCCAGCCCCCAGACTTTCTTCTTTTCCAGCTGAGCCACCATCTACCAGAAACTTCAGCTCTTGGGCCTGATAACCCTCTCCCTGTACACACATGCCCAGAGCCTGGCACCCAGGTGGGGCTCAATGAGCGACTGAGGATTTTACTTAAAGATAAATTGACCCCCGCCCCTCTGAGACCTCTCAGTGGAATAAAACCAATTTAAATGTTTTCCGGTATGGAAGAATGTGGCCTACTGCTCTAGACCATGGTTCCTGACCTTGGCTTCAGAGTGGAATCACCTGGGATGCTGATGCCCAGGCCCATCTCAGAGGTTCTGAAATATCTGGTCTAAGGTGGAGGCTGGAAATTTTAAAGGTTCCCCCAAGTAATTCTAATGTGCAGCAATGCTGAGGACTGCTGCCCTTGACTACAAAGAATCCCAAGTTGTGTGTTTCCTACACATATGAAAAGGTACCCAAACCCTGTGTGTGACTAGAACCTGAAATCCAACTCCCACTCCAAGAATGACCTTGCTGGGTAGCCCCTGACAGTCCCATCATCTACATGGGCCTCAATGGCCTCATCTGTACTAAACACTTCCTCTGTTTACTGCCCTCTGACTTCAGAACTCTGGATTCCTGACCCCCACAGACCTAAGAGAAATCACTCCAGCTCTTGGCTTCGGTGTGTACAGGTCTAGCCACAGGGTTCTGACCTCCTCCCCCTGCTGGGTGCCATCCCCCTGGCCACCCTTGACCACATGGAGGCCTAGGGCCTGGCCACTCGGGATGCCTGTTTCTCGTTAGGGAGCTGACAGAAAAGTGGATGTGGTGTAAGGAAAAGGGCCCAGGCATTCCTTCAGACCTAACTCCCAGGTTCGAGTCCCAGTGCTGCCACACGAGCTGTAACATCAAGCAAGAGACTTCACTTCCTTGTCTCAGGTCCCGCATCCATGAAATGGAGCTGATCAACTACCTCACAGGTATTGTGGGAAGCAAACAAGACAGATGTTTGGGCAGGCACCAAGCAAGGTACCTGTCACATGGAGAGCCAAAGCACAGACTAAAATGACGCTAAAAAGAAAAAAAAAAGTCCCTATCCTACCCTTTGCCCAAAGCCACTTGGGAGGACTGTGTAAGGCAAAAGGGGAGTACTGGCAGGCAGACCCTCCGGCTCCTTGGACCACCTGTCTCGACACCTTGACCCACATTGGTGCCAGGCCACAGACCACCTGCTGATGCTCCCCACTAACGCTCAGCTACACCTGTTGGCCACAGCCCTGAAAGACAGCCCTGACCAGAAAGATTGGCATCTGCTGCCAAAACAGGAGCCTTGCCTAGCACTCTGTGGCAGGCCAGGCCGACTCAATCCTCAGCCTTCTTCCAACACATCACTCCTAGGGCTCAACCCAGCACGAATGGTAAACAGCTCTGCGTTAAACACGTGTCCCCAAAAGAGCACAGCGCCTCCCTGGGGAGGAGCAGCCAGGAGGGCTTCAGCTGGGTAAGGCCATCCAGCCGTGGGGAGCCATGCTTCTCTCTGGCAGCGCCAGGGTGAGACCTTGGCCCCCACACCCCCGGTTCAGGAGAACCTTCTTTGCACTACTCGCTCCCTGCAAACGGGTCAGTGTTCTGAGCAACCACACCACTGGGAGGAAGAATGTGGCTACGTCCGGGTGGCCTGCCATCAAGCCCTCCCCAGACAGAATCCAAGCAGAGATTTTGCTGGTTCTGCACAAGGACGGGGTGAGGAAGGGAGTCCAGTGCTGTGGCCTCTTTCCCACAATCCATCCCCACACGGCAGCCAGAGACCCTTTTCTCCAGCTCTTCCTTGCTCAGATCCCTGTCAAGACCCCCACCACATTCCAAGAAAATACAAAATATAAATTGTGTATTTTCACAGCCTCAGCCTTCAAGGCCACCAACCTCACCTACCATCCCCATCACTCTACTCCAGCACCTCGGGCCTCCTCTCTGCTCTCACCAGACCAAGTTCAGCCACAAGGCCTCTGCGCCTGCCTGGTACACACTTCCCCTGGTCCTCCTTGTTGTTCACATCTCGGGTCCAAGGGCACCTTGAGTATCCGGCTGAATACACCTGGGCTGATCTTCCATTCTACCCTCTCAATGTGAAATCAGCACAAGTACTTGTTTACCTAGTACTGGCCTGACAGGCAGGCCCATGGAAGCCTCTGGGGCCGAGCTTGTCTCCCTAGCGCCCAGGCAGTAGCTGCTGACTGAAAGCACTCCTCTGGGTCTCAGGGACTCCAACCTGTCCGGCCCTCCACACCCTTACACAGGGTCTCCCACCACGCATGCAGGGACAGCGTCCGTATTCTGCTATGGAATGGGAGTCGTGCATGAAGACTGGCAACAGAAACAGGCCCTTTAAACTCCCACCGATCCCCCCACCCACCCACCCCCACACACACCATGGCCCCAGAGAAGAATCTACTTCCGCTCCTACCAGGGAAAAGGACAACAAGCAGAGTGACATGGAAGTCTGCTCCTCACCCTCCCATCTCAGGGAAGGGGTAGCTTGTGTCAGAGCCAGGAGACTTAAAGATTTAAGGGCTATTGGTGACAATGTGCCAAAAACCCCAACCCAAACACACAGAGTTAGAAACTGGGGAGTGAGACAGTCCCACCTCCAAGCTGCTCTGAAAGGGACAAACCAAGCCAGCCAGGCCCGCCCTATGGTCCCCGATGGCAGTCCTTGATGCCAGTGGGAGTCAACTCTCTCCCATCTGCAGGTCAACTGAGCAGAGAGACTAGAGAAAGTTGGGAGAACAAAACAGGAGTTCCACTCAAGAATGACCAACAGATGGGGTGCCTGAGTGGCTCAGTCGGTTAAGTGTGCGACTGTGGCTCAGTCGGTTAAGTGTGCGACTTTGGCTCAGGTCATGATCTCACGGTTCCTGAGTTTGACCCCCGTGTCCAGCTCTGTGAGGACACTCAGAGCCTAAAGCCTACTTCGAGTTCTGTGTCTCCCTCTCTCTGCCCCTCCCCTGCTCACACTCTCTCTTTCTCTCTCTCAAAAATAAATAAACATTAAAAAAAAAAAAAAAAAGAATGACCAATAGGCAGATTGTTTCTGACGCCAGCCACACTGGTGATCTGTGCCCCCAACACCTCTGTGGCCACCCACCTCAGCTCACTCTTATTCCAAAGCCTGGGGAGGGAGGCCAGATGTTGCCCTTTGAAGGTAGGAAAGCCTGGAGTTGCTGTCTCACTGGGGCAGGGGAGGGTCTGAGAGGAACTCCAGTGATTGGGTTGGGTCCTCCCCTCCATTCTCAGTTGGCCTGGTTTGTTCTTACCTCCCAGAGCAACAGAAGTCACCCAAGACTAAAATAGTCCCAACACCCCCAGTCCCCAACCACATCCAAAGCACCAAAGGAGAAGAAATCGGCTCCCTCTACTTTCCCCTTCTCTCTTAAAACTGCCAAAGACTAGCTGGGGACTTAACTGATTTCTGTATCCTGTAGATGAGCAAACTGAGGCTCAGGAAAGCATGCTGCTCTGGGCCACTCAGCTCTCGTGGTCTCCCGCCCAAACTCCCTCCTATGAAGGTGGGTGACCTGGGGTGCAGGTGCTGAGGACCTTGTGGCCAGGGAGACTCCCACTCATCTCTCCTGCTTCGCAGGAGCAGAGCCTAGGGAAAGGCCTCCTCTGGCTCTCCAGCTATCAGGTAAGGGAGGAAGAGGAAGGAAGTAGGACAGGACAAGTTCCAGCTGGGTGGGGAGGATGCCGGCTTCAGCCCGGAGGGAGCCTGGATCCCTAAGCCAGCTCCAGCCAGTGGCAGAGCTGTACAGAGGCAGGACCCAGGATGGGATCAGACTGAAGAGGGAGACATCAGGAGCACAGCCTCATGCCCGCAGGGAAGCAAGCAGCCCCGCCACCAGCCAGGCATCACTGGCGTGCAGCAGGCACTCCCTACGAGGCCTTGTCCAGAAAGGCCCTGTGGACCAAGGTCTTCTGAAAAGCTCCTGACCCTAAGTTCCTGAACAGGCAGCTGGAGACACTGATGACTGCCCATAAACTCCACAAAGGAGCATTTTTCTTAAAAAAGGGTCTGTGGTTCTGACAGATTGTCAAAAAAGCCCAGGTGTCCAAAAAAAAAAAAAAAAAAAAAAAAAAAAAAGGATTAACAACAACTAAACAACTACTCTAAAACAAGAAAAAGGTACCAAAAGACACAAAACAGAAAATCAAGAAAACAGATTAGGACCAACAGGAATGAAGAGATGGATAAACGAGACAGAAAGGATGAGGGGAGAGTCTAGGATGGGGAAGCACAGGAAAGGTGGAGGACAGGACCCCCATCTCCCAGGCCAGCACACAAGCAGACAGCGCCACCCTCAGGAAGCTGTCCTTGCTGCAGATGCCACAGCATGGCACAGGGGTACAATGGAGTCCAGCGCCAGCCAGGCGCAGCGGGCAGCACCTCCTCCCTCAGCCTGGCACTGGCTTCACCGCTGCCACCCTCCCCACTCTGTCTCCTGGTTCTCCTGCCTGGAAGACAGAACAGACGGACCAGAGACAGACAACAGGAGGGACTAGACAGACCAGGAGACGGGGATGGATGAAAAGATAGAGAAACAAGGAAAGAGAAAGTGCACAGACCCCCAACGTCCCCACACGGAGGCAGAGCCCAAAGCAAACTCCAACACCAACACTCCCCCCACTGGAGCTGTCTAAACCCTTCTGTGACCCCAGAAGCCGGTCTCCAAGCGCACAGGTACCCGATAGAGAAGCGTTGCCCCATCCCCCTCCAAGGCCCTTGCAGCCTTACCTTGGTGCGCCCGTTGATGACGTAGCCACCCAGGCGCCCAGCACAGTGGCGGATTACAGCATCCACGTGGGCCATGAGGACCCCGATGCTTCGGCAGCCCGGCTCGTGGCCTTCCACCCAGGCAATCTGGTCCCCGCGAATGCTGCGTGGCGGGATAGCCCGCTGGCTCACCAGCTGCCCGTCACGCAGGCGCCCACTCCGCTTCAGGGCCTCCACCTCGGCCAGCACACAGCCACCCAATGCTGCCCCCAGGAAGCTGTCCTTGACACAGATGCCATAGTACCGCATGCAGGGCACAATATAGTCCAGGGCCAGGCGCTCGGGCGTGGCGGGCAGCACCTCCTCCCTCAGCCCTGCGCTGGCCTCGCCACTGTCACTGCTGCAGCCCATCCCGCCCTCCCCTTCGGCCTCTGCCTCCCGGTTCTCCTGCCTGGCCCAGGACCGCTTGCTGGGTGCAGGGGCATCCCCGCCATCCTCTGCCCACTTCCGTTTGGGGGCCTCAGGCCGGGCGCCCTGGGCCGCCAGTCGCTGGCACCCCTTGGTGACCAGTGCTGCAGCGCCCTCACTCTGTAGGGGCCGCAGCTCACCACCATCCTGCCCGCCTAAGCCCTCCCGCAGGGGGCTGGCTGTGGTGGAAGTGGCTGTGACCCTGGGGGTCCCGCTCCCCGCCGAGGCCTCACCAGGTGCTCCTGGTCGGTGGTAGGAGGGTAGCAGGGGACAGGGCAGGTAACTCTCCACCCCCATCCTGGCCCGGCCAGGCTCCAAGGGCTCTGACACAGAACCCGGCAACTGAGGGAGAGCCTGACTCAAGGGCTGCGGCTGGCACGGGCTGTCCATGGCAGCAGCGTCTTCATCCCCCGGGCATGGAGGGCACGGCCCGGGCCCATGGTGCCACCCTCCTCCGCCTCCGCCTCCTCCACTTGATGCAGCCGGGGGCCGGAACGGCTGAGCCTGGCGTGGGGCAGGATGAGGCAGGGCAGGCAGCAGAGGCTCTTCTCGTGCCCTGGGGGTGCTCGCTGGTCCCCAAGTCCTCTGCCACCCCTAGGGGCTTGGGAAAGGACCCGTCAGGGTGGCTGCAAGGGGGAGAGAGAAAAAACAGAATGTGAGAAGAGCTAGAGGCAGTCCGGCGGGGGGTAGCGGTGAGGAGTGGCAGGGGCAGTGGGGAGGAAGGCAGACTTGGCTACGGAGACCCCCCCCCCCCCAAACGCCAGGCCAAGTCGGGGAGAAGATCATGGGAACTTTGGGCGGGAGGGGGGAATCACGGAGAGAGAAGGCAGTGAGGGAGGCAGCCGAAGAGAGGAGTGAGACTGGGGAGATGACCCAAAGGCACAGGACTGCGGTGGGGGCTCGGACACAGAAACTGAACAGCAAGGAGAGAGGGGGCCTGGAGTAGAAAAGGAATACTGGGGCAGCAGGGAGCGCGAGAGTTGGAAACAAATACACAAGGTGGGGGGGACTCTGCCTGGGGATTCCAGGGACACACGGCGGGAACGTAAGGCTCCACAGACAGAGCAAACCGGGGAGTCCAGAGACAAAGAGAATGGGGGGGGTCCAGAGACGGAAAAGCCGACCGGAGAGAAGCTGGGAGGGCGAGCCTGAGACGGCCGGACTGAACGGGGCGAAGGGGTCAACCTAAGCCCAACGAGAGGAAGCCAGCCGGCGGCTGACACACACCCAGACGGAAGGGAGGGCCTAAGACAGACAGACAGACAGACGGAAGGCAGCCGCGGGAGGAGGGTCCACAACGACAGGGGGAAGGGCGGGGGAGGGGACAAGACAAGAGAGGGCGGCCCCTCCCAACCCCCTTCGGTGCGGGCCTCCCAGCTCGGGGCGCCGCAGGCGACGGAGGCCCGGCCCGTGGACCGCTCGGACCCCGGATTCCCTCCCCCCCACCACCGCCGTCGGCCGGCGCGCGCTCTCCGCTCCCCCGCCCTCAACGGCCGGCACTCAACGCGCCCGGCGCGTTCCCTCCCCCACGCCCTACCCCCACCCTTCCCTTCCCGGGGTCGCAGCGCTCCGCCACGCCGGGCCGGCAGGCGCCCCCACACCTCGCTCGGCTCGCGCCCGCGCCCAGGCTCGCGCGCCCTCTCCGCCCCGCTCCCTTCCTAGCTCTCTCCTCACCGAGCTTTTTCCTCCGGCCTCGGCGCCGTCGTTTGTGCCAGCCGCCCAGCGCCGCACAGCGCGCCATACCCCGCCCCCACCTCCCGCGACGCTCCGCCCCTGCCTCGCCCGCTGGGCACGTGACCTCACCCGCTGAGGAGACCGTGCGTGCGCAGGCGTGAACCGCGCGGGGCGGAGCAAGGAAGTTCAGAACACCCTCCTGGAGGTAGGGGAAATGGGTCGGCCGCCAACGCGAGGCTCATTTGCGTACTGCACTCCGCCCCTTTTGCCCGGGAGGAGGAAGGGGGTTAAAAGGGCTGGATCGGAGAAAGGGGGGGAGGGTTCTGCGGTAGGCCAGGCGATGTGGGAGGGGCATGCAAATAAGGTTGTTTACATAGGCCTGCCCACCCTCTCAGAGCCCAGAGCGCCGGAGAATGACGTGTAGCCGGGTCGGACAGTGGCATGCAAATGAGGTTATTTACATGGGCAGCCCCGCCTTCTCACCGCCCAAGAATAGAGATGTGATAAATGTCTGCACAGTTAGTTGGGAAATGTATGTAAATGCGCACATTAGTAATCTACTTAAGTACCTTCTATAACGGAGGGAAAGAAGTGCAGAACGCCCCTGAGAGGAGAGCGGACTGGAAGGGATGTGTGCCAAAATATGATCCGCTTCATCCTGCCTCTTCGGGACAATTGTGGGCAACCTAGGAAGGCTACGCAGAGAAGACATTTGTCTAACAGCCTTGGGTCTATGAACATTTTGGGCGACCCTGCCTGGAAAGACTATGCAGATGTCATTTAAATACCCTGCCCCCTCCACCATTGCCCGGGCAGACGGGGGTTTAGGGGCTCAGGCCTGCCCTCTGAGTGGGTTAGTGCTGACCTGGGGATGGCAGAGAAATTGGGAGGGTCTCAGGGCGCTGCACCTGTCCCTGGTTTTGTCAGTTCACCAGGACGCAGAGAGATATACACCAGTCTCAAGTATGCAAGGGTCAGGGTTGCACAAAGGCCCACAAAGCCTTTAGGGGCATACTCAGGGTTCATGGTCACACACGGGTGTATCAAAGATGCCAAATTCACACTAAGACAAACACACCTCAGGGCATACATACACAGTCACACACGCAATAGTCAGACACTGCCTGGAACTTTCAAGCATCAAACACACGTAGGTTTCACCTACAAACCTGAATTTTCATTCCCCGGCATTGGTGCCAAACACCACCAGCCTCATGGATACAATCACTGAGGACACAAAGCAGTCACAAGCAACAGTGTCACACACAATCAGCACACATTCCTACAGATGCCATCACACACCCATCACACACATCACAAACACAAGGACATCAGCGCTACACAGGTGGGCCTCCAGCATGCCTTGTCACAACAAGTGAAGTGAGAAACCCCCCTCCACAGCAAACATCTGAGTCATGGTGTACCCCCACATCATATCCAAACCACAAACATGACCCCCAAACACGTGGTTCTTCCATCAGGGACCTCTTCTGTCTCCCCTCCCTCCCCATCACCCCAAAATAACGGAGGCCAAGACGCAGGTGTAAACAATGCTTTATGGAGGTGGAGTAGGGACTGAACAGGCCTCCAGGCAATAAATAACACATACTCGCAATGGCAGGGCCAGGCGGGAAGCTGGGGCCAAATGCCCCGGTCTCAGGCTTTGGGAACTCTTAGAGTATGGTTAGGGTTTCAGGGGGGACAGGGGTTAGCCAAGACAGAGGAAGCAGCAGCAGGTACGGATTCCCCCTTCCCCGTGGCTCAGTCTTGCCCCTCAGCCAGGCCCCACCAGGCCAGGGAAGGGGGATAGGTGGCGGGGCAGCTTCTCTGGGGCCAGGACAGGTGAGGGGCTCTGCCTCCCAGGGCCTGGGGCTAGGCCCCAGCCAGAGGGCAGGGCTGGTCCTGGAGAACAGGTGAGCTGAAAGAAAAGTGTGTGGTGAACTACAGGGATCCTCAGTCTGTCCAGCCGGTATCTCTGCCTCATTTCTGGGTATCTTCCTGCCCTCCTATCTGTGTCTGTCTGCCCATACCTTTCTTTTTCTCCCAAAGTTCCTACATTTGCCGTCTGATTTTCTGCAGGCAATTTGGAGCTATCTCTTTGAGGGTACTTGTATCTCCCTATTTATCTGTCTCAGAGAGCTGACCCCTGGAGTCTATTAGAGGAGTATCTCAATATCTAAATTTCGCATCCCACCTTTGTTATCTCTGTGTTCCTGGATCACCGTGGCTCATTCCAGTGTTTTCCAAACTGAAGAGCCGCATTTGGTTAGTGGTTGTTGCTTCAGCTACAGATAGCATTACCTGGGAGCTTCTAGAAATCCGGAAATCACTTCAGAGTCTCTGGGGTGAGTACATCAGTACTCAGTACCCAGACATCAGTAGCTTTTAAAGCTCTCCAGGTGATTTTAGTGTGCGGCACTGCATGAGTGGGCTGGGAAATCAGTTTGGTGGGCCTTGGCCAATTTGTCAATGAACGAATAAAATAGAATAGAGAATATCAGGGGGCGCCTGGGTGGCTCAGTCAGTTAAGCGGCCGACTTCGGCTCAGGTCATGATCTCGTGGTCCGTGAGTTCGAGCCCCACATCGGGCTCTGTGCTGACAGCTCAGAGCCTGGAGCCTTTCAGATTCTGTGTCTCCCTCTCTCTGACCCTCCCCCGTTCATGCTCTGTCTCAAAAATAAATAAACGTTAAAAAAAAAAATTAAAAATAAAAAAAAAAGAATAGAGAATATCAGAGTACATCACGTGTAATAGGAATATTGGTCCACAGCGACAGCAAACAGATTGCTGGGTGTCAGAGGCTGGGAGGATTGGGGAATGATTGCCTAATGAGCACAGGGTTTCCTTAGGGTAATGAAAATGTTTTGGAACAAGACAGAGGTGGTGGTTGCACAATTTTGTGAATGGACTAAGTGCCACTGAATGGTGCACCTTAAAAGGGCTAAATTTAGGTCATGTGAATTTCACCTCAATCAAAAAACATTAGTGCTAGGAAAGTGTTTCAGTCTTCTATGTGTGTGTGACTGTATTAGATCAAAGTATACAATTGATTTCCTCCTGCAGACTGCAGTCAGTAACATCTGAAAAAGCACTGTCTTATTACATTTGATTCACTGAGGGTAAACACTGAAATGGATGCTATACTAAGCCCGAGGGTGAAGAATACACACCCATCCATTTCTACACAGCCCGACTCTTTAAAATGGATAGTGAAAAGAAAAATAATTCACAGCCCTCATTTATCGAGTCTCCACTAAGTGTCAGGCCCTGTTCTAAGGACTTTACATGGATTAATGTAATTAATCTTCACAAAACCTACGTGAGGTAGGTACTATTATTAGCCCCAATTGGAAGGTGAGGCAACCAAGGCCCAGAGATGTTAAATAATTTGCCCAGTGTCACACAGGTAGGAAGTGACAGAGTCAGTTTAAACACAGGCAACCTGGCTGGGGAATCTCTGATCTGTCACCTCCCTCCCTTCTCAGATGGGGAGGACAAATACAAACAATAATGATCAAGTATTCAGACTGAATGCTTTAAAAAATAGGGGGCAGTTGTGAGACCACTCAGCTAGAGGCAGTGACCCCATCTGGGAAGCTGATAAAGGTGTCCTGCAGCAAGAGTCGTTTTAGCAGAAAGCAGATGAGTGGCATCTGGCCTAAGAAAGGAGCCTGGAGGACAGACAGGCACACCTAACTGAGGCACAGCAGAGGCAGAGGCATGGAAGGAAAAGAATTTTCTGCCCTAAACACTCACCCTTGACTCCTCTCTTTCAAATGCCATATCCATTCATCAGGAAATTATGTTGGCTCTGCTTCAAAGTATACCCAAGGTCTGAGCACTTTCCCCCCCTCAGCCACTCTGGAGCTGCCAATAGCGGGAGGTGGGGAGCAGGGGTGGGTGTGAAACACAGGGGTAATTGGCAAGACAGACACCCTCCCAAAGAGGTGAGGATGGGACCTGATCCTGTAGGATCCTGCAAGCCCGGCAAGGAGTCTGGACCAACCATAGGGGAAGTGAGGCTTGCTGGAGGAGGGGGAGGCGGTCAGAGATGGTGTTCCTGGCAGAGGGAACAGCATGAGCAAAGAGCCAGAAAAATGGAAAGAACTTCGGTGTGGCTGCGGTGGCCTGAGTGCTGGGGAGAGGTGTGAGCTGAGGCAGGAGAAGCTGGCGGAGGCAAACACCAGGCTGGGAGCTTCAGCTTGGTCCCACGAACCCTGGGAGCCACGGGTGGTTTTTAAACAGGGGAGGGACAGGATCAGATGTGTGCTTTAGAAAGACCCAGTGGCTCCATCAAGAGGGTACAAGACTGGAGACAGAGACCAGGGAGGATACAAAGCTATCCACGTCTCAGTCCCTCCTCCCCCCCAACCCTGGTCCTGTCCACCATCTTCTCTCAGCTTGACTTTGCAGTAGCCTCCTCACTGGTCTCTCAACAACCACCCCCGCCCACCCCCTTCTCTCCCCTATATGCAGCCAGAAGGACCCTGGGAAGACCTGAATCAGGTCCTGTCCCTTCTTTGCTCGGAGCCCTCCTGTGGCTCCCATCCCACCCGGGGTATAACCCAGAGCCACCTCAACAGCCAGGCCCTACCTGATGATCTCCTTCCCCTGATCCCTGACCTCATCTCCTACTTACCGCTCCCAGCCCTCAATACACACACATACTCCACTCCAGCCACACTGGCCTCCATGGACTTCCTCATCCAGGCCAGGCATGACTTACCTCAGGGCCTCTGCACTGGCTGTTCTCTCTGCCTAGAACATTCTTCCCCCAGGGACCCATATGATCCTGTCCTCCTCCTTTGCTCAAATGTCACCTCCTCAGTAAGGGCTTTCCCACATCATCATAAAACTCCACTCCTTACCTCCCCACCCCAACTTCCTTGCTTTATTTTTCTCCATAGCTCTTATCTCCTTAACTACAATTATCATTTTCTTATGTGTCTTGATTATTGTCTGTCTCCTCCCTAGAGCATGTTGGCCCTGCGAGGGCAGGAATTCTCTAGCCCACTGCTCAAACAGGACCTGGCACACAGTGCACACTCGATAAATATTTGCCAAATGGGTGGGTCGGAGATCCAGGGCAGCAAGGTGGTGGTGAGATGGAGAGGACATCCCTGAGGCCAGGATGATGGCTCCTTTCACTAAACCGTTTTTGCGTCTCTCTTTTCTCACCCTGGTTTTCTTGTCACCTCTCCTTTTCTGTGTCTCCATCTCCGCTCCGTATCCCCCCCTTGCCAGGACACCACCCCTGCCGTCCCCAGGCCCTGGGCTCCCACCTGGCTCCGGACGTCTCAGCAGCCACAGGGCTGAGGGGCCACGGCCTGGGCACTCCGAGGCTGCCGCAGCTGGCGGAGGGATGCGTCCCCATACTGAATGCCTGAGCCCATCCTCTCCGGGTCGAGCTCACCTGGGGGGCAGGGGAGAGGTCAGGACTTGTCCCCCAGAGACCTCTGGGCCCTGCCTTCTACTCCCACTCCCACTCTGGGCAGTCAGGGGCCTCACCTGAGTCGATCTTGTTCAGGATGGTGCGGGCACACTTCAGGAAAGCCTCCTCCACGTTCTCACCCGTGAGGGCACTAGTCTCCAGGAACATTAGCTCTAGGGGGCAGGGCCTGGGTCAGTCCCCAGCCTCCCCTTGACTCTGACCTGCCACCTCTCATTCTGCCCTCACTCCAGGCCTCTGTTGTCCTGCTGTGAAGGGCCACCTCCCTAGGTTCCCGCCTACACACCTCTTCCCCTAGAAAGTTCTCTCTGACCTTCCAGCAGGACCAGGTGCCCCACCCTGGGCTCCCAGGGCCCCCCTGTGTCTCCCCTATCCCAGCCCTGACCTCTCTGGGCTGTCATTATCTGCAGAGGGTGGTGTCCCCTTTCCCCACCCACTAACGGTGAGCCCACGACAACTGGGCCCAGGGTGTCTTTCACACTCTGTCCCCAGCACCATCTAGGACAGGCCCAGGCCCACCACAGTCTACCCTTCAGCCACATGACAAGGCCGCACAGAAAGTAAGAGCCAGGACTCAAACCCACATCTTTCTCATGGCAAGACATCCTCTAAACCTGGAAGTTACAAATTGGGGAACATGGAGACAGACCCTGAGCCAGTAGATGTTTGGCCCACACGAAGTTTTCAAGTGAGTTTATACTTGCACACCTTTTGCTGTGGCTGTTGGTCCTGTTCACGCCCCTAACACTGGTGCCTGCTAACCTGGGGTCTGCCCTGTCCTATCTCTCTTATTCACAAAACAGGCCTGGCCCCTCGGGCCATCGAAGTTTGCAGCCCCCACATTATACCAATACCCTGCACTGGCCAAAACCTTCTTAGCAGCCAATGTTCCTCAAGAGGCCGCTGCCACATCCGGGCAGTGCGGTGGGCTCTCCATGGACCAAATCCCTTGAGCCATCCATCACGTACTATGTTGAGACAGAAAGGCCGTGACTCCCACTTGTCAGATGAGGAAACGGGACCAGAGTGGTGGCACAGCTCACATGTGGCAACACTTGAATTTGAACCCAGACCTCTAAATCTCCACATTCTCTTGCTGGGCATAGCCGCAGGGAGGCCTGCAGGCCTGCAGGGACTGCCCCTGCTCCTCTGCTGAGCACCCCCTGCCCTCCGCCACTGGCCCACCACAGGACCCTCACCATTCTCCTGGGCAAAGCGGGAGGCCTCCAGGAAAGTGACCTCACGCTCCGGGTCCAGGTCCTTTTTGTTGCCACAGAGGATGACCACGATGTTGGGGCTGGCCAGCGTGCGGGCATCCGTCAGCCAGGCAGCCAGCGAGTTGTAGGTCTCCCGGCTATGGAGAAGGGAGACAGGAGGGAGGCAGGCACAGGACAGGGGCTCTGCCCAGGCCCTGCCCCACCCTCTCCTCTCCCTGTACCCACCTGGTGATGTCATACACCAGCAGAGCTCCAGCCGCGCCTCGGTAATAACTCCGTGTCACCGACCTGTGGGGCCAGGGGGACCCAGTCACCCCCGAGGCTGGGGTCTGCCCTGAGATTGCCCCCCTCTGCGGAGAGAGACTGGTGGTTCGGAGGCCCCCCTTCACTGCTGGCCCATCCCCCAAAAGCTGGCAGTGGTCTGGTCTCGCCATAATTTCTTTCTTTGTCTCCCTCAATCTGTCTCCTTTAGCTGTCTGTCTGTCTGTCTGTGTCTTTCTGTATGTCCTCACTGGTCTGTGTCTTCCTGTCCGTCTCTCTTGTGTGTGTATGTCTCTCATTCTCTGTGTCTCTCTATCTCTGTCTGTCTCTGTGGCCCTGGTTCTCTCACCCTCGCTCTTGATTTCTCATGCGTTCATTCATTCACCTCCCCTTTGCCCAGGCCTGGCCACGTGCTCTGCAACTACATCCGCTTGTCCCTCTCCCACTGTGGCCGACTGTATGCATCTCCCAGTCACCTGTCTGGTCCCTCTGGAACTCAGGCAATCATTCCACGAGCGTACACTGAGCACTTACTGAAAACCCAGCGCAAGCCGCACACCCTTCACCTTCTCTGTGTCTCCCACACAGTGGATCTACACGCCAATATTAACGTAGCAGCGACGACGTGCTGGCCTGGGACCATACTTCCTCATGGATTGGGTTCCCTCATGTGTCTCCTCTTCTCTGTATCTCAGATTCAGGGTTTCTATGCATCTCCCACCTTTTCTGCAGCCATTTCCTGAAGACATGCTGTGCACTGAGCCCTACACCTTTCTCTCCCCCCCCCCCACCCCCCGCCCCAAAACACATCCATTTCTCTGTCTCTCTGGCTCTGCCTGTCCCACCCTCCCTGTCTCTGGCTCTGACCTGCTTCTCTTTGTGTCTCTTTATCACCCTTATCTTGCTCTTCTGCTCAGTCTCTGTCTCTCTTTCTCTGTCCCTTTCGGAGTGTGTATATCTCTTTCCAGTTTCCCTTTCTCTTTCAATCTCTCTTTTTTCCATCTCTACCCCTTGCCCCCAACCTAAGCACCTCTCCTGGGGTGCCAGTGTCCATCCCTCCAGCCATATGGGTCTATCTATCGCTGTCACTCTAGGGTCTGTTGGTCTCTCCCTTCACTAGGCTTCTTTCTCAATGTCATTTTCTCTCTCACTGTCTCTGCTCTCTCTCCAGGACTCCTGCTCTCTCTGGCTAGAGGTAACTGTAAGCAGTCTCTGTCTCTCTCCCTCGACCTTGCCTGCCCTCTCAATGTCTCCTGGCTCCTGTCATATCTCCAAGTGATTCTGCACACACAACCCCCCCTCCCCCGCCCCCATTTTCTTTCCTCTGTCCTCTGCCCGCCCCCTCCCTTGGGAGTCCAGGCCACCTACCGAAACCGCTCCTGGCCGGCTGTGTCCCAAATCTGTAGCTTCACAGTCTTCCCACCCACGTTGACCACGCGAGATCCAAACTCCACGCCGATTGTGTGGTTGGAGTCCTGTTTGACTGGGAGTGGGAGGGAGAAAAGAGGCAGTGCAGGGGCTCAGAAGATTCCCTGTCCTCCAAGTCCTCCTCAGCCTGTACAAAACCATTCTCATTGCAGGGGTGACTGAGGCTCAGGGAGGGTCTAGCAAAGAATACATACCAAGGCAAGGACCAGGCAGCCAGCACTGGAACTGTACCTCTGGCCAGCCCTGCCCCTGCCCACGTCATGCCCATGCCCACAGTTCAGTGATCCGGGGACCATTCCCAGAAACTCACACTTATTCTCAATGAACTGATGAAGGAGACATGATTTTCCAGTTCCTGCGCTGCCAATCACCAGGAATTTGAAGAGGAAGTCTGGGCAGGTGGAGTCAAAATCAGGAAAACCCATATGGAGAGAATGATACAGGGCAAAAGATGGAAACCAAGAGACCATCACAGTTATAAGGAGACAAACAGACACAGGCAGAATCAGAGCAATGGGTAAGAAGGGTAACAGACAACTTTTATATAGAGCTTACTACATACCAGGCACAGTTTTAAAGTTCTTTACTTACGTCAACAGCTTGCTTCATTCTCAGAAAAACTCTATGAGGGAAGTATACTAACAATCATCCCCATCTTCCAGATGAGGAAACTGAGGCCAGAAAAGTTAACTGGCTTGCCCACAATCCCACAGCCAGGCAGAACAGGGATTCGAACCCAGGTCAACTGACTCCAGAGTTCAAAATCTTACCTACTATGTTGTGAACACCTCTTGAAAGCCATCTTGAAATCCCACCCTTCACAATTTTACCTTCTACCACTCTCTCATTCACTCTGCTCTAGCCTCTAGACTGAATAGGCCTTCAGTCTATTCCCTAAAAATGGCAAGCTGGTTCCCACCTCGGGATCTTTGCACTTGATCCCAATGCTTTTCCTTTATTTGTTGAAGGAATGTAGTAGCTCCTTCTGACTCTTAAAACAGTGCTCTTTCTATCGCACCCTGTCCTCCCACCTCCAATTCATCCCTTCATCCAGATTTTCCAATTCTCAGCCCCTCCTTCCCAGGCCCAAGGCCCTGCCCCTATCCTCAAGTTTAAGCCCCACCCCTTGTCACTAGTCCCTCCCACCTCCTAATTCAAGGACAACTCATCCCCAACCCCATTCCAGACCTCTCAAGCCAGAGCAGTCCCAGGGTCCACAGCATCCCCTCAGGATTCTCCTAGCCCACCCGGCTCGACCCCTGCCATTCACAGTCAGCCCCACCCGATCCACTCAGGCTCCGCCCTGACACATTAAGGCCCACCCTTTCTCTCAAGGCCTGCGCAGATCCACCAGGACTGGCTACTTCAAATCCCGCCCCAGATCTATTTAACCCACACACCAGACCCTCAGGCTCCGCCCAAATAGATGGAGCTCAGCCTCAGACCCACTAAACCCCTCCCAGTATCCACCAGGCCCTGCCCCATACCAGACCCCGCCCCCTGGCACATAAGGCTCCGCCCCATTCCCCAAAGGCCGCATCCTCTCTGGGCCCAGACCCCAGACTCCGGCTTCGGCACACCACCCTCACCGTAGGTCTCGGCCATGACTCGGTCGCGGCCGCTTGGGGCCGCAATATGGCGCCGCGGCCGCGCCTGCTCCTCGGCTGGCAGCCGCTCCACTCCGGCTGCAGCCCCGGCTCCTTCCTACTCCCGGGGCCGGCGCCGCCACTTCCGCCTCCACCCCCCTACGGCGCGACCCGCTAGGGCTGCGGGATACCAGGCCACGCTGCCCAAAGGCAGGGATTGGCGAACTCGACGGCCAGGAGGCGGGACAAAAAGCACGGATTGGAGGCGTGAGAGGGGGACGTGCCGAGGGAGGCGGGATTAAGACGAGCGATTGGCTGAGCAAGTGGGAAGGTACCGTACGGAGGTGCTTAGCCGAGCTGAGAAACGGATTTGGTCAGGAGTACGGGTGCAGAGTCGAGACTCCAGATTGGGTAGGAGCGGACCTGGGGGCGGGGACACAGCTGCAAAGAAGGGGCATGGGCAGAATTGACAGAAAGACCCCGAAGAAGAGCGGGTAATGAGCTGGCAAGGGCTCTTTCTGACCTCAAACGCAAGGATGAAAATTGCGGGAATACGCGCAGGCTAACCTCCCACCTCCCTTTTCAGATGATCTTCCATGAAAACCTCTATTCTGCGATTTATGTCTTCCTTATGGTCCGATTGGCTCATTCCCAATAGTTCAACTCCCTTCCATTGGTCTAGAGAGGACACTACAACCCGCAACCGGGATGTTCAGGTTATTCCACCTTCTCATTTGCTTGTGTGTGATATCTAAGCTTAGGTGCCCACCTCCAGTACCCAGCTTGGAGCAAAGAGCTTTTAGTGAGTGGAACTCTGCCTAGCAACCACTGACGTTACCACAGTCAGTGGGTTGACTGGCCAAATTCAGAAACCTGGGGAAACATTTCCTTTGTTACCCACCCCCCCCCAACCCACCCCCCCCTCCAACCCACCCCCCCCTCCGCCGCCCCCACATAAAGACCACAGAGACCCGCAGTTTGCACTTGGCTGATATATTTGCATAAAGCCGGGAAGGAAAAAAACCCAGCAGGGACAGTGGTAGGCTGAACTCACTGGCAGTAGAAATCCCATTTCTGAAAAAGAGAAAGGGAAAACAGTGGGGAGAAAACCAGCGGTCACACCACAAAGGATCTAGCGGTTTTAGCAAAAGCTGTAGCAGCAGGGGCCAGGTTTGGCCAAACACATGCTATGCAAATTAGCCCAGAGCCCTCTAATCTGCACCGCTCAACCTGACATAGACTTAGAAATCCCTCTGCATTTTACAAATGAGAAAACCAAGGCACACAGCTAGGCAGCCGGGGAGCCAAGGGTAGGAGGATCATTGCCCATCATCACAACTCAAGAGTCCCCCCTCCAGATCCCTGCCAGCCCCCAAGAGACTCACATCTGTCTTCACATCAATTTTGCCAGGTTTCAGGGTCTGGTCTTCACGTACGACACTACTGGGGAAATAGCCCAGACGAGCAGCTAAATCTCCATAGTAATCTCCCTGAACCTGGGGAGGAAGAATTAAAAGCCAGGGTCCAGAAAGATGGCAAACTTATTCCTGCTGAAGACCTTTGTACATTTTTTCTTCCTGGTCTCCAGATGGCTGGCTCCATCCTTGTCACTCAGATCTCAGCCTCGAGGCACTGTGTGGATGCCCTCCCTGACCCCCTGATGTAGTCACCCAAGTCTGTACTAATTCTCAAAGGAGCATATATTTGCTGATGTTTTTTGATGGCTTGTCCCTTTCCATTAGAATTAAAGGGATCATTCGCTGTTCTTTCTTCAGTGTCCGTAAGAGACTAGCACCATATAGTTAGTTCATGTCCTATAATTGCTCAACAAATTAAAAACCAAGATCACAATACCCCCTCCCCCTGCCAAACTATTTCAGTCCACCGCTTCAAATTTTCCCTTTAGGTGGAAAATTAGGGTGTACTCCCACCCCAGCCCCATACCCTTTCCTCTTCTGTTCTCCCAAGACTCACGCTGCCTCCCCAGAAGAGCCGCCCTCGGCCCTTCAGCTTGGAGAAGACGTACACGACTTGGCCCCTGTGTATGGTCAGGAAACGGCAGTCGGGGGCCACGTAGTCTTGCAGGGCCACAGCCATGGAGATGGGGTCTGGGGGAGGAATAGAAGAGAATGACAGCACCCTCCACACAGGCTGGCAATCCAAGCCCCCAGTCCTCCACCCCCCACCCCCCAACTCTTACAGCTGCATTCCTCATCAGCACACAGCTTGCGGTCAGCCAGCTTGGGCATGGCGCGACCCCCGACACTAGGCTCTGAGAAGGCAGACAGCAAAATGATGACACCGAGGAACACTGGCGACCCAGCCATGGTGGACTGTGAGCAAGAGAGTGGCCAGGGTGGAAGTGGGGTCTCCAGTTTCCTCCTGCCCTCCCTCTCCCCAGCAGCACAAGGAAACTTGTGTTCTTGGTCTCGTCTCCGCCCTTAACCAGTCCCAAATTTCATCCACACCACCTAGAGGCTGCTACCCAGCCAGAACCATTTCAAGGACAGGGTGAGGGCTGCCCGCCCAAGGAAATACCCAAATAGGCCCAAAGCAGCCCAGGCCACTCCAGGTGCCAGCCACCCCCCCGACAACCAGAGGCCCGGACAGGCAGGTTGAGCTATTCGATTCCATCTTGAGTCCACTTGGGTACCTGGGCCCCTCCGAGAACAGAAACAGGGAGCCGGTACGGAAAACTACCTTGGAATTTCCTGTAAAGGACAGAACAAGGCAGCCCTTTGATTCCCAGGAACAGCCCCCACTCCGAAGGACCAAGTATTACATGCCAGGCCTTACTTAGGCTAGGCAACGCTCTACCATAACCACTATTTATCCTCACAAGCCACTTCCCGAATGGGTGACCTGGGCTCAGCTATTTCTCCTCGCTTTTCTCCTCTGTAAAATAGGGACAATGAAAGCTAGCAGTCCTTTAAAGAGCACTCACCACATACATTTTTATTAACTCAAATGGACACTCTCCATCACCTCAAGAGGGCTGTTATAACCCCACTCTGGCCAGCAAGCAGAGGGGCCAGATTGGGGTCCAGGCCCATACCCGTCACTTACTCAGCGTGGAGTTGTCAGTTGTCAAGAGAAAGCGGTGGGAGATTTGAACTCAGGTCTCAACCTCTAAAACTGCCCTTCAAATAGATCCACGGACCAAGATCATTCTCCTGAGTGGCCATCTCTGTCCCCAGGCATTCTCACCTTTGGCCTTAAGTCCAAACTTCCATGAGGGGGCAGTAGATTGGGCGCATATGGGCATGGGGATGGGGAAGAATCCACGTGGCACGAAGCCTGGACTGACTATCTCTATGCACCCAACACCCATCACCACAACCGTGGGAGAAACCACTGTGCTCAAATGTCCCCTCAAATGACTGGCTTTCCTTGATCACCCAGGACCGTTCCCCAGCCCTTCTGCCCCACCACCCCCGTCATTTGTACCAAAAGTGTTTGCAGTTAGCTCATCTGTTTCACTCACCACTGCATGTCCTGTCCCAAGAACAGTATCTAGCACATGCCAGGTACTCGGCAAGCATGTGCTGAATTTATGGTGTTTACTAAGTGCCTGGCAGTGGGTGTGCGTGTTAGGGGCAGTGGCGAGTACCGACAATACCACAGTATTAACCTACAGGAATTCTCCCCTCGCACAGGAAGAAAATGAACCTTAGAGTGGGGACATCAACGACCCAAGGGAGCAGCTAAGGAGTCCACCAGGCAGACAACAGAAACCAGGACCCACTGATCACAGAACCCGTGGTCACCGGTGTGGTGGGCGAGGTGTTTGCATTTGTCTACAATACTTGCCTCTTAGTGAAGACAATCCCCTTCCCCTTTCAGGTCCTATGAGCACAAAGACTGTATTTGGTGCTGTGAAGTCTTCGCTGCAAATGCTGATGTTCCTCTTTAATAGAAAGAGCAGAGAAGTACCTGGGGGAAGCTCAGTCGGTTCAGCATCTGACTCTTGAGTTTGGCTCAGGTCATGATCTCATGGTTTGTGAGCTCAAAGACTGCACTGGGCCTCTGTGCTGACAGCACAGAGCATGCTTGGGATTCTCTCCCTCTCTCTCTCAAGATAAATAAACATATAAATAAGTGAAAATTTAAAAAGAGCAAAGCAGAAGCAGGCTTGGGCTTAGAGCCTTTGCAGAAGATATCCAAACAGAACATTGTCTTCCTGTATTTATTTTTGTGGTCAATTTTCTACTTCTGGCAAAGGATTTCATTTTTCTATCTATATGGCATGAAGAAGGGTCTTAAGCGATTTATGTATGTTTTTTAGTCAATTAAAAATTTCCGGGGGTGGGGATCTGGGTGGCTCAGGCTCAGGTCATGATCTCACGGTTTGTCAGTTCGAGCCCCGCATCAGGCTCTATGTGGACAGCTCAGAGCCTGGAGCCTGCTTCGGATTCTGTGTCTCCCTCTCTCTCTGCCCTCCCCTGCTCGCACTGTCTCTCTCTCTCTCAAAAATAAATAATAAAACATTAAAAAAAAAGTTTCCAGGAGTTGGGTGCCTGGGTGGCTCAGTTGGTTAAATGTCCCACTTTGGCTCAAGTCATGATCTCATGATTCATGAGTGAGAGCCCTCAATCAGGCTCGATGCTGTCAGCGCAGAGGCCACTTCGGATCCTTCCCCCGCCCCCCCCGCCCCTTTGCCCTTCCCGTACTCACACACGTATGTGATATATGTATGTATGTATGTATGTATGTATGTATGTGTGTGTGTATGTATTTATACACACACACATACATACATACTTTTAAAAATTTTCCAGATCAGGGCACCTGGGTGGCTCAGTCCATTATGTTTCCAAGTCTTGATTTTGGTTCAGGTCACGATCTCATGGTTGTGAGATTGAGCCCTGCATCAGGCTCCATGCTGGGTGTGGAGACTGCTTGAGATTCTCTCTCCCCCTTGGGGCACCTGGGTGGCTCAGTCAGTTAAGCGTCCGACTTCAGCTCAGGTGACAGTCTCATGGTTCGTGAGTTCAAGCCCCACATTGGGCTCTCTGTTGTCAGCATGGAGCCAGTTTCGGATCCTCTGTCCCCCTCTCTGTCTGCCCCTCCCCACCATGCTCTCTCAAAAGTAAACAAACATTAAAAAAAAAAAAAGATTCTCTCTTCCTCTCCCTCTGCCCCCCTGCCCTTCCCGTGCTCTCTCTCTCAAAAGTAAAACAAAATTCCAGATCAAGGGTGTGAGGGACTACTAAGGAAGGTCCCCATTCGAGCTCCCTTCCATTCAGTTTCAGTTAGATTACATGATTGTCCAACCGGAAACTACATTTCCTAGACCTTCCCCTGCCGCCAGGGCACTGGAGCCAGAGCTGGTTTAGTCACCTGCCCCAGGCTCCTGGCTGGAGGGTAGCCGGCAGGGAAGATCAGCAGTGTTTGACGGGGCCACACCCCTTGTGCCTGGTTAGTAGCTCCCCATGTGGGATGGGCAGTTCCATCAGCTGCAGTGGCACCTTCCTGAACTCCAGACTGCAGCTCAGTCACAGGTTGCAAACCTGAACTCAAGTGTCCCCAACCCAGGCTGCCACTCCTACTATTCTTCCAATGAGTTCCTGAGTACCCTGCTCCCATCCTTTTCTTCCTGAAGTATCTAGCATGGTTTTTGGGGGACTGCTGCTATGACAGAAAGCATTTTTGTGAAGATTTGAAAAAGGTGAAGAAAAACCTCTTTCTTGGGGCACCTGGGTGGCTCAGTCGGTTAAGCGACCAACTTCAGCTGAGGTTATGATCTCGTGGTTCGTGAGTTCGAGCTCTGCATCAGGCTCTGTGCTGACAGCTTGGAGCCTGGAGCCTGCTTTAGATTCTGTGTCGTCTTCTCTCTGCCTCCCCTGTTTGCACTCTGTCTCTCTCTCTCTCAAAAATAAACATTATAAAACAAGAAAGAAAAACCTCTTAACACTCTATCATGTTAGAAAAAAACATATAAATCTATAAAATGAATAGTGTATCCTTAAAGGTAGCATCCTTGTGCAGTACACAACCTGCCCAACTGTACATGGCAGCCTAGGTTTCAATTTCCTGCTCTGAATGCTGATGGAGACAAAATAGAAATTTTCCCAAAGTAGTAAAGGTAACTGAAACTGAGACAAAGTTATACCCTATTCTGTGTTTTCCCAAGGTTGCAAACCCCAATACCCTGAGAGGTCCAAACACCCAGAATATTCTGATGTGTGAGAAAGGGAGGCACAGAGAACAAGAAAATAAAAACGACAAATGGTTGTGAAAAACCAAACCTCAAAAAAACCACTTTAATTCCGACCTAACAGCACCAGGTGCAATGTCTGGGGACAGACTCTGGGTACAATGCTGTGTGGCGACCACTCACTCACACACGGCTCTGAGAAAGCCCCCGAGGGGGGACTTACCTTCAGGGGGCTGAGCCAAGGGGGGAAGGGGTGGCCCCAGAACAGGGGGCAGGGGCAGGCAGGGGAAAAAGGTGCTACTTCTTGGCAAAGGAGATCTTCATGGCATTGTTCTGGGTGATCTTGAAGCCCTGCAGGGCATCACGAGCAGCCCCTGCCTGTACCTCATTGTCAAACTCCACGAATGCAATATCATGCCGCCCGGGGACCAGTCGGACCTCCTTGAAGCCAGGGAACCTGAAAGAAGGGACAGACCTCAGGTATCCAGACCTGGCATCTCCTTCTAACGTTTTGGTATCTGGAGCGTAGAGGCCAGGGATGTTGCTAAGCATCCTACAAAGCACAGGATGCTCCCAGTAACAAAGGACTATCCAGCCCCAAATATGCAAAACGCTACATCGAGGAACCCTAACACAAACAGGTACACACAACATAAGCATATCGTTTAAGGAAATACTTTATGAACACCTATGCAATCATAAATAACCTAAACCAAGAAACAGGACACTGCCGCCATGTCCTTTGTCAATCATAACCCACCCACCCCATTCCAGAAACAAACACCACCCTTTTCATGATAGGCTGTTTTTCTCCATTCCCTCTTCTCTGCCCTACCTTCCTTCCCCATTAGGCAACCATCTTCAAGTTTACTAGGCATCCTTTCTTCTGCCGCTATTCTTACAAAATACCTATCGCTTGGGGCGCCTGGGTGGCTCAGTTGGTTAAGCGCCCAACTCTTGATTGCAACTCAGGTCATGATCTCACGATTTGAGTTTGGGCCCCGCCTGGGGCTCTGTGCTGACAGCTCGGATCCTGAAGCCTGCTTCAGATTCTGTGCCCCCCCACCTTCCCCGCTTGTGCACGCACTCTCTCAAAATAAACTTAAAAAATAAAAGAAGTTCTTTAGAATGTAAGATCATAAGCAGGGCCACCAGGTGAGCACACACTCCCCTTCCTTCACTAACTAGTGAACAGTTTGTGCGATAGCCACAGGGGCCTACACCCCGGCACGCAAGATTTTAAATATCCCCACCGCCAGCAAATGCAGTTCGAGTTGCCAATTATGGCCGATCCAGCCAGTGCTCCATGCCACCTCATGGCTGTTTTTTGTGCACCTTGCATTTCTGACTCAGAGGCTGGAAAGACGAAGCCCAGAACCTTGACTCCCCCACCCCTCACAAAAGTGGAGGAAGGTCCAGCATGCTCAGCTACTACTTCCTCCGTTTTTCCCTCCAGTCACCGTCCTGCCTGCAAATCCCCAGCGGGCTCAGGGCTCCACCTGCACAACCCCCAGACTGGTCCCCATGGCGCCATCTCCTGGCCATCTCCCATGGGGCCCCTGCCCAGCTACCGGCCCCACTTACTGGTTGAAAAGCATGGACAGCATGAGCTCGTTGGTCTCCTCGGGCAGGTTGGTGAGGAACAAGATGTGATTTGGTGGATTTTCGGAAAGCTGCAAGGACGTCAACAGACCCCGTGAGTCTAGTGGGGACTTACCACTTACCGCCTTCCCATTTCCCACCCTCTGCCCCACTGGAGTTCCTTCCGGTCCTTCGCCTGACACACCTGATGTTGCCTGTCGACAGTGCCTTGCCCCCATGGGACGATAAGCCACAAAGAGCACTGCTGTATCCATTAGCAGGTGCTGAGCAGAAGTTCACCAAATCAATCTAGGTTCTGGCCACCACTCTAGCCTCACCCTGCCTTTCCGAAGTTCTTCCAATAAGCATACCAATCCCTCTCTACCCCAGGGCCTGGCCCCACTGCCATATCCTTATTCTTATCATCTAATGGCACCTCCTCCGGGGGGCCTGCCCAGATCACCCACCCTAAAACAGCACCCCCACCCATCCCTCTCTAGTCCCGTGTTCTGTTTGTATGAGACCCCAGAAGTAGACACTTACAGGCTGGGCAGGTGGCATCTGCCCCGGCATAAGTTGCTGGGGGGGCATGGCCCCTGGTGGGATCTGGCCGGGCGCCAGGCCTGGAGGCGGGATCATGCCAGGCGGTGGCATGTACGGAGGCTGGCCCGGCATGTGGTGCATGATGCGGGGTGCCTGAGTCATCGGGGGCATGCCCTGCAGAGAGAGGGAGGCAGGACTGAGCGGGGCGGCTGACGGGCAGGAGACAGGTTTGGGGTCGGCAGGAGGCAGAGAGAAGAGGTCATCAGAAGAAACCCTGGGTGTGAAAGACAACAGGGAGAAAGACCCAGATTTGGAAAGAGGTGAAAAAGGGACCTATAGAGACAAAGGTCACCCAAAGGGAAATGGATGGAGCAAACCAGACCCAAGCTTCAAGGGCAAACTCAAGCCAGAAAGTTAAAAAAAAATTTTTTCTAACATAAAAAAAACCAGTCAACGTGACCTAACTTTGTTTATCAATATAGGAGCAGAAAAAAAAAAGAATACTGGAAAAAATCAAATGCTGACAACTGTTAACAAAAGGAGTGAAAAGAAACGCTAGAATGAGCAAGCTGTACTTTTCCTTCCAAAAATAAACTTCAAGGCAAAAAAAAGGGACCTGCAGAAAAAAGAACACAGTGCAAGGCAGAGGTGGACAGGGACAGTCGGGGCAGAGGCAGAAAGAGACGGGAGAGGTGGTGGCAAAGGGGGAGAAGGGAGCCAGTCTGAGGGCACACAACTCATGCACCCAGGGGAGATACCCAGGGAAGGCACCCCGGGGAGGTGGGGCCGCTAGAGTTGAAATCACAGCTGCAGACAAAACAAGGTGGACAAAAAGCTGGGTGCAGAAGAGGAGAGTGAGTAAGAACAGGGAAGCTGGGCAGTGACTCCGACACCGTTGCCAATGCCAGACAAAAGGGGAGCTGGTGTGGGTAAAAGTAGGACAAATACAGGGTGATCCGGTCAGAAAAGCCAACGTGGAGACTCAGAAATAAGGAGTAGATGCAATTCATCTATCCTACTAGGGGCTTTCTCGATTCTGTTTAGAAAACAGGACGGCTCTACTTTTTGTGGCCTCACAAAGGTCTCAAAGAGATTTTCCTGTTTCCTTCTAGAATCTTTTTTGTTCTAAGCTGTCACACTGAGGTCTCTAATTCACCTCAAGTTAACTGATACAGTTGAGGCAGAACTAATTCTTTGCCTTACAGATACCCAGTTGGCCCAGCACCATTTACCAGCAGAAAAAAAAAAAAAAAAAAAAGGCCTTTCACTACTGGACCCCAGTGGTAACTTCATAGGTGAAACAGACTGCCAGCGCCTTCCCAAAATTCCTGTTAGCATTCTGATTGCAACTGTGTTGAGTTTTAGACCAATGTGGAGAACTGACATCTCAACAAGTCTTGATTGAGTCTCGCATCCATTTGTTGAATTCATCTCCCACTTCTCTCAGCGAGATTCTGTTGTTTTGGTGGGGGGTTCTACACACCTTCCGTTGGATTTACTCCCGAGCTCTTTTTCAGTTTGGAGTCTACTTCTTTGGTGCTAGCACACGGAAATAAAACTTCTTCCGTACCGACCTTATGTCTGGTGGCCCTGCTAAATTAAATTCGCTAATCCAGAAAAAGTTGATGCGTGGCTTCCTCTGGATTTTCTGCACAGGCATTAACTTAAAAGACACAGGCAGCAGGATCAATGTCAAGGGGAGGAAAAAAAAAAAAAAAACAAAGGACTGAGACACAGAGAGAGATCCTGAGAAAGCTGGGCAAGCAAGGAGGCATTTCTAAGTGCAGACACCATTACACAGGTGTTTAATCCCTGAGACAGGCGCACAATCTCTAGAAGGAAATGAAGGAGAGGGGGTGTGAATGCCCAAGGGGAGACCCCTACACATACACTGTGCCCATAAGCCAGGCCATGAGGAAGGCCTGATGGGGGAAAGAGCCGTATCCCTGGGCTCTGGCTTACCGGGACAGGCCCCTGGACAGCCCCCACCACGGGGGCGGCTGCCCCACCCTGCACGGCCTTCTTAGCAGCTGGGGTCTCCTGGCTCTTGGGCTTCCTCTTCTCCCGCTTGCGGTCCCGCTCCACGAAGGTGCCCTTCATCTTGGCAATGATATCCGAGTCAGTCTTGGCATACTGAATGCGCTGCCAAACAGAGAGCAGAAGGGTGAAGAATGTAGATTTATTTCAAGGCCAAATGGCCCGGGTACAAGAGCAGACCTTCCCAGTCACTCCGAGAGCCATGTTACAGAAATCACCAGCCTCAACATTCTCATCTGTAAAATGGGGACTGTGGTATTTCCCATTCGAAAGGATGAGTCTAAGGACTAAATGAGCTGAAGTGCTTTGAAGAGTAGCTGGCATGTAGTTCGGTCACTAGGTGTTGAAGGGAAAATGGGACAGTCCTGGGCATCGGGCCAAAGGCAGAAAGCCTGAGGAAAAAAAGGGCAACACAGGAACACTGTGCAAGGGGGTTCCGGTCACACCACAGTTTAGACTCCCAGGCTAATAAATCTCAACCTCAATAGTCTATGGATAACCTAGACTCTGTGGGTACAGCAATGAGCCTATCAAAAGGCCCCTGCCCTCATGCTGTAATTCGCTGAGGAAGACACAATGAAAAAAGATTAAAAAGTGAACTGTAGGGGCGCCTGGGTGGCTTAGTCGGTTAAGCATCTGACTTCGGCTCAGGTCACAATCTCACGGTTCATGGGTTCGAGCCCCGTGTAGGGCTCTATGCTGACAGCTCAGAGCCAGGAGCCTGCTTCTGATTCTGTATCCCACCACCCCCGCACCTCTCCCGCTCATGCGGTCTCTCTCTCAAAAATAAACATTAAAAAAAAAAGAAAGTGAACTGGAGAAGTGGGTGGGAAGTGTTGAAAAAACTGAAAATTTCAGGGGCGCCTGGTGGGCTTAGTCTGTAGAGCATGGGACTCTCAATCTCAGGGTCAGGAGTTCAAGTCCCACATAGGGTGTGAAACCTACATTAAAAAAAAAAAAATGATTAAGAATTGAAAATTTCATGGGGCGCCTGAGTGGCTCAGTTGGTTGAATGTCCAACTCTGGATTTCAGCTCAGGTCATGACGTCGTTTGTGAGATCGAGCCTGGTGTTGGGGTCTGGAGACCGCGGAACTTGCTTGGGATTCTCACTCCCTTTCTGCTCCTCCCAGGCTTGTAGGTACACATGTGCTTATGCTCCCTCACTCAAAATAAATAAATGTTTAAAAAAAAAAATTTTAGATGTGGCCAGGAAAGGCCTCAATGATGTGACCCTGGTGTAGAGACAGAGGAATGGAGGGAAAGAGCCTTCTAGCAAAGGACCAGCAGAGTGAAGGTGTGCAGTGTGTTCAAGGAAAGGCAAGATCAATGCAGACTAGGAGGGAGGAGATAAGATCACAGAGGCATCGGAGGAACTCTGGAGACCTTGGTGAAACTTGGTTTTTTTTTTTCCTGAGAAAGCTGGGAGCCATGGAGTGTCATAAGCAGGGAGTGATGAGACTTCACTGGTGTGCTGGAAGAAACGCTGTGGCTGCGGCACAGAGAACAGCCTGTGGGGAGCAGGGGTCAGAGCAGAGACCAGGTCAGCAGCAGGGGAGGGGTGAGGAGTAGGCAGCGGTGGATATTTTGAAGGTAGGGTTGACAGGCTCCCCGACAGAGCTCACTGGTGCTTGAGTATTTGATATGGTCCAAGGGGTGATTTGGGAAGCAGAGCAGGGAGGAGGATCAAGTAAGATCGTGGTCTTTATACTTCAAAAACTAATTTCTAGCTGCTCCAGAAAAACATCAGAAGATGTGGCCAACACGCCCAGAGAAAACAGCAGGCAAATCAGTGCCCCCTCCCAACATGGAGGGGAGGGTTCCAGGCTACCCCACGGCCCCCAGGGCCCGCTGTCTTCCACAGGAGGCGATCTGCCTGGGACCTGGACACCTGAGCATTGCTTTCCCTACCCAAGGGAGTAGGTTCAGGGAGGCATATTCCAATCAGATGTAACTCAAACACTGGTTAAGAGGGACAAGGGGAAAGGCCCCAGGAACCAAAGATGTCTGCCAGTGATGTGGCAGGAATTCTAGTTCAGGGCGGGCACTTTAAGCCATTCTTCACCTCCCAGAAGGCAGCCCCCCCCCGGCCGGCCACTTAGTCTCCTGAACACCTGCAACCCACCCGATTCTCCCCATTCACGACCCCCCGCGCTGGTCCTGGCCCAAACCCTCACACCTGGGAAGCTGACCCAGCCTCCCCTAACCTCCCCCCTCAAATCCATTCTCCCAACGGCCAGAGGCAACTCCCTAAACCCTTCCATGGCTCCCCACCACCCGCAGAGTCAAGTCCACTTGCAAGACAAACTCTGGCCCCTGGGCCTGACTTCTGACTTGCTCTCCAGGCCATACTCTGCCCCCACTCCCACCCTTTCGCTCCAGCCAAACAGACTTGACCCACTTTCCTAATGTTCTCGGTTATCTAACGCTTTCTCCCCTGCTTCCCCCAGCTAGTCTTTCTCCTTGGAGCCTCAAATCCAGAAAGCCTTCCCTGAACCCCTGGACTGGGTAAGGTGCCTCCTCTAAGCTCTCCAAGCTCTGGGCACCTCCCCCATCCCAGCCCTGACACTTCTAAGAGGTCACCATCTGGGGGCACTGTGTGTCCTCCACCCCCACCCCAGTACAAAGAACAGTGAATGCTGACAAACAGCAAGAGGGACTGCCGACTTTAGGAGACTGGACGGCGGGAGACGGGAGGCCCAGACCCATCCAGTCTGCCACAGCACCGCGGTGCACGCACACCCTCCACACCCACAGCGCTCACCATGGGCTTGTCATAGAAGGGGAAGCCCTGCATGGAGCGCAGGGCGTTGGTGGCGCTGCTGACCTCCTTGAAGATGACAAAGGCCTGGCCCCTCATCTTCAGGCTTCGGGAAACCAGGATATCCAGGATCTGGCCAAACTGGGAGAAGATGGCGTACAGGGACTTCTTCAGCTCTGCAGGGGGAGGAAGGAAAGCACCCGTGGGTGACTGGAGGTCTTGGTACCTTGTCCTGGGGGTTGAGTTCCTTTTTCAGAGCCAGGCACGGCCCAGAATGGACACCGTCAGCCAAAGGCCATGGTGCCACAGGTCTGGAACCCCCAAGAGGCAGCAACACCAGCAGCGGCCAAGAATCACTGGGATGGGTCGTGTGCGCTCCCCTGTGTGCACGGACAGTACTGGTACCTGCCTCCTGGGGCTGTCGCATAAAGTACAGGAGCCACACGTAACAAAGGGCACATGGTAAATGCTCGATACACGTGAGCATTCTTTTCTTTGTCACCGGCACCTTGACCCAGGCCTGTGTGACGTGGCCCTGGCCAACATCTCCAATATCATCCCCCCACACTCCACCCCTCTCCCGTTATCTCTAGCCGCACTGGCCTCACAGCCCTTTCTCAGGCCGGTACACACGTGTGGCCTCAGGACCTTTGCGCTGGCTGCTGCCTCCACGGCAAAGACCTTTCTCCTTCTGGTCACCCAGGTCTCAGTAAAAGTGTTCCCACCACAGAGACCTTCCCCGACCACCCTGTCTAAATAAATGCCACCTACTGTCGCTCTCTCCACTCCTTGTACCTAACTGCTTTTCCCTCCCGGCATTTCCCACCTCCTGACGTCACGCTGGCTAACCTGCCGTTTAGCTATCCTGAAGAGCCACAAGCCTCTCCACTGTTTACTGCAGTACCCCCATGCTCAGTGCAGGCTGTAGCACCCACGCTTCTCCAAAATCAGTTGCATGAATAACAATACCACTAAACGTCTTTTTACGGAAAGAACTTCACTAAATTCTCACAACCGCTTCCTGAGGCAGCAACTGTAATGGTCTCACTTTTTTAATAACGTGGAAACAGGCTCTCAGAGGATTTGTCACTGGCTCAACAGGAGTGTCCCGAAGGTACCGGGAAGAGCCTTAGAGAGCTGGGATGGGGGCCAGGACCCAAGTCCATCTGAACCCAAGGCCACCATAGATCACTAACAAACTGCCATACCTAACAGAATATAATACCAGGGCCCCTGGGTGGCTCAGTCGGTTGAGCATCTGATTTCAGCCCAGGTCATGATCCCACAGTTTGTGAGTTCGTGAGTTTGAGCCCCGCTTCAGGCTCTGTGTTGACAGCTCGGCACCTGGAGCCTGCTTTGAATTGTCTCCCTCTCTCTCCGCCCCTCCCCTGCTCATGCTCTGTCTCTCTCTCAAAAATAAAATGTTAAAAGAAAAAAATTTCAAACAGAAAAGGCACCCGAGCTGAAGATACTTGCTTTAAGACTAGGTGAGGAAAGAAAAGAAAATTCAGGAGAGGGTGGGGTCAAGAGGGAAGTAAAAGGTGTTCTGGCGCAGTCAGCCAAAAATTCTGCTGACACCATTTCTGGTGTTGGTCTCCATCCGCCACACCCGTGAACCCAGTTTGGGGCTCGGCCATTCCCCCGGACTCTGGGCCTCTCTTTCCCTTCTCTCCTGCCCACTCAAGTTCACCCTCCACACATCGTGTCCCTCGCCTGGCTCCCAGATGCCCTCAGGACAAAGTCTATGGGCCTATCCTCCCACAAGATCCCATGAGCTATCAGCGCACTGCTCACTGGAAGGTTCTGAGTCCCAAGCCTCAGTCACACACAACTACTTGGTAGTTTCCAGAATAGCCTGGGCTCTCTTTTGCTCCTACACACCATCATATGTTGGTCCAGGTTCAGAACGCTCTTCTCCCTCATATCATATATACTGTTTCTTCGACCTGGAAGGCTTTTCCAAGACATCTCCTCTTCTACGAATGGGAACAAATCCCTCTATCTAGATGCTCAAACCCAGTCCTGATCACTCTGGTTGTGCTTCCCAATCATGGCCCTGGCGACTCTGGGCTATCACTGTCTGGAAGCAGGTCTGTCTTTCCCAATGGAATATGGCTCCATGAAGGCAAAACGGGGAATGTCTGTCACCGGGTGTTTTCCCAGCATCATAGAGAATTGGCTGAGCATGATACTCTAGGAGCATATAAGGAATTTATGTGGCTTGTTTTGCTTTCTTCAACAGTAACTTTATTGGTAACCTCAAAACTTAATCCCAGCAAGCTCCATTGGTTCTCCCAACAATTTTCTTAAGGTGATAATAAGAGCTAAGTTCCATCCAGCCCATACTAACTGCCAGGTACCATAAAAGTCAACACCGTTTGGATGTTTAGCTAATTTAATCCACGTAACATCCACGCAAAGAAAATATTAGGACTTTGCTCAATTTTCAAATATAGAAAATAAGGTTCAATCAAGGTGATAATGTCAAAAATCGAGTTCTTAAGCAGAATTCCGTAGTGGTGGCCTCAACCACTTTACCTTGCTGCATGACCCTGGGCAAATCACATCATGCCTGAGCCTGTCTCCTTATCTGAGAAACAGGAGTAATAGCTCCTTCCTGAAGGTTTGTTGTTGAAAATTTACTGTAACAGAGATTTACATACCAGTACCTGGTAACAGTGCTAGCCATCGTTACTATGATCTCATTTTCTTTTTGAAATTAAAACCTATCCATTGTGGGCTGATCGGGGAGAACAAACACCACAATGACCAAGACAATCCCAGAGCTTACCCTCATGCTCACATAACAGCCCAGAGCAATCAGGGCTTGAGCGGGAGATATCCAGGGCCTACGGGAAGTCAGAGGCAGGCACCCGTGGGGAAAGAGGATGGGGAAAGCTTCTTGGAGGCGTCCTGTGAGCTGAAGCCTTGAAGGATGGACAGTGACCAAGTTGATGGCCAAGCTGATAAGATGAACTGAAGGAGTGTTAGAGACACAATGCAGCGTGGGCAAAGGCTCAAGGATTAACCCTAACAGTTTGGCTGGCTAGAGAAAGGGAAGGAAGAGAAGTGAATGCTGGAGATGGAAGAGTGCGAGGTAACCTGGAATCTGGACTATCCTGAGAACTCACCATCCTTCTTGATCTTCTCGTTGAGGTTGTTGATATAAATAGTGTGGTTGGGGCGGGTCTCGGGGACTGCCATGGAGAGAGGTGCCGAGGTAGAGCTGAAAGAAGGAAAAAGGTTAACTTCAGCCCTGGGTTTCTCCGAATCCTTTGCCCCAAAGCGGGCTTAACGGGCTGCTCAGGGATCTTCCTTTCACGAGGAAGCCAGGAGAGGCGGGAAGGAGGCAGAGATTGGAAAACAAAGCGAAAGCAGGACACGGCTCCGCCTCCCCGCGTGGGAAATCTCGAGAGGTTTACTACGAGTCCCAGGATGCTCTACGCGAACCAGTAGGCGGAGCGTCCTAAGTGGCAACTCCCATAGGCCCACGAGCTCAAAGGGCGGCCCAGGAGAAAAAGTGCGAATGTAAGAGCCAGTTAAGGAGAGACAACTCCGCAGCGCCCTAACCTCGCGCAGCGGGAAAATAGTTTCTCCACAGGAGGCACGGGAAAGCCCAGGCGCCAAGCGCTCCGCCCGCCCGGCGTAGATGGCCGCCTGCACCCCAGATTACTCACCAACAGAGGCGCAGCTCACGCAAGTGTCGCCTCCTACGTTTCTGAGAGCCGACTGTAAAGGCTTCCTCTCCTGGTCCCGCCCTTGTCTTTCTGCAAGCCAATCCCGTGCCGAAACTCAGCAGTTTAACCAATCAGAGTAATCCTCGCCCCTTCGCCCAAAACTTGCCAATCAAAACGACATTTGGGTTCCCGCCTCGGCCGAAAACGCCCCACCGGACCCGCCCCTGGGGGCCCACGGACCAATCAGTGAAGGCCGAGCCCCATCACGCGCTTCTTGCCAATGGAGAAGTCGCTCGCGCTTCAGTCTCTTCCGGGGGCAGTCCTTTGATAGCTTCTCCTCTCCCCCACCGCCCTGCCTTTTCTCGTCACGTGACGCCACTGGGCGGGACACGGATCGCGAGTACTACCACGTGATATGGGAAAAAATGTGTGCTGCGGCCACCATTTTGCTGGAAGAGGAGGAGCGTTTTATTTTCAGGCTCCACTACCTATCCCGGCGGTGTTGCGGCTCACAACGTTCTCCGATCCCTGAACCTTCCCCAGCCCACGGGACTTTTCCTTTTGCGCTCTGATTCCAGGACCTTCTCTACGACTAAGCCATTCTCCCTGCCGGGTGTCTTTTTGATCTCTTGACCTCTGATTCAAAGGTCAGCTTGAAGGTTCCGAACTCGGGCCTGGAATGTGAGGGGTTACAGAGCCTAAATTCCCTAGTCTCTAGCCCTGGGCCCCGAAGTCCCACCCCGTAGGGCCTCGCCCCAGGTCCTATCCTTCGTTTTCCCAAAACTGACTCCCGAGTTTCCAGACCTGGCCCGGGATGATACCGTAACTTTTACTAAATTACCCTCCTTGAGCCTGGCAAAGCAACCCCAAACCACAAATCTATTCCCGGATAAAAGACCACTCCCTGTTAACTGTTAGATCTCTGATGATACGGGTCAGCCTAACCCCTGCTCCCCTAGTTCCACATGTCAGTCCTGATCCTTTTAATCCCACTGCTCGGCACCCAAGTTCTGGAACTCCGCTGTAAAACCTCCAGAACTTCCATCCCTGCGATTAACTCATTTTAGAGGATCCATCCCTCTCCCATCCTCAAATCTTCCAGGCTATGCATGCCGTAGGAGACCCAAAAATGAGTTCTCCATGCTCTCCTCCCCTAGAGCCCCCAGCCCCTTCTCCAGGAATCCCTGTTCCCCAAGGACCTATCACTCCACCTCTTTCTCTGCCCCCAAACCTGCCCAATTTAGCTTTGCTGCCCCCTGCCTCGAGTCTCCAGGCCCCTATTCCCCCACCACCCCCATTGCCGCCTCCACCCGCCGTTGGGGGGCCGGCTCCCCCTCATGTCTTCGGTCTAGAGAAGAGCCAGCTCCTGAAGGAGGCTTTAGAGAAGGCCGGCCCAGTCCCCAGGAGCAGAGATGACGTGAAGAGGCTCCTGAAGCTGCAGAAGGACCGGTAGGGTCTCACCGAACCACCTGTCCGCAGATCACTTCTGCCATCTCCTCTTGGGGTTTCCCATTTCCTCAAGGTCAAACAGCCTGAGTGCTTCAGCCCCCTACTTAGACCTGTTCAGTGGTGTACCTTCACCAAAGAAGAGAGATCCTGCCCTCACAGGCACCTAGTCCAGCAGCAGAGACAGATCCCTCCCTCACCAGTGACAGAGCTGTAATGAGGGAGTCCTGAGGGATCACAAGGCCAAGGCTGGCGGGGGAGGTGTTAGTGGGGCCTGCCTGGAGAAGGGGACCCCTGAGAGCTATCCTGTAGGTGCAGGGGTATGCGATGAGGGGAGTAAACAAACTGTTCAGAGGTGCGGGCTGAAATGGAAAGGTGTTCTTTTCAGGCATCTGCAAATATTTCTTTCACAGGATGGTGGGGGGCAGGTAGTAAACATGGGGTTCCACAGGTGGACCGGAGCCAGATCACACAGAGCACGGGCGCCACGTGGAGGAAGGTGGACTGTCCTGAGGGCACCGGGGAGCCATTCAGGGGCTTTGCACAGAGAGGGAGGCTACCTGAGGGGAGTAGGGGTGGTAAGACAGTCAGGGGGCCCAAGAGACCCAGGCAGGAGGGGGCTAGACCTGGCCTTGAGGCTGTGGTGGGTGAGCCGATACAATGAGTTACTCAGACCCGTGGAAGAAACCCCCAGCTCTCTAGATAAGTTTATAATCTGTTCTAAATGCCCTAACCAAAGGGAGGCAAATGTAATGCAAGTAACAATCACCCGTTATTCCAGGTCTGCCGTTTATCAGGCCCTGTGCTAAGTGTTCTTAGGTATGTACTTTATCCTCTCAGTGATTCTTTGAAATAGGAACTATGATGTCATTTTCCATATAAAGGAACGGAGGCTCAAGAAGGTGAAGAGGTTAGAAGAGGTAGAGCCCAATTTGCATTCAGGCGGCTTTTAACCACTGTGCTGTAATAACACCTTTCATCCGGAGGGTGCCCCAAACTGGGAACCAGGAGCTTTAGGTTCCCCCCCGACCCCAGTCTTGCTCTTGGAACAGAAATACTGTCTAAGCAAGTTGCCCTTCCCCTCCTGAGCCCTGGGGCAGGATCGGGATCAAAATTTTCGGAGTGGCCCCCCCAAGGGTGGGGCTGGGCAGGCCTGCGAGGGCTCATTAGCAGGGTGATCTCTTAGGCCGTGAGCATGTTGTTACCTGTTTCTACTCTAGGCTGAGTTAAGGAATCTTCATCCCTATTTGACAGGCACGGGAAGGGAGAAAAAAATCACAGGAAGCGTATAGGTATAGAGACACCTCTTTGAGAAATGTTCTCTAATTAGTCCATTTTTCTGGCTCCTAGTGGCAAAGCTTTTACACGTCTGTCCTTTGCTCCTTCAATAACTGAGAGAAGGAGCAGGGAG
The DNA here is from genome assembly GCF_018350195.1 of Panthera tigris. Lineage (NCBI taxonomy): Eukaryota > Metazoa > Chordata > Mammalia > Carnivora > Felidae > Panthera > Panthera tigris. Next base: position 14,072,260 of record NC_056674.1, read on the forward strand.
GGAGCAGAAGGTGGAAGAAGGGTTCCCACTGAGCAGATGAGGAACACTGAGGCCTGGGAAGGGAGAGGTGTCTCCTCAGGGGAGAAGGAAGTCTTCATCAGAGCCTGGAGCTGCCCTCAGGCTTTAGGACAGCCAGGCCGGGCGCCTTTCACCACCCCTCAACACCACTGTTGCAGGATTTTTTGCCACAATACCCGGGGTTTATTGTCTCGCAGCTTCGAAGAGTGAAGAGGTGGACACAAAATGAGCAGCAGGCAAAAAGTTTACTGGACTATAAGATGAGAAAGTAAGAATAGTACGAAAGTGCTCTTTGCAGAGGGGACCTTTGAAAGTGAACGCCCAAGGACTCTAGGCAAGGGTCCTTGTTTTCTAAGGTTCTGGTCACCCTCCCCCCCCCTTCCGCTTTGTTCCTTCTCAGGTTATTGGCTGGACAACTCTAGGTGCTGGGTTGTCCACTCCTGATTGGCTCGTTTCCATTGTAAGAGGTGGTCTATGGCCCCACCGTTCCTTGTGGGTTGTAAGACTTTAGGGTCTGATATTTAGTCGGGTCTTTTGTCAAATTCCTGAGGGAGTAGGTAGTGTCTGTTAACATTCTTAAGAGGAGCCTTACCCCTGGGGGGGGGGGGGTTGCTGTGGTCAGACACTCCCAGCATTGTGCCAAAATATGTCTCTCCCCACCCAGGGACCTCAGGTCCTAATCCTTTCGCTCTCTGCCTGTTTTATCCTATTTTTTTCCAATCATACTGTTGACAGGCAGACCTCAAGGGGGGACCGAGGAGCTGGTTCCCCTGTGACCTGAGCGCGGCTCTTATTCAGTTTCAGAAGTGACTTGCAGTGGATCCTCTTCTGTGCCGACCTGCCCTCCCTCATCCAGGAAGGCCCTCAGTACGTGCCCTGATCTGGGACCCCAACCCCTGTCTGCCTTTGCTGTGCTTCCAGAGAACCTATCTGTAGGGTAGGGGGCGTGGGTTCATCCCAGCCCGCATGAGGCAAGGAGGAGGGGTGGGAAAGGGGGAACTTGAGGGGGCGGGGGTCCAGGGCGCATGCGGAGTAAACTGCTGGAATGGATGAGCAAGTAAGCAAGTGAACGGTCTTCATCTCTGACTCCACTTCTTCCGCACCTCCTCCTCCTGAAAGCCCAGGTGACTTTCCCCACCCTCCCATTGTCCCTGCAGCCCTCCAGCCCTGGCCACAGGCCATGGTCTCCCTCTCCCCCAGGAAGAGGGAAGTGAGGTCTCCCCACCGGGCCTGGGAGAAGGAGGGAAACCCCCAGTGCAGTAGACCTGTTCCCCACACTCCAGCTTCCGGGACAGAGAGGGCCCAGTAAAGACCCGACTTAGGGGTTCAGGGACTGGGCTTGTCTCTCTCCAGGTGTGGGCTGGTGGCCTTGTGGATGGCAGGCACGCTCCTGGCACCGCCCAGCGGCATCCCCCTGGAGAGACTTGTGCAGATGGCCGTGGACAGAGGCTACACGGCCCAGGGAGAGATGTTCTCCGGTGAGTTGGGTGCAGAAGGGTCGCAAGCCAGGCGTGCAAGGAGACCCCGTTCCGTTCTTCAGGCCCTTCTCCCCACCCAGTAGAGTGTTATGAGTTGGACTCTGGAAACAGGATGTCTTCATTCCCCCGCCCAGCTCTGCCACCTCCTGCCAAGTGGCTGTGGACACGCAGCTTGCCGTCTCTGTGCCTCATTTTCTGCATTTGTACAAAGAGGTGGCGGTTATGGTGACGATTAAAGGCGCCGATCCTCAGTTAGCCCGTGGCTTGGAGCCAAGCACATGGTGATCCTTCTGTCTGTGTCGTCCTGCAGTGGCCAACATGGGCAAGCTGGCCCAGGAGGCACTGGGCTGCCAGGCTGAGCTGCTCTGCGGTGGCCTGGGTGGTCCCAACAGAGACCGTGTCCTGCGGCACCTCGTCTCCGGACATCCCTTGCTCATCCCGTATCCCAGGGCCTAGAAGGGAGCTGGGTGGGGATGGGGAAGGGTCGTTCCCAGGACCACACCGCAGCTTTGGCCTTAACCCCAGTGGCAGCTACGACGAGGACTTCAACCACGAGCCGTGTCAGAGGAAGGGCTACAAGGCCCACTGGGCAGTGAGCACAGGTGGGTCTTCCCTCCCGCATCCCTGTATGCTCACCCTGGATGTCCCTAGCCCCCATCACCCCTACATTCTCACCCTTATGCTGGCATTTCACTCATACTTGAGGCAGGGACTGGGGCTGGGCTGTCCCTGTCCCTGTCCCAGCAGGGTACTCAGCAGGGACCTGGCAGGGAGCAGGTGACTCAGTATCTGCCAGTCACTGTTTCTGTAAACAGAAGCTCAGAGCATAGACTTTAGAATCAAACAGGACTCCAGGTCTGGTCCAGCCACTTCCAGGCTCTGTGACCCTGGGCTTCCATTTCTCCGTCTGGAAATCAGGATGACAGTGGGCAAAGTACATAAAATCTGAACAACGCAGGCACTTTGCTCGTGTCAGTAAACAGCGATCGGCCTGGTCATTCCCAGCTGCCTACAAGAAGGTTGATTCACACATTAGGTGGCCTGGATTGAGGCTCCCCCCATGCCGGGGTCTGTGGCCTCGAGGGCTCCACTGAGCATTGTTTTTGTTTTTTGTTTTTTTCACTAGACAGCAGGAGAGGATCGGGTGATGATACTTGCTCTGTTTAATGCCACCTCCCCTCCCTGTGCTACTAGGCTGGAGGAGGCGGGACTTAAAAAAGCCTGGAGCCTGGAGCCAGATACCCTGGGTCAGTCCCAGCCCAGCTGTGTGCCCATGGCCCACTGACTTCTCTGTAATGTGGTGTGAGGGTGGTACCACGCCTACCCTGAAGGGCTACGGCGGGGAGCTCACTCCAGCTCACAGCCTCTGCTCTCCTCCCAGGGGTCCTGCTGGGGACGCAGGCTGTGCCAGGCCTCGGCTATTCTGAGGACCCCGAGCTGCCAGGTCTGTTCCACCCGGTGCCCAGCACAGCCCGCCAGCCACCATCCCTGCCAGAGGAAGGTTCCCCAGGAGCCGTCTACCTTCTCTCCAAGCAGGGCAAGAGTTGGCATTACCAGCTGTGGGACTACGACCAGGTCCGGGATAGCAACCTGCAGCTGACAGACTTCTCGCCCTCGCGGGCCGCTGATGGCCGGGCATACGTGGTGCCCGCTGGAGGAGTGCGGGCCGGCCTCTGTGGCCAGGCCCTGCTCCTCAGCCCGAAGGACTCCAGCTGCTAGCCTGCTGCATCCCTGAGCCGGGTGACAGGGCTCCCGGCCACAGCTCGGCTCTGTCACCATTTGAAGAGTGCCCCAGTGTCCTTTTTCCAACAGCCGTGGGAGTGGGCTCTGTTCCTGAGGACCTCCAGCCAGAGATCCTCCATGCAGAGGCCCCCTCCCACTCCCCGTATGTCTCCTTCTCCCACACTCGCCCCCGGTAGTAAGCTCCTACTGTGTGGCTGGGAGCAAAGCCAGGAGCAGCTAGACAAGCTCCCTGTCCAGGAAAGACACTGACCACAGGTCAACCCGCAGGTCCCATCTGTCCCACCTGAATGTTGCATCCAGCCATTTTTCACTGGTGACCATCCTCCTCTCTCTGGACTGGAGCCTCCTCACTAGACCCTTTGCTGCCCCCCAGTCTGTTCCCATGGAGCCTAGGAAGCCTTGCTTTTTAAAATGCAAACCAGGGGCGCCTGGGTGGCTCAGTCGGTTGAGCGTCCGACTTTAGCTCAGGTCATGATCTCACAGTTCGCGAGTTCAAGCCCTGCATCAGGCTCTGAGCCTGCTTGGGATTCTGTGTCTCCTTCTCTCTCTGCCCCTCCCCTGCTCATGCCCTGTCTCTGTCTCAAAAAGTAAATAAAAACATTAAAAAAAATGTTTAAATGCAAACCAGGCGGGCAAACCAGCCTGGGTGGCTCAGTCCATTGAATATTCCACTTCAGCTTAGGTCATGATCTCACGGTTCGTGGGTTCAAGCCCCACATCGGGCTCTGTGCTGACAGCTCAGAGCCTGGAGCCTGCTTGGGATTCTGTGTGTATGTCTCTCTCTCATTGCTCCCTCCCTCTCTCAAAAATAAGTAAGCATTAAAATGCAGACCAGGTCTCAACACTTGCCTCCAGAGAAGCTTTCCAGCAGCAACTTTTTGCTCATGGGAGGGAGTCTCCCAGCCCCAGCTCATCTCTCCTGATCTCGGACTGTTCTTCCTCACACTTCAGGCCACTAGCCTTACTGGCCTTTCAGGTCCCTCGAGTGTCACTCGCCTGCCCCTACCCCTCTGCTGAGGAGAACTCCATTCTCTATTTTGGCCTCTCTTTCTCAGGGAAGACTCCCTAGCCCCAGGCTAGGCCCCTCCCTGACCTTGGTGTTCTGATTGAGAAACTGGACAGTAAGTGCTAACTTATCAAATTCTTCAAGTTAGGAAGGTAGTAGATCCTCCCCCATTTTACAGATGAAGAGACAGGGACCTGGAGAGGAGCAGCCACTGGCCTAAGGTCACATCCTGGCTCCCAAGCGGCAGCACCAGGATTCCAACCCAGCAGTTAGAACCCGGCATGCCTAGAAGACGTGGAGAAAGGTTATTTACTGAATGAATACCTGTTGCCTCCACTCTGGAAGGGGAGGAACAGGTTTGCCTTGGTCACTCGTGTAGCCCAGCGCCCAGCAAAGGTACGGTGTTACTAATCAGGAGAGGGGTGTCCCCGCCCTGGCCACTCTGCACCAGCCCGGACACCCCGGTTGGCGCTGTCCAGTGCACTGTCCTGGGAGCCTCCCGAGGGCACAGCCTGGAGCTGTCTTGGTCACTAGTATGTCCCCCACATTGTCCGACACAGAGCCAGGCACCTGAGTAGCAGCTTGGTAAATGCTGAATGAGTGAACCAGCCTGCTCTGCGCCCGAATCTCTCCTGAACGGGTCATCACCCCATTACCCCGCCCAGCGCTAATGGTGAAATTATGAGCTTTGAGCCCACACGCCCCAGATGCGAAAGAAAAATCCACAAAGTTGACGTTGAATGTGATTTATTGGGGCGTCGTCACAGGGGGAAAGCACATGAAGCGATTTTGCCTCCTGTTCCCCAGCGCTGCCCCAGCTAACGACTAGCTCTCATATAAATAAGTATAAAGACAGTTTGTAGAAAAAGGGGCACGCCTCCTCAGGCCTGGAAGACACATTAGAGCTTCAGCTTAGGGAAGAGGGAGGTTCCTAGTTCCCAGCCTCCTAGACTAGGAAGCCCAAGGTACAGGTGCAGGAGGAGGGGGACGGAGGGGCATCACCCACACCTGAGAAGGTGCTGGGGTCTTTGGTTTGGACCAGGCGGCAAGCCCTCGGTCACAGCCACCTACCCTGCATCTCTAGAGGAAGGCAGCTCTGATTCCCAAGCCTCCTCTTCTAGGTCTGAAAGCCCTTCCTGCCACCAGTTGGCTAGGAGCAAGGGAAAGGGGGTCAGGGGTGAGAGGAGGGGGTCCCAAGGCTGAGGCTGGTGCCCGAGGAACGAGGCTGTGCTAGTCAGTGCTGGCACAGGACGTGGCTGTGGCCTGGGTCGGCAGGGGACCAGCAGAGTTCTCTCAGGAGTGGGGAGGATCCCATGGGGTCAGGGGAGGGCAGGACAGAGAGAACTGGGTCCCCACCCAACAGCAGCAGCTCTCAGACCTTGTGGTGTCACACCCTCCTGAACCTCTGTCAGCGCTGGAATGGCCCCAGAGGAACAGATGGGGTTGTGACTCTCCCAGGCAGACAGGTGTCTCCTGCATTTGTTCACAGGTGAGGTCTGGTTCCCCCAGGCGCCAGAGAGGAAATTCACCCTTCCCAGGCCTCCGGGAGCCAGCCTGCAGCCGGGAGAGGACTGACAAGTAGACAGTGATTACAGTCATCCCTATGGCGAGAGGCACGTCGCCCCTCAGAAACCTTCCTGGCTGGTCAGAGGGCCCAGTCTGGTTCTGATACAAGGTGGGATGCAGCCATGGCACGTCCCCTCTCCAGTCTTCAAAACCTCTGTATCATGAAAGGGGAGGGCGCTGCCTGGGCTCCAGGGCCCTCCAGGCCTTCCACTCATGTCTTGCGTGGTGAACAATGCAACCTCTCCTAACCCCGAGGTCAACCCCCACGGCCAATCTCGGGGCACCGCCAGCCAGATGGGCACCATCCAGTAAGTCAACCTGGCAGTGGGCAAGTGGGTCATCCCTGGGCCAGCCCCTGAAGGAGGCGGATCAGGTTGTCCAGACCCCAGAGGTACCCATCCTCACGGTTGCCCTCAGCCCAGGGCAGTCGGTGGCTGAGCGTCTGGTGGTCAGGCAGGACTACCGTCTTGCCAAAGTCGATCATCCAGACCCTGGCCAGGCCAGTGTGGTCATGCACGAAGAGGAGGGAGCTGCCCACCACCTGCAGGGACAGAGGAGGGAGGTTAGGGGGAGGGGCAGGCACTGGCTTGGGTCCCCTCCCCAACAGGCAGCTGAGCAGGGTGCTGAACTCTGGAGCCTGAACTCAGGCTGTCTGGGTTCAAATCCTGGCTCTGCCACTTAACTGGCTCGGTGGCCTTGGGCAGGTGACTTAACCTGTCTGTACTTTCGCTTGCTCACATACAAAGCGGGAATAAGGGAATAACCGTACCATTTACTCAAAGGCTGCCCTGCACGTTCCATGTGGGAATTCATCCGTATAAGCTCTTAGAACAGTTGCCAGTATAGCAAACAGACGACAATGTTAACCATTACCCTTTTCCAAGCTGGGGTACAAACAAACACCTGCAGAATCTTGCACGGGAGAAGCGGATAATGTCTTCCCCTTGGAGAACGGCTCAGACCCAGCAGAGGGCTGCTGGTGACCCTAGGGCACGGGGCTTCCATTCTCTAGACCTCAGTTTCCCCATCTGTAGAATGGTGATGCTAAGGTCATTGCAGCATTCCATGAAGCACTTTGCAGTGCTCGACACACCGCCCTCGGTAGATGCTGGTTTGGGGTTTTTTTGGGTTCTTTTGGTTTTGTTTTTTAGAAACAGTACTTTCGTTGCCTCCATGTGACTCCAGGTGGGCAAGCCCCTCCCCTTTTCCAGTCGGGTTTCAAACTCCACTGCTCCCAGAGAACCCAGGTGACAGGGCAGGTGAGCAGGTGGCTGGCAGAGGAGGCAGCCTCCACCCCACTCTGGCCTGCTGGCATATGGTGAGCAGCCCGGTGCTGCCACGTCTCCCAAAGTGCCAGGTAAACTGGAAGTCTCATGTTTTAGATGTTGGCAGCTTATTTTTTAAAATGCTAAGGCACCAGGTGGGTGAAACCGAACATGAGCACATAAGGGATGAGGTCCCCAGGCCTCCTCTTTGTGACTGGTGTGTAAAGCCCAAGGGCAGTGATGAGGACGGCAACGAGGATGACATCTGATGATAATGAACATGACGGTAACAGCTGGCACATGCCGAGGGTTTACTGTGGGCCATGCTCCCATGTATATATACCTGCTTCGTCCTCCCCACGCCCACGGGGCAGGTGCTCTGTTAGCCCGTCCTGCCTGTCAAGGAGATGGGTCTGCAGAAACACTCCCAGGCGCAGGTGGCTGAGGTGTGTAGAGCAGGATTCGAACCCAGGCAGCCCGACTCCCAGATCAAGGATCTTTCAGGAGTCGCCAGGAAAAAAAAGTGAGGGGGACCTGACAGGGGAGGTGGAAGAGCTTGGAGAGAGGAGGGAGAGGGAAAGGACACACGCTGCGACATCCCCACCTCATAGACCTGCTGAGATGGCCCCAGACTTCCAGAGACACACGGGCTGCAGAAGGGAGGGATGGGGGAGGGGGGGGAGCCACCAAATAGGAATGCAGCCACGGATAATTGGAAATAATTATGATTACAAAATAATTTTAAGAGCAAGGAGTTAAATGTGCTTCCATGCTCCAAAGGGCACTCGACAGTTGCTGGTCTCACACCTCAGCAGCCCTGCAAGGAAGGCACCATTGTTCTTCGTGTTAGGAGGAAACTGAGGCCTTAGAAAGTAAGTCCCGTACCCAGCGTGGAACAGCCTTCATTCCAGGCCACCTGTCTTGAGCCCCTGAAATCCCCTTTGCTGCCTACCATCAAAAAGCAAACCCCAGACCTTGGGGGTTCCTTTTAATAGCCTTGCCCGGTAATCTGTCAGCTGTTTGCCAGGCGCTGACACCCCCCCCCACTGAACCCCCAACCCCCCACCTCCCACCACCCTTGCACACGTGGCCTTCTGCTCCCCGTGGCAGCGGGGGCTCGCACCTCATGGGTCTTGAAGAAGGGGGAATTCTCCAGAGCTTCACGAAGTTCTTCCAGGCGCGCCACGTACTTTCTCTGTGTGAGAGGGAGCGTTTCACGGTCAGCACAGGGACTTTGTGGGTCCTTACCCGCCTTGAGGCCTGACCTCATCCTATACCCTCAAAGGAGCGAGCAGACCACAGCCAGGAGGGGATCAAAGGAGCCACGGGGAAAATGGGTGGCGGGTGGGGGCTTGGATGCACTGGGGTAACACAGACAAGAGTGTGGTTGGGAGAATACGTGCATACTCATAATTCCTAGCAGCTCCTCCCGCCAAGAGTGGAGTCGAGTCCCTTTAATTTCGGCTGGGTCAGAAGATCTGCTTTGGCCAAGAAAACGTGGTGGAAATAATGGTGGCCATTCTGAGCCCAGCCAATCAAGACACTTTACAATTCCACTTGTTCTCGGGGCCACCTGTTTCTACGCTGAGAACGAGCCCAGGCTAGCTTGCTGCATCATGAGAGGCAAGCGGCCAAGTCGTGAGCCAATCACCAGACATAGGAGCAGGGCCCTCCTACACCAGCCAGCGCTAGCCAAGCCACCAGCTGACCGCAGATGGTGAGCAACGCCAGCCAGTATTGGCCATCCTCGGCCTAAAGCAGAAGACCGTTGCCTTACAAGCAGCGGTGATGGCGGTGGGCTTGAGCTGCTAAATACAGGGCCCGGTGTCCCGCTCACCAGGATTCCACGGTTCCCGTCCGCAAAGTCCTCTAACACCTTTGTCACCTGCTCCAGCTCCCGGGTCTTCTTGAAATTGGTGTTGCAGGTCCCATTGGCTTTCTGCAGGGCAAGGGGTGAAGGCCCAGTATCACCTTTTCCTTCTCACGCCCGACACCAAGCAGCCTCAGGCATTTCCTGGGACCCCCTGCCTGCCCCTCACACTTGCTGGTTATTCAGGGGGAGCCAGCCCACCTGCTCAGCCCAGTTCAACCCAGCCCCAAATCACACTCCAGGGCAACCAGTCCTTCTGAGTCCAACCTTGAACCCCCTGGTTGAGCCGGTTTAGCCAAGTGGGCTTTGGAGAAGGGTAGATCTGGCTTTGAACCGTGACTCTGCTACTTCCTAGCTGGGCAGCCCTAAACAAGCCACCTCACCGCCCTCAGCCTCAGTTTCCTCACCTGGAAAATGGGGACTGCGTTGCTATTGACTGCCTAAAGCTGGTATAAGGATTAAAGGAGACTGGATAGGTAGGATGCAAAGCATAGTGCCTGGCGCACAATTAAGTAAGCACTCCATAAATGAGACTAATAATTTTTATGTCTGAGGGGGGCTCAGAGAAGCCATCTGAGTCATTCTGCCACACTGTGCCAGGTGCTGTGTGGGTGCTGATAACATGGAGGTAATAGGACAGACACAGTCAGGTGAAGGAGGCAGGTATAGAACAATAAAATCATCACAAAGGGAGAGAACACAATAATAGAATATAGGGAGCCATGAGGAGGTAAAGAGAGGGCCCTGACTGAGCAGGATGGAAATTAAGGTGGGCTTCTTGGAGGAAGCAAAATTTGAAAGGAGACAGGAAAATGACCGGGTATCAATCAGAGGGAATAGTAGGGGGAAGAGCATGTGCAGAGGTCCTGTGGCAGGAAAAGAACAAAGCTCTTTCAGGGAAATGAAAGCACTGTGGCTTGAAGGTAGACAAAGAGGGAGGGAGAGAGGAGGGATGAGGCTAGACCCTGGAGGGCCCTCTAGGCCAGAGAACTTCTCCCGAGGGGACTAGGGAGCCATGGAAGGGTTTTGAATAGGAGAATGACAGTAGGTTGTACAACTTGGAAAGGTGGCTCAGGCGAGGCCGTGGGGAAACAGGCGGGGTGCACAATGATTCTACTCTTGTGAAAGGAGTGTGGCAATCTCTGGCAAAATTCCCAGCACATTTCATCTCTGACCCCGTCTTCCTCCTTCTGGGAATCTAGTCTACAGTTAAACCTATACACTTGCAAAGTATCTCATGTACAAAGTGACTCACTGAGGCACTGTCTGTAATGGCAAAAAGTGGAAACGCAGGTGGCCATCTGTAGGGGACTGTGTAACATCCACAGAGAGCTATTATATAACTGAGGAAGGAAGAGAGGAAAGGAAGGAAGGAAGGAAGGAAGGAAGGAAGGAAGGAAGGAAGGAAGGAAGACTTGCTATGGAATGAAAAGCTGTCCAGGTTTCTGCCACCGTTTGTGTAAGACTGGGAGGAGGAAACGTTAGGATATGCAATTGCATTTGTTTGTATATGCAGGAAAAAATAGAAGAAATTGATAAAGTGGTTCCCCATGAGCAGGTCGGGGGTGGAGGGACAGAATGGGAAGGACATCAGCAAAGCTAGGAGAGAGATTTCCCCTGCATATCCCAGTATGTTATTTTGATTTTTGAACCGTGGGAATACCTCTTCAAATAATTAGGTGTAATTTACAAAAAAGGAGAGAAAGAAGGAAGGACAGAAAAAAAAAATCTCTCCCCATAAGGGGGAAAAGGATTCTTCAAGCTGCTGTGTTGGATGAGGATCAGAGGGGGTGAGACCACAACCCAGGAGCCCAGGAAGGCTAGGGAGGGAGAGACCAGAGAGGTTAGGGCAGGAGAGATGGGCTGGACCAGGGCAGGGCTGCGGGGAGGGGTGGAGACAGGATCTGGAGCTGCTCAAGGAGACAGATAAACAAAACTTGGTCACTGATGGGGGTGAGAGAGAAACAGGGCTTCCCAGAGCCCCCATCTATTCATCTTCTACAGTCTCCTGCTTTTTCTCCACATCCTGCTTCTTTCCAGCCTTCCCTGATGCCCATGCTCCCCAAGAAGCCTGGCCTCAGATCTAGCTCCTAGCACTCTGGTGACAGGCTAGCAGCTCCTGGCCTCACCTTGATGCCCTCAATCCGGAAGCCCAGGGTGGAGGTCGAGCTCACGGTCTCCCTCCACTGCATGTAGCGGGGCTTGGTAATGGCACCCTGGGCGTGTTCCTCAGGGGTGGGGGCCCCAGGGTCCACAGCCACCATCTTCTCATACATGTCCTTCCGGGGCCGGGGCCGTTCTCGTGCCTTCACCAGCTCCTCCTCCAGGTAGGTCCTGGGACAAAGAGAACGTGGCAAAGGAAACTATGAGGAACAAAGATGGAGGACATACTCCCTGATATCAAGGCAAGTTATAAAACCACAGCATGGCACAAGAACAGACAAATATATTGATGGACCAGAACAGGGTCTAAAAACAGACACACATGTGTACATTTACCCAAATTATGACAAAGAAGACCCAGCAATTCGGTGGAAAAAGGGAAATTTTCTCAATAAACAGTGCCAGGTCAAGAGAATAGCCATATGGGGGGAGGGGGCGGGCAGGGTAAAGAACCTCAATCCCTACCTCACACCATATATAAAAATTAATTCTAGATGGATTGCAAATTTAGATGTGAAAGTTAAAACAACAAAGCTTGTAGAAGAAAACATAGGAGATCTTCATGAACTTGGAGTAGGTGGATTTCTTAAACACAAAGCTACTAATCATGATGACAAAAATGACAAACTGGCCTAAATCAAAAGTGCTTCTGTTTATCAAAAGCTGCTATTAAGAGAGGGAAATGGGAAAGCTGGACAATGTGTGCGTGTGTATGTATGTGAGTCTCCAACAAAGGAATTGTATTCAGAATATATAAAGAATTACAAATCCCAAAGAAAATGACAGCCCAACAGAAAAATGGGCAGGGGCACCTGGGTGACTCAGTTGGTTAAGCGTCCGACTACTTTTGGCTCAGGTCATGATCTCATGGTTCCTGAGTTTGAGCCCCACACTGGGCCCCGTGCTGGCAGTGCGGATCCTGCTTAGGATTCTCTCCGTCTCCCTCTCTCTCTCTCTCTCCCCCTCCCTGCTCACTCTCTCTCTCAAAATAAATAAACTCAAAAAGAAAGAAAGAGAAGGAAGGAAGGAAGGAAGGAAGGAAGGAAGGAAGGAAGGAAAGAAGGAAGAAAAGAAAGAAAGAAAGAAAGAAAGAAAGAAAGAAAGAAAGAAAGAAAGAAAGAAAGAAAGGGAAAAGAAAATTGGGCAAAATATTCAAAGAGGCACTTTTCACAAGAGGATCTCCAAGTGGCCAGCCAACCAATGCTCAACTTCTTTGGTCACCAGAGAAACAGAAATTAAAATCCTAATGAGACACTCACCAGAATGGTTACAATTAGCAATACCAAGCACCCAATGAGAAGATAATACAACTGGGACTCCCACACACTGCTGGTGGGAGCACACGCGGGTACTACCACTCTGAAGACCTGAGAGGCACCATCTCCAAAATGCCCAACGCTGGCCCTCTGCATCTGCCCTGTGGCGAAACCCACCTGCTGCCCATCTTGCAGTCCATAATGGAGGGGCCCTCAAAATCCGCCAGGAGATCTTCCATCTGGTTGAAGGCCTGGCCATCCCGCTGCACCATGCCGTAGTAGGTGGGCACGAAGGGTCGCAGGGGGTCGCTCATCAGCTGCTCCAGGCTGCGCTGCTCACACTGACAGAAACGCTTCAGGATCCGACCATCCTCTCCTGCCTGGAAGTTCCCTATGGGAGCACAGCCGACGAGAGGGTCAGAAGCTGGATCAGCCGGAGCCTCCCCTCATCTCCCGCGAACGTCAGATCCTGGCTGCCCTCATCTTGCCTGACCCCTTCCAGAAGGCTTTCTCTCCTTCCCTGCACCTCTCAAAGTCTTAGCCAGCATGTGGCAAGGGAAGGGCCTACTGCTGCTCCTCATTTCAACAGAGTCCTGTTCACAGCATGTAGGGGCCTCACTTGTTTTGTCATTTCGGGTTGTGAGCTCATGATGGGCTGTGGGAATCTGTGTGAGATCAGATTCGAGAGCGTGCGGCTCCAGAGCAGCTCTGCATCTGTTTCTGCCTGGAGTCCCGCCGTGCTGGCGCCCGGGGCCACTTCATGTCAACTGACAACTCAGGCATTTCCTGGACCGCACGGACTGTGTAGATAGATCAGCGTTACAAACTCTTATTGGGGCAAATCGTATTTTCAGCTTGTATGCGCCAAAGATGGCCACAACAATAGTTCCTGTCTCCCGGGTTCTTCCAGAATTTCACCACTCCCCACCAAGAAGTGGAATCTAAGTCTTCTCTCCTTGAATCTGGGAGGGCTTCTGGCAGAAGTGACACCGTGACTTCAGATTCGAGGTCACAAAAGGAGATGCGACCTCCACTTTGTCGGCAGAGACGATTGCCTTTGCAGTCCGGAGATGCCACGTAAGAAAGCAGACTCCTTGTGGCGCCTGGTGGCTCAGTCGGTTAAGCGTCCGACTGTGGCTCAGGTCATGATCTCGCGGTTTGTGAGTTCGGGCCCCACACTGGGCTCTCTGCTGTCAGTGCAGGGCCCACTTCGGATCCACTGTCCCCCTCTCTCTCTCTGCCGCTCCCCTGCTCATTCTCTCTCACTCTCTCTCTGTAAATAAATAAGCTTTAAAAAAAAAAAAAATGAGGGGCGCCTGGATGGCTCAGTTGGTTAAGCATCTAACTTTGGCTCAGGTCACGGTCTCATGGTTCACGAGTTCGAGGCCCACATCGGGCTCTGTGCTGATAGCTCAGAACCTGGAGCCTGCTTTAGATTCTCTCTCTCTCTCTCTCTCTCTCTCTCTCTCTCTCTCTCTCTCCTCTCTCAAAAATAAATAAACATTTAAAAATTAAAAAAAAAAAAAAATTTAAAAAAAGCTGACTCCTCTGAGGCCACCGTACTGTAAGGAAGCCCAGGCTGCTCCACAGAGAAGCCACATATAAGCTCTCCAGCCAGCGGCCCCAGCTGAGACTCAGCCAACAATCGGTGGTGAGGCACGTGAGTGAATGAACTTCAAAAGTTTCCACCTTGTACTTCCAAGCTGTCCTACCCCAGACTCCATGGAGTAGCAACAAGCCATCCCTTCCATGCCCGGTCTGGACTCCTGACCCCAAACCCAGGAGTGCAATAAAATAGTTGTTTTATTCCACTAAGTTTTCTTTTAACCACCACTAACTCTTGAGGGTTCTTTGGTATTTTAACTCAGTAACTGGAAAACATGGCAACAGCAGCCCCGGGTTTACAGTGTCGGGGGTGTGGGGGTGTGGGGGTGGGGGCTGGCCTTTTTGATGACTCAGATTTAAGGATAAACTAGGTAGGTAAGCTCCCTTCTTATCTTCCTTTGCTGGTGGGCCCCATCTGTCTGGTCCCCACCGGTACGCATTTTTGTGAATAAAGTTTTATTACAACACAGACACAGTCGTGTGTTGATGTATCATCTCTGGCTGCTTTCGTGCTAAAACAACAGAATTGTGCGGCTGTGACAGAGACCGTATGGCTCACAAAACCCAGGATGTTTATCATCTAGCCCTTTACAAAATATGTTATGTCCTAGGCGTTGTGCCGCTATGCGCCGGAGACATCACACTAGGTGCTGGGAGAAACCATTAGAGCTGCTATTTATTGAGCACCTACTATATCCTGGACACGGAGGGGCTGAGGAATGATTATTTCTACTTATGAGGGGCCTGTGTCTCAATCTCCATATATATATGTTTTGATGGTAACTCTCCAGTGAACCCTGCAAAGGAGGTAGGATTAGCTCCATATTACAAGTGAGGAGGCCCAGTGGGAGGAAGTAACTTACCCAGGATCACCTGTAAATAAGTGCAGAATTAGGGTTTGCACCCAGGACCTTTTTTCCCCCAGGGTTGAGGATTTGCTCCCCATCCCCCTGGCACTGGGAACGGCCCTCAGCCCCTGCCCAGGCCTAAGCACTTCCCGTAACAGCCTCAGGAGGTGGAGACTGTCCTCAAGCCCATTTGACAGATGGGGAGACTTGAACTACAGAGAATGGCCCTGTAGCTTTCTTTCCCCAGCTCAGTTGTCTCTGCCCAGCCTGTCTGCCCGCCCCCCCACCCGGCCGTCCCCTGCACCCCTGCTCTCACCAGCGTGTCCCGACAGCTGGACCCAAGGGTAGTGTTTTCGGAAGGAGACCACGAAGGGCGAATATCTCAGAACTGTCTTCAGCTTCTTCCACGGTTTGTTCTGTTGTGAGGCACAGTGGGGTGGGGTCACTGCTGAGGCTGGGGAGGGCGGGGGATGGGATGCAGCACGGAGGGGAAGCGGGTGGACCAGGGGGCTTCCTGGGAGTGCTGCTCCCGAGCTCATTGGGGTGAGCGAAGCCCACTAGTTCAGCAGCCTTGAGATTCCCCATAGGCCTCAGCAAAGGTGGGGAAGAGTCTGTCCATTTCTCTCTGTCCTCGTCATCATTTTCTTTAGACCCTTGTCTTTCTGTCCTTTTCAAATGAGTAAAAATAGGCCAGGTCACACACCAAAAACTTGGAAACCTCACTTCTGTCCTGAAACCAAGTCAGACCTTCTGGAGAAAATGATAGAGGCAGGACTTGATGAATGGAGGCTGAACCACAGAGAAAGACACAATTAGAAACAGATGGCAAGGTGACGACAGAGACAGAGAGGGACAGAGGTGGACACTGGGGCAGTCAGGAGAGCTGCTCACCAAACAGCTCCAGCCCATCCTCCCTTCTAGGGACATCCCTGCTACCTTGAAATTCGGCTACTGGCTTGCTTTGGCAAGTGAAATGTGAGCCTAAGCGTTAAAGCCAGTACGTGATTCTCCATGTTCCTTTCCCTGCTGTGGAAGTGGGTGGGGAGTGTGGAAAGAGAAATAGAAGCTTCCTCGGTCTGGGCCTTGAGTGAAGACGTCACCCACCAGTGGCCCATGGTACATGTGCAGTGTCAACGATAATAATCCTTCGTGGTTCCAAGTCACTAAGTTCAGGGGTTGCCTGTTACCACAGCAAATCCTGACCTAGCCTGACTAATACAGTGACAGGTTACCAAAAGACAAAGAGAGAAATATAGAAAGACAGAAAGGGAGACACGCATACCAAGTAATGACGGGAAAGAAAAAAATAAATGGAAGCAAAGAAAGAGAGAGAACAGCAAGAGAAAACCAGTAAAGCAAACCGAAAACAGATTTCATTGTATCACGTTGACTCAATCAAGAGGTTCTTGAGACTGGCTTAGAGTCTGATTCACATGTATGAGCACGCGTGCAAACACATGAATACATTCTCTGCTCCAGGCATATGGCAGTCCCTTAGACAAGTATTAGGAGAATGGGTCCTCTCCAGAGAAGGAATCTATGTGGCTCATCCCCCCACTACCCTGGGGTCAAGGCCATGTTCTCTCCCGCGTACTCAGAGCCCAGCTACCTAGCAGACATCTAATTGACAGTGGGAAGGTCAAGCAGAGGCAGGGTGTTGGACTACGGGATTCAGGAAGGGCTATTCCTTCCACCCTCCAGCTGCCAGCCATGAAGGGAGGTGATTAATAAAGGTTCCTGTTTACTAAGTACCTGGAACATTCCAGGCACAATGACAAAGACTCGGTGAGCCATAACCTACTTAATCCTAAAAACACAACCCCAGGAGGATTGTTGACACTGTGTTACAGAGGAAACAGAGGCTCAGGGGGATGAAGTCACTTGCCTAAATCACACAGCACAGTGCTGGGGTTCTAACTCTGAACCCACTGCCCTGTGCTTACACACTACAGCTCTGCTGGGCTATAAACGCTGAAGGTTGGGATTGGGGTTGTCATGGTTATGACTGTGTCCCCAGCCCATGACCTAGCACACAACAGCTGTTCCAAAAGCATTGCTTGGATTGAGGGAGGTTAGTTGTAACTATCTTTTTTTTTTTAATCATAAGCAGTTCAGTATCTTGTCTCTTTCTTGGACCTGATGGTTAATCTGCGCTTTCTCAGATGATTTCATGATGGTCTCATCTCCCATGTCCCCTCCTCCAGGAAGTCCTCTCTGATACCTCAGGTGTGGCCAATCACCTCCTGCGATCTCCCACGACACTAGGCGTCCCCCATCCCAGCCCCCTGACCACTCTGTATGGTGATGGGCCTGTCTTCTCCACTGGCCTGGGAGCTCCATGAGGGTAATGTCTCAGTCCCTGCTGTGTCCCTAGCAAAACCAACACAGGGCTGGACACATACCAGAGGTTCAGAGACTGTCAGTGGTCTGATTAGGAGGACAGGATGGATGTGTGAAGGAAGGAAGCGGGGAGGAAAGGAAGAAAGTCGTGGGACTTCTAAGGTCAGATGGGATTTCAAAATTAAGCCAGAAGGAAGCAAGGGTTTGTTTTCTGGGCGGTGGGAAATGAGTGAGCAACAGCTCACGAGTGGAGGCAGGATGGCGGCAGGGCGTTCGAGGAACAGTGTGCACTTTGGCCTCCTTGCAGTGGAGGGGGGTTAGGAGGGGAGAAGGGAAGCTGAATGCGGGAAGCAGCCTGGAGACAGGAAGCTCTAAACACAGGGTTGAACTCCTGATCGCTATCTGGAGGGCCCTGGGGAGCCACGGAGGGTGCTGAAAAGCAGGGAGAGTTCAAGAGTTGACCAGAGGTGGGTCTTGGAAGCAGATTCTGGAAGGATGAAGAAAAACTGGAGACACGGAGGCGTGGGAAGAAAGCAAGTTAGGGACGGATCCACCCATACACCACAGAGCTTGAAATAACTGGGTTTTCAACTCAGCCAGGACTGAGTTAGAATCCTGGCTCCGACCAGGCTTGGCCAGCCCTAAGCAAGTGACCTCACCTCTGCACACCTGTTCCCTCATCTATAAAATGGAAACAATAATAGTCCCAATGTCATTGTGCTGTCATAAGGGTTAACACATACACAACCCTTAGAAAAGTGCCTGGTATGCGAAGGGTTTGAATCCCAGCTCTGTGTCTTCCAAAGTGTGTGACCTTGGACAAGTGTCATGACCTCATCTGTAAAATGGGGATAATAACAGTATCTCCCTCATAGGGCTACTGTAAGGATTAAAAAAGTTAATAGGAGCAAGGAGCTTAGTACAGAGCTGGGCGTGAGTACTAGTTGCTATTTTTTTTTTTTTCCCATTCACTCCCAGATCAGCTGTTTGGAGATGCCAAGAACGTGAGAGAGTAGGTGGAGGGAACAGCTAAGGCAGAAAAACCAGAGGGTCAGCTCCTGTGCTCTGGCACAGGCAGGTTGAGGCAGGTCTGTCTCTACCTGTGGCCACACGTGTGAGCACATTCCTAAGGGAGCCCCCGTGGGGTGAGGGGGGCTCAGGGCAGACTCTGGCCAGGGGCCCCAGACAATGGGAGGGCCCAGCAGGCCAACCTACTTGAGTCTGTCACACCTGCCTCCCAGCTGACCTTCCCTGAACCTGCCCTGCCAGCCCTCCTGATTCACCAGGAGAGAACCGCACCCAAGGTGGGGGGCATGGGGGGGGAGGGGGCGGTGAGGGTGGAGGATGTAAACAAGAGTGTGCAGGGGGCCCCCTGGGGAGCTGGGAAGCAATGGTGAAACCAGCCGGTCCCTGGCTAAGCTGGGGGTCCTCAGCGTTTGGGGCTCACACAGCCCTCTGAGAATCTGATAAAAGTTGGGGGGCTCACCCCCTACAAAAGCAAATGGCTAAAGGGTGGCAAAGGTTCATGACCCCTTAAGGCAGCCACAGTGCCTTAAAAATTTAGGGTAAAGGGGCACCTGGGTGGCTCAGTCATTTAAGTGTCTGACTCTTGATTTCAGCTCAGGTCATCATCTCACTGTGCTGAGCCTCCTTCGGATTCTCTCCCTTTCTCCCTGCCTCTCCCCTGCAGGTGAGCTCGCGCGCGCGCTCTCTCTCTCTCTCTCTCTCTCAAAATAAATAAAAATATTTTTTAAAAACTTAGGTTAAAAAGTGTACCCTTTCTGTCCTCCTTTACTTGTGCTCTTCTAGAGGATCCGACAGAAATCATACACAGTTGCTTCAAAAATATGTGTGTAAACACACACAGACTCCCACGATCACACATTTTCAGGAGTCCCTAGGCACCAGTAAGTCAGCCAGTGGCTGTCCATTTTAGACCCCAGGACCGGAGGCAGTGGGTGAGGAGAAAGGGAAAGGATCAGGAGGATGCCTGGAGTGGGTCGGTAACCTGGCTGTCAGAGGGAGGAGGTCGACAGATAGAAGAGGTACCTGGAGATAAAATTGCTGGTGGGTGCTAGAAAACTTCTCAAAGCAAAGACAGGGAGATAAGGGGTCTGGGGAGATGTGGCCCAAGGGCAGAACGGTTCCCACTCACCCCAGACCTGTCCTCGGGGTCGCTGGCACCTCCGCCCCCGGCCACCACATCATCCTCAGACTCGTCGAAAGAGGAGGCAGAGGAGAAGCCGCCACTGCCCCCCTCAGCCCGGGAGGGGGGTCCCACTGGCTGAGCATCAGGCTCAGGTGTTTCAGGAGTGATGATGAGGCGGGGCACAGGGGTCAAGGGGCTACACTCCAGGCGAGAGTACAGGTGAGCCCCCAACTCCCTGGGTTCTGGTTCCTCTAACAGGCCATCCTGCTTGGATTCCCCCAAAAGACAGTCTGTCCCAGGTTCTGTCTGGGGTCCATGAGTATCTTGGGTCTGCGGACCATCAGTGCCAGGCCGAGTCCAGGAGCCAACAGAATCTTGCTGTGTTGGGAAACCATCAGTGCCAACCTGCTTCCAGGCTGTTTTAGTATCCTGTTGTATCTGGGAGCCATCAGTGTACAATTCTTTCCAGGAGCCATCGGCACTTGGCTCTGTTGAGGGACAGGCTCCCTCTGGCTCAGTCCGGAGGCTGGACCTGTTCCTATGGGTCCAGAGGTTATCAGCCCAGGTCTTGGCCCTCTCTGGTTGGGTCTGTGACCCATGTATTTCTATCTCTGTCCAGGGCCCATCAACGACGGGCTGTGTCCAGAGGCTGGCCTTCTCTGGCTGAGGCTGGAGGTCAGACCAGTGTGAATCAGTCAAAAAGCCATCTGTCCCAGTTTCCGTCCAGGGACCGGCTGTCTCCAGCTCTGAGCAGTGGCTGCTCCTTTCTGGATATGTCCGGAGGCTAGATATGTCTGTCTCCGTTTTGGGGCCGGGCCGCTCAGTCTCCGCTCCGAGGCCAGCTGCTTCAGGCTCAACCTGTCCGTCTGTCCCCGGCTCAGGCCCGAGGCCGACCCTCTCGGGCTCGCTGTAGAGGCTGGACCCCTCGGGGCTGGTCCGGGGCCCGCCCCCGTCCGGCCGCCCCGCCGGGCCCCCTGCGCCTGGCCCAGGTCGCTGCTGCCCCGGCTGCCGCCGCCGCCCCCCTCGCGGCGCCTCTAGCCCCATGCGGGCCGCCCCCGGCAGCTCCCCGGCCTCTGCCTCGCTTAGGCTCCCCCGGCACGGGCAGCGCCTCATGCCCGCTCCCTAGGTTCGGGCTTCGACCCGACCCAGCCCCTCCTGCCCCTTTAAATCCCGCGAGGGGTGTGGCTGGGGAGCCCCAACTCCCGGGTTCCGGCCCGCGGAGCTCCAGCTCGCCCGGCCACCCAGGGGTTAACCGATACTCCCTCCCCCGCGCCCCGGGAAAGCCCCGAAGCCCCGCCCCACCGGACATGACGAAAGGGGGACGGGCGTTGCCTGGCCCCGCCCTCTCGGGTTGAAGCAGGGTGGGCTCCGAGCGCTAGATCCTCGTCCAGGTTGTGTACTGCGTGCCGGGGTCCTGGTTGCGGGCCGGTGGGATCCCTTCCTAGACCCCTGCAACGAATCCGATCTTCCTACACCCTCGAATAACCAGTTTAGCCTCCCTGGAACCTTCGGGGACGAATCTAGCAGCGCGCCCATTCTTCAAAGGGGGCAAGGACTGACTTTGAAAGACGGAAATTCTAGTGACCTGGGTTCGAGACCCGCCTCTGCCACTTCCTGGCAGAGTGTTACCTTGAGTGTGTGACTTCTGTTTCCCAGCTCCTGCCCCAGCCCCAGGCTCACTTTCTCACCTGTAAAATGAGGATACATAATACCATTTTATTGTTTTCTTTTTTTTTTTTTTTTTAATTTTTTTTTTTCAACGTTTTTTATTTATTTTTGGGACAGAGAGACAGAGCATGAACGGGGGAGGGGCAGAGAGAGAGGGAGACACAGAATCGGAAACAGGCTCCAGGCTCCGAGCCATCAGCCCAGAGCCTGACGCGGGGCTCGAACTCACTGACCGCGAGATCGTGACCTGGCTGAAGTCGGACGCTTAACCGACTGCGCCACCCAGGCGCTCCCCATTTTATTGTTTTCGAAAACGTGTGTTCAATGCCACAAGAGCCAAGCATTTTTGAACAACAGGGAAATTAAGAACCAGAGCAGCGAAAGAATTTATGTAAAGGCAAAGCGAGGATGCCTGTTTTCAAATCCTGGCTCCAACAGTCACTTTTGGGATGATCTTTCCCCACAGTCTTGTCTCCTCAGAGCCTCAGTTTTCTCATCTGTAAAAAGGTTAGCGTTAATAGTTTTCTCGCAAGACTGTTATGGGAATTTTTACTTATTTATAACAACATTTACATTTGTACGCTTGCTTTGTGCCAGGTGCTGTACCTGCCAGTTTATACCCCAACTCCTGTGAGGTAGGGATCATCATTTTCCCTTGCACAAACAGGAGAACAGAGGCACAGAAAGACAAAGTAGTGAGTCCAAGATCACACATCTAAGTTGTGTAGATTTGAATTCAGGCCTACTTAACCTAAAGCCTGGACTTTGGTTGCCTACAGGGCAATATAACTTGTTTAAGGCTGTGGGTGTTGGAGAAAGAGCCAGAAGTTGAGTATTTCCTCTAAATCAGATCATATCTTCCTCTGCTCAGAACCCTCCCTATCCCACTTAGGGTAAAAGCTGTAGTCTTTACTGTGCCTCACGATGCCCTAAGTGATCCGGCTCTGGTTACATCCCAGACCGGCTCTCCTCTGTCTTTCCCCCTCACTCACTATGCCCATCAGCCTCTTTGCTATTTCACTGAGATATTTTCCACCACGGGGCCTTTGCACTGGTTGTTCTCTCTTCCTGGAATGTTCTTCCCTCACATATTCCGATAGCTCCCTCCCACACCTCTTTCAGGTCTTTGTTCAAATGCTACCTCCTCAGCTACCTCCTCAGCGAGGTCTTCCCTGACCACCCTGTTTAAATTCAAAATTTTCTCTCCACTCCCTGCCTCCCTTCCCTGGTTTATTTTTCTCCTTAACACGTATCACCTTACTAAATATACTTACTTATTTTGTTTATTGTCCCCTCATTGGAAGCCAGCACCCGGAGGGCAAATAGTTTTTCCTGGACTCTTCCTTTTGTGGCCCCTAGAAAAGTACATGATAAGTGTTTAAGAGAAATTTTGGAAAGAATGACTTTTCCATAAGAAGTTTCTCTCATGTATAGAGCTTTTGTTCCGTACCAGGTCCTGTGCCAACCTCATTACAGACGCTATTTCACTGCATCTCTTTCTCTAACACAGAGCAAGAGAGGATGCTACAGCCCCATTTGACAGATGGAACCCTGAGGCTGAGAAATCGGCCAGCCTCTAGCTGGTCTTTGCTGGTCACCGCCAGGCTATTTGATATGACCCCGTAAATGTGAACCATGTGGCACCGGACTTCACACTATCAGCCACAGTCCTGTGGCTATTGTCATAGGTGCTTTTTATATATTTTTGCCCCCAAGGGTGAGCTGTCACCCAGCTCCTGAGTCAGACCCTTACGTCTGGAAGGTGATGGGGGTGTTTTGTCTTGAAAATGAGTCATCTGGGGGTGGGGCATCGGGCACAGGCCCAGGGCTCTAAAATGAGTCATCTCTTCACAGACCAGTGAAAAATCATAGCAGGATCCCCCTAACAAATCATATAGGCTGGGAAGATGAAGTCCAGAAAGAGGGCTCACATAGCACAGGCACAGAGACAGGGAGGTCTGATTCCCGACAAGAGGGGTTAGAGAGTGGGAGGGGAGGGTTCTGAGAGGGAAGAGTCACATCGCTCCTTCTCCCAGCCGTGGGAGAGATGCCCCAGCCAGCTGCTTCTATTCCAGACTGTGAGGAGGGGTGAGTCAGCCTGTTGGGGGGGGGGACAGGCTTTAAGCCTGCCTGTATCCCCAACCCCACCCCCCAACACACACCCAGATGGACTGGAAGCTGGTTTTCTGGGATGCCAGGGCTCCTGACTCAGCACTGGGAATCTTGGCTGAGTGTGTTCTGGGAAATGTCAGGCCTACAGGAAACAGAGGGCCCCCACTCACACCATCCCGCAGGTGGGCGGGGAGTGAAGAGAGCAGGGTGTATGAGAGAACAGGGGCCCAGTGTGCAAGGGGCTGAGCATGAGCGGGTTTATGTACACAGGAGAGTTGAGAGTATGAGAGAGAGACAGTTGGCAAGCAAGGCATGGGGTTTATCTGTGCAAAGGAAGAGGCTGGGTGCCAGGTTGTGGGTGTTTGAAGCAGAGGCAAAGTGGAGGGGCTCCCAGGGCAAGGGAAATGTTTGCTGGGAAGACGTGTTCAAAGGAGACATCCAGCCTGCTAGGGGCAAAAATAAGAAGGGACATTGGCAAGATGTTCGTGCAGAGCAGAGATGCGGAGTTTGTAAAGGATGTTTGCAAAAAAGACGGTGTGGGGAAGAGAAAGGTCTGCCAAGCACACAGCACTCAGGTGAGCGGAAGAGCACGAAACGGCACGTGCGCGTTCCTGCGGTGCAGCGACAATCCCCAGCAGGCCCCAACGCCCACCCTTAGGCCCCGCCCCTCACGCACAGCGGGGTGTTCTACGTGCCAGTCAGTGAGTTGCTGCTCCGCCATTGGCTAGCTGGCCGGAGTGGGCGGGCGTGCGGAGATTCCCGGAAGCGCAAGAGGCCCCGGCGCGTAGTGGACCCGGATCCAAGGAACAGTGGGTGCTTAGCAACGGGGGGAGGTGCCCAGTAATGGACGGGGGTGGGGGGCAGGAATTGTGAGTGCCTAGCAACAGAGAGGAAGGCGGTGCCTAGCAAGAGGGGGGCTCAGAGGAGTGGAGAGGTAGCCCTGGAGGATCTGTGGGTGTCTAGCAACCGGGGAGGACCCTAGCAACGGCGGGGAGTGGGACGGGGCGAAAGTGGGTTTTCGGAGGTGCGCAGGAAGAGCTATGGGTTCCTAGCAACCAGAGAGGGAACCAGGAGAAATTCGGGGAATTATTGACAGGAGAGGAAATCTTTGGTGGGTGGGACTATTAGGGTGGACACAGAGGAATGTGAAGGCTTGGCAAAGACAAGGCAAAGCAAGGAGGGCAGTGCCAACTCCTACCCGAATAATCCCTCCTGTTCTCCCCCAGGCGATGCGGCTGGAGGTGGGGGGCTTACTGCGGGGGACTTGTGGTCAACTGGGCCGGACTGTTGGTCTGCCTTGTGGGGCCCTGGGGCCTGGGCCCCACTGGTGGGTAAGAGACTGGGGGCGGGGGGGAGGGGGGGGGATGTTCCTAGGCGGAAGAGGCTGAGGGAAGCCTTAGGGGGTAAAATAACAGGGAGGGGTCCAAAAGGGCCAGGAACCCGTGTCCTCCACTCCTTACCAATATCCACTTTTCTTGCAGGGGCCATGTGGGGGTTCTTGGGCCCAAATGTTCCATAAGGATGGGCCTAGCAGAGGCCTGGGTGAGGAGGACATTCGCAGGGCACGGGAGACTCGTATCAGGAAGACACCCCGGCCCCAGGTATCATTGTCTCCCACCTACCCAGCAACACCCCTTGAAGGCAGCTGGCCTCCCAAGCTTGGGGAAGGGTATGGCGGCAGGTTGGTTGGACTCCCTGGGCACCTTCCCACCCTCAGACTTTCTCCCCATTTCCCAGCTGAGCGACCGCTCTCGAGAACGCAAGGTGCCCGCTTCCCGCATCAGCCGCTTGGCCAACTTTGGGGGTAGGTGTGACTGTGGGAAATTGTGACCTAGAACAGAGGAGGCCACATTTATAGAATGAAGTAAGGGAGAGGGTGAATCAGAGACAGGAAGAGGAGTAAGAGATGGAAAGAGAAGGAAGGCAAACGCTTGCAAAACTAAGAGAAATAGAAAGGAAGGTAACATTTATTGAGAGCTTGAATGTGCAAGGCCCCATGTGCACTCGATCTCTGCACAGAAGTGATGAGTGTTAGTTTCCATTCTGTAGATGAGGAAATGGAGGCTGAGGGAAGAGAAGTGACTTGACCCTATGTTATACAGCAGGATTGTTCAAACTTCAGGTCACGATCTGCATGAAATAATTCAATGGATTGCAGCCAGCATCCAAAAGAATAGAATGGAATATGTGGGTGCACATGTAAAGGAAATTTTCGTTTCATGAAACATTACATATATTGTATATATAACATACATTTATATTATATTACATACGTATCATGTATCTATTTATATACATACCATATATATGTATGTATGTATACGTATCTACTGTTATAATGCAGGTGTCTTCTTTAGTATGGATGATGGTTCAAGTTTTAAAGATACTGATTCACAGTCTAAAGAGGGAGTCAAATGCACTGGTTAGAGCTTTGATTTCAGGCTCAAGGTTCAAGGGGTTGATTCTGCTACATCCTTGCTTTGTAACTCTGGACGGGTTACTTAACTTCTCTGAGACTCGATTTCCTTTTCTGTAAAATGGAAGTTTTTCTGTGAAACTTATCTCACGCAGGTGTGAGGACAAGATGAGGCAATGCATATAAGGTGCTAGGAATGGTTCCTGGCAGGTAGCAAGTGCTCAGAAAATGCCAGTTGCAATTATTTACAGAAATGGGGATAGTGCAAGAGGCAGATAGACTCAAGATGCCTTTAGGGACAAGGAGACAGAGGAGGCAGAGGAAATCAAAGGCTGAGAGATAACATCAAAAGGAGGGACAGAGAGAAAGAGGCCAAAACAAATGTACCATGTGGAGGTACATGTGGAGGGGGAGAGATGGAGAAAAACCAACTTAGACAAGGAGAGGCACGAAGAAGATGAAGTGTGGACAGAGAAACGGGATCATAGGAAGACAGAGAGACTCAGGGGGATCATTTGGGGGCCTTCTTACTCTTGGCTGCACACTAGAATCATCCAGGATGCTTAAAAAATATATATGAGGGCACCTGGGTGGCTCAGTCAGTTAGGTGTCAGCTCAGGTGTTCAGCTCAGGTCACGATCGCATGGTTTGTGAGTTTGAGCCCCGCGTCAGGCTCTGAGCTGACAGCTGGGAACCTGGAGCCTGCTTTGGATTCTCTGTCTCCCTCTTTTTTGCCCCTCCTCCACTTGCACTCTGTCTCTCTGCCTCTCTCAAAAATAAATAAAGCATTTTTAAACTATGTGTGTGTATATACACACACACACACACACACACACACATACATGAATTCCAAGGATCATCTCAGGCCATGATAATGGGCATTGTATTTGCCAAAACTCCTCACGTGACTGAGATGTGCAGCCAGGGGTGAGAACTGCTGACCCCGTAGATAGACATGGAGAGAGGGGTAGGGAAAGAGGCAGCTGTACCTTGAAGGGAACCCCAGGCAGGGAGAGAGTAGGTAAGAGACTGAGTTGGGGACAAAGACAGACAAAGAGTTGCCAACAGAAAGCTGGGAGACAGCTTGCTTAGGGAGAGGCTGAGCACAGACAGGGGATCGGGGGAGAAGCCCGGGGCAAGCAGGTACCCAACCTTCTCTCTTACTCCCCAGGACTGGCTGTCGGCCTGGGATTGGGAGTGCTGGCTGAGGTGGCCAAGAAGTCCCTGCCAGGAGGACATCTACCATCAGGTGAGTGAGCCAACTGCCTGGTTCAGACCTTGACCTTGCTATGTGACCTGGCACAAGGGGCTTCACCTCTCTGAGCCCCGGTTTCCTCCTCTGGACAATGGATGATGTCAATGATGATGATGTACCCACCTCTTCGGGTCATTGTGAAGACGCTTTCAGGGTCATGATGGGGAGAAGTATATCATGTGAGAAAAATAGGAGTGTCAGGGGGTCTGTGGTCAACAGAGATAGAAAGAGAGGTGTTGAAATTAGCCCTGGTGGCTAAGATTCCACCAACAAATCAATGTCTGGAAACAAAAATGGGGGTAGATGTTCTGGATTAAAAAGGGACTAAGGCCACAGTAACTGACAAATGAAATGTGTGACCCATAATTGCATGTCAGTTTGAGAAAAGTTACTATCGAAGACTTTTGGGGACAAATGGGAAAATCTGAATAGAGGTATTAGAGATATTAGAGAATTAGTGTTCATTTTCTTAGGCGTGATTATGACACTGTGATTGTGTAGGGGAATATCCTTACTTTTAGCACAGGTTGAGTGCAGCTACATGTAAATGGTCTGCAAAACTGAGTGTTTGGGCACACACACACACACACACACACACACACACAGATAAATTATGCAGGTGAGGCAGAACGTGAAAAGTTTGAATCGGGTGTGCAGGTGTCCATTATACTGTGTGTGCAACTTTTCTGTTCATTTGGATTTTTTTCAAAATAAAAAGTCGTGTATGAGTGGAGGATTAGGCTTTAGGTAAGGCCATACTGAGTCTACACGCTGTTCTGCCACTTCTGTGCTGTGTGACCCAGGGCCAGGCACTGTACCTCTCTGAATGTCTTGCTTCCTCACCTTGAAAATGAAGGCATTGGTAGTTGTCTGGTTTTTTTTTTTCCTTAATGTTTATTTTTCATTTGTGAGAGAGAGGGGCGGGGGGGGGGGGGTGGGGAGAGAGAAAGAGAGAGAGCATGCAAGAGTGGGGAAGGGGCAGAGAGAGAGAGAGAGAGAGAGGGAGACAGAGAATCCAAAGCAGGCTCCAGGCTCTAAGCTGTCAGCACAGAGCCTGATGCAAGGCTTGAACCCATGAACCATAAGATCATGACCTGAGCTGAGGTTGGACGCTTAACTGACTGAGCCACCCAGGCGCCCCAAGGCATTGGTAGTTCTTACTTCCTGGGCTAATTGTGGGGACTGAGCCAGAGAATCTACAGACACACTTGGAATTCTGCCTGGCACAGGGCAAGCCCTAGCTAGGGAAAGAGCTCAGTACATTTTTTTATCAAATAAATAAAAGCTTAATATATGCTTTATTGGGGTGCCTGGGTGGCTCAGTTGGTTGAGCGTCTGGCTTCAGCTTAAGCTATGATCTCACAGCTTGTGAGTTCGAGCCCTGCCTCGGGCTTTGTGCTGACAGCTCAGAGCCCGGAGCCTGCTTCGGATTCTGTGTCTCCCTGTCTCTCTGCCCCTCCCCTGCTCATGGTCTGTCTCTCTCTCTCCTTCAAAATAAATAAACATTAATTTAAAAAAATGAATAAATAAATGCTTTATTGAGTAATCATATAATTTCTATGTGGAGCTGTGCATGTATCCTAAGCGCGAAGCTTGGTTCATTTTCACAAAGTGGATACATCTGCTTCCGCAGAGCAAGAAACCCTAAGGCAGCAGTTCTCAAACTTTTTGGTCTCAGGAGTCTGCACACCCTTACAATTTAGGAATAGATCAACATAACGTGTTATATTCATACAATGGGATATGATTCGACTGTAAAAAGGAATGAAGTACTGATCCATGCTACGATGTGAATGAATCTTAAAACTATCTTAAGTGAAAGAAGCCAGACACAACAGATCACATATTGTGTGAGTCCATCCATATGAAATGTACAGAATAAGTAAATCCATAGAGACAGCAAATTGATGGTTTCCAGGGGCTCAGAGGGAGGCGGTTGGGAGAAATGCCGGGGGGGGGGGGCGGTGACTGCTAATAGGTATGGGGTTTCTCTTTGGAGTGTGAAAATGTTCCAAAATTGCTTGTGGTAATAGTTGTACAGCTCTGAATATATTAGAAGCCATTGAACTGTATACCTTAAAGAGGTGAATTGCACGGTTGGTGAATTATATCTCAATCTGTTAAAAAAATAGAATGAGGACCCCAAAGACCCTTTTATGGATTATATTTTTGCGTTGTATTTATGGGTATTTACTGCATTAGAGATTAAAACAGAACATTTTAAAACACAAGAATACACACACACATTCCATCAGCTGTCAGAACAATGGCATCGGGGCTCCTGGGTGGCTCAGCAAATTAAGCGTCCAACTCTTGATTTCAGCTCGGGTCATGATCTCACAGTCGTGAGATTGAGCCCCACGTCAGGCTCCACACTATGTGTGGAGCCTCCTTGAGATTCTCTCTCTCTCTCTCTCTCTCTCTCTCTCCCTCTGTCCCTCTCTCCTGCTTGTGCTCTCTCTCTCTCTCTTAAAAAAAAAATGGCATTGGGGCGCCTGGGTGGCTCAGTCATGATCCAGCTCAGGTCATGATCTCACAGCCCTGCATCGGGCTCTGTGCTGACAGCTCAGAGCCTGGAGCCTGTTTCAGATTCTGTGTCTCCCTCTTTTTCTCTGACCCTCCCCTGTTCATGCTGTCTCTCTCTCTGTCTCAAAAATAAATAAATGTTAAAAAAAAAATTACAAAAAAAAAAATGGCATCATCACAGGTCATGGAGGTTCTGGAAAACTCCACCGAACACTTATGGGAGAATGAGAATAAAAAGGGGCAAATAACATTAATATCATTATGAAAGTAGTTTTGATCTCACAGAGCCTCCTTGAAGCGTCTCAGGGGCCCTCAGGGTTTCTAGAACCACACTTCGAGAATCACTTCCTCTCATTCTCTGGAAGCTCCTATCTGCCCGCTCTTGGCCACTTCTCCTTCCAGGGGAAACCACCCTCTTGGCTTCTGACCCCCAAGATTACTTTTGACTGTTTTTGCTTTTTACACCAACGGAATCGGACAATGTATTCTCACATGTGTCTGGCCGCTTTGGCTCAACGTTCTGTTGGAGGGATGCCTCTGGGTCACTGTGAGTTGACACAGGCTGTTCATTCAATGCCGTAGGAGTCACTTTGTGACTGTTTCCAACATGCCTTTGCTCATGCAATGGACTGTCGCTTGGCTTGTTTCCGGTGGGGGACTGTTCTGAGGAGTGCTCTTTGGGAACCTTCTAGGACTCTCCGGACGCACACATGCATTTGTCTTGGGTACATACCCAGGAGAGAAGTTACACCAGGTATAGGTGTATGCTCTACTGGAAACTTCCCAGAGGGCCCGTGCCATGACACTCGTCAGCAGTGTGGGTGTTTAGGCTGCTCCTCGTCCCTGCCAACACTTGGCATTGCCTTTTTCATTTTAGCCATTCTGGGGATTATGCAGTAGTGCTACAATGATTATTTTTGTGCTTGTGACACAAATGATTATTCTCTGCCCCACAGAGAGCGGCACCCGGCCAGGCTCCAGTCCCTTCCTGTCAGAGGCCAATGCCGAGCGGATCGTGCAGACCTTGTGTACAGTTCGGGGGGCCGCCCTCAAGGTTGGCCAAATGCTCAGCATCCAGGGTACAGCGTGAGCCTCAACTCCTGACCCTTGACCTCACGTCTCCCCCACCCCCACACACCAACAAGCACCAACTTCAGATACTCCCACGGGGGCCCCTCCCTCGCCTCCTCCCTCACTGCTTCCCCTTGTCCCCTGTCTCCCAAGACAACAGCTTCATCAGCCCCCAGCTTCAGCGCATCTTCGAGCGGGTCCGCCAGAGCGCCGACTTCATGCCCCGCTGGCAGATGCTGGTGAGTGCCCGGTCGGGGAGGGCTGGTGAGGGAGGCATGCTCCACCCGCCTGACCCTCCTGGCTTCATGGCTCTACTCCTTGACTGACTCTGAGCCTCATTTTCTCTGTCTGTAAAACGGGGACCACTAAAACACGTCTCAGAGGATCGCTGAGATGACTAAATGAGAGAGTGGTGCAGGGCGCTTGGTCCAGTCCCTGGCAGGCTCAGGGCTCTGTCACGGCTCCTAAAGAGGCAGGGATGTGCCGTGGTTGGGGGCCAGACTTTGTGAGTTCAAATCCTGGCTCTGCCATGTACCGCCTGTGTGATCTCAGACATGTGGCCTGACCTCTCTGTGCCTCAGTTACCTCATCTGTGAAATGGCGGTGGTGATGGCAACCCCCACATCATAGGGTTACATAAATCAGTATAGGTAAAGCACTTAGAAAGGGCCCCTGGCACACGGTAAGTGACATGCCAGTTCTAACTGTTATTAGTACTGGTTTTTTAATTAAAGGCGATCATGTCTGTAAATAGGTTGGCACAGTGCCTGGCACTGAGTAAGTGCCCAAGACACGAGCTGTTCTTCTAATAACTGGCTAAGGGTGTGGAATCTGGATCCAGCTGCCTCCCTTCCTTCTGATCTCTGTTCTGCTCACTCACCACGTGACCCTGGGTATTACTGCCCCTCTCCGAGCCACTCTGGATAGGACCCGGCTCACAGGAAGCCCTCTGTAAATTTTAGCTCTTTTATTTTTCTTTAAGTTTATTTATTATTATTTTCATTTTTTTAATTAAAAAAATTTTTTTTAATGTTTATTTATTGTTGAGAGAGAGAGACAGAGCATGAGTAGGGGAAGGGCAGAGAGAGAGGGAGACACAGAATCCGAAGAAGGCTCTGGGCTCGGAGCTGTCCGTAGAGCCTGACACAGGGCTCGAACTCATGAACTGCAAGATCCGAAGTAGGATGCTCAGCCAACTAAGCCACCCAGGTGCCCCTTTAAGGTTTTATTTATTTTTGAGAGAGAGACAGAGCATGAGTGGGAGAGGGGCAGAGAGAGGGAGACACAGAATCGAGCTGTCAGCACAGAGCCTGATGTAGAGCTCGAACCCATGAATTGCAGGATCATGGCCTGAGCCGAAGTTGGCCGCTTACCGACTGAGCCACCCAGGCACCCCTATTTATTTATTTTTGAGAGGGAGGGAGGGAAGGAGGGAGGGAGAGAGAGAGAAGAGAGAGAGAAGAGAGCACAAGCTGGGGAGGGGGAGAGAGAGAAAGAGAGGATCCCAAGCAGGCTCCGCACTGACAGCCTCCTATGCAGGGCTCAAACTCACAAACCGTGAGATCCTGATCTGAGCCGAAACCAAGAGTCAGATGCTTAACTGTCTGAGCCACCCAGGTGCCCCTTAGTTCTTTGTCACGTTATGTTTTTCTTTTATCTTTGAGAGAGACAGAGTGCAAGCAGGGGAAGGGCAGAGAGAGAGGAAGACACAGAATCTGAAGCAGGCTCCAGGCTCTGAGCTGTCGGCACACAGCCCAACATGGGGCTCGAACTCACAAGCCATGAGATCATGACCTGAGCCGAAGTCCGACACTCAACCGACTGAGCCATCCAGGCGCCCCTTCTTCTTTATCACATTAACCTTGAGTTGATGATACAATATAGGAGTATAATGAAGGATTATTATCAGTCTTGACTTTACATAATAGCAATCCCCACAATAGCCCACATGGCCTCAGGAGTACAGGTTCAGGCCGGGTCTCTCGGTCTGCCAGCACCTGGCTTGTCACCTTTGCCAAAAGACTTAGCCTTGGTTTCCTCATCTGTAAAGATGGGTAGTAGCCAGGAGCTTAGCCTAGAGGCCAGCATGGGGTGAACGGGATTATTAACACATAAAGCGCTCAGCACAGAGTGAACTCCTTTGCCCACAACAGTGATGATGGTTGTTTCTTTTGGCCACTGTCCCCAGAGAGTTCTCGAAGAGGAGCTGGGCAGGGACTGGCAGGCCAAGGTGGCCTCTTTGGAGGAGGTGCCCTTTGCTGCTGCCTCTATCGGGCAGGTGCACCAGGGCATGCTGAGGGATGGGACAGAGGTGGCCGTGAAGATCCAGGTGAGGAGACAGGCAGGGCAGGGGTGGGCACCCCGCTGTCCCGGAGGAGTGACTCCCGCTCTCCGTCCCTCCCTGCTCCTGCTCGCAGTACCCAGGCGTTGCCCAGAGCATCCAGAGTGATATCCAGAACCTGCTGGCAGTGCTGAAGATGAGTGTGGCCCTGCCTGAGGGTGAGGCGGCGCTCCAGCCCTGGCTGCGGCGGGGAGAGAGTGGGGCTCGGGGCAGGGTGTGAGTGTGGGCGAATGTGTAAGTCCACGCGTTTGAGACAGAAGGGACACCAAGGCAGGGAGAGCCCAGAGAACCTGAGTGTGTGAGAAGAAGACGAACTTAGAGATTCTGACACAACCAGAGACAGAAGCCTATGCTGAAAGAAACAGACACACAGGGTGCCCAGAGAGGGACTGGAGGTCTGGAAAAGAGCCACAGTAGCAGGAAGGGAGGTCTGGAAAAGAGCCACAGAAGCAGGACCTCTTGCGCGCGTGCATGTGTGTGTGTGTGTGTGTGTGAGAGAGAGAGAGAGAGAGAGAGTCCTGGACACAAGATTTCGAGGCCGTGAGAACGGTGTGAGAGGCTATGAAAAAGAGAGAGTAGGTGGTGTGTGTGACCATAGAAGAGATGCCTGGGGACTGGTACACAAGCCTGTGGGAGAGGCCCCAGGAGAGACTGCAGAAGAGGCCCGTGTGAGGGCCAGACGGCAGGTGTGTGGACAGACGACGTGGTAAAAGGCATGGAGCAGAAGGTATGAGGGGCTTCGAGAGACAAACGGACAGCGAGAGAAAACGTCCCTGAGTGGAAGCCTGGGGGTGGCTGTCATGGCGGGGACAGGCCATGGCCTGCCCTGGCTGACACGGCTGCCCCCTCAGGCCTGTTTGCTGAGCAAAGCCTGCAGGCCTTGCAGCAGGAGCTGGCCTGGGAGTGTGACTACCGCCGTGAGGCGGCTTGTGCCCAGAACTTCAGGTGAGCTGAGCCCCCTGCGTCCCTGCCGCCCCCCACCCTCCCCCCCAGCCCCGGGACCCCTTGCTTCCCTCCCAGGAGGAGAGGGAAATGGATATCCCCACCCCCCAGCCGCTGGCAGCTGGAACCCTGGGGTGGGACCTGCAAACTCTTTATTCTCTTCACTTGCTCATCCATCTCTCCCTCACCCCTGCCTTGATTTACCCCCTGGTCCTCTGGGAGCTTGGGCACGCCACTTCCTCTCTCTGTCGCTTTTCTCATCTGTCGAATGGGACACATAACCACATGGAGTCAGGAGGAAGAAGGACTTGTCGACAGGCACTTAGTCATGCCACGAGATACCGTCATTCCACTGGACAAAGAATAAGCAGTCTGACAGTGATGCTGGTGAGAGAGGACAGGGCTCCAGGCCAACCCTTACATACCGTGGGCAGGGAGAGAAATTGAGATAAGCATTCAGTTTGGCATCATCAAGGCTCAATATTCCCATACAACCCCGTAATTGCCCTCCTTGCTAAATAAATGCTCCAGGGCCCCTTGGGCTGGTGTATGCCATCAGCCTTTTCCAGAATGCTCAGAGCAGCAATAGCCCCAAAGTGGTCACAACCCAAATCTACGAAGTTCATCTAGCAGGGTAGATAAATAAATGAAGGCATAATCCATCAGCGGAATATCACACAGCAGCGAAAATCAATGAACCAGCTACGGGGAACCATGTGGTGGTATCTTAGAAGCATCGTGATGTGCAGCAGTTAAAATACATTCGGTGAGACCCTCCACAGCATGGCCCACGGGTTTATTGAGCCAAGGTCTGTAGATACGGAGCAAGAGAAGGGGCAGTAGAAGACAGTGACTAGGGGCATGGGCCCTGGGCTCGGATGTGGGATTCAGTCCCAGGTCAGCCCTTAGCAGCCCGGGTGGCTGAAATCTGCATGCTTGGGACAGCATCCTCCTCATAGGGGAGTGAAGGAAAAAGGGGATTGTGCTTTAATCAGCCCAGCAGGAGTGGCTCAAATACCGGAGATTTTATAACAGGGACAAAAATACAAGTGTCAAAGTGGGGCCTTGAAGAGGACAGGATGAAGTGGGCTGGGTGAGAGCACTCGTCTGTGAGATCTGGAAGCCCCCTTCTCAGTACCCTTAGAATAAAACCCACATCATTCCCCTGGCTTTCACGACCTCCTTGCCCCCCTGAACCACCCCCTGCCCAGCCCTCCCACTGGTCCCAAGCACAAGTCTTGCTCATAATCTTTGCCTCCCAAATCTTACGTTGACACACTTACCTCAGTCGATTATGCAGTCCCGTCCCTTCCCTTCCCTTCTGTCCCAGGCAGTTGTTGGCAGGTGACCCTTTCTTCCGAGTGCCAGCTGTGATTGAGGAGCTGTGCACAACGCGGGTGCTGGGCATGGAACTGGCTGGAGGGGTCCCCCTGGACCAGTGCCAGGGCTTAAGCCAGGACATCCGGAACCAGGTATGTGGTCTTGAGGGGACAGTAGGGAGGGCACTGCCCCAGGTCAGTGCTGGCAGGGCTGGCTAGACACGTAGTCCTCCCTCTCCGGTCAGAAAGAGCTTTACAGGGGCCGACTCCGTGATGTCTGTTACTCCTCCCCACTCCAGATCTGCTTCCAGCTCCTGAGGCTGTGTCTGCGGGAGCTGTTTGAATTCCGATTCATGCAGACGGACCCCAACTGGGCCAACTTCCTGTACGATGCCTCCAGCCACCAGGTTGGTTCCCTAGGATGTGTATCAGGGTCCATGAGCTGCTGTAACACATAGTTCCCGATCATTTCAGTAGCTCAACACAATAGTAGTTATTACCCACATAACAGGCTGGAGTGGCCGTCCTCCGCACGGTGGTTCAGGGACCCAGGCACCTTCCCTTCTGTGATTGTGCCATGCCCTTAGGCCTTGCCATGCTCTCCTTCCAGTGAAAGGGGAAAGAGAAGTTAAGAGGGTAGCACCCTGCCTAACTGCTTTGGCCAGACGTGGCCCATCATTCCCTATACCATTCCATTGATAAGAACTGGTCACACAGCCTGTCTAGGTGCAAGGGCTGCTGGGAAACGGAATCTCCGCGAGGCAGTGGTTGCCTAGTGGCACCGCTTACGGAAGGCTGTTCATCATTGCCACGCTTGTCATTCACTTAGAACGCGCCAAGCGTCTACTGCCTCTTGACAGTGATGCCAAGACAACTCTGATCCTTGCCCTTCTCAGAGTTCCCAGAACAGCAGAGGGACCCGTGACCAGACAGTGATGACTGAGTAGTCAGTACCACGATGGGGAAACGTGGGCCAGAGTGGCAGTGAAGGGGAAGCACAGGGGGCTGGGGGAAGCCAGGGAAAGTGGCTGACTCAGCACGGCGTAGGCCAGGTCAAGGAAGTTTTCTCAAAGGCAGTGCCATTCAAGCTGACACCAGAAGGATGAGAAGGGGAGGGCCACCTGAAGAGCAGCGAAGAGTGTTCCTAGCAGGGGACACAGGGTGGCCGAGGGTCTGGACTGAAAGACTTAGCGTGCCTGGCTGCCAGATGGCTTTCCAAAGTCATCTGTACCCATTCTGTCCCCAGAGGGATCTTTCTAAAAACAAATCTGGCCAAGCTGTCCCTTCTGCAGCTCGCCAGCCGCCTCAAGATCAAGTCTGAGCCTTCTGCTGAGTGTGATGTGGCCCCACTGAGTCTCCAGCCTCAGTCCCCTGACACCTCCTCCCCCCCCAAGTGCACAGATACCCTGTATCCCTCCTAGGCTCAAACTGCTTGGAAGTATTTTTCTAACTGCAGGTAAGGGGGTGTGATAGGAGTCCTGACATCAGTTTACTGGGTCTCAACATCTTTTTTTATTTTTATTTTTTGAGAGAGAGAGAGAGTGAAGAGAGAGAGAACAAGTGGGGGAGGGGCAGAGAGAGGGGGAAAGAGAAAATTGCAAGCAGGCTCCACGCCCAGTGTAGAGCCCAACATAGGGCTCGATCCTACAACTGTGAGATCATGACCTGAGCTGAAATCCAGAATTGGATGCTGAGCCACCCAGGTGCCCCTAACAGCATTTTTTATTTTAAAGCCATAGAGTAGAGAATATCAGTGTGTCGCAGATGGGAGGGATCCAGAGTATTTCAGGATGCTTTTGTTTGACCTTATATTTGTGTGTGCATGGGCACTGGTGTCCAGTATGATCTGTATTTCTTACTGTGGGTTGTGATCAATAGTGTGAACCCTGCTGCCCTAAAGAAACTCTTACACATGTGTCCACGGGGCACTGTTTTTAATAGCCAGACCCAGAAGTAACCATGGTGTCCATCAGCCAGCTAAACGCCTTGTGATAGATTCACACAACGAAGTCCTTACACAGTAGTGAAAAAAAATGAATGAGCTCGAGCTGCACATAGCAACGGGGATAAATTGCAAAACCATGCTGGGCACAAAGAATAAGCTGCAGGACACCTATCATAAATGCCCTTTGTATGAAGTTTTCTTAAATGTTGATTTATTTATTTTGAGAGAAAGAGTGAGAAGGGGAGAGGCAGAGAGAGAGAGAATCCCAAGCAGGCTCTGCACTGACAGTGCAGAGCTGGACACAGGCCTCGAACTCACAAACTGTGAGATCATAACCTGAGCCAAAACCAAGAGTTGGACACTTAACCGACTGAGCCACCCAGGTGCCCCCAGTAGGAAGGAAGTTTTAAAACACACGAAGCATTACTATTTATTGCTCACACATGCCCGAATATGTAGAGAATATAGAAATTCACACATGGGAATTTCAGGAAATGATAATATAGTAATAATAACTTTAGGAAAGTGGTGGCCCTGGAGGAGAGGATGGGGACAGGACAGGCTGGGGGCCGTGGGAGGTATTTAATATTTTAAACCGGGTGGTGGGATTTGTGGGTGTTCATTTCACTTTTCTACGTATTTTATTCTTTAGATTTCTTTCTATGCCGAAAACCTGTTATTATAAAAATAAGTAGGACCAGAAATATAAAAGCCATGTCCCTTCAGGTTTTATGCAGGGGTGGATGGGAAGTGTGGGCCCAAAGCCAGGAACCCAGGGAGGCAGCCAGGCCGGGACTCTTGAGAGGAGAGGCAGGGTGTGGGAAGGGACCCGGGTGCCCCACCCCCCACCATGGACAGTGGGGGTGGGGGGTGGACTCCCAGCATCCCTTTTACCATCTCCCATTCCCAGGTGACCCTGCTGGACTTTGGTGCAAGCCGGGAATTTGGGACTGAATTCACAGACCATTACATCGAGGTGAGTCCCCCCAACTCTGGGGTCTTTGAAGGGCCAAGCCTTAAGCCCACTACTGAGGTGAGGGGGAGAAGGAGCAGTATCATGTCTGGAGTTAAGAAATCAAAAGTAATAGTAACAGTTAACAAATACCAAGCCCTTAATATGATGTCAGGCACTGCTTTAGGTGCTATACATGTGACACCTGATCTAAACCATAGTGTGTGGGGGCGGGACCATTTTTAGTCTCACTTTACAGAGGAAGTTACTGGAGCTCAAAGAAGTTAGGGATCCAGACTCAGGGAGCCTAGGTCCAGAGCCCGGGCTCCCAAACCTTGACCAGCCCCTTTCTAAGAGGCCCACAGTGGCCATCCTGCCACCTCCCCACACCCCAGGCTGTCCCAGGCCTTAGTGTTCAGCCTTACACTCAGATACCTCCCTGGCAGGCTGCTTGTGGGGGCGGGGGGCACAGCTCTCCTCAGGAAGCGTTTCCTCACTTCTGCTGCCCGTCCTTCCCACCCACTTACTGGTGGCGTCTCGTTGCCTCCAAGGCATCTCATTTATTTGTTGAGATTAGCCATTTGACCTGGGTCTTCTATTCATTTACTCATCAATCCAAATATCCTCTGACAATTCCCCCTGTACCCAGCCCTCTTCTGGGCCCACGGACAACAGCGACCAATCCAACCTACTGTCCACCTTCACAGAGCTCACAGACCAGGAGGGAACAGACAGTAAGGACCCAGAGTGGTCAGGGCTGGAATGGGGAAGCACGGGAGACTGTAGGACCCCAGAGGGGGAGGCTGGGCCAGCCTAGGGGGTCAGGGAGAGCTTCCTGGAGGAGAAGGCCTCAGAGAAGAAACCTGAAGGATGAGGAGGCCAGTCAAGAAGAGGCAAAGAGGGTATTCCAGACTGATAACATAAAAAGGCCAAGAGGAGAGAAGGGATATTCCCGTTAGAGCAGCGCTTCTCAAACTTTAGTGTATATGAGAACCCCACAGTCCCCACGACCAGCATGATCCTATTAAATGCAAATTGTGGTCTGGAGTCAGACATAAGATGCTGCATTTCTAACACACTCTCAGGTGATGTCAAAGCTTACTGGTACAGGACCACACTTTCAATAGGAAGTCCTAGAGGACCAAAAGGAAGTTCATTTCTGACTGGGCCAGCAGGTTAGGACAGAGTAGGAGCCAGCTCTGAGGCCAAATCACTCTGGGTCTGAAAAGCCATGCTTTGCAGCTTGAACTTTAATCCAGGTACCGTGGGGACCTATGGAAGGGATTTGAGCAGGGAAGCACAGAGAATTAGAAAACTCCCTCAGAATAGCAGGTAGCCTGGGAGACTGGGGGCTGGGAGCCCAGGACAGGGAAGAAAGGACAAGGCCCAGGGCTCTGGCTTGGGGACTAGAGGATGATGGGGCCACTGGTGACATAAGGACAGGAAGGAGGGGCTGGTAATCCCCCCCCCACACACACACACACACATACACACAGGCCCCTTGGGCCCTCTCTCAAGGCCACTGGAGGCACAAAGCTGAGGCCTCTCTCTGTGTAGTTGGGACATCTTGTGTGTCCCCCCATTCTCCCCCAGGGCTATTGGCAAGGCTCTCCTCCAGTCTCTCCAGCCTTTTCCAGTTTAAAAAAGCCCTGTCACACCAGTCCCTGAGGACCACAGGCCTGACAGATGGCCAGACAGGCTCGGGCAGGGGGGACTGAGACAGACTAGAACTGCCACATTTAATTCCATATTCCCCTTCCTCCCGAGAAAGTGGTTCAGATTTCCACTCCTCGCCTTGCTATTCCCCCAGTCAGCCTTTGTCCTTTTCTGTGAAGTAGGGACCTTCACATGCACCTCTTAATAATGGTAGCTCATCATGGTTATGGCTCTTTCTACAGGCAGGCTCAGTGCTAAGCACCCCACAGATCCCACCTCCTTTGTCCCTGCAGCCACCCATGAGGAAGACACTTTCATCATCCCCACTTGACAGATGAGAAAGTGGAGGCCCCAGAGCAAAGCGACTTGCCCAGAGTCTCTCAGCCAGCAAGTAGCTGGGATGGAGCCCAAGCAGGCTGGCTCTGGATTCTGTCTGTCCGCGCCCTCAACCCCTGTTCTCCCCACGTGCACTCACGTCTGGCGAGGTGCCTAGCTCCGCACACTAATTTGCCAAACAAAGGTTCACCAAGGATCTCCTGAATGCCAGACCTTGTGCCACATGGGACTAAGCACAACCGGGATTCCCGTTCTCTTGGGGCTCCAAGCCCCTGTAGGAGACAGACAACTAGGCAATGACAGAGATGGCCCCATGGCAACCTCACATGCAGGTCTGGGTCATGGTCACATCCTTGTCCAGTTGAGTGTGTGGACCCACAAATAGCACTTGACATTTACTTCCCTCTGGCTGTTTCACTGTGGTAATTTCCAGGCAGGCACTATGTTCCAGGCCAGGTGGGTAGAACCCCTGACCACCCCCACCCCCAGGTTCTGGAACGGTCTTGAGGGAGATATAGATAGGGGCAAGGTGAGGAGGG
The DNA here is from genome assembly GCF_018350195.1 of Panthera tigris. Taxonomy (NCBI): domain Eukaryota; kingdom Metazoa; phylum Chordata; class Mammalia; order Carnivora; family Felidae; genus Panthera; species Panthera tigris. Next base: position 14,112,645 of record NC_056674.1, read on the forward strand.
AGCAGCTTTTAGGGGAGAGGGCTTAAGTAGACGAGAATGCAGGTGGGTACAGGGAGGGCCAGGCTTCTAGCTGGTTCATCTCCAGTTTTCAAGAGCCCTCCTTGAACTCCACTCCCTTGGCCTTTGACTTTCTGATGAACACCCATTTCCCAGGTGGTGATGGCAGCAGCCAATGGAGACAGAGACCGGGTCCTGCAGAAATCCCGGGACCTCAAATTCCTCACAGGCTTTGAAACCAAGGTTGGGAAACACTTGGGGGGCGGGGGTGGGTTGGGAGCTGCTTATCTGTACTGGGGGGGCTCTGGGGAGGAGTGGGGGAATGAGGGCTACTTGGCTACACAGAAACCCTGGGGAAACGCGCCCCATTTATCTATTCTAGAAGGAGGGAGTGGGGGACTGCTAGTGGGTACTGGGGGTGGGGAAATGGAGGCTGTTTCTCTGTTCTAGGGACTGAGGGCTACTTTTCTATTGGAGGCTCTGAGAGGAAGTAAAGAGCCATTTGGGGGAGGCCTAGAGGTTCTGGAAGGAGTGGCAGATACTTAACACTCCTCAGGGAGTAGGGGGCTTGTGTTTATACTTGAGACTATGAGGGAGATGGGTTAAGTGGGGGGCTGTATGCCACACTGCGGGTCTCTTGCTTTCCCCGTCCATAGGCATTCTCGGATGCCCATGTGGAGGCAGTGATGATCCTGGGGGAGCCCTTCGCCACCCGGGGCCCCTACGACTTTGGGGCAGGTGACACTGCCCGCCGAGTGCAGGGCCTCATCCCTGTGCTGCTGCAGCACCGGCTGCGCCCACCGCCGGAGGAGACCTATGCCCTGCACCGCAAGCTGGCAGGGGCCTTCCTGGCCTGCGCCCGCCTCCGCGCCCACATCGCCTGCCGGGACCTCTTCCAGGACACCTACCACCGCTATTGGGCCAGTCGCCAGGCCTAGCCTCTGCCTGCAGCCTCCTGACCAGAAGGGACTTGGGGTCAGACCCTTTAGATGGCCTCCATCCTGTGATTCTGGCCCCAAAGCAGGCCATCCACTGCTGTGATGCCTCCTTTCCATTCCCCTGCAAGCCTGGGGACCATCCGGTCTGATTTCCCCATCTTGCCTAGCTCCCTTCCTTGGGGCTGGGGAAACCTCCAGCTAGGGAACTCCCAACTTCACACCCCCATATCCTGATCTTCCCACTCCCGTGTGGGCACCCAGGAACTCTACGCCAGGGATTAATTTATTTTTGCCAACGTTTAAGAGCCTTAGGCCCTCTGCACCCAGTCATGCAGATCCAGACTCATCTAGATGGGGAGCCCCACACCTCTGGGTCAGGTCTCTCACGGATCTGGCCAGTGAAAGGGGAGGAGCGGTGGCTGGTGGAGGCAGCCCTCACCTTTGCTGCCCTCACCCCTCCACCAGCTGCGTTCTCCCGGGCTCCATCCTTTCTGTGTGTTGGGAGGGGGTAAGGGAGGGTGTTTGAAACTTCAGTCAGAATAAAAGTGGCTGTCCCCTTCCCGGCTCTTTTCTCTGCGCTGGGTGGCGGTGGGGGTGGGGAGGAGCTCTCAGCCAGCCTCCAGGTGCAGATGGCCAGCCCCCTCCCATCCTCTGGTCTGAAAGCCCCAGCCCTGCCTGGGCCATCTGTTGCCGGGAACCTCCTTCTACCCATTCCCTCCCACTTGCCCGCCCCCCCCTCCCGCACGTGCTGACCACCTGCTCGAAAAGGCCAAGGCAGCTGAGAAGGCCAGCCCTCCCTGTCCACGTCCTCCCCCCCCCCCCCCCCCCCCCCCCGCCCCGGCCACCTCCCAGGCCCCTCGCTCCCTCCCCTCGGCTCCCAGCAACCTCGCCTTTGCTAATGGGCCGTAATGCCCCTGCCAGCTGCTTTGCCAAACCCACAGGATTGAGTGGGAGCTGGGGTGCAGTGGCGGCCAGAACCGCGCCCAGGTCCCAGCCCCGCGCCCCCGCCCCCAAAGCCGAAGGGCTCCCGCACCAGGATGCCGGGGTCTGTTCATTCCCCCTCCCCTTCCTTGCAAAAAGTGCCTCGTCACCGCTCCTGCCCGCCCCCGCTAGGCTGGAAGAACCGTGGGGTTAGCTGGAAGATTTGGGTATGTGGGGCGGCAAAGAGCTTCCCGAAGCAACTCTTTTGCGGACGTGGAACAGAAGAGGACCGGAGGTCAAGGGTCACGGAGGGGAAGAGAGCCCACGCCAGGATGGGCCTGGGGGGAAGGTCTCTGCGAGGCTCACATGCTGCCTCAACCGGGGACTGGCCAATGGGCGTGGCGGGGCGGTGGCCGCGCTGGAGTAGGCGGGGTCATATCTGCGTGTGGGCGTGGCCTGCCGGCCAGGGGGTGGGGCTTGAGCCGGCCAGGCGCCGGGCCGGGGCGGGGTTTTTTTGCATATCCCGCAGGCGGCGGGCCAATGGGCGGGGCTGGGGCGGGGAGCCGAGGCAGGAGGGGCGCTCCCCCGCCCCCGGAACGGAATCCTCCCGGGAGCGGAGCAGGCTCGCGCGCGTGCATCCCGCACCATCCCCCGGCCCCCGGCCCCGGCCCGCGTCAGACCGCGCTGCCGCCGCCGCCGCCGCCGCCGCCGCCGCCACAGCAGCAGCAGCGCTCGGGGATCCGGGCCCAGCCGGGGCCGCGGGAGGCGGGGGCGCCCGGGCCCTGGATGTCCCGCAGCGCGGCGGCCAGCGTGAGAAGGGCGGGAGAGGGGGGACTCGGGTGGGGGGCGGCGCCGCTGCTGATGTGGCGGAGGGTGGGAGGCGGCCGCGGCGCCCGGATGGAGAGAGGGTGCCAAGACTGGGGAGGGTGGGCCTGGGTGGGGGGTCCAGAACAGGCCCCCACCAAGCCAAAGCTTGAGCGACAGGGGGTCTGGGGCACAGGCCCTCTCTTGCCAAGGCCCTGAAGATAGGGATCTTGGACGTAGACCTGCCCCTCAAAAAAACCAAGGACAGGGGGACAGATTCTAGGTACAACTCCCTGGGCAAGGTTTTGGGGATGGGGTCCAGGACACAACCCCCACATCAAGCCAAGGCCTCCAGGAGGCCATTCCAGACCAGACGCAATCCCTACCCCTCCCTCCCTGAGGTGGTCTCTGAGCACAACAACCCTCTAGGCAAGGTCTTGAGGCTGGGGTCCCTGGGAATGGCTTCCCCACCAAGCCAAGGCCTAGGGGGCATCCCAGGCACAGTCTGTACCCAGGCCTCAGAGACACCCTGGGCACAGCATCCCCCCCAATCCTTGGGCGGCGTTCCAGGAATAGACCCTTCTCAAAACAAGGTCCCTGGGCCTGGGACTCCACCCCCCACCTAGCCTGAATAAAATAGGGAAAATTTAGGCAACCCCCAAAGGCTTGGTCAAGGGTCCCTGGGGCTGCCCAGCTGCCTGGGAGTGGCCCCACCCGCAGACAATGCCCCGCCTCCCCCTCCCGGGTATGGCCCCCCAGGCTTCAGGATTCAGGCTGGGGGTGGGGGCGGCTCCCCAGGGACCCAGCACAGCCCTGTCTGTCTGCAGCGTCTGCGGTGACGGGTGACGGGCGGCTTTGTGTGTGGTACCTGGGGGGAAGGGGGGAAGCAAGCGACGGGAGGTGGCTAGGAGTGTGACCCGGTGTTTGTGTTACTGTGGGGTGTGTGTGTGTGTGTGTGTGTGCGCGCGCGCGTGTGCTGGAGCTGGTGACTGAGGAATCCTGTATGTGTGTCTGCGTGTTGTGCTTGTGGTTGTGTCTCGCAGTGTGCGCGTTTGTGTCTGTGACCCCAGCATTTGTGCGACTATGTGTGTTTGACAGCTGCTCCTTGTGCAGAACCCTGTCACTTTTTAGTGTGTGTTTGTGTGTGCATGGTTGTGACTGCGTGGTTGTGTCTGTGATTACATCTTTTGTGACCCTGGGTGTGTGCTTTGGTAGCTATAACTGTGTTGTGACAGTGTGTGTGTTGGGCGTGGGGTTGGGTGAGTTTTGTGTGGCTGACAAGCTGTGGGTGGAGTTGGGACCGTGTACATGGAGTTGTGTCTATGACTCTATGTCCATGTGCCACTCTCCCACTGACTTGTGAGTGTTTGTAGTTGTGTCCGTAACTGATTGTATATGTGGGTCACGCATATGTCTGTGTGACACACAAGTCTCCCTGCAATTCTGGGTGTGTGTCTGCCATTGTACATGAAGTCACGTTGTGTGTGGTTGTGTAATGGCACTGTGACTTCTATGACGGGGGTTGTGTGCTCATGGCCACATCTGTGTAACAAGGGTTGTATAAATGACTCCATCTAGCTCTGTGTGTTGATGCTAAGTGACTCTGTGCATTTATAGTTGTGTGTGTGTGTGTGTGTGTGTGTGTGTCCCCATGTGCATGCTGGACTGCCTGGGTTTCAGTCTGCGTGATTTGGTGACTGGGTGACTGTCCTGACTGTGGACGTGGCTCTCTCAGGGACCATGTCTCCTGTGTCAACTCAGCTATAAATGCTGTGCCTGGGTCACTGCATTTCTGAGTTCTCTTTCTTCATCACTGTGTGCTCATGATGTGTGAAGTAGAAATTGTGTGCAGATGTCTCTATGTGTGAGATGTGTGTCTGTCCACACGGGGCTGTGATTGTATGCGACCACATGCTTATCCCTGTGACTTGTGTGTTCGCCTGAAGAGAGACTGTGCGTTTCTCTGTGATGGGGTGACACGGTGGGACGTGGGGTGACTGTATCGAGACCAGGGTACATGGCTGGGTAATATGGACACTGATGCTGTGTGACTTTGCCCACGTGGCCATTTCTGAAGTGTGTATGGCTGTGACTCTGAACCGGCAATTGTCTGGCCATCCCTGAGTGTGGCCATCCTTAGGGACGGTTGTCTCTGGTTACCTGCGTGTCTTGAGTGTGCGTGCCTGTGTCTCTAGAAGGCATAGGCCATGGCCGTCGGTGTCTCTGTGTGTGATTGGGTGTGGAAGACCATCCGTGTAAGTGTGGCTCATACCGTGACCGCATGTGTGCCCCCCTGACAGGGTGTGTGTGACTGTGACAGCACGTGACCAAAATGGTGCTTTGGTGTGACCGATACCAGAGGGGCTGGGTACCCGTGTGCCGCTGTGGGCTTGTAGATGATTAAACACACGTGGCTGGATGTGGCTGTGCGTGGCCAAACGTGTGTCAGGTGTGACAGCACTCGTGCCTGTGTGTGACTTGGGGCGAATGGGTGCCCTCTGACTGCCGTGATTCTGTGTGCGTGGGTCTGCAACATGAGTGTCTTGGGCGAGGGCCTGAGGAGTCATGACTGTCGTGGGGAGTGCGCTCCTCTGGTGGGGGGGGCTGTGCCTGGGCCCAGCTCTTTGTATGTGGCTGAGAAGACAGAAGTGACCACATATTTGGTAGCTGATGGGCCCAGATGTTTGTGGCAGTGCCTCGGCAGGCTGGGGCTGGAGATGCGCGTGGACAACGTCCGTGTCTGTGAACGTGGATCTGTGACCAGATGGTTATTGTGGCTGTGACTGTTTATGTGCATCTGTGCGATGCGGTGTGTGTGGCTGTGGTCGTGCCTGTGTATGACCACACGTGGAGAGCTGTGACCAGGTGCCTGGGGCGACTGTAGACATGAGTTGCACGCGTGCATGTGACCGCATGTTTATGTGTAGCCTGGACAGGCGTCTGGAGGTCAAAGCCACTCCCTCCTCACACCGTCCCCTTGCCTCCTGAGACCAGGACATCCCCAACACGTGCCCCCAGAAACACACCTACTCATTCCTAGGCCCTTGCTACCAGGTGGCTGATCTCCTGAGTAACGGTTGCTATGACAACCAGGGCTCTCACCAGGGAGCCTGAGATGGAAGGGGGGGGGGGGTTGGCTGTTGTCCAAAGAGGTGGGGAGGTAGGGGACCGAGCCCCAACCCAAGCCAGTGTCTCACCTTCTCCTCCCTTCCTTGGGCAGGGCGGACCCAAGAGGCCTGAGCAGCGTTTGCCCCCAGCCCCCTGTGGGGCCCTGGGGCCCCCCGAAACCTCCAGGACGGAGCCAGGTGAGTGACCAGGTGGGGCCAGGGCAAGGCTGAGCAAGCAGGTGGGTCAGCCTGACACAACCAGAGCAACTGTCCCTTTGCTCCCACCGCAAAGGCTGCAGAGGCGCAATCACACCCATGAGGGGACACCCTCGAATGTCTTCCCCGCACACTCAGTGACCATCAGTCACACCCTCACAAATACCACTCGTGAACACACTCTCACAGACGACAGCCCCGCGTTCTCAACCGCTGCACTCTCGGCCAGGGACAGGATCTCTTGGACAAGCCTCACAGCTGCACACTGCCACAGGTGACCGCCATCGAAGACCACAGCCATGCCCTCAGGCAGACACACGGCTTGGAAGACGACGGTCATGGCCACGCCTTTGAAAGACAACGGCTTCATGCTCGCCCACATCCTCACAGGCACGGCTCCCAGACACACACGGACAACCACTCTCGCACTTAGATCCCCTTCGGCAACAACCTTCAGGGACCTACTCTTCCAGAAACAACCACACCCTTGGACCCAGACCCCCCCCCTCACGGATAGCATTTCCGGACACACACTTTCGCAGACAGCCACTGTCAGACCAGTGTCCTTCCGTATGTTCAGCCTTCAGAAATACACGCTCACAGATAATGTCTGCATGCTTAGATCCAGACAACGTTCAGGAATACACCAGTTACGCGCATACACACACACAGAGTCCCCATCTGCTGGCAGTGTTCTATCCTCGGTGTCCTCTCGGGCTCCTCCTGGGACAGTCCGTATGGCTTATCAGTCAGAGAAGACTGTCTTAGTCAACACAGACTGTCCCCACCTCCGTTGTGGCCACCTCCACTACCGCCCCTTCCCCTCATGGTTACAGGTGCCCACCGCCCCAGGGGCTCCTGCCTTAGACCAGACACAGTTGTCAGAGGAGTGCATCTCAGAGGCACAGAGACGAGCCCCCAGCCTCCACACCCTTGGGTTCTGGACCTCAGTCCCTGGACCTTCTGTGTCCCCCCCACATTGAACCCAGGCCTCCCACATCCCCCACATCGGACCCGTGCAACACCAGCTCTTGTGCCCTCTGACCGTCTCAGCCCCTGACCTCCTACCCCTAAAACTCCTGGCCTTGTGACCCCTGAGCCCTATGCCTTCTAACCCCCATGCCCTCCAATGTCTCGACTCCCCATTAGTTTGGATCCTCATGCCTCTTGACTGCCACGTCCCCAATCTCCAGACAGCTCAAAGCGGACTCCTGACCCCCATCCCAGACCTCCATGCACCTTTGCCCTATGTTTTTCTTCTGAATCCCCACCGCTGACTCTGGCACGCCCCTGCCTTCCCTTGCCCCGTTTTCCAGCGGCCCCTGACCGCTGCCGCTGCATGTTCCCTGAGTGCCACGCCCTCTGACCCAGGGACCCCCTGACCCTGTAACCCAGATCCCGTGTTATCTGACCCTCCCTGCCCTTGACCTGCGCCCCTGTCCTGTGTCACCAGAAGGGGCGGGCACCATGAACAAGTTACGGCAGAGCCTGCGGCGGCGGAAACCAGCCTACGTGCCGGAGGCGTCGCGCCCCCACCAGTGGCAGGCGGACGAGGATGCGGTGCGCAAGGGCACTTGCAGCTTCCCAGTCAGGGTGAGTGGGCGGGGCGCGGGCAGGGGCTGTGTGCATGCGGTCCCGGGGTGCTGGGCGATGTGGCTGAGGCCCTGGCCCAAATGCGAGAGAGACGACGCATCCCCAAAGAACCCCACAGCCTGGGCCCTTCAAAGTTGGGATTAAAACCCAACACACATTCTCTTGTACCAGGAAGGTATTACCTGGGGAGCCAGGGGACATTCTTCCTTGAGTCACCCCATCCTCTGGGAGCTCACAATTAACAAAAGGCACCGGAAGGCCACAAAAGCCTGTGGTATTTGCACAGCCCTTTACTGTGAAGTGCTTTTTGGTTTAGACCATCACGACTCTTCAAAATGCACACTGCGCTTCCGTGAGGGAGACAGCAGGATTCAGGTTCAACTCCCAACTTAGTCCCTTGCCTGGCGGGGTGACGACAGCCGATTGTCGTAAACCCTCCGTTTTCTTTTCCCTTCCCCTGGAAGCAGGCATGGAGTGGGTGGGAGTGGGGGGGGGTCCATTTGGAAGTGTGAGAAACGCTGGGAAGGAAAGAAAGCCAATAAAGGTTGTGTCACTAACCTGCAGCTGTGGGCACTCGAGCTTGATGTCATCGGGAAAATGCTGGGAAATAGAGCCATCCCCCCAACGGGGTAAGGAGGCTGGGGTGAGCGCACCCCAGCTCCCATGGGTCGTTGGCAGACCGGTGCTGAGGCCCGGAGACGCAGACTCTGGCCCCTAGAAGGACGGGAAGTAACATGTTAGGGCCAGGTATAGAGGCAAGATGGGAGTCAGAACTACCCGCTAGCCTCAGTGTCCTCCTCTGTGTATCTGGGATGGGAACAGAGGACCCACCTCGCAGAGTGGCGGCACCGTGAGTGAGTTAATATGTGTGATGGGCTAGGGGACATTGGGTGACACGTGGCAGCTGCTCGGGAAACACTAGGCGGTATTGATTACTGTGCTGCTTTCCTGTCCTCCCGTCTCGTCCCCACCAAGTACCTGGGCCACGTGGAAGTGGAGGAGTCCCGGGGGATGCACGTGTGCGAAGACGCTGTGAAGAAGCTGAAGGCGGTGAGTGAGGGCCGGGCCGGGAGGGGGCAGGGCCGCACCGGAAGAGGCAGCCCTGACCAGGCCCTCGCTCCTCCTCCCCCACCCCCAGATGGGCCGGAAGTCCGTGAAGTCTGTCCTTTGGGTGTCGGCCGATGGGCTCCGAGTGGTGGACGACAAGACCAAGGTAGGAGGCTCGTGGGGGGTGGGAGTGGGCCCCAGTGGGCCCCCTCTCCTCACCCTGCTTGAATCGGGGCTCAGGACACCTTCCCACCCACCCCCTTGATGTCCCTCCCTCCCGGACCTTCTAGGCCATGTGCTCCTGCAGCATCTTGGCACTCCTCATGGTCGTAATTCAGGACCGAGTCCTACAGTTACCTGTGAGCTGGGCAGGTAGTGGGTGTGGAGCCGTCGCCTTCGCTCGCATCCCTGCTCGCCCACATATCTGCGGGGTGACCCAGAGTGTGAGGTTCAACCCCTCCGTGCTTCAGTTGCCTCATCTGTAAGATGTGGATAAACGTGGCCCCTACCCTTACGTGAGAAGGTGTATGCACGCTGTGTAACTGTCCCTGGGGCAGCATATGTGCTCAGATCAGTGGATGTTAGCTGTTCCGTGTTTATTGTCCATGTTCCCAGCCAGACGGGAGCATCCCGGGGCCCGGACCTGAGCATCTGTTTGCTCACCATCGACTTCCCTGCACAGAGACTGCCCAAGGAGGCGGCAGCACAGGGCAAGAGTCAGGTTACCAACTGAACAGGATGGACACCTTTGCACACGCAGTTCCTTTACCCTGAAAGACTGTTCCCTGCCTTTTTGCCTGGTTAATACTTCCTCCAGGGGTGCCTGGGCGGCTCAGTTGGTTAAATGTCCGACTTCGGCTCAGGTCATGATCTCGCGGTTCGTGGGTTCGAGCCCTGCGTTGGGCTCTGTGCTGACAGCTCAGAGCCTGGAGCCTGATTTGGATTCTGTGTCTCCCTCTCTCTCTGCCCCTCTCCCGCTTGTGCTCTCTGTCTCTCTCTCTCTCTCTCAAAAATAAATAAAACATTAAAAAAAAAATACTTCCTCCAGGAAGCTTTGCCTGGTTCCTCACCAAGCTGTGTCAGGCACCCGCTCCTGACCGCCACAGGTCCCTGCACCTCCCCCACCCCGGCCCTGGCCCCTCGCCTGTGCCTCTGTCTGGTGATGGGCCTGATTCCAACACTAAGCCGGGAGCCCCGTGCATGCGAGCAGGGCCCACTGCCGTTTCAATGAGTGCAGGGTCCCCACCCCGTGCGGAACAGGACAGAGAGCAGTCGCTAAGGGGAGTGCTGAATGAGTACATGAAAGATAGTTCAAGTTCCTCTCCTGGTTTCCCTGGCCACCTTCCAGGACCTGCTGGTAGACCAGACCATCGAAAAGGTCTCCTTTTGTGCCCCTGACCGCAACCTGGACAAGGCTTTCTCCTACATCTGCCGTGACGGTACCACCCGCCGATGGATCTGCCACTGTTTCCTGGCACTCAAGGACTCTGTGAGTATCACCGGAGGAAGGATCACTGGGAGGAAGCCAGGCTGAGTCTTGTCTCCCTGGAGTCGGGCCAGTCACTCTCCCCTCCCCTCCCCTCTCCTCTCTGTGCCCTGTGTCCTCACAGCTCCTAACTTAGAGGATTATGGGGAAGCTTGCGTGGGTTAATACCAAGTATTTGGAATGATGGCCGGACATCAGAAGCGCTCAGGGAAACATTAGTTATCGTCCTCCTCATTATCAGTGGTTCTTCATATGTCTCTTACTTTTCTTTTTTACGAGGGTCGTATGCATATAGTAACATGCACAGGTGGTCCCGGCACAGCTCCGTAAAATTCTTGCTTACATAAAAACCCCACCCAGGTCAAGTTGTAGAGCGTTTCCTGCCCCCAGCAGGCTCCCTCCGGCCCTTCTCAAAGATACCCCACCAGGTCCTCCTGCTTCTTTCAACCTTGATTCATTGTGCTTGCAGTTCTTTACATTTGAGGGGGTGAAGGCCCGCTCTGAGAATCTGATGAAAGCCGCAAATGGACTGTCTTCTGTGATACAGTCTCACAGTTAGGATTCTGAGGCTCTGACGGAAAACCCCCAGCTGTCAGTCATTTTAGTGAGATAGAAGTTTGTTCCTGTTTCATGTGAAAGACATCCAGAGGCAGGCAGGGCAGGATTGGTGTGCTTCTCTCTGCTCATCAAGGGCTGTGGCCTCCCCTCCATGATCCAAAATGGGTGCACATGCTCCAGCCTTCACATCTTCATTCCAGCCACATGAGGGAGGGAGGCATGAAGAGGGGCACGCCCTCTCCTTTTGGGGAGTCACGGGACAATTACATCCCGTTGGACATCCCTGGCTGCAAAAAAAAAAAAAAAAAAAAAAGGTGGAATGTATAGTCTTTATTTTGTCCTGTTCCCTGGACCCTGACCTCAGACCCCACCCAACTTGATAGGAAGGCAGTCTCAGCTGCGTACATTAGCCAGTCTTCAGTGGCTGGCAACAGAAACTAATCTGGCTAACGTAAATCCAGAATAGTGTGATAGGAGGCATCTCACAGAATCGAAGGACAATCAGAGCATTAAGCATCAGAAAGGTCAGGGAGCTGGGCAGCCTGGGGACAGAACGTCAGGGGACAGTTCCTTTCACTGCATTGCTGCAGAAATGAATCCAGCCTCCCAGTGTCGTGGGTTAAAATTCCAACAAGAGGGCATGGGATTGGCCTGGCAATGGGTCACTGCCCACCCCTTGGTCAGGGGAGGCTGGAGCACACAGCCTGACATACCCAGTGTTGAGGGGGAGCTCCCCAAAGGGAATCCAGGGTGCTGTTATCAAAAGCAAGAGGAACGGATACCGGGCAAGTAAAACGACATGCGTCCCTCTCAGATTCTAACAGTATCCCCCACAAGGATTCCTTCATATTTCAGAAATCCCCACTCCAGGAGTTCTGAACCCCCAAAACTAGTTAGTACCCCCAACTTCCTCACTCGTACACACAACTCCAGATCTCAGAACTGGGGGAGAAAGATAAATTTGAGCATGTCAGGATTGATTAGTCAGTACTGATTATGGCTGGCTGGGGGGCTAGCATGGAGATACGAGAAGCCCAGAGCCCATAGCAACTGCTGTTTCTTGGGCATAGTGTACCAGTTGTAGCAGTTATCTGTGGCTGCGTAACAAATTGCCCCAATGTTTAGCGGCAATCAATTATTATCTCTCGGGGGTTTTGTAGGTCAGGAATTTGGACAAGGCTCAGCTGGGTGGGTCCAGAGTCGGTCATGGCTGTTACAGTCTGGAACACCAGGAGACTGGCCGGACGTCTCCCACTCTTCATGTAGTCTCAGGACCTCTCCAGAAGGTCTCTCCAAGCCTGGAGGCTTCGGGAGGGCTGACTTCTTACACGGTGGCTCAGGGCTCCCAAGTGAGTTAAAGGAGCGAGAGAGTGAGAGCCCAAGCTCGCGCCAGGAGGAAGTGCTGTCGCCTGTGTGGACTTAGTCCTGAAGACCACACGGCATTGCTTCTGTGATATTCTGTTTGTCCAGGCAGTCACAGAGGTCTTCCCAGGCTAAGGGGAGAGAACACAGACTCCATCTCTGATAGGGGAATGACATAATTCTGGAAGAGCGTGTGGTTGCCAGAAACTTGTTGTGGCTATTTTTGGAAAACACACTGCCATGTGGCTAGTGTGGATTCAGTGTCACCCCACCTAAATGTGGGACGTCGGGCACAAGTGGCTTCCCTCTCTGGGACTCAGTTTCCCCCTCCATAAAACGGAGATAATAACAGTGGCTGCTGACAGGTGTGTTGGTGAAGCCTGTATATTATGGTCACACACAGAAAGTGTTAAATAGGGTCCCATAACAAATGTCCAGTAACTAGGAGCGGTTGCTTTCATGTGACAAGTACTTGGGGCACCTGGGGCCGGTCAGTCAGTTAGGTGTTTTGGCTCAGGCCATGATCTCACAGTTCGTGAGTTCCAGCCTCGTGTCAGGCTCAGTGCTGACGGTGCAGAGCCTGCTTGGGATTCTCTCTCTCTTCTCTATGCCCCTCCCCTGCTTGTGCACTCACTCTCATCCCCCCCCCCCAAAATAAATAAATAAACTTAAAAAAAAGAAAAGACAAGTACTTGAGGGTGAGAATCCAAGCAAGAAAAGAGTGTGACCTTGTCTGCAATTGCTTTCCACTCGTGAGCCTCAGATTTTAAGCATTAAGCAATAGGACTCCCAGGATTCCTCAAAGTGATGCTTTATTTTTTGAGGTGCAGTTCACATAAAATTCACCATTTTAGTGGCTCAGTCAGTTAAGCACCCTACCTCAGCTCAGGTCATGATCTCACGGTTCGTGGGTTCGAGCCCTGCATCAGGCCCTGTGCTGACAGCTCAGAGCCTGGAGCCTGCTTCGGATTCTGTGTCTCCCCCTCTCTCTGCCCCTCCCCTGCTCATGCTCTGTCTCTCTCTCTCTCAAAAACAAATAAACATTAAAAAAAATTTTTTTTAATTCTTCATTTTAAAGCATACAGTTCGGGGCGCCTGGGTGGCTCAGTCGGTTAAGCGTCCGACTTCAGCTCAGGTCATGATCTCACGGTCCATGGGTTCAAGCCCCGCGTCGGGCTCTGGGCTAATGGCTCAGAGCCTGGAGCCTGTTTCCGATTCTGTGTCTCCCTCTCTCTCTGCCCCTCCCCGTTCATGCTCTGTCTCTCTCTGTCTCAAAAATAAATAAACATTAAAAAAAAAATTAAAGCATACAGTTCAATGGCATTAGTATACATGCAATGCTGTTCACTAATCATCTCTAGTTTCCAGTGTTCTCATCACTCTTTTTTAATATTTATTTTTATTTATTTATTTATTTGTTATTTATTTATTTATTTATTTATTTTTGCAAGAGAAAGCAGGGAGGGGCAGAGAGAAAAGGAGATAGAATCCAAAGCAGGCTCCACGCTGTCAGCACAGAGCCTGATCCATGAGATCATGACTGAGCCAAAATCAGGAGTTGGATGCCTAACCAACTGAGCCACCCAGACGCCCCTCATCACTCCTTTTTTTTTTAAATGTTTTTATTTATTTTTGAGGCAGAGAGAGACAGAGCATGAGTAGGGGAGGGGCAGAGAGAGAGCGAGACACAGAATCTGAAACAGGCTCCAGGCTCTGAGCTGTTAGCACAGAGCCCGACGTGGGGCTCAAACTCACAGACTGTGAGATCATGACCTAAGCTGAAGTCAGATGCTTAACTGACTGAGCCACCCAGGTGCCCCTTATCACTCCTTTTTTTTTTAATGTTTATTTACTTATTTTGAGAGAGAGAACAAGCTGGGGAGGGGCAGAGAGAGAGAGGGAGAGAGAGAATCCCAAGCAGGCTTTGCGCTGTCAGCGTGGAGCCCAGTGTGGGGCTCGAACCCACAAACCATGAGGTCATGACCTGAGCTGACATCAAGAGTCGGACCCTTAGCCGACCAAGCCTCCCAGGCACCCTTACCATCACTCCTAAGAGGGACCTTATACCCATTAAGCAGTCACTCTCTGTTCCCCACACCCACCTCCCCAAGCCTGGTAACCGCTAGTCTGCTTTCTGTCTCTCTGGAGTTACCGCTTCTAGATAGTTCATGCAGATTGAATCATACAGCCTGCGGTCTTTTGTGACTGGCTTCTTTCACTCAGCAGAATGTTTTCAGGGTTCATCTGTGTTGTAGCGTGTGTCAGTACTTCCTTTTTCATGGCTGAATAGTATTCCATTGTATGGCTCTATTACAAGTTGTTTGTTCATCCATTGATGGATGTTTAGGTTGCTTCTACCTTTCAGATATTGTGAATAATGCTACTGTGGACATTGCTGTGCAAGCATTTGTTTGAATAGCTGTTTTTAATTTTGGGGGGGTCTGTACTTAGAAGCTAGATTGCTAGATCATACAGTAGAGCTACGTCTAACTTTTTGAGGAATTGCCAAATTGTTTTCCGCAGCATTTTACATCCCCACCAAGCAATGTACAATGGTTCCAATTTCTCCACATCCTAGCCAACACTTATTATTTTCCTTTTTTTTTTTAATTATAGCCACCCTAAGTAGGTGTGAAGCGGTATCTCATTGTGGTTTCGATTTCCATTTCCCTGCTGACTAATGATGTTGAGACTCTTTTTATGTGTTTATTGGCCACTTGTTTCTCTTCTTTGGAGAAATGTCTATTCTAATCCTTTGTCCATTTTTTTCAACTGTTTGTCTTTTTATTGTTGCGTTGTAAGAAATTTATATATTCTGGATAGTAGATTCTTATCAGTTCTATGATTTGCAAAAATTTTCCTCCATTCTGTGGGTTGTCTTTTTACTTTCGTGGTAGTATCCTTTAATGTACAAATTGTTTTTAATTTTTTTTTTGAGAGAGAGAGAGAGGGTGCAAGTGAGCTAGGGGCAGAGAGAGAGAGAGAGAGAGAGAGAGAATCCTAGGAGGGGCAGGGGAAGGTGGGAGAGAGAGAGAGAAGCAGGGTTCACCCAAATTGGGGCTCAAACTCATGAACTGTGATATTATGACCTGAACCGAAGTCAGATGCTTAACACTGAGCCATCCAGGCACCCTAAATTGTTTTTAATTTTTATGAATTCAGCGTATCTATTTTTTCTTTTGTTGTGTGTGTGTTTGGTGCCATAAGAATCCATTGCCAAATCTAAGGTCATGAAGATTTACTCCATGTTTTATTCTAAGACTTTTATAGTTTCAGCTATTACATTTAGGCCTTTGATCTATTTTGAGGTAATTTTTGTAAACAGTGTGAGGTAGGGGTCCAACTTAATTTTTTTTCCCTGTGAATATCCATTTGTCTCAACACCATTTGCTAATAGAACTATTCTTTCTCCTTTGAATAGTCTTGGTACCCTCACTGAAAATCAATTGACCATAAATGTGTGGGTCGATATCTGGGCTCTCAATTCTATTTCATTGATGTGTATGTTTATCCTTATGGCGGTATCACATTATTTTGATTACTGTAGCTTTGGAGTACTATTTTATTTTATTTTATCTTATTTTATTTTCAATATATGAAATTTAGTGTCAAATTGGTTTCCATGCAACACCCAGTGCTCATCCCAAAAGGTGCCCTCCTCAATACCCATCGCCCACCCTCCCCTCCCTCCCACCCCCCATCAACCCTCAGTTTGTTCTCAGTTTTTAACAGTCTCTTATGCTTTGGCTCTCTCCCACTCTAACCTCTTTTTTTTTTTTTTTTTCCTTCCCCTCCCCCATGGGTTTCTGTTAAGTTTCTCAGGATCCACATAAGAGTGAAAACATATGGTATTTGTCTTTCTCTGTATGGCTTATTTGACTTAGCATCACACTCTCCAGTTCCATCCACGTTGCTACAAAAGGCCATATTTCATTCTTTCTCATTGCCACGTAGTACTCCATTGTGTATATAAACCACAATTTCTTGATCCATTCATCAGTTGATGGACATTTAGGCTCTTTCCATAATTTGGCTATTGTTGAGAGTGCTGCTATAAACATTGGGGTACAAGTGCCCCTATGCATCAGTACTCCTGTATCCCTTGGGTAAATTCCTAGCAGTGCTATTGCTGGGTCATAGGGTAGGTCTATTTTTAATTTTTTGAGGAACCTCCACACTGCTTTCCAGAGCGGCTGCACCAATTTGCATTCCCACCAACAGTGCAAGAGGGTTCCCGTTTCTCCACATCCTCTCCAGCATCTATAGTCTCCTGATCTGTTCATTTTGGCCACTCTGACTGGCGTGAGGTGATATCTGAGTGTGGTTTTGATTTGTATTTCCCTGATAAGGAGCGACGTTGAACATCTTTTCATGTGCCTGTGGAGTACTATTTTAAACAGTTAAGTGTGAATGCTTGGGGCACCTGGGTGGCTCAGTCGGTTAAGCGTCAACTTCAGCTCGGGTCACGATCTCGCCGTCCGTGAGTTCGGGCCCCGCGTCGGGCTCTGTGCTGACAGCTCAGAGCCTGGAGCCTGTTTCGGATTCTGTGTCTCCCTCTCTTTCTGCCCCTCCCCCGCTCACGCTCTGTCTGTCTCTGAAAAATGAATAAACCTTAAAAAAATTTTTTTTTAAAAACTTCTAAAATTCTTCAAAAAAAAGTGTAAATTCTTTTATTTTGTTCTTTTTCAAAATTCCTTTGGCTGCAATTCTGGGTCCTTTGCAATTCCATGTGAATTTTAGGATCAGCTTTGCTGTTTCTGCAAGAGCAGCTTTTCTTATTTCTTCAAGAGTCTATTGGGATTCTGATGGGATTGCATTGAATGTACAGACCACTTTGGAAATACTGCTATGTTAACAATATTAAGTTTCCAAATCCATGAACATGGGATGTATTTCCATTCGTTTAGGTCTTCTTTAATTTCTTTTAGTAATGTTTGGTAGTTTTCAGCACACATGTCTTTCACTTCCTTGGTTAAATTTATTCCTAACCATCTTACTGTTTTAGATGCTGTTGTACATGGGATTGTTGTAGCTTCATTTCTGGGTTGTTCACTGCTGGCGTATATAGATATAACTGATTTTTGTGTATTGACCTTATATCCTGCAACTTTGCCAAATT
The DNA here is from genome assembly GCF_018350195.1 of Panthera tigris. Lineage (NCBI taxonomy): Eukaryota > Metazoa > Chordata > Mammalia > Carnivora > Felidae > Panthera > Panthera tigris. The sequence goes on from NC_056674.1 coordinate 14,129,793, forward strand.
CATTTATTACCACTGATAGTTCCTTTGTGGATTCTCTAGGATTTTCTATATATAAGATTTGTCATCTGCAAATAGAGATGATGTTACTTCTCCCTTTCCAATTTGGATGCCTTTATTTCTTTTTCTTGTCTAATTACTCTGGCTAGAACTTCCAGTACAACATTGAAAAGAAGTGATGAAAATGGGCATCCTCATCTTGTTCCTATTCTTATGGAAAAGCTTTCACTCTTTTACCATTGAGTATGATGTTAGCTGTGAGTTTTTCATGAAAATCCTTTATCAGATTGAGGAAGTGCCCTTCTATTCCAAGTTTGTTGAACTTTGTTTTATCATGAAAGGATGTTGGATTTTGTCAAATGCTTTTTCCCCATTAAGGAAGATGATCATGTGGCTTTTTTCCCTCTTTCTGTTAATGTGTATTGCATTCACTGGTTTCAGAGGTTGAATCAACCTTGCATTCCTGGGATAAATCTCACTTGACCTTGGTGCATAACCTCTTTACTCTGCTGAGGAGTTCAGCATGCTAGTATTTTGTTGAGAACTTCTGTTCCCAAGTTTATCTTTAAAAGGTGGCTGAGGGGCGCCTGGGTGGCTCAGTCGGTTGGGCAGCCGACTTTGGCTCAGGTCATGATCTCGCGGTCCGTGAGTTTGAGCCCCGCGTCGGGCTCTGTGAGCTCTCTCAGCTCAGAGCCTGGAGCCTGTTTTGGATTCTGTGTCTCCCTCTCTCTGACCCTCCCCCATTCATGCTCTGTCTCTCTCTGTCTCAAAAATAAACGTTAAAAAAATTTAAAAGAATAAATAAATAAATAAATAAATAAATAAAAGGTGGCTGAGCATCTTGGTTAGGAAACAGAAGCTAGGTTGATCTCATGAGAATCCCAACCCTGCCACTCACTTATAACGGGTGTGTTGACTAAGGCTCAGTTTCTTCATCTGTAAAACAGGCTCATAAGCATGTCCATCTCCTGGCATGATTGTGAAGATTCCAACAAAGGGTGGACAGATTTAAAGTGACACCTATGTGGTGTTTCCCTGTGCTAGGCTCTCGGGCCGGCTTCCAGTGCTATGTGCCTCCTTGCATATATTAGCTCATGTAATTCTTGCAACAACCCTGCTAAGTGAGTGCTGTTAGGGCCCACATTTTACAGACAGGGAGGCTTAGGCACTGAAAGGCAGAGTGGTGTTCTTGAGAACACGCAGTTGGAAAAGTAGGAAGCCAGAATCAGTGTGGCCTTGGAGCCTCTTAAATATGTACTCAAGAGGGGTGCCTGGGTGGCTTGGTCGGTTAAGCATCTGACTTCGGCTCAGGTCATGATCTCACGGTCTGTGAGTTCGAGCCCCGCGTCGGGCTCTGTGCTGACAGCTCAGAGCCTGGAGCCTGTTTCAAATTCTGTGTCTCCCTCTCTCTCTGCCCCTGCCCTGTTCATGCTCTGTCTCTCTCTGTCTCAAAAATAAAATAAACGTTAAAAAAAAAAAAAAACTTTATAAAAAAAATATGTACTCAAGAAATGGGCTGTTTTTGTTTTCATTTTTTTTTTTAATTTTTTTTTTCAACGTTTTTTATTTATTTATTTTTGGGACAGAGAGAGACAGAGCATGAACGGGGGAGGGGCAGAGAGAGAGGGAGACACAGAATCCGAAACAGGCTCCAGGCTCTGAGCCATCAGCCCAGAGCCTGACGCGGGGCTCGAACTCACGGACCGCGAGATCGTGACCTGGCTGAAGTCGGACGCTTAACCGACTGCGCCACCCAGGCGCCCCTGTTTTCATTTTTTTTTAAGAATTTAACTTTTTTTTTTTTAAGTTTATTTATTTATTTATTTTGAGGGAGACAAAGAGAGCACAAGCAGGGGAGGGGCAGAGAGAGAGAGAGAGAGAGGGAAAGAGAGAGAATCCCAAACAAGCTCCACACCACAAGTACAGAGCCCGACATGGGGCTCGAACTCGCGAAACTGAGATTGTGACCTAAGCGGAAACCAAGAGTCGGACGCTTAACCGTCTGAGCCACCCAGGCGCCCCCACCCCAGGTCATTCTCTTTTGAAGTAAAATTCCCACCCCCACCCCCCAAAGAACGGCCACTCTTTGACTTTTTTTTTCACGGTAGATGAGTTTTGCTGGTTCTCGAACTTCGCATAAATGGAGCAGGACGGCACTGCTCTCTTGTTTCTGGCTTCTTTCCCTCAGAGCTGTCATTTGTTTCCGTCCCGGTGCAGACCACACGGAGGCCCCGGGGTGGGGTGGGGGCGCTTGTCGAGGATCACCCGACACCCAGCCGCGGGGAACCCAGGGCGTCTGGCGTCCGGCCTGCACAGCACAGCGTCTCTAAGCCCGCGCGGATCTCCACCCACAGGGCGAGAGGCTGAGCCACGCGGTGGGCTGTGCCTTTGCCGCCTGCCTGGAGCGGAAACAGCGGCGGGAGAAGGAATGCGGGGTGACGGCCGCCTTCGATGCCAGCCGCACCAGCTTCGCCCGCGAGGGCTCCTTCCGCCTGTCGGGCGGCGGGCGGCCCGCTGAGCGAGAGGCCCCCGAGAAAAAGAAAGGTGGGTGCAGCGCAGAGGGCAGGGCTGGGCACAGAGTGGGCCCCGGGGGTGGGGGGGTGGGGGTTGGGGGGGGGATGGGGGCTGGGGATCCAGTGTCGCTGCGGAGAGCTGCAGAGGTACCGGGACTCTGCAGTTTACAAAGCAGAGCACCAACCACAAAGTTTGGTTCCAGTTTATAAAGCTCACTTGGGTTTAAGGAGTTCTTTGGGCAGTGTGCTGCAGGCCACAAATCACAGCAGAGCTCCCGGCGCTTCATTATGAGGCATTTCAAACTGTGTATCCGGGCCGGCTAATGGGTTGTGAAGTCAGCTTGGTGGATTGTGGCTTGCGCTGAAGGAAAAAAAAAAAAAAAGAGAAATAGAAAATAACAGATTAGCTGAATGTAGTAAGGGTAAGTGTAGTTGAATGATACTATTATTTCAGTATATATATTTGCGTGTGTGTGTGTGTGTGTGTGTGTGTGTGTAACAGGTTACCGTGCAAAAGGTATTTCTTGCTCTGGGTTGCCATCAAAAGGGTTTAAGAAAATACCTGGTAAGGGGCACCTGGGTGGCTCAGCTGGTTATGTCGGACTTCAGCTCAGGTCGTGATATCTCAGCCTGTGAGTTGGAGCCCGGCGTGGGGCTCTGTGCTGACAGCTCAGAGCCTGGAGCCCGCTTCGGATTCTGTGTCTCCCTCTCTTTTGGTCCCTCCCCTGCTCATGCTCTGTCTCTCTCTCCCTCTCAAAAATAAACACACACACACACACACACACACACAAAGAAAAAAGAAAACACCTGGTAAACTCTAACATTGTACGTAAGTGGCAAATACTTCGTAAGTTCTAAAACTGTGTTCTTTTTTTTTTAATTAATTAATTTTTTTTGACAGAGCACGAATGTGCCCACCTGCATGTTGGGGCGGCGGGGGGGGGGGGGGGAAGAGGGGCAGGTGGAGAGGAAGAGAGAGAATCGTAAGCAGGCCCCACACCCAACCCAGAACTCGATGGGGGGCTTGAGCTCATGAATGTGAGATCATGGCCTGAATCGAAATCGAGAGTCAGATGCCTAACTGACTGAACTGCCAGGTGCCCCTGAAACAGTGTGTTTTTTTTTTTAAATATAAGCATACTGTGTTCTGAGTCACAGTGTAATTTTAAGTTTATGTATTTATTTTGAGAGAGAGAGAGCTGTAGGGGAGAGTAGAGTAGGGGCAGAGAGAGAGGGAGAGAGAATCCCAAGCAGGCCTCACGCCGTCAAGCACAAAGCCTGACATGGGGCTCCACAAACTGTGGAGATCATGACCTGAGCTGAAACCAAGAGTCAGTCTGTCATTTGACTGACTGAGCCACCCAGGTGCCCCCACCCCCAGTTGTGTGTGTGTGTGTGTGTGTGTGTGTGTGTGTGTGTGGATTCTAGTTTTTTAATTTTTGGAAAACACTGCTTAGAATTCATAAAGAACTGGGGCACCCGGGTGGCTCAGTCGGTTAGGCATTCAACTCCTGATTTCGGCTCAGGTCACGATCTCAAGTCTGTGAGAATGAGCCCCTCGTTGGGCTCCATGCTGATCATGGAGCCTGCTTAAGATCCTCTCTCTTTCTCTCTCTCTAAAAAAAAAAAAAAAAAAGAATTGACAAAGAACTTACCATGGGGAACTGACCCAGATTAAAGGAGACTAAAGAGATTTGACAAGTAGTAATAAACACAAGGTATGGTGACCCTGAACGCTGAACTGGATTTTGGATTATCTGTGTCTATAAGGGACATGATTTTTTTAAATTTTTTTTAATGTTTATTTATTTTTGAGAGAGAGAAGAGACAGAGACAGTGCAAGAGGGGCAGAGAGAGAGAGAGAGGGAGACACAGAACTCAAAGCAGGCTCCAGGCTCCAAGCTGTCAGCACAGAGCCTCATATGGGGCTCGAACTCATGAACCGTGAGATCATGACCTGAACTGAAGTCGGATGCTTAACCAACTGAGCCACCCAGGTGCCCCCAAAATTAAAATATTTTTAACTAAAATAATAATAATAATAAAATATTTCTAACTAAAGAGCTAGGAAAACAGAACTTTTTATTACTTAGAATATTAGAGTGTACAAAGTATGTTTCTTTTTTTTTTTTTAATGTTTATTTATTTTGAGAGAGAGAGAGAGAGCAAGGGAGCAGGGGAGGGGCAGAGAGAGAGGGAGAGACAATCCCAAGCAGGCTCCATGCTGACAGCCTGGGGCTCAGTCCCACAAACGGTGAGATCATGACCTGAGCTGAAATCAAAGAGTCGGAGGCTTAACCAACTGAGCCACATGGGTGTCCCCAGAGTATGTTTCTATTTATAAATAACATGACCATTTGCAAACCTCTTGACAATTTACAAAGCTCTTCACAGCTTACAAAATATTTTACAGTTTACATCATCTATTTTTTTTTATATTTATTTTTGAGAGAGAGACAGAGACGGAGAGTGAGCCGGGGAGGGGCAGAGAGAGACACACACACAGAATCCAAAGCAGGTCCAGCCTCGGAGCTGTCCGCACGGAGACTGACATGGGCTCAAACTCACGAACTGTGAGATCACAACCTGAGCTGAAGTCCAATGCTTAACCGACTGAGCCACCCGGGTGCCCCTTCATCATCTATTTGAATTTGTAAAGTATTTTACCATTCACAAAGCAGATACGAAATGAAGTTAACAGAGGGCCTGATCCAGTGTATGATGTTTTATATTGTTTACAAATGAACGCACTGGGTACACAGTCCTTCACGGTTCACAGGTATTTCTTTACTGTTTCTAGAGGCTATTGGAATTTACAAAACATGTCATTCGCTTTAGAGTTTGCAAGCGGTTTTACTGTTTCCAAAGGATGTTATGGTTTCCAGGTACTTTGCATTATAGAAAGCACTTTACAGCTTGCACAGCAAAATGAGAGTTCACGAAGTATGGTATGATTTGCTGAACACATCACCCAGCATTTTGCTGTAGATGCCCCGATTTACAGTCTCAAGGCACCTCACTTGCCCTTTGACAAAGAGCTCTTTCCAATTTAGGAGTTGCGAACCAGTGCACTTTTCACAGTGTTGTTTACCAAGCTTTTGTCAGATTCTAAAGCACTGAACATTCGCTGCCTCAACTGACCCTCTCAGGAGGCCTCAGGAGGGCAGTATTAGGGGTGGTTACCCCAGGTTTAGTCGGGGAAACTGGGGCTCGAAAGGGAGGGGGCTTCCTGAGATCCCCCAGTAAGGTGGGGACAGAGGTGATTTCCTGGTTCCAACCTGCCCCACGTGGTTCAAGCTGCCCCCAGCCAGGTCTGGGTGAGAGCCTCACCGCTTCCACCTGGAAGATGGGAGAAGCAGTGCTGGGTGACCTCCCTACCTCTCTGGGCCTGAGTTTAGTCTCCGATTTGGGCTGCAGCTCGGGTGAGGCCCTGATTGGAGGATGGGTGTCTATTTGTGTTTTGACAGGGCTTGGGCGGGGGGAGGGTCCCTGCCTCTGAAGATCCCACCTTGTACTAGGTGGGGAGACCAGGTACCCCCAGAGGACAGAGGGCAGTCCCAGAGTGGACAGGATGGAACAAGCTGGGTCTAGAACAGTAGGTAGCAACGGGTGGGAGGGGCGAAATAGTTGAGGTGGGAAGAATGGTAGGAAACAGAAAAGACAGAATGACAGGAAGACGGCGTGATGTGGAGAGAGCAGGCCAGAGGGAGAGACAGGTTAGGGCACTTGTCTGGGACACCGACTCTGGGGTCAGCCTGCCCCTTCCTAGCACTGTGGCTTGGGCAAAGTCACGTACCATTGAGAGGCCTCAGTCTCCACATCTGTAAAATGGGGATAGCGGTCATATCGACCTCATCGGGTAGCTGTGAGGCTCGAATCACTGACTGCTTGCAAGCATTTGGAACAATGCCTGATACATTCATTATGCACCAAATAAGCGTTCGTTAAATTAATCAGAAAGGGAGACAGAAGGTCTCAGAGAGAAAAACAGAAGAAGCAGCAGAGAAAGCCAGATTGGGGGCAGAAACTAGCGACGCAGAAGGTTGGGCTGGAGGAGGACTCCCGAGAGCCTCCTGGGGCAGGCGGTATTGGCTTGGTGAAGATGAGAGGCATTTCAGGGCTCTTACCAGCCTGTCGCGAGGAGAGGACACATTGGGTGAGGAAGGCAGCGTTGGAGGACGATCAAGGGGGCCGGGTGGGAGAGGAGCAAATGCCCCGGTGGGGTATCTAACCGCCTGTCCCCCGCCTTGTCTCCAGCAGAGGCAGCAGCTGCCCCATCTGCGGCTCCTGGCCCTGCCCAGCCTGGGCATGTGTCCCCGACGCCGGCCACCACATCCCCTGGGGAGAAGGGTGAGGCGGGCACCCCGGTGGCTGCAGGCACCAGTGCAGCCGCCATCCCCCGACGCCACGCCCCCCTGGAGCAGTTGGTTCGCCAGGGTTCCTTCCGCGGGTTCCCAGCACTCAGCCAGAAGAACTCACCTTTCAAACGGCAGCTGAGCCTACGGCTGAATGAGCTGCCGTCCACACTGCAGCGCCGCACTGACTTCCAGGTGAAGGGCACAGGTGAGCCCGTGTCTCAGTGGGAAGAACATCAGGATCAATACCATACCACCCTCTGTAGGAGGCAACAGATAGAGAAGAGGTGGATGCACCTTGATTGATTAGCACTGTCTGCCACGGGAAAGGAAAGAGGGGTGGAACACGTCATGGTTGATTAGCAGTGTCGGCCACCATGGGGGAGGGGTAGTGCAAATATGATCGATTAGCAATGTCTACTAATGGCAAGGAAAAGCAGAAGGATGGCATAAGCCATGATCAATTAGTAATGTTTGCTCTAGGTACGGAACCGAGAGGTACCTCACACATGCACGCGTCATGATTGATTAGCAAAGCCTGCCATGGGTTCCGGGGGAGAAGAAAGCTGCCTAGACGCCCCTTTTTGCTCAGGAGGAGACTGAGACTCCATAGGCTAATGCTCCCTCCAAGCATTTGGCCAGAGAGACATGAGATCTGACTAGGTGAAGGATACAGGCTCAGGGTAAGGGAGGATTGTGATGGGTTAACGGCGTCCGCCCAGGGCAGGGAGAATAGAGTGATGGCATATGTCATGATCTCCTTACAGTGCCTGCCATGAGCAAGAAAAAGGAGCGAGGCGATACACCATGTGATTAGTGAAGGTTGCCATGGATAAGGGAGAAGAGAGAGCAGAAGTTCTGTTGTGCCCAAGGAGAGGTTCCCAGAATTTGGCCAGTGGAGACATGAGGTGAAGGGCACACGTGAGCACGGGGATCAGGGGTCACGGAGCATAGTGATGGATTTGTGATGTCGCTGGTCGGCAGAGGATCAGGCAGAAGCAGCACCCCCATCTTCCAGGGACAGTGCTGAGGGAAGCGGTGACACGTCATCATCTATTAGCAGTGCCTGCCCTGGGCAGTGATAGGAGAGGCAGTATAGCTGTTCTGTTTTTCTTGGAAGGAAGATGGAGTTACAAGGACCCAGCATTTGGCCAGTAGAGCCATGAGGTTTGGCCAGGTGAGGGGGACGGTGAGCAAAGAGGTGAGTGGGAAAAACGCGTCGTGCTTGATTACTAATGTCTGCCATGGGCCAGGAAGAGGAGAGAGGTGGCAAGTGTCATGTTCTCAAAGCAATGTCTGCCACGAGAGAGGGGGAAGAGAGGTGGCATGGTGCCATGTTCTGCCCCAGGGAGGTGGGCAAGCGGGCTGCCTCTCCTCCCAGCTGTTGGTGAAGTCACGTGGTCTGGCCCGCTTTCCTGCTTCCATATGCCAGATCGGAGACACCCACCTCTCCTGGCCTCGGGGACTGGCGTGGGAGGCGTTGATCTGCGTCCAGAAGGCTGGGCTGCTCGCAAAGGTGACTGCTGAGCAGATGCCAGTGCTTGCCGAGACTGACGCACACGCGCTCCGTGTCCCGCCGTGTCCCTCGGCCTTCACACAGCCTCGCGTTTGCTGTCCTCATGCACCCTGCCATGACGCACCCCCCAGGCCTGTCAGACACGCTCCCTGAGAGGTGGCAGGCTCCCCAGGCTTCAGGTGGAAGCTTCACGCGCCCGTAGCCAGTCGCACACTTGCTCGGATGTGACCTGCCCCCCCCGGAATTTTCAGATTCACACAAGTCACTCTGCCGCAGGTGCCACACACAGAAGTCACACGCTCAATGTGACTCAAAAGTCACACCCCCTCTTGGGTGTCACAGAACCAGATGTTTCCATTAACACACACTTAGGCACGTGTCCAGATACCCCACGCAGATCGGCGCACACTCACAAACCACACACCTGGATTCGCACACACGTGGAAGTCGCACCTGCAGATTCACGCACGCTTGCAAACACATTCATACGTCACACGCGGCTGCCTGGAGTGGCTCACGCTTGGGAATCACAGGACGCCACGCGCCTGGATCTCGGTCACACTTAGATGCCAGGCCCTCAGAAGCTGCACACCTATTTGGACTACAGTCATCATAGACTTGACCTAGAAACCACACACCCTCCCACCTGGGCACGCCCCTGTCACACCTGCTAAGTCCTCCAGCCCATTTCTTTCTGATGCTCAGTGGGGCATCGCATGTGCTCCCTTGGAGACGACCGCTTGCTGAGATGTCACAGGCTCTTGTCCCACCACACTGGCGTTTCTCTTGTCTATTTGGATGGCACTTTTTTTCATCCCAAGCTCTCATGAGGCCACCTCACCTGTTCAGTGTCCCCTGTCTTGCTGGCACAGGTGCATCTCTAGCTTCATGATGTGTGTAATAGGCCAGGCCAGGTATGGTGGACAGGGCGCCCCCCCCTTCTCCACCCAAAGGAGGACGAATGATCCCCAGCCACCGCACAACAGTGTGGCCAACGTTCATCCTGACTCATCAGAGCTCTTGCCATGTATGTGGTCGGATGTATTTTTTAATTAATATATATTGTCGAACATTTAAAATATTTCTCCTGATTTGTAGCCACACACAGATTTTTTTTAATGTTTATTTTTGAGAGAGAGAGAGAGAGCACGTGCACACACACGAGTGGGGGAGGGGGCAGAGAGAGAGGGGGACAGAAGATCCAAAGCCTGCTCTGTGCTGACAGCAGAGAGCCCCACACAGGGCTCAAACTCATGAACCACAGGATCGTGAACTGAGCCGGGGTCGGATGCTCAACGGACTGAACCACCCAGGTGCCCCACTATACACAGATCATGATGTCCTCCTTGGTTTGGGACCCCAACCACCAAAATGTCACGTACCTCTTGGCTGTCGTACCACTCAGATGTCACGCACACACAAGCACGGAGTTAGCACTTTCATGGCCCCGGCCATTGATTACTGCAGAGTAGACCCACGACCTACACACCTGTGAGGGAAAGGACCCCAGGTGGTGAGAGAGGGCCACCTAAGGGCACGGGGTCAAGGGTAGGGCCTGGGCCTCTTCTCTGACCTCCACCCTTCCCTGACTTCCCAGTGCCTGAGATGGAGCCCCCTGGAGCCAGTGACAGCGACGGCATCAATGCTCTGTGCACACAGATCAGCTCGTCTTTCGCCAGTGCTGGAGCACCGGCACCCGGGCCACCACCAGCCTCAGCAGGTAAACTCTGCCCCTCCCTGCAGTGCCCCCCTGCAGTGCCCCCCTACAGCCCCTGCTCCACTCAGGGAGTACCTCAGACACTCCAGGAACCTTGGAATCCCACGGGCTTAGAACCACGGATCATCTAAAGGCTATGGGACCGTCCTGGCACCGTGGCATCAGTTTAGAGCCTTGGATCGTCTTAGAAGCACAGGGTCTTCTCAGAGCCATGGGCTCATCCTAGAACCATGAGATAACATTAGAATCATGGGGGGGGCCACTTCAAACCACGGGATCAATTTTAAACTTTCCTGTCCTAGAACCATAAAATTGAGACACCTACAGCTTCAGAATCACAGGATATTAGAGTGTCCAGTTCTGGAACCATGAAACCTTGGCATCACCTTAGAGCCATGAGCTTGTTCTAGAACCATGGAAGCACTTGGACCTGCACTATCGATTTAGAATCTTAGAAAACACAAGCTTAAAACCATTGAACCTCACTCACTAGGTGAGACCTGTCCATGCAGTCTTTAAATCTTAGCCTCCTAAAACAATACATTGTCAAAATACCAGAATGAACGGTGGTATTAAAAATCTTTAATAATGGGTTTGGCACTGACCAATCAGAAGGGAAGCTGGGCTGGTGCCTGTCAGTCTTGCCTGTGCTTTTCCATCTTAGGGCCTTAGAATCTCAGAACTGTACTTTCTTAGCACTTCAGAACCATGCCCTGGTCCAGGATGGTTAAGCCACTTGCCCCAAAGTCAACACAGCTAGTGAGGAGCAGAACTCGATTCAAGGCACGCAGCCTGGCTGCAGACTCTGATCCCCAGGCTCGGGTTCTCTTGGCTGCCGCCCATGCCCCTCAACTGCCCGTTTCCTCCCTCTAGGGACTTCTGCCTGGGGTGAGTCCTCCGTGCCCCCTGCACCGGCCTTCCAGCCTGGGCACAAGCGAACCCCTTCGGAGGCCGAGAGGTGGCTAGAGGAGGTGTCCCAGGTGGCCAAAGCTCAGCAGCAGCAGCAGCAGCAGCAGCAGCAACAGCAAGCGGCCTCAGTGCCCCCTGTGGCCCCTGCCCTGCAGCCCTTTCCCGCCCCCATGGGGCCCTTCGACGCTACACCTGCACAGGTGGCCGTGTTCCTGCCGCCCCCACACATGCAGCCCCCTTTTGTGCCCGCCTACCCGGGCCTGGGCTACCCGCCCATGCCCCGGGTGCCCGTGGTGGGCATCACACCCTCACAGATGGTGGCCAATGCCTTCTGCTCAGCCGCCCAGCTCCAGCCCCAGCCAGCCACCCTGCTCGGGAAAGCTGGGGCCTTCCCACCCCCGGCCATGCCCACTGCCCCGGGGGGCCAGGTCCGCCCACGCCCCAATGGGGCACCCTGGCCCCCAGAGCCAGCACCTGCCCCGGCCCCCGAATTGGACCCCTTTGAGGCTCAGTGGGCAGCGTTAGAAGGCAAACCTGCTGTAGAGAAGCCTTCCAACCCCTTCTCGGGCGACCTGCAGAAGACTTTCGAGATTGAACTGTAGCCCGAGCTGCCCTGCCCACCCCAGCATCTCCAGGTGCCCACACCTGGGAATGGAGGCCCAACCTCTCCCTAGTCCCGCTCCCTGGGGCTACGCCCCACCCCCCAACACCCCTTCTAACCGCCCCCCCCCGGAACCACCCCCCACAACCACTACAGAACCGACATTGTAACGCCCAGGTTGTGACAGGATGGGATTCAGGGACGGACCAGCCTGGCTAAGGGACCCATTTCACTGCCAGACTTAGGCTGGTGGTGCCCTTCCTCCCTTCCCCCAAACCCCAGACACAGCGGGATGGCCACCGTCCCACTGAGTGCCCTCGGTTCAAGCTACATCTCCCAGTTTCTGTTGTTGACCTTCGACCTTTCAGTGTTGGGTGGGATGGAAAAGGGAGGCCCACTTCGGGGCTCTTCTGGACCCCACAGGAGTGCCCACCCCAAGTCTGGCCGTCCCCTTCCAGACACAGCACAAGCAAAGGGCTTCCCTCTGCCCACCTGCTGCGTTCACTGCCAATGCTGTGCTCACCCCTATCACCCCTCTCCCCCACTCGGGGGCCCACATCTTCCTTGGGCCAAGGTCTCGTGGGGGCAGGGGCCAAGTTGGGGGCCCAGGAGTTGGGGTGGGGGGAAGAGGAAGGAGATGCTCAGTTACCTCACGTCAGTGCCCGCTGGGGAAGGGCCCGGGAAGAAGGGGGGGGTGCCTGGCGGGTACTTTTCTATCTTTTATTTCCAGATTTTTTTGTATCTAAACTCACAGATTTGTATTATACAAGGACAGCCAATAAAGGAAGACTATAATGGTGCCCCTCGGACAGCAGGGTGTGTCCAGGGGGGATGGTGTGGTGACAGAGCCTTTCCTCCTGAGTCATCTCAAAAGCAAGAAAAAAGGGGGGGGGGGTGTGTCCCTGCACAATAACCTCGGAGCTATGACATGGTCGCAGGGAATGCTGACCTGGCACGTGAGAGGTGAGTATTAAAGGGGACCCAAAATTAATCACCCCACTTTCTAACTCTTACAGATTTTGAACCAAGGAATTTAAAACATTGTATTTGGCTGGGAGTAAGTTCAGTATTGAAATTTTAAATAACCACGTTTGGAATCCTGTATCTTTAAGCTGGAAAATTCTTGTTTGGTCGATTGCATTTTCCATAACTTAGGCCAAAGTGTCATCTGACATGGCAACACGTTGTTTTTAAGTCTCTACATTGTTTCTTGGGTCCCTTGATACAATCTACAAGTTACATACTTTAAAATATGCAGTGTATAAATTATATGCTTAATTATTTATAGCTCTTGAAAATGAGGTGATTGATTTTGTGAAACCCAAGATTATATCCCCAGCTGATGGATTGGGAAATCCAGTCACTTGCCCAAGGCCACACATCTGATTTGTGGGGGAGCTGGGATTCAAACCCAGCTCCTGGCCAACCTCAAGGCCAATCATTAAACCACCAGGCTGCAAGGGAATAAGCTTAGAGTCTGCCCTCTGGAGTTTACAGCCCATAAGCCAGATGTGGACCCTGGACTAGGGGACCTGTGCCAGACAGCTCTACTAGGGTGCCCAGGGATCCCCAGGGAGGGAGCACAGGACTCTAGCAGAAATAAGCCACACTTTCTCATCTCCAAGCTTTGCAGATGCCCTTCCCTCTGCCTACAACACCTTTCCTGACACAGCACCTTTGCCCAGAGAGTGCCACTCATTCTTCAGGCCTCAAAGTATCACCTCTTCTTAGAAAGGGAGCCTCTTGCGTTGTTCTGCCCCCTCCCATCCAAAGTTTGACCCTTCAGGTTGAGTCAGGAGCGCCCCTCCCCACTTGGACCCCGGGGCTTGCCCCTCCCCACTTGGGCCCCGGGGCTTCCCCCTCCAGGCCCTAATTCAGTCCCAGCCCTGACCCATTCTGGGCAGTCGCTATCTGGTCCCCCACTAGACTGTGAGCGAGGGGTGAGTCTGGGTGTGTCTCACTTTGGTGTCCCGGCACAGGGCCAGGCACAGAAGAGGCAAGCTCAGCAGTTCAACTCGGCAGACCTCTGCGCTGGCAAGGGAGAAGGGCAGAAAGGGCCTGGGACTTGGACAGAGATGGTTCAAACTTTCGGACTAATGGGGAAACCGAGGCCACGCTGCGCACACAAAATCAGGGACAGAGGCAAAACCCTCTTCCCTGTCACTGGCTGATCTTTACCCAAAACTATTCTTCCTGTGTCCAGAGTCATCTTTCTCAGCCGCCCCTGCCCCAATAGTCCCTGTAGATGCAGATGTTCTGGTCCCAGGAGCCCCACAGGCCCGTTATCTCCCGAGGACCTCCCACAGGCTCCCCTTAGCCAATTTCCCCATCTTCCCACACATGATGGAGACTGGCTCTTCATGCTGCTTGTCTCTCCACAGAGACCATAGATCTGGGGTTAACCTACCACCCTCCACTTCCCCCAGCCTTGGGCTCTCAGAACCCTGGAGATGGCGAATTAACACCCCCGCCCTATCCGGTAACCTCGTCCCACCTAACCCCACAGTGCTGCATCCCTACTCCCGCCCCATCCTACTGCCGTCAAGGTCATTTTTCTGGGGTCATCCAGCTCCGGCTACTTCAGCGCCCCCTTTCCAGTTCTGTTTGGAAAGCCCTGACCACCCCCACAGCTGCTCCCCCGAGCCCCGCCCCTGGGGAAATAGCCCACGTGCCCCGCTCCCCGTGCTCTCAGGAGGGTTCCGCCCCCTGCTGGAGCCCCGCCCCTCGAGGTGCCTCCTCTCCGGGCGCTAGCCGGGCAGCTAGGGCTATTTTAGAACCTTCCACGGGAGGCAGTGCCTAGCGCCCCGCCCCCTGCCCCATGCTCTTTGGAAAGCTCCGCCCTGCGTTCCAGCCGAGGGGCGGCCCCCCCCCCCCCGCCCCCGCCCGCCCGGCCGGTGGTCTCCCGCGGAACACACCCCTCCGCGCCGGCGCTCTGCGGCTCTTCGACAACCCCCCCCTTTCCCCCCCCCCGCCAGGCTCTCACCGGCTTTGGTGCGGGAGTCTCTTTGGAAAGGTTCCCCCCTCCCCGAAACAGCCCCCGCCCTCCACTGCCACCGCCGGACCTCCAGGCTCTAGCATAGCCACGTGGATGAGCACGAGCGCGGGAGAGCAGCGCCCCCTTGTGGCCGTGTCCTCGGGAAGTCGCGGAAAGCTGGAGCCGTGGCTCGGAAAGAGAGACCTGCCTGACCCGATGCTAAGGCAGAAAAAGTATTTTTTTTTTAAATTTAAAAATTGGCGTCTTGGCCATCAACATTCTTCAGGCTCTGGTTCAGCCGTAGGCTTCTTTAGTAAGTGCTCCCTGAGTCTTCCCATCCGGATCAGCAGTCTCCTGTGCTTCCTGGAGGAATCCCATCCCTGACCACCCTGCCCTTGCTTCCCCATCGTGGTCCCCACGCCCCTGGGCTGTCACTGTCGGCCTGTGAAGGCAGGGACAAAGGCTGTCTTGGTCACCACTGTGCCCGCACAGTCGGGGCACAGAGTAAGGCTCAGACGACCAGCACCTCTTAGGGAACATTCATTTACTCCCTCAACACACATTTTGCTTTAATAGTTGTATACAAAGGAGGTCATAAAAGTCCCCCGTTTTAAGTGTGTTGGTGATTTGGGGTTGCTTTTACAGAGTAGTACAGCCATCACCACAATCCAATTCTAGAACACTTCCATCACCCTGAAAAGATTTCTTGTGCCCATTTGCACAAGATCTACTTTCTGCCAGGTCTGTATTCTTTTCTCATTTTACCTGCATTTGTTGACTACTTGCTTCCATCAGATATTAAGTGCTGAGGATACACTATGACACACGCAGGCTCTGCCCTTCAGGGAAGTCAAAGTCTGGTTGGGGCAATGGCTGATGGGAAAATATGTCCACTCATTCATTCATTCAAAAATATTTGTTGATGTTTATTGAATGCCTTCGATGTGCCGAGGACCTAGGGATAGAGCGTGGTGGGGGAGGGAGATGAAAAAATCCTGCTAAGCTGTAGTTGATATTTTAATGAGAGGATTAAAAAATAAGGAAATAAACAAGGAAATGTGTGATATAATGGCTGGTTGAGTGCTATGTAATGTTATGAAGGGAAATAAGCCCAAGGAAGGGAAAGAAAGTGATGTGGTGTGGTTTTATTATTTTTTTTAATGTTTATTTGTTTATTTTGAGAGAGAGGGCATGGGGGAGGGACAGAGAGAATCTCAAACAGGCTCCACACTCAGTGCAAAGCCGGATACGAGATCCCACAAGCCTGGGATGGTGACCTGAGCTGAAATCAGGAGCCGGACACTCAACCGACTGAGCCACCCAGGTGCCCCTATGCGGTGTGATGTTAGACAGGGTGTTCAATCGTTCTCAGCACGTCTCTGAGAAGTAAACATTTGATCGGGAACGTGACCTATTTTATAAAATGTTAGATATCTCATGTAATTTATTGTATACTGTACTGAAAGGGAAAAGCAGATGGTTATATGGGTACAGAATGGTTGAAAGTGACTAGGTTTTTTACCCCTGTGATCCTGGGGCTGACTGGGAGCTACAGCTCACTGCCACTGCCCAGCCTGGGGGTACTGTACCCCATATAAATGAATCCAGGGGGGGAAAAATCAAAATTCAAAATCTGAAGTACAGTTTCTACTGAATGCACAGTCGAAAAGTCAAAAAATCGTAAGTTGGGGACGGTCTGTATGATGAAGTTTTGGGGTGACGTGGGGTGGTCCGGGGCAAACAGCCAAGAAAGAATTCTTGAAGACGTCTTTGATCTTCAAAATCAATGGTCAGTAAAATCAATGGTGATTTTATTAAAGCACGGGGACAGGACCCGTGGGCAGGAAGAGCTGCACTGGGGTCGTGATGGGTAACTGATTACATACCCTCAGGTTGGGAGGGGGTCAGGGATAGAGTGAGTCTCGAAGGTATTTGGGGAGCAAGGTTGCCGGGACCTTGAAGGGCTAGCTGTTGCTAGGGAAACGCCATATTACTGTTTAGTAAAACTAAATAGTATGGGACCCTTCAGATGTATATGTGGGGGCCATAAGCTTGGAGTATGATAGCCAGCATGTTATCTTGGGGGAGTGGAGATAAAGGAAGTTTCCAAAGGAATTTTTCTATGTTAAAGGAGACTTAGAGGAACCTGGGGGGCCAGGATACCGTGAAGCCAAGATTCCCTTTCGCCCCCGGGCAAAGTGTCAGCATGGGGCAGCTGAGCTCCTAGAGGTCACTCTGCCAGTTTCAAGGACTTGTCAATGGGCTGTGGGCAGTAAGGGAAGCTCATTTTTCATTCGCCTTAGTTTCCCACATCACGGTGGCAAGCACTTAAGCCCCTTTCCTTTGTTCTCGGGGAGCCAGGAGTGTCCGAGGAATATCACACAGATCCCCCCTGGGGGGTGGGGGGTGCCAGCCTGTATTTTGCCCTCATCATGTAGTTTATTATTTTTTAATGTTTTATTTTACTTTTGAGAGAGAAAGAGGTAACGCGCGAGCAGGGGAGGGGCAGAGAGAGAGGGAGACACAGAATGGGAAGCAGGCTCCAGGCTCTGAGCTGTCAGCACCCAGGCGCCCCTCAGCTCAGGTCTTGAGCTCATGGTTTTGAGTTCAAGCCCCACATTGGGATCTGCACTGGGCGTGGAGCCTACTTAAAAAAAAAAAAAGAAAAAGAAAAAGATACAGCATAAGGAATAGTCAGTAATATTGTAATAAGGTAGTATGGTGACAGATGGTCTGTATACAGATGTTGAATCACTGTGTTGTACACCTGAAACTAAAGGCACATTGTGTGTCAACTATACTCAAATAAGAAAAAAAAAAAATTAGTAAAAACAAAATGAAGGAAAATGAGAGAAATCTGAGGATCTGGTGAAATTGTCATCAAGGTTCCCTACGGCCTTTATCCAGCAGGGAAAAGGGGGACAGGAAAGGAAAGGAAAGAAAAAGGAGAGGAGAGGGGAGGGGAGGGGAGGGGAGGGGAGGGGAGGGAAGGAATTAAGGTAGAGAGCAGGTAGGAGCAGTAACTGAAAAACAAAAGGAAACTATCCTGTTTTGATCCCATTTTATTGAGACTTCTCAATAAACCATTTCCACTTAGAATTGGGACGTGGAGGCCATGACGCAGGTGGATGGTATTGGACGCTGTTTGTACAGGGGTGGGTCTTGCGTTAGTACCAACACGAGCCCAACTGTAATTTCCAAAGAGGTCTGTAACAACGTTTCCCATTCCATATGTTTTCCCTGAACCTTGACACCCCTCTCGTCGAGGAGCGAGGCTTGTGTGGCCTCTCTCTGGAGGCGGCTTCCGCCTCTTCCGTGAAACACACTTGGGGCCTGAGCCACCCTGTGAGAATGCCAACCGCCCTGAGGCCACTAGCCTGTGAGGAAGCCCAAACTGATCCACGTGGAGAGACCACGTGGAAAAGCCCCAAAACAACATGGGGAGAGAGAGCTGCCCGCCGGCCCGTCCCCAGCTGCTTCTGTCCCTGCTTCAGCCACTAGCTGATTGCAACCATATGAGATCCGAAGCCAGAACTGCCCCGGCGGGATCCTGCCCCTAAATCTGACCGCAGGCATGGTGAGAGATAATAGCCTGACTGTTGCTTTAAGCCACTATGTTTTGGAGAGATTTGTTACCCAGCAATAGTAACTAGAAAGAGGGTGAGTGCAGAACATAAGTAGCTTGCAGAGAACTGCAGCCTTCAGAGCTGAGAAAGATCACATAGTGACAAGGGCAGATCGCATTAAGTGCTTTCTGTGTCCGAGCACCGTTTTAAGTGCTTGGCATTAACCAACTAATTTTTTTTAACGTTTATTTATCTTTGAGAGACAGCGGGGGGGAGGAGGGGGAGAGGGAGGCACAGAATCGGAGGCAGGCCCCCAGACTCTGAGCTGTCAGAGCCTGATGTGGGGCTCGAACTCACCAGCAGTGAGATCATGACCTGAGCTGAAGTCGGATGTTTAACCGACTGAGCCACCCAGGCACCCCTAGCCAACTAATTTAATCTGCACAGCAACCCTAGGAGGAGCGCGTCATTATTACCTCCTTTTTTCAAATGGGAAACTGGGCAGAAAAGACAGCAGAAAATGGCTAAAAACAATCCGCACCCCGGTTGTAGCTTCAGCAGCTGGTGTTTACCACTCACCTTACCAACGAGGTACGTGTGACTTGGCTCCGCCAATCTGGGCGTTCAGCCACAGGGATTGGCCCTGCGATGGGCATGTGACTAGATCCGGAATGATCGCGTGACCTCGGCCCGCCAATCAGAGCCAGCCTCATTACTTTGGCAGGGAAAGCTGAGCCAAAGGTGCCCTCCTTTAACTTCGGGTTATGAATGAGGTTCCCAGAGGTGGGAAGGCTGCTGGCAGCCATCTTGGGAAAAGACGGGGCGCTGGAAAAGATGGGGCAGAGGGATGGAAAGAAATCGGGTTCTTGGTGACGTTGCAGAACTGTTGTATCAACTTTAGCTGAAGCCAGCCAAGGGTGGATTTTCCAGTCACAAATTCCCTTTACAGCAAAAGCCATTGGAGTCAGCTTTTCTGTTACTTGCATGAGACTAATAAAACATATTTAACAACCAGTACTTTGGGCACTAAGCGATCGGCGTGGTTCGTTGCCGGGCCGGACAACAACACTTTCCTTGCTGCATTGCGGGGAGGGCTGGGAAGTCCCGGGGGAGGGACCGGGGCAGTTGGAGTGGTCATGGTGAGGGATACTTTGTGGGCCTCAGGGAAGCATGATTTTACCAGCCAACCCAGAAATATTTTAGTATCTCAGCAATCGACATGGCAAGATAGTTTATCCGAGCTGAATGTTCACTTTACTTGCTGACTGATACAACCGCCTTTTGACATAAGCTAGTGTGAATGGATTTCTGTTTCCTGCAACTGGAAAAAAAGACATCCTTTCATGAACCTGAGTCATGAATCAAACCTTTAGGAAATAACAAATAGCAGTGAGATCTGGCTTTAACCATAGGAGGTCATTTCAGCTTTGGGTCAGGCAGAAACCCTACGGAGGTTTTGACTGAGCTGCCAGAGTCCACACCCTTTGGCCCAGGAATCCTGCTTCTGGGACATACAAGGATGTGGATCGCGGCATTATTTATAATGGGAGGAAATTGGAAACAGCTTCAATGTCTGGCAACGCTGCCTCGTTGAATAAACATCGTGCAAACATTAGAAATTGTGTTTACACAAAGATGTTTTAACAGGGGACCAGCTTACGTTTTAAGAAGGGAAAAAGTAGGGCTGTATAAACAATTTGCTCACACAGTTATGTAAAATACGCGTGCACACACACACACACACTTTCTTATAGTCTGAATAAAACAGAAAAGACTGAATGGAAATACATCAAAATGTTAACTACAGTAGTGATGTGGGATTTTCAGGCAAAGGTATCTTTGTCTCTCTAGTTTCCTGTATTTTCCAAGTTGTGCTTAACAGACAAAAGATTTATTCATTTACTTGTTTCCTTAGAAATGTTAAATTTTGTTAAAGATTTTTTTTTATTTAAAAAAAATTTTTTTTAACGTTTATTTACTTTTGAGACAGAGAGAGACAGAGCATGAATGGGGGAGGGTCAGAGAGAGAGAGGGAGACGCAGAATCTGAAGCAGGCTCTAGGCTCTGAGCTGTCAGCACAGAGCCTGACACGGGCCTCGAACTCACCAGCTGTGAGATCATGACCTGAGCCGAAGTCGGACGCTTAACCGACTGAGCCACCCAGCCGCCCCTTAAAGATTTTATTTTTAAGGAATCTCTGCATTCAACGTGGGGGTTCCAAATTACAACCCCAAGATCAGGAGGTATGCGCACCATGGACTGAGCCAGCTGGGTGCCTCCAAACTCTTTTTATTTTCAAAAATTTTAACTTAGATTATGAACATTTCCAGATACAGAAAAACAGAGCGACAGTAAACCCACATGGGGCCCATTACCCAGCTTCAAGAACCATCAATATTTTGCCATTTCATCCTCTTTCTCCTCCCACTGTTTTGAATACTTAAAAAAAAAAAAAAGTGACAGACATCACATCCATTTAAACACACTGAGCATCTAAAAAGGGGGAGGATGGGGCGCCAGGGTGGCTCAGTTGGTTGAGAGTCTTACTTCGGCTTAGGTCATGATCTCACAGTTCGAGAGTTTGAGCACTGCGTTGGGCTTTGTGCTGACAGCTCAGAGCCTGGAGCCTGCTTGGGATTCTGTCTCTTCTCTCTGCCCCTCCCCACTTGTGCTCTGTCTTTCTGTCTCTCAGAAATAAGTAAATGTAAAAAAAAATTTTTTTAAAGGGGAGGAGTATATTTCCTTACATAACTACATTGCCTAATCACATCTAATGAAACTAACACTTTTTTTAAAGTTAATTTACTTTAGTAATCCCTACCCCCAATGTGGGGCTCGAACTCATGACATGATCAAGAGTTGCATGCTCTTCTCTCTTCTGACTGAGCCAGCCAGGCACCCCAACACATTTCTTTTTCTTTCTTTCTTCTTTCTTTCTTTCTTTCTTTCTTTCTTTCTTTCATGATTTTTGAGAGAGAGAGATTGTGGAGGGGCAGAGAGAGGGGAACAGAGGATCTGAAGCCAGCTCTGTACTGACAGCAGAGAGCCCCATGCAGGGCTTGAACTCACAAACTGTGAGATCATGACCTGAGCTGAAGTCAGACAACTTACTGAGCCACTCAGATGCCCCCCTCAACACATTTCTTTCTTTCCTTCTTTCTTTTTTAATTTTTTAATGTTTATTTATTTTTGAAAGAGAGAGAGAGTGGGGGAGGGGTAGTGAGAGAGGGAGACACAGAATCCGAAGCAGGCTCCAGGCTCTGAGCTGTCAGCACAGAGCCTGACGCGGGGCTCGAACTCACGAACTGAGAGGTCATGACCTGAGCAGAAGTCCGACGCTCAACCGACTGAGGCACCCAGGCGCCCCTAATAGCCAGTCCTGATTCTGGCTACATTTATTGTATTTGTTCTTGGTTGTGTTGTGGTTGTTGTTGTTGTTGTTTTAAAGAAGCTCTACTCCCAATGTGGGGCCTGAACTCAGGACCCCAAGATCAAGAGTCGCATGCTCTACCCAATGAGCCAGCCAGGCACCCCTGCTTTTGGTTTTTTTTTTCACATTCTTATTTACAAACAGTGAACGTCGTGTGCACGTGCGCGCCCGCGTGTATGCAGGTGTGTACAGTTCCAGGAGTTTTGACAAATGCAGAGTCATGTTAAGGACCATCACAACTAGGATTGCTGGCAATACCACCACTCCAAAAATGCCCCTGGGCTTTGCAGTCAAGCGCTTTTGGTTTTTGGGTTTCCGGTTTGGGGTTTCGTTTTTGTTTGTTTCCTAATGGGAGCGACAACCAGAGCCGTGAACTTACTTAAAATTTCCAAGTACGGGGTTAGGTAGGAGACCTGGGCTCCAGTCCTGCTCTCTGCAGCTTGGGGCCTTCCCCTCTCCGAGCCTGTTTCCTCATCTGTAAGGTGGGTGCTATGAGGGCCCAGTGAACTAGAAGGTGGTCAGGAAGCTCTCAGCGACAGCAGGGGTTGGGCTGATCGACCCTTCCTTCTTTATTTACAGCCCCCTAGACCAAGTCATCTGGTCCAGGAACCAGGCCTGCGCAGATCAGCCTGCACTCCTTGGCTCCTCCCCTCTCTCTCCCCAAAGCCAATCAGACACGACGTTCTGTGGTTTCTACCTTCACTGCGACTGGAATTGATCCAGTTCCCCAGCGCGGAGACCCCAGGGCCAGTCCCACCTGGGTCCCTGCCTGGCCTTCGGCCTTCCCTTGTTTCCCCTGGAACCCACTCCCCCTCTCCACACCCCCACCCCCAGCTTCCTAAATCACGCCACACCCTTCCGTATCCCACAGGATATCACCGAGGCCTGCCAAGTGCCCTCATGCCCTATATGGCAAAATCATTTCCAGTAATAAACAGAAAATGAAGCGAGCAATATTAATGGCCAGACGAAAAAGAAAATGCAGCGTGAACATTTTCTTTTCTTGAGCCTCATATATATAAAACCTTGCCAGTAAAAATGAATTTAAAAATAAACATTACAGTACAAAAGAGAAAAAAAAGCACTACTGTTTATTCAAAGTTTATTCCAAGATTCAGAGTCTGAACTTGCGTCCTTTGGTTATAGTCTGATGTAATAAAGCTTTATGTAAATAATTGTGAGAGGTCTTTTTTTTGGTCCCCCTCCCCCCCCTTCGAGAGAGAGAGAGAGAGAGAGAGAGAGAGAGAGAGAGATTGGGAGGGAGGAAGGGAGACAGGGAGGGAGAGAGACACAGAAACAGAAACAGAGACAAGAGAGCGTGCATGCGAATAAGCAGGTTGCATTTCAAATGGCTACTTTAAGGGGAAGGTTCAGCTCTGAGTCCCACCTTCCAGACACTGGGCTCTGAGCACTGGGGGGCGCGCCCCCACCCCCCACCCCAGGATTTAGAGCAAGGGCATAGCAGAAACGTTACCTCTCAGGCCTTGGCTGCCTCTTGAAGCTCCATCCCTCCCCTCCCCACCCCCAGCACCCAACTTGGCCCAGCCCCCACCCGCAGCCAGCGTCCTTCGAGGAGGGCGGCCTTGAACTGCGCGGGGATGTGAGCTTAGCGAGCCAAGGGGAGGAACTGAGGAGGTGGGCAGGGTGTGCGGATATAAAAAAGCACCTGTCGTGGGAAAGAAGGGCGTGAGGGCTGGAAGTGGCCTGTTTCTTAAGCTGAGTGGTGGGAAGGCGGAGGTTCTTTTTTTTCTTTTCTTTTCTTTTCTTTTTTTTTTTAACTGTTTATTGAAGCAGACGCACGTGCAAAACAGTACAAACCCGTAAGTATGCAGCGGGATGAATTTTCACCAGTTGAACACACCCGTGCCACCAGCTCCCAGACCAAGAAACATTTCCAGGCCCCCCGAGGCTCCTCTTTTCAGGCCATGCCCCCTCCCCTCAAGGTCACCATCATTCTGACTTCTGACTGCATCACTGCATCCACTGCATCGATGGGCTTTTTCCTGCCTTGAATTTTATGTAAATGGAGTCAGAAAATACATTCTCATTAGTGCCTGGTTTTTTCCACTCGACACTGTGAAATTCAGTCTCCTTAGCACGGGTAGTTATAGGGTGTTCTCACTGCAGATTCCGTTGTGTGACTATGCCCAGTTTATTTATCCATTCTCCGTTGGTAATGAGGGAGTGAGCCAAGTGGTAAGAGTCCTCCAGGCAGACAGAACAGTCGGTGCAAAGGTCCTGAGGTGAGAACACGTCTGGTATTTTAGAAGAACAACAAGGAGATCCCTGTGACTAGAGAGGAGCAAGCAAGGGGTGGGGGGGGGGGGGAGATGAGGTCAGACAGCGAAAAAGAAGCAGATGGTGAAGAGACTTATGGGCCACGGTGTTGAGTCTGGCTTTTACTCTGAGTGAAATAGAGCCAAGGGAACGTTCTGAGCAGGGGAGGGACTTGATCTGCCTTGGGTACTCAGAATCCCTCTAACTGTGTGAGGGAAGAGAGCCCAGGGACAGGGGCGGGAGAGGAAGCCCAGGGAGGAGGAGGAGGGGGAACGGAGCCAGGGGGGTAGAAGCAGTGGAGGCAGCCAGAGGTGTTTAAACTCAGAATACATTCTTGTGCATGTGATTAGGGATATATTTTATTGACGTCTTCCACCTTATTTTGTGATTCCGTTGTCCTCGTTTTTGCAATGAGTTCCACCCCCTCTCATTTAGGTTTCTTTAAAGTGGTTGCATATTTGGTTTGGTTTTGTCTTATGTTGTCTTTCTCTCCACTAGTTTGCAATCTATGCATCATTTGTATTTTTTTTTTAGTAGTAATCCTTGAAATGTTACCATGCACCCTTTTTAAAAAAATTTTTTGAACATTTACTTATTACTGAGAGACAGAGAGAGACAGACCGTTAGCAGGGGAGGGGCAGAGAGAGAGGGAGACGCAGATTCTGAAGCAGGCTCCGGGCTCTGAGCTGTCAGCACAGAGCCCGACGCAGGGCTCGAACTCACAAACGGAGAAATCATGACCTGAGCCCAGGTCGGACGCTCAACCGACTGAGCCCCCCAGGCGCCCCTACCATGCACACTTTTTAAAATCAGGTCTGACGTTCAATTAAGAGTTTAATCGTTGGGGCGCCTAGGTGGCTCAGTAAGTTAATTGCCTGACTCTGAGTTTCTGCTCAGGCCGTGATATCACAGTTTGTGGGTTCAAGCCCTGCGTGGGGCTTCGTGCTGACAGTGTGGAACTGCCCTTGGGATTCTCTCTCCCTCTCTTTGCCCCTTCTCGCTCTCTTTCAAAATAAATAAACTTTTTTTAGAAAAGAGTTTAATCAGTATACCAGACACTACTTGGATCATGAGCCCCGTGTGCGGACCGAAGGTGTGTTCACTGGTGACTGCATGAGCATCGGCCACTAGGGGGCAAGGGCGACTTGGGATGTGCCGGCGCTCAGTGACCGTCAGGGGCCGCTGCTGCTCTCCTCCCGTGAGCGCGGTGACCACCTGGACTGTTTCCCTTTGGACATTCCAGACGAGAATGCATTGGTCCCGGATTTGGGCCAAGGGCCTCACAGCACCGAGGCTGAGGATTAGTACAGGGGACGTAGGCAGGGTAAAGGCTAGATCCTTGATACACGTTGCAGGCCCTGGGGGTGGGGGGGGGGGAGAGGGATAGTTGGGGTTCTCAAACCCACCCCACCCCACTCCCAGGATGCTGAAATTCGACCTCAAAGTTTTCCAGCACTGTTGGTCACCCCTGTCCTCATTCCTGGGACATTTATACAGGACGGTGGTCATGGGAGGAAATGGGATGCCCATGGGCTTCCTGGCAGAGGTGCTAGAGGGAATGAGAATAAGGGAATTGCCTACGTTTGTTTGTGTTTTTCTGCTGTGAATGTCCAGAGCTTCAACAGATTCTCAAAAGGACCTAGAACCCCAAACACAGACTGTTTAGAACTCTCTTCCTCCAGGAAGCCTTCCCTGATGTTCTCTCAGACTCATGAAGTGCCTCCTCTGGGTACCGACGGCCTCAGATCTTCCCCTCTGGGCCCTGGCCCCTCTACCTTTGCCTTCCCTGTCCCAGAATAGATTGTCACGTCTGGAAATGTGTCTATGTCCCTCACTGCAGCTCCATGAAGGCAGGGACCAGGGATTTCTTAAGGCGCCAAAAATGTCACCATCACATTGTTCAACGCAGGGACTGACAGACTGGAAAAAAAAAAAAAAAAGGCATTTGAAAGATATCTTCTGGGGTACCTGGGTGGCTCAGTCGGTTAAGCGTCTGACTTCTGCTCAGGTCATGATCTTGCAGTTCATAAGTTCTGGCAACGTGTTGGGCTCTGTGCTGACAGCTCAGAGCCTGGAGCTTGCTTCGGATTCTGCATCTCCCCCTCTCTCTCTGCTCCTCCCCTGCTCATGTTCTGTCTCTCTCGAAAATAAACATTAAAATTTTTTTTAAGATATCTGCCTTCCTTAACTCTAGACCTTTGCAGATGTTGTTCCTTCCACCTGGAACACCCCCTCCACTGCTTTATCTGGTTCATCTCACATCACTCAGACATCTCTCCTCCTCCAGGAACCCTTGCTAGTTCCCACCCTCTAAGGCCGGGTTAAAGTTTGCTTGTGTCCCCAATTTACCACAAAGCAGACACTATATAGAAAATATTTGTTGAGTGACTGAATGAATGAAAGGTAAATGTTTGGGCAGGGTTACCTCCAGTATCAACTGGAGGGTCACTTCTAGACCTCTTTTGTAGAGTTTTTTTCCCCCTTTTTGATGGCTTTATTGAGTTATAATTCATGTACCATACAACTCACCCATTAAAGTGGTTTTAGTACAGTCTCGTGCAGCCATCACCCCTTTGGTGGAGCTTTGAGCCCCTTCTAGCCTGAAACCCCTCCCGTCAGGTGCTCTGCTAGGTGTTTCTCACTGTCCTGTTGAAGGGGATATAGTCTGCCCTCCTCCCTCACCCCGGGAGGGAGATCAGGTAAAGAAGGAGATCTGGCCATCTGCCCTTGCCATCTGACCAGCCACAGGGCTCAGCATTTAACCCAGAGGCCCATGGTTATGCTTATATCATGGAGGATTTGCTACGAGCCAGGTGCCGTTCTAAGTGCTTGACATACAGAACGATTCATTTACCTGCCACCCACACGCCTGAAGAGTAGGCACCATTAGTATGATCCTCCGTGTGGCACCAGGGGCTCTTGGGAATTCGACCCTTCCTGAAGCTCCAGAGGTGAGCAGGGGTTCAGGTCAAGAAGGAGCCCCTGTACCCCACTTACACTGCTTGAAATGCACTTGGTGTGGTACAGCTGGTGGCTCGTGGGCTAGATAAGAGCCACAGGGTGGTTTTCAAAAATATATTATTTAAAACAGGGAAGTTTCCTTCTCTCTTCCACCCACCCATCCCGGCCCTTAAACAGAATATCCCTGATTATGTATCCTCACCTTTGTACTTTGATTTTCTCATCCTGCACCTGCTCCCCTAACATCATTTGCCTGAAGCATTTGACTTTGAGACTGTAACACTAATAGGTGGGTGAAGAATGATTCAGATACAGGCTTTTGTTTTGTTTTGTTTCAGTGCCAATGAGTCCTTCCACTCCCATCCACTCCCAACCTTTCCCTGTACCCTGAGCTTGTGCCTTTCCAGGCCGTTTTTGTTCTTTTTTGGGGGGGAGGAGGATGTTGGACACTCCCCCTGCCCCCACAGCCCCCCCCCACTATGATCAGGAAATAGGCAGGGGCCACTAGGGTAGGGGGGGGTCTGTGCGGGACACTTTACCATCACACACACACAGCTCATTCTCACTCCCATATGTGCCTGCACAGGCCACCCACCAGGACTGCCACTCCCTGTCCTGCCACAGCACAAACTTAGCTGGAGGCCCAGGTCTCTGTTCATCCCTCCAGGGACTCCTGCCCCCCCACGTCTCCCAAGTCCCACTTGTCCCAGAACAGCTTTTGAATTCTTTGGGCAGTATGGAAATCTGGGGTCCCCTCTAGCTGAGGAAAGAGGCAGCGCCTGAGCAGGGTCTGAGGCCACCCTTCCCATCCCCTTCCGGGGTCCCACATGGGGAAAAGATCTCTCTCGAGATGAGACTAGAGAGATACTAAAACAGAGAGGTAGGAAAAGAGAAAGAGAAACAGAGACTAGGTCCCCGTGTCATAGAGCATCGGGCAGAGAAAATGAAATAGACATGCGATAGTAAACAGAGATAAAGAGAAACGGACATAGGAGAAAGACTAAGCGACAGAGGCACGGAAATTAAGAGCCAGACACGGAGTCAAGGATGGGAAGAGGATGTAATTTAGTGGCTCAGAGAACAAACTCTGGAGCCAGACTTTCGGAGACATAGACTGGCAGAGGCAGAAGGTACAAAATAGGTGTTTTTTTAATTGAAACTTTTCATAAAAAGTAGAGGGAACCTGAAGGGCGCCGTGGGCTAGTCCCGGGCCCCCGCAGCGTCGGTAGGAGTTGCTGAGGGTGGCAGGAGCAGCGAAGGGTATCCCTCCTTCCATTGGCTCGTGCGCCCTTCCTCTCCGACCACTCGGGCTCCCCGTGCTCATGCGCGCAAGCGGGCGGGAGAGTGCGCGGCAGGGAGCCGCGTGCGCAGGCGCGGAGCAAACAGCCTGGGACCGCCGGAGCTCAGGCCCGCGGCCGGGCGGGCGCGCAGTGGTGCGGCTGGTGCGTGGGCGCGAACCCTGGGCGGCAGATGCAGCGGAAGGAGCCATCGGTGTTGACGCAGCGTGCGTTGACGCAGAGCGGGGAGGCAGCCTCGGCCTCGTCACACTCGTTGATGTCTGCAGAAGGGGGTACAAGGATCTCTGCTCAGGGCCGGGGACCCTGGAGCCGGCTTATCTGGCCCCTGGGGCAAAGGGGTGCTGAGCCTCCTGCTTGAAGTTGAATCCAATCACTACCACCTGCCGGCTGTGTGAGCATGGGCAAGTGGCTTAACATCTCTGAGACTCAGCTTTGTGTTCTATAAGATGGGTATGGTAGGGCCTATGTCACTAGGATTTTGTTAGGAAAATAATACTGATAATGATATCACAACAATTAATGCTTACTCGATGCCAGGCATTGTTTAAAGCACATTATGTGTGTTTATCCAACTAATAACCCTGAGGTAGGTAGTGATTCTGTTTTCATATGGGCAAACTGAGACGCAGCCTGGGGAAGCTCCTTGCCCAGTATCACACAACAAGCCCACATTCTGCCCAGTTCTCAGAGTGCCCAGTCCCCCGCTATTTTTTGGCTGTGAGTTCTTGGGGGCCTCAGTTCTCTTTTTTGAACCTTGGTTTACACATAGGCCTCAGTCTCATTGTATTTCAGTATTAATGATATTCACAACTCTATGACATGGATTCTACAACTTATGCTCATTTTTCAGATGAGAAAAACTAAAAAAAAAGGACGGTGACCTGTCCCAGGGTCACACAGTAAGTTGCTGGACTGAGCCTGAGGTCTGTCCGACTCCCCCAGAGTCCTTGATTGTAACCACTTTGCTTTACTACTGCCTGAACTAGGCAAACATGATTCATATAAGACGGGAGCTCTCCAAAGCGGTCAAATTGCCCACGGTAGCACTGAACTCCCTAGCAATCACACCTGCGGGATTCTACAGGATTCTTTAATCCTGCTTCCAGCCCAGCCCCCGGCCCGGAGGTCAAGCTCTGCTCTTCTCGAAGCCTGACCTCGCCTTCTTCAGGCACATCCCATCCCTGCGCGCGATGCACTTCCGGCTTCCCCTGGTCCGTCCAACCCCTTGACGTCCCTTGACACCTCCCACCCCCCCAACCTCCGGTCAGGGCTTCCACCCTAGCCCCGCACAGGCTGGCCCTGGCCGCCTCTCACCGACGCAGGTCATGCGGGTCATGTCCAGGCGGTAGCCACTGAAGCAGTCGCAGGTGAAGCCCTCGGGGACGCGCACGCAGCGGCCGTGGGCGCAGCCATCCAAGATCCCGCACTCCTCCGCCTCCAGTCCCTCGTAGGGCCCAGACAGCGCGCCTGCGGAGAATGCGGGGCTCCTTGGTTGGGGGTCTCTGCCTTCTATATCTTAAACCCCCAACGGGGAGGGGGGCGGTGCGCGTCCCTGGCCGGATATCCTCTTCTAAACCGTGAGTCCTGTTCGCGGGCTGTGGGGGGCGCCGTGGGGCCAGGTTTCCCTAGCACTGCTCCCCATCACTTTCCTCCTGTCCTCAGCTCCTCGGTCTGCAGGTATGTTTCTGTCCCTCGTCATCGCTGCTCTCTGACGCTCTCTCCTACTGTATCTGTGTTCTCCCATCTCTCTGAGCCAACCCCCGACCCCAGCTTCTCTTTGTTTCTGGATCTATCTCCCTCCGTCTTCCCTGTTTCCATCTCTCTGCACACCTGACTCTTCGTCTTGGTCTCCATCCCTCGCCCGCAGTGCTCACCAGCATAGCTTCCACCTTCAGGTGACTCCTCAGGCTCTGGGAAGGAGCCACGCGTGTCGCGGGACCGATAGCGCCAGCGGGTTCCCGGGCCGGGTGGTGCCGCAGCCTCAGATTCACCATATGGGCCACCGTCGTCCTCAAAGTCGGGCATGTCATAGGGTGGTGCTCCGTAGGGGGCCTCTCGGCGGGCGAAAGGCCCAGGAGGTGGTGGGTAGGGGTCGTAGGGTAGCACGGGTGGCGGGTACAGCTCGGGCCCGTAGGGAAGGCCCTGGTAGGGTGGACCTAGGTCAGGGCCATATTCGTAAGGGAGTCCAAAGCCACCTGGCCGCGGGGGGCCATATGCAGGGGGGCGCAGCACATTGCACAGGGCCTCAAAGTCATCTGTGAATAGGAGCCAAGCCTCGTGGTTAGCCCTCAGAACCCACCATTCATGTTCCCTGGCTGGAAAGAGGAGCCCAGAGGAAAGGAGAGGAGGAGGGCCTTGGGCTGAGGCATGGGACGGACTTCAAATGAGGGGGCTGGGATTGCAAGGCCCGACAGGGTTTCTGGAGGCAGGATTAGGGCTGAGGGTTGTGACTGGGATTCCATGGTGCTGGGATCAAGAGTACTAAGTACTGGGGCTAGGAATCAGGGTCCAAGTGTTGGAATAGGGAGGACCCATGGGATATTGGACTAGAGGCTTAGAGAAATTGGAGGGGGGTGTTTTAGGAACCAGAACTGGGGAGTCCCAGGACTGTTACTGGGGGGGGGGGGGAGCTCAGGGGCCAGGATGCATAGGAGGGGATCTGAGCCATGGGACCTGGAGGTCTGAGGACCAAGGATCAGGGTTTTGGGCCTGGACTGAGTTCCCATGGGCTAAAGATTGGGGGACTCAGGAGTTCCAAGAGCCAAGATTTGGGGGATCTCTGGGGTTGTGGGTTGGGGTCTTAGGCACCTGGAAGTGAGTGTCCAATACATTAAGACTCGGAGGTCTGTGAGCTCTGACCAGGTAGTTTGTGGGCCAGGACGGTGGGTCTGAGCAACTGGTATTTGAGGTCTAAGTGTCCAGGATTTGGTGGGGGTGGGGTGGGGGGTGGGGTCTCATGGGATGTCTTGGCCTCTGAGTATGACCCAGGCAGGTCGTAGTACCTGAGTCCTGGGCGGGGCAGAGGGCACAGTCCATGCCCCAGGCCTCGCCATAGAGGCAGCAGCACTCTGTGTAGGTGGCCTGGCGGTCCAGCCGAGGGCGACTGCACACGAGGTCAGCCCCCACTTCCTGCCAGCACACTCCCAGATTGTCATCTGAGGGCAGAGACAGCATGCATCAGGGTGGGACAGGCAGGATAGGACCCTCCCAAATTCTTGGCCATCTCCTGTGCTGGAGCAGCCCAGCTACCCAGTGCCTAACACCAGACGCTCCTCCTCAGCTGTGATCTGACTCCCAGAAGGCCTCTGAGATAGCTCCAGGGGAGTATGTGCTTGGTCTGGCATGAGGCAGTCACATAGGAGGAGAAAGCAGGGGGTGTGGGGAGGGGGGATGTAGACACAGGAAGTGGAAGGAGAAGAGAGTTTGGGTCATTGGGCAAAAAGAAAGGACCCAAAGAGATAGAGACAAACACATCCAAAGAGTCAGAGAATCCAAGAACAGGAAAGTAAAGATGGAGAGAGAGACGAAAAGGAACAGACCTCTAGAAACAAAGACAGACCCAGAGAGTGGCAGAAATTCAGAGAAAAACCTAAAGACAGAAACCCCAGAGAGGTGGAAGGAGACAGAGACACACAGGGAAATAATAAGAGGAAGCACGGCTTTGGCACTTTGTAAGATCAGGTCCCATAACGGTCCTGAAAATGAAATTCCTCACAGCCACCCTGTAAGGTAGTCCACCCAAGGTGCCAGAAGGAAGCTGCGGCCAAGAGGCGATAAGCAACGTGCAGGTACACACGGCCAGCAAGTGCCAGGCTCCTCCGGAACCTTGGCTTTAGAGCAAATCCCCGACACCAGCCCAGCCAGCCCAGCCGTGGGGGCAGAGTCAGACACCGAGAGTAAATAGGGCGGGGGGGGGGGGGGGGGGGCGGCGTGGCCGAGCACGTGCGCGGGGGCGTGGCCTGGGCGTGGGGCTGAGCCCGGAGAGCGAGGGGCGGGGCGGGCCCGGGGGCGGGGCGGGGCTACCGAGGCTCTGGCTCTCGTTAGAGACGCAGCGGCGCCGGGAGCCGTCCAGCACCAGTGGCGGCTCGCAGGTGCAGTGATAAGAGCCCACGGTGTTGACGCAGCTGCCGCCTTCACACGCCGGCTCCTCGTCTGCGCACTCGTCATTATCTAGGGAGGCACGGAGGGAGTGGTCAGGAAGTAGCCCTCTACCCTTTCCCACTTCCCCAGCGCGTTGACAGCCTGATAGATGGAGTCTAGACTTCGGGAAGGACTTCTGCTGGCGGTGGCGACATTCCAGAGAGGCGCTGGCTTGGTAGAGGGTCGGGAGGGGGTGGGGGTGGAATGGGGGGGGGGGCAGGCGAAGCTCGTACCGACGCACTCCAGTCGCTGGGCATGGTAGTAGTAGCCGTTGCTGCAATAACATGAGTAGCCTGGGGCCGTGTTAACGCACACGCCGCTCTTGCACACCTGGTCTCGGAAGAGCTGGCACTCGTCCACGTCTGCGGGAAGGAGGGTCAGAGGTGCGCCCCACACCAAGAGAGATGGGGCCGGGGTGTGGGGCGGCTGGATGGGGGGAATGTGTGATTCTGAGGCTTGGCCGGGGAAAGAGAGAGACCGAAAGGTGGCGACAGAGACCCAGAGGTAGAGATCGGGAAAGGTGGAGATAGGCGAGGGGGCGGGGTAGAGACAGAGAAAAAGGATGGGAGATAGAGGTGAAGAAAACGGAGAGGGTGAGATGGACCTGGGCCTGGGGGCTGAGGGTGAGTGGGGCTTGAAGTCTCAGCTTACCCCTCCTGAGGCTCAGGTCTCCACTGGGTGCCAGGTAGCCCCGGCCATGGGGGCACAATGACTGATACTCAGCTGCACAGAGAGACAAAGCTGAGCCCAGACACCCTGGCCCAGGCCCCTGCCCTGCACCCTGGGCTTGCTCCCGCCCATCTATCTCAGGGCTTACTCCTGCCCCCTGCTCACCCAAGTTTTCAGGCCCCGTGCCTGTTTGTGCCCACCTCTCAGCCTCACGCCCGCCTGGCTGGCAGCTTACTCTTGCCCGGACGGTACCAGTGCCCCAGCCCATGTCCAAATGTGTCCTCTGTCCCAGTCGCATGCCTGCCTATTTCTACCCAAACCCTCAGCCCTATGTCCGCCCAGGAGCCCATGCCCACCTGTCTCCGTGCTGGGGCACTGCTGGATGCGGCAGCCACTGCCCCAGCCCTCACCCACGGTACAGCAGCACTCCTGCCATGTCACATTCCGTGCCAGGATGTTGTCACATGCATCGGGAGCTGCTGTGTCAAAGTAGCATTCGCGGCGCCCGCTGCCCGCGGGGCCCTGCCTAGGCGGGCTGGGCCGGCGGGGTGGGGAAGGCGGAGGTGGCCTGGCAGGCAGACCTGGGCTGGCAGGTGCCTGGGGCTGTGAGCCCGGGAATGTGCCTGGAGAAACGAGGGGCTTTAGCCCAGCCAGCATGGGCTGAGCCTCCCACCCCCATGTTACAGACGAGGAAACTGAGGCCCCCAAACCGAGGCTGAACCAGATGCCACACCTCTCACCATCTGTCCTCATTTCTCCCATTCTCACCTCCTGTCATTTTGGCACCTCACACCCTCCCAGGTGTCTGGCCCATCATCCCAGCTGCAGTTTGGGATGAGGTGGGGGGATTCCTCTGGCCTCCTGGCTACCTTCTGGGTCCTCACATCCAACGTGTCCCCAGCTTGCCTCAGAGTCTTTGTCCCCAAACCTAGGCTTGGACCTGGACACCTCCCTCCCCGCCCCCCCAGGCAGCCCACAGCCTCTCCACTTGGCCTCTCGCCTCCTGCCACCACCCTCCCCTCCCCTCTCATGGCCCCTGCCTTGCTCCAGTCTTCTCCTCTCCTGCCCAGGTCCCTGCCCTGGATGCTCCCT
Organism: Panthera tigris; assembly: GCF_018350195.1. NCBI lineage: Eukaryota > Metazoa > Chordata > Mammalia > Carnivora > Felidae > Panthera > Panthera tigris. The sequence continues at coordinate 14,163,808 of NC_056674.1, forward strand.
AGGCTCCCAGCCCCTAGTGTCACCCCCTCCAGTCCACCTGCACATGGCAGCCAGATTCTGATTATCCCCCTCTCCCACTCAAAACCCTCCCATGATGCCACAGTGCCCTCAGGAAAGGCCAGCCCCCTGAGAGGGTAAATCAGTGTGGTCTAGCACTGCATCCTTCTGCGGCCTCACTTCTCCCCACCCCTTCCCTTGCTCTGTCCAGCATGCCACCCTGAACTTATTTTTGTTCCTCAAACATGGCAGGTCTTCTCTTGGCTTGCCAGGCCTTTGCCCTTGCTGTGTCCTCTGCCCAGAATGCCCTCCCTCACCCACATCACCTGGCTTATTTCTACTCTTCCTCCTGCTCTCAGTTCAGACCTCCCCTCCTATAGGAAGCTCTCACTTCCCTCTCCAGCTGGGGTAGGCTCCTCCTCTGGATTCCCATAATCCCCCAGCCTTTCCCCATCACAGCCTTGTTCCTTCTGGCCTGAGCTTCCTCCTTCCAGCCCTGATTTCTCTGGTTGTCACTCTCTGGTGATATCTCTGCATTCTCCCACTGAACTGTGAGCTCCTTAAGGAAAGAGTGGTCTCTCCTGGTCACTACCATGTCTCTGGTACCTAGAATAAGGCCTAAACACAGTGGATGCCCTGTGAACATTTGTTGAAAGAAGGAATCTGGTAGAGTCAGGGACAGGGCTGCCCCGGTCCCACCGCCCATGTTAACCCACGTGTTCTGAATTTTTTATTGTTCTTTAAAACAACAACATTTAACTGATGGCAGCCTGCCCATGACGGGAATGGTTAGACCACATCATTTTTCTGTGAGCCCTGAAGCCATCAGTTAAACAGACATATCAGTCTTACCAGCAGAAGTTCGTGGGGGAACACAACGTCCAGTCATAGGGTCAAACTCCTCAGGGCTGGTGGGACAGACACACAGGAAGGAGCCTTCAACATTCTCGCAGAGGGCAGCTCCACACACACCCTGTAGTGTTTCACATTCATTCACATCTGTGAGCAAGAGACAGAGGGGAAGGAGAGTCAATGGTTGTAGGTATCTGTGATTCCAAAGCTCTAAAAGTCTGAGCTTTCAAATAGAAGGGTATTGGGGCGCCTGGGTGGCTTGGTCAGTTAAGCGTCCGACTTCAGCTCAGGTCACGATCTCACGGTCCGTGAGTTCGAGCCCCGCGTCGGGGTCTGGGCTGATGGCTCAGAGCCTGGAGCCTGTTTCAGATTCTGTGTCTCCCTCTCTCTCTGCCCCTCCCCCGTTCATGCTCTGTCTCTGTCTCAAAAATAAATAAACATTAAAAAAAAAAAATTCAAATAGAAGGGTATTTTTCATGACCCAGACCCCATCATCCACTTATCTTCCGGTGACAGACCCTGAATTTTCCTTGGGAGCCCTCTGTCCCTCCATTTTCAACTCACGTATTTATGAGTAGGGTTAAATCTACTCTGAGGGGTGGGCACAAGTTCCAGGCTTGGCCAACCAGATTACTGCATTTCTCTGGTTCAGAGAGATAGGCGGTGACTAAACTGGGCCAATCAAAGCTAGTTCTGGGACTTTTGGTAGAACTACCAAGAAAGAGCCTCCCTCTTTAGCCCTAGGGTTGCCAAGCTGAGGATATGAGCCCAGAGATGCCAGGGCCTTCTTTGTCACTCTGAAAAGAGTCTGCCTGAGCAGAAATACAACAGGGGAAAGCAGAGGTGAGAGGGAGAGACAGCTAGCTTTGTTAGAATTCCTGGATCCAACTATGCCCAAAGTTCAAACATATTCCAGGCCTTCACCATTTTAATTTTTTTCAAAGAAACCAAGCTTGTGTGCTTGTCAAATGTAAAGAATATATCATTAAGATTCATGCAGTTCACTGTATATAAATTGAACCTCAGATAAAAAAATATCTGCAGGGGCACCTGGGTGGCTCAGTCCATTAAGTATGTGACTTGAGGGGCACCTGGGTGGCTCAGTCAGTTAAGCGTCTGACTTCAACTTAAGTCATGATCTCACGGTCCGTGAGTTCGAACCCCACAGCAGGCTCTGTGCTGACAGCTCAGAGCCTGGAGCCTGCTTCGGATTCTGTGTCTCCCTCTCTCTCTGCCCCTCTCCCACTCATACTCTGTCTCTCTCAAAAATAAAATTTAAAAAAACATTTAAAAAATTTTTTTAAGTATCTGACTTGAGCTTAGGTCATGATCTCACAGTTCATGAGTTCAAGCCCCACATTGGGCTCTGTGCTGACAGCTCAGAGCCTAGAACCTGCTTTGCATTCTGTGTCTCCTTCTCTCTTTGCCCCTCCCCTGCCTCTCTCTCTCTCTGTCTCTCTCTCTCAAAAATAAACATTAAAAAAAAAATCTGTAAATGCCTACTGAAATCTGGTTAGTGCTATGCATACTGAAGAACTTAGGGAGACGTGCATTGATGGCTACAATTTACCTTTAAACTTATCCCAGAAATAAGATGGATTACAGACAGATAGATGAGGAAATAAGGATAATAAAATAATGATATGGAATATATGTGGTGTGCAGAAATTCATTCTACAGGTCTTTCAATTTTCTGCATGGTTAGAAATTTTCCTCAGGGGCACCTGGGGGGCTCAGTTGGTTGGGTGTCTGACTTCAGCTCAGGTCATGATCTCACAGTTCGTGAGTTCAAGCCCCACGTCAGGCTCTGTGCTGACAGCTTGGAGCCTGGAGCCTGCTTTGGATTCTGTGTCTCCCTCTTCTCTGCCCCTCCCCTACTTGTGTGTGTTCTCTCTTTTTCTCAAAAATAAACAAACATTAAAAAAATTTGGGGGGTGCCTGGTGGATCAGTCCGTTAAGCGTCTGACTTCGGCTCAGGTCATGATCTCATGGTTTGTGAGTTCGAGCCCCACGTCAGGCTCTGTGCAGACAGCTCAGAGCCTGGAGCCTGTTTCAGATTCTGTCTCCCTCTCTCTCTCCTCCCCCACTCATACTCTGTCTCTCTCTCAAAAATAAATAGCCATTTAAAAAAAATTTTTTAGGGGCGCCTGGGTGGCGCAGTCGGTTAAGCGTCCGACTTCAGCCAGGTCACGATCTCGCGGTCTGTGAGTTCGAGCCCCGCGTCAGGCTCTGGGCTGATGGCTCGGAGCCTGGAGCCTGTTTCCGATTCTGTGTCTCCCTCTCTCTCTGCCCCTCCCCCGTTCATGCTCTGTCTCTCTCTGTCCCCAAAATAAATTAAAAAAAAAAAAACGTTGAAAAAAAATTTTTTTAATGTTAAAAAAAAAAGAAATTTTCCTCACAAAATGTTGGGAAAAAAGAAAATATTTCTGTGTACTTAAGATTAGTGTCCATTAAAAAGAAAGATTAGTGTGCATTTTACAGACTTTATGCACATATTTTTTTAAGCCTTCCCAAAACAAGATCTGAACGAATAGGGTTTCTGTTGCTTGCAACCAGAAGAGTCCTGACTGACAAGGGAAATGCTGTATATTCCAGAGTCTAAATTCTACAACCTGAATGTGTCAGTTCATATCTGTTCACACACCAAGTGTGAACTCACATTTGTTCAGGTCTACAGAGAGGAGCAGGGCCTGACCCACCTCTTCCCCACCCTCTGCCCCCCCCCCCCCGGAGCCCCGTACCCACGCAGTGACGCCCGTCCCTGGCCCCCTCGTATCCCTGGTCACAGAGGCACTGGAAAGAGCCTGGCAGGTTCTGGCACACGGCGTGGGCCCCGCAGAAGGACCGATTCCGGCATTCGTCCACATCTGCAACCACCAGACAGTCAGGCCATTGCTGGACTTTCCATGCCCTCCACATCTCACCCAGTGCCTGATGGACACCCACCCTGGCATCCGCCCCCTGGCGTGGGCTGATAGCCAGGGTCACAGGCTGGTGTGCAGCGGTAGGAGCCGGGGGTGTTCTCACAGCGCTGGGCTCCGCAAATCGCTGAGCCATATTCTTGGCATTCATCCACGTCTGGAAAAGAGTAGGGTGGGGGGAGGGGAAGGGAGTCACAGGCCTGGATTCACAAGTTCCTGATGCCGCTTCCGGTTCCCATGATTGAGAAGTCCCTATAAATCCGGTGTTCTAGGAGTCTGAGCTTCTGAAGTGTTGAGACTCTTTTAAGGTCTCATCGCCATTTCTCACGTAATCCAAACGTGGGCCCACCTCAGGGCCTTTGCACTTGCTGTTTCCTCTGTCAGGAACACTCTTCCCTCAGCTATCTGCATGGCTCCCTCTTTAACTTCACTCAAGTGTCTAGGTCAAGCTCTCCTAGTACCCCTTCCCCCCCACCCTATCATCTGTGTCCACTTATCATGTTTTATTTTCCTTTTTTTTTTTTTTTTTTTTTTAAAGTAGGCTTCATACCCAGCGTGGAGCCCAACATGGGGCTTGAACTCACGAGCCTGAGATCAAGACCTGAGCTGAGATCAAGAGTTAGCTGCTTAGGGGTGCCTGGGTGGCTCAGTCGGTTAAGTGTCCGACTTCGGCTCAGGTCATGATCTCACAGTTTGTGAGTTCGAGCCCCACATCAGGCTGTGCTGACAGCTCGGAGCCTGGAGCCTGCTTCAAATTCTGTGTCTCCCTCTCTCTCTGCCCCTTCCCTGCTCATGCTCTGTCTCTCAAAATGAATAAATGTAATAAATAAAATAAAATAGCTGCTTAACCAGCTGAGCCACCCAGGCACCTATTTCCCTTCTTAAAGTTGACATTATATTAATATGTCAAAAATATCCATGTATTTTTTAATATGCCAACTGTCACCTCCCTAGACTATAACCTCCATAATGCAGGGACTTGTATCTGTCTTGTTCCCCCTGTAACCCCAGGGTATAGAACCGTGCCTGACACACAGTGTGTGCCCCCAAACTGTTTGCTGAATGAAGCTTGAATTTATTGACATACTTTCTGTCTGTCTCTCCCTCCCCCCACTCCCACCCCCCCCACCGTCAGCTCCGTGAGGGCATCGATTTTGTCTGGCTCATTGCCACTGTCTGGCACACAGTAGGTGCTTAATGAATTCCTGCAGAATGAATGAACGAAGTCCCCTGAAACTAGGCTTCCACGGATCAGAGGTCTGGCAGCCAGAGAGCCAAAGATAGCCCACAGTCATTTCATCTGCTCCCCAAAATGTTGACCCACACACTATGCAAAAACAAATCCTTCCATTAGCCCCAGCCTCCTGTCTCATCAGTACCCTGCTGGAGCCTGGTGGGGAAACAGGGCAGGGGGGTTGGGAAGGGAGGGAGGAGGGTGTGGGGGAAGGCATAAGAAATGAGAAGGGCAGGCAAGGGCTGGGACTGGAAGGGGCTGGGACTGGAAGGGGTGGGCCTACACGTTTGGGGCGGGGCTGGGGCGCTGGAGAAGTCTGAAGAATGGGGAAAGCACAGAATCCGGAGAGACTTGGAATAGAACTTGGGAGGTGGGGTTTAAACGGGCAAGGCCCAGCATGGTGGAACCTGGGGAATTTTGAACTGGGAAAGGATGGGCCCAGGACAGCCCCGGGTTGGGCCCCTCTCGGTGACCGGAGGGCAGCTGGAAGTAGAGGGAGTGGTGGAAGGTGAAAGAAGGCAGGCTTCAAGGGACCCAGAGAGAAAGAAACCCACTGGAAGCTGTGGAGGCGCTAACAGTTCTTCCTGGAGGAGATGTCTTGCTGGGGTCTAGCCTAAAATGTGCACTGAGCTAGAGGAGCAGAGAGGGCTGCTTCTGGAAGTGAGGCTTGGCCTGGTATCTGGTAGGAGTGTCTCCCCTCCCCCCCCCCCCCCCATCTTCCCACCTCACCTCCAGGGGAAAATGCAAGGGCACCCTGGTGGCTTATTTCCACCACAGAGATGGGACACAGTTAAGTGCATTGGTTGACGGCTCCTTCCCTCCCCTCAAGTCCGGAAGGCAGGGTGCTCCTCCTCCGTCCCCAAGGGAGCTCATTCCAGCAACTAGTTCTAGAGACAGGAGCGGAGAAGGAGAGTAGTCTCACCGTCACAGGTGCCCTCAGGTCCCGCGTGGTAGCCAGGGTCGCAGTCTCGGACACAGCGGTAGGAGCCAGGGGAATTCTCACAACGCTGGGACCCGCACAGGGCCGGGCCCCGCTCTCGACATTCGTCTATGTCTGAGAAAGGAGGCAGAGCAGTCAGATGCGGGAAACGGGAGGCTGGGAGGCAAATAAGAACAGGTCGGGGAGTTAAGGAAGGGGGAGGAGAGTCAGAAGCGGGGAAGGGAGGAAGCAGCGGAGGGGAGGCAAATGGCAGAGCAGGAGAGGCAGAGGGGCAGGGATCAGGCCGGGCAGGCGCCTCTCACCCAGGCAGGAGGCGAGGTCTGGGCCGGCGCGATGTCCGGGAGGACACACGCACTCGAAGGAGCCGTCGGTGTTGGTACAGATGCCGCTCTGGCAGAGGTCCTCCTCGCTGCACTCGTCCACGTCTGCGGGACAGTGTCCGAAACCGCGGACCACCTCCTCGGCTTACCCTTCTCGGGCAAGCCCCTCCACCGCCTTTGCCCCGCCTCTCTGGCTGAGGTCTCCCCTTCTTCCCACCCCCCTCCGCCCCCAGCCTGCCTTAGGCTCCTCCTTTCCCTGAAAGCCCCACCCCTCCGACGCGTTCAGGCCCCGTCCTTTCCAATCACGGAGCAGCTTATCCCGACTCCGCCTTTCCCCCTCCAAACCCCTCCCCTCCCTGGCCGACGCCAAGAGGCTCCACAAGCCCCGCTTTGACGCTTTGAGACCTCAGTCCAAAACGTCAGGCGCCGCCTCCGCCCTCTCCCCGTCCCGGTTTTCTGGGTGAAAGCCCACCCTTTCCCGATCCAGGCCCAGCCTGGGTACGGACCGAGGCAAGAGGCTCCGCGGGGTCCGGGCCGGTAGCCGGGGGCACAAGTGCAGGCAAAGGAGCCGTCGGTGTTGAGGCACTCGCCGTGGGGAAAACAAAAGTCTCCCTCTAAGCACTCGTTCACATCTAGGGTATGGGAGAAATAGGGCTGTGGGGTCCTGGCCCAAGAAGCATCAACTCCGCCCCTAAGCCACACCCCAGAGGGCGGGTTTCTAAGCCCCACCCACATCCTTTGAGTCCAGCTTCTACCTCCCCATCAGGCTTTGTCCAGGAGCCCGGACCCCACCCCCAGGTTCTCCGGTCCTCTCGCCGCCCTCTCCCCACCCAGCCCACCTGCGCAGGGCCCAGGCCGACCCGACGGCGCCCGGTAGCCCGGCGCGCAGCTGCAGCGGAAGGAGCCGTCGGTGTTAGTGCAGTGGCCATGGGGGCCGCAGGAGGCACCCGAACTGCACTCGTCCACATCTGTGGGAACAGGGGTTTCAGAAAGGGTCTGGTTTGGGGCGCCTGGGTGGTTCAGTCGGTTAAGCATCCGACTTCAGTTCAGGTCATGATCTCACAGTCCGTGAGTTCAAGCCCCTCGTAGGGCTCTGTGCTGACAGCTCAGAGCCTGGAGCCTGCTTCAGATTCTGTGTCTCCCTCTCTCTCTCTCTGCCCCTCCCCTGCTCATGCTCTGTCTCTCACTGTCTCAAAAAAAAAGGGGGGGGGTCTGGTTTAGGGACACTGGATGGATCCTCTTGTGGCAGAGGTCTCTAGAGAAGTTGGTGGGTAGTGTCTTGAGTTGGATATGAGCTGAAAGATCCATAGCAGGAGCAGGTTGGAGAGACCAAGATTCCCTGATTCTGACGACCACAATTGGGGGTCTTGTAGGTCGGGTTTTCTGGCAATTCCCTGTGCCAGGATCCTGGAGTCAGTGAAGGGACTCTGGACGAGGACTGGGGTCAGAAATTAATTAGGGTAAGAGGTCAGGTATTATAAACCAAGATGATGGGATGGCATTCTGTTAAATCAGGGGTTAGAGTCAGTGACTGGAATCTGAGACCAATTCAGGTCAGGGGTAACAGTCAGAGTCCAGAATTCTGCCTCTAGTCAGGGGTCAGGGTCAGGGATCATGAACCCAATACACCAGGAAGGTATTCTGAGAATGGGCAGGGTCAATGAAAGAGACAAGATCAAAGGTCACAGAGAGTCAAGGGTTATGGTCAGGAGTTATGGTTAGGTCAAATGTCATGGTCAAGTTTAGGAGTCACAGGTCACATTCAGGGTCAAGGGACAGTCAGGATCAGAAGGGTTACAATTGCTATCAGGGTTGTAGGGAGAGTTTATCAGTAGGGGTAATGGTTAGGTTCAAATGTCACAGACAAGTTGAGGGTTCATGGGCCACAGAATCAGAAGTCACATTCAGAGTCAAGAGTGGTGGTCCAGGCCAGGACTCGCAATACGGGTCAGAGGCCCATAATCTAGGTCAAGAGTCACAATCAGACTCTGAGGATCAGAGTCCAGAGGATTGAGGTCCAGGTCAGGAGATAATGGGCCAGGTCAGGGGTCACAGTGCAGGTCTAAGGTCATAGCCAGGGCTTGGTCTCACCAGTGCATCGGCCATGGTGTAGGTGGTGGCCAGCAGGACAGGCTCTGCACTGGAAGGAGCCAGGTGAGTTCACACACTCCTGTCCAGGACATGCCAGATGATTCTCACACTCATCCACATCTGGGGGACAGGGGAGAAGGTGGCCTTGAAGGAGCAGCCCAAAGCCCCCCTCCCCCATCCACATGCCTCCCTCCCTCCCCGGCCTCACCCTCGCACTCAGAGCCGGCAGCGTTGGGTTGGAAGCCAGTGGGACAGACACACTGGAAGCCACCTTCTGTGTTCTCACACCGGCCATAGGCACAGGGCGGGGGGCTACGGGCACACTCGTCCACATCTGGGGCAGAGGGAACCAGTGGGGCTGAGAAAGGGGCCTGGACCCAAACATCTCCATTGCCATCACCACCTACCCCAACATTGCAGTCTGGAGGCAGTCTCTTGGACTTGGCCCAGGCTCATCCCATCTCCCAGGAGGACAGATTCCTTCCCTGTTTCCCCATTCATGGTCTCTCCAGCTGCCAGGGTGAAGCTAGGGCACCACCTCCTGCATGTTGCCCTCCCCATGTCAGTTGTCCCCTCCCTAGGGTTCCCACAAGCACAAAAGTATCATTCCAAAAGGGAGGCGGAAGGGAGAGCACCCTCATATTTGCAGAAAGGGGAGAAGACTTGAATCAGACCCTCCCCACCCTCTCAGTACTCCTCTGCCCCTGTCCTCCATCACCAAGCCCCATTAGTCTGCCTCTCTGACCCCAACCATGTCTCTTTCCAGTCCCCACAGCAAATGGGGTGGAGTGGGCTTGCATTCGGCACCCTCACCTTGGCACGGGGCCCCCGGTCCTTGGGAGCGGAAGCCAGCAGGGCAGGCACAGTGGAAGGAGCCAGCCGTGTTGTCACAGCGGCCTGGCCCGCAGGGCGGTGGCTCTTGGGCACACTCATCCACATCTTCTTCACACGCCGAGCCCCGGAAGCCAGCCGGGCAAACACAGCGGAAAGAGCCGGACAGGTTCTCACAGACCCCTCTGCCACAAAGGCCTGGGCTCTGCGTGCACTCGTCCACATCTGCCCGGGGCAAGGGGCCCAGAGTCACACCTTTATGTCCCCCACCCCGTGCTCCCCTCTGCCTCCCTGACCTCCATCAGTCTGCCTCCTTGTCTGTCTCGTTCTGCCCCCCCCATTCCCCATTATTCAAATTCTTCACCCCACATCCCTCTACCTGTTCAATCCCCAAGCTTCCTGTCCGCCTCCTAGAACTCTAGTCAGCATCAGTCGGCTTCTTTCTGTCCTGTTCTCCATAACTCTACCCCCTTCCCCCAGAACTGACATCTCTCTCCATCCTCCAGCCTCTCCATTCTCAATGACTCAGCTTTTTTGTTTTCGATCACTTGGCCTCTCCGTCCCCGTGTCACTGTGTCTCTACAGCCATCAGGCTACGTGTCTGGTTCTCAGAACTTGCCCCTCCCCCCCGCCCCGTCTCGCAGCAATCAGCCTCCCCCTGCCTCTTGCTCAGTTTCTCCATCCCTCATCACTGCCACTCTACCCTTCCCCGCACATCCCCTTCCCCTCTGTCCCTGTCAGTTCCTCACCCTGGCAGCCGGCTCCGTGGGGAGCAGCCTGGTACCCAGCGGGGCACACGCACAAGAAGCTGCCTGGAGTGTTCTCGCAGCGCCCGCGGTCACACGGCGGCGGCACGCGGTGGCACTCGTCCACGTCTGTAGTCACAAACCCGGAGGTTCAGACTGGGGCAGACACTCCCCCTCACGGCCCCCACGCCCGCCCTCCGAGGGCTCTGGGAGGATGGAAGGAGGGGAGGGCAGGGGCGGAGCCAGACTTGGGCCTGGGCCCAACTGGGGAGCGAGCCAGGGACAGTAAGGAGAGCAAGGAATGGGTAGGATTGAGGCGTAGGCGGACGCGGGGCGGGGCAGGTGAGAAGGCAGGGCAAGATGAGGACTGGGGAGCCGGGCAGGGCAGAGGCGGAGAGGGGAACTGTGAGGGGGGGGGGCAATTTGGGAAAGGCAGGATCTAGGCAGAGCAATGGAGGGAAGGGCGGCTATGGGGACCGAACCAAGGGAGGGCAGAAGCGAGGCAAGGGGCGTTTAGAGTACCGGGCCCAGATGCGGCAGGTTAGGAATCAGGAGTCAGGTGCTAGGTGGCCGCGGTTGTAGAACAGGGGCGGGGCCTGAGGGAGGGCGGGAGCTAGTTGGGAATATGGTGGGGGCGGGGCCAAGGGAGGAGCGCAGCGGGACTGGGCTGGGGAGAGAAGTCGGCTAGTTGTACAGCAGGGACCCGCCCCGTCGGGAAAAGCCGGCTGGGCGGGGAAGAAGCCGTGGCGGGGCCGAAGGGAGAGCTGGAGCGGGTCTGGGGGCGGGACCGGGAGCGTGGGGAAGCGTGGGAGGGCGGGAACTGCTGGAGGGAGACCCGGGCAGGGGTGGAGCCTGGAGCTGGGCGGGGCGGATTTCTCACCCAAGCACTCCGTAGCCCGCGGGCCGGCTCTGAAGCCCGGGCCGCACACGCAATGGAAGCTGCCTGGCGTGTTTTCACAGCGCCCGGGGGCACAGGGCGGGGGCACGCGGCGGCATTCGTCCACGTCTGAGGGCCAGGAAGGGGCTGGTCAGGAGGAGGTTGGCAGAGATTCCCCGCCCCGCCTCCGTCCACCCTCTCTGTCGGGCTCACCGACGCAGTGTGTGCCCTGCGGGCTGAGCCGGAAACCCGAATCGCACGCGCAGGTGTAGCCACTGGGCCGGGGGATGCAGCGTCCTGGGCCGCAGACCTGGGGATTGCGCTGACATGCGCCCGCAGAGGGACCTGGGGAGTCCAGTCAGCCAGGGTTCCCCCATCTCTGAATCCTCTGTCCCTTTCACCCCCGTACAATTCCTTCAGACGCTCTGCCTAAGACACCCTCATGTCTGTCCCTCCCCACCCTCTTCCACCTCTGATCCTCCGCTCCTTTATTATGGGACTTCTCATCAGATCCTCTGCCTGAATTCCCCTTATTCCCACCCCCAAAGTCTCCATTTCTGAATATTTGCTTTCCGGTCCTCTGACCGAGATACGTTCTTAGTGCCCTCTGTGTGAAAAACAATTGTCCAACATTAACTCAGCACTTACTATGTGGCAGACTCTTCAGGGATAGTTCAGTGAATCCTCACAATGATCCTCATTTTACAGATAAGGACACTGAGGCTCAGAGAGGTTAAATGACTTGTGCGATCAAGTGAGAACTTGAACCCAGGGCTGTCTGACACCAGCTCCTAATGTTACCCAACACTCAGCTCTCCAAATCTTTCTCTCTTCCCACACATTCCTTAAGTCCTCTGGCTGTAACATCCCTAACCTGGAATCTTCACCTTAGAGCTCCCCGCTAGAACCCCCACCTGTGATACCCCCATCGATGCCCTCGATCCCCTCTACTGCACCTGATTCGGGGATCTCAGGACCAGACCAGGCAGGAATGCTGGGCAGGGGAAGCTCAGGGCCCGGCCTTGGCTCAAGTCGGGGTTCTGGACGGTGTGTGGGCAGAAAGCCTGGTTTAAAAAAAAAAAAAAACAAAACAACAAAGGAATAACAATGAATGGAGAGCTGGATTTGGGTGTCCCCCTCCTTATGAGGCTAGGGTAGCCCCTCAGAGATGACACCTCTTCCTCTAGAAGCCAGCTCACCTGTGGGTGGCCGAACGGTGGAGGGTGGAGCCCGGTGGCTGAGGGACACTCTGGGTGGCTCCTGGCCCAGGGGTCTGGTGTTGTAGCGGAGGTCAGAGGCCGAGTAGTGGTAGCCAGGGCCAGCCGGACAGATCTCCCGAAAACCCTCTAGGAACAAGAAAGGGAGGGAGAGGGGCAGAGAGAGGGCATGAAAGCAGGAAGGAATGAGACAGAAGAGGAATCTAGAATCTGGCCTTGACTGGGGGCAAGGCTTGGCCTGGGTGTGTGTCAGGGGTTTGGGTTGGATGTTGGTTTGGGGTGGTACACTGGCCAAAGAATGGGACGTCCCTGAGGGTATGAGTGGGACCAAGGATGTTTTTCCCTATTTGGGAGAGTGACAGGGACGGGGGTTGAGGGTGGGATCTGCTTTGGTTTGTTGAAGGGTCTGGTTTTTAGGTAGAAGCTACACTACCAGGGGACCGTCTCTGGGAAGGGCATATCTGGGGTGGGGACGGAGCTTAGACTGAAGGCAGGATCTCTGGAACTCCAGACTTGGCCAACGCTTGGGGACAGGGTTGGGCAGGCAGCATATCTCAAGGGCTAGGGGTAGTCAAGGCTGGGGTTGATGCGAAGGGGTTTGTCTCAGGGGTGGGTGGGGGTGGCCAAAGGTGAGGTGGAACCCCGGTGGAGTCCACTCTGGGGATCTGAGGGCCTGGGGCACCTAGGGTGGGCACCGCTTTTAGTCAAGTCTAGAAATAGGCCGGGCAGGAGGCTGCTCACCTGAGCCAAACGGTGGGCAGAGCTGGCAGCCTCGACCCCAGGCTTTGCCCACGCGGCTGCAGCAGCAGATCTGCTTGGTGATATTGCGCAGAATGGGCAGGGAGCAGCCACCGTCGCGGAGGACGCGGAAGCAGGGCCCTTTGGCCTCTGAGATCACGTGCTGGGCTGGGGGTGGGGGAGGAAATTCTTCAGGGTGGGCTTTCTAGGGAACGGTGGGGGGTGGGGGCGAAGGGATCTGGGAGACAGGAGGATGGTCCCCGGGAGGGGTTGGTGGGTGTAAAGGCCATTCAGGAGAGGTGAGGGGTCTGGAGGTGTGAGAAAGGTTTAGGGCAACGGGAGAATCTGACAAGGATCTCAAGGTCTGCAGAAGGTCTGGTGGTCGAGGGAGAGGAAGGGATTTGGGGGCCTGAGAAAAGCTAAAGGAAGTCTGAAGATCGGAAGGGATATGGATCTAAAAGTTTGAGGGGTTCTTAGAGGGGCTGAAGAAGGTCCAGGGAGTCTGAGAGTATGTAAGAATCCGAGACGTTCTGGGGGGGGGTGTCTAATAAGAGTGACTGGGGGGACCCGGGAGTCTGGGGGGATCGTGGGAGTCTAAGGGAATTAAAGACCCCGGGGTGCTCTGGTATGGGGTCTGAGGGCCTGGCGGACAGGCGGGCAATCCAGCCTCAACCCTCTCCCGTGGCTCACAGATGCAGCTGCTGCGGGACGAGTCGTGCAGGAAGCCGTCCGGACACACGCACGTGTACCCACCGTGCGTGTTTGCACACTCCCCGTGCTGGCAGCGCCCGGCGGTCGCGCACTCATCCACATCTAGGAGGAATGCCGTGGGCTCAGGGGCATCAGGGATGAGCTCCCTGCCAGCCCGGCTCGTAGAGCCAAGCCCTTCCCACTCCTGCCCCCGCTCACCTTGGCAGGACCCATTAACCCTTTCAAAGCCGGTTGGACACGGTCCATCTGGGATGCCCACTCGGTCGGAAATGCCTTTGGAGAGAAGAGAGGGGTGGGCCAGGGGCGGGCGGAGCCAAAATAGATGGGCGGGGACAAAAGAGGGATGGGAGAGATTAAAAGATGAGTGTGGCTTGAGTGCAAGGTGAGCCTGAGATAAGCGGTCTGGCAGAAGGCAACGTGGGAGGTTCCAGAAATTTATGAGTGGGGCCATGGTATAAATGTGGGGTGAGAACAGAGTAAACAAAGTCAGAAAGTGGAGTGGGCGGTACCAGAGCGGTATGGATAGATCTAGACTGGAAATGATCCCCACAACAGGGTACGTGTGGTTAGAATTTGTGAACAGGGTTTGTCTATGGGCAGGGTACCAGGAGCCACGGGGTTATCACCTCTCCCCAGCTCCAGGCACCTCAGGGACGCCCTGGGACTTACCCAGGTGCTCCGAGCATGCCTGACAGTCGTGAACGCCCCAGGCCAAGCCGGCCCCTCTGCAGCACACCTCCTGCGTCCGGAGCCCGGGCAGCGGGGACACACACTGTGGGAAAAGTGTTGGGTGAGCGCGCCCCCGCGTGGTGGCACGCTCCGGGCCCCTCCCCACCCGCCTCTGCTCACTTCGCCTCCGCGCAGCTCTCGAAAGCAGTAACCGAAGCCCGAGGCATCCGAATAGCTGTCCTCGCGCGGCGCACTCTGTGCCAGCACCGTGTAGGGCGCCGCCGCCTCCGCCCGCGCCGCCGCCTCCGCCCGTGCCACTGCCTCGGCGTCCGCCTCCTCCCAAGAGCCGGACACACGCTCCACCTGGTGCACCACCACGGACGCCTCCTGCGGGTGCTCCACGTGGACGCTCACCATGGACGCCACGCCTGGAGGGAGGCACGGCGGGGCAAAGGGGTGTCTACACCCCAGTTCTTACGGACTGGGACTAGGAATGGGCGGAAGGGCGCACTGGAGAAGGGTACTTAGGGGAAGGCAGGAAAGATGGGGGTCAGAGAAACTGCGAGGTAGTGGACAGAGGGATCAGAGGGGACCCTGGCCGCGCCCTCCTCACCGTGCTCGTCGTCGCGGTGGTTGGCCAGTGGCATGGTGTACACCGAGCGGGTGAGACCTGGCATGGCTGGGGCCGGTGGCCGGGCGCCTGAGGAATGCAGCTGGCAGAATTTGCCAGCGAAGTCCGGGGGACAGAGGCAGCGGTCAGGCTTCACGCACACACCGCCGTTGTGACAGATCAAGGGACACAGGACTGGGGGGGGAGGGGGAGGAGAGAGGCTAACTCAGTCCCTAACGTTGTCACCTAGTGGTTGTAAGCCGCTCCGCCTTGAGCTGTCCTGTGTCACCCCCACCCACCCAGACCACCTGCATTGGCTGGGTCCGGTCTTACAGCCCTCTGGTATAGCTCCTCCCACTGGGTTAGTTCACCACGCCCTCCCGCTCTTCACTTTCAGGTCACTCCGCCCTTCCTCTCGAGTCCCACTTTGAGGTCTAGTCCGCCGCGTTCCAGCCCCACCCAGGCAGCGCTGTCCCCGCCCATTGGCTCAGCCGCGACCACTCAAGTTCTTTCCTTAGCACTTAGCCCCGCCCATCTTTTCACCAGGCTGGATTCTTTGCTGTTCTAGCTACGCAGACCCGGCGCTGGTCTCTTCCATTGCCTAAATCAACGTTTTGGCCACCCCCTAACACCACTCCCCTTTCCCAACTTTGTCTCTTTAGCATTCTAGGCACGCGCACATTCCGTCTGGCCAGGTCCACGACACTCAATCTCCGCCCACTGGCTATGCCTCGCCTTCTAAGAGCCTCGCCCACATTACCTTCTACCCCCGGGATTCTAAAGCTCGCCTATCTAGGTGTTTAACCTGCTGCCTTTAGCCCCGCCCACCTTCCTTTCCTCACGCGGATTTCCCCGGGCTCTCGGGCTCACGCTCCTCCCGCCCCACCTCCTCGGCTATCTGGGCGTCCTAGCCCCACCCACCGCGCTTTGTCTCCGCCCACCTCCCCTCCCGCTCCCGCTCCAGAGTTCTAGCTCTGCCTTCCCGCCTCCTGTAGCCCGGGGGCGGGGCCGCGACGGGAACGCGCCTCCTCTCCCCTCTGCGCGCCCTCGCTGGGCCCCAGGCCACCTCTGGGCGGGGCTCTGCCAGCTGTGCGGCGGGGTAAACAAAGAGAGGGGTGCGGCGGGGGTAGGGCGGCGGCTCCGCATTCCGGACCCTTGGGGAGCCCCGAGCCCGCTGAGCCAAAGAAGGCCGGACGTATCCGGCGAGGGCACCCCCTCCCTTTCTCCCCCGGGGCTGCAGAGAACAGCTGGAGACAGCTGTGCGGAGGGGAGGACGGGGGCAGGCGGCTGGGGCCGTCCAGGAAGGCGTGTGTGGGATTCTGAGCCACACACTGGAGACAGGGAAAGCGTAGAGGGAGCCCCTTCAATTTAGAAGGGTAAAGAGACTGGACTCCTGGAAGGAGATCACATAGAGTGCAGTACTCTGGGATTCAAAGATGGCTTAAGGTTTCTAGAATGGAAAGAGAGCCTAGCTCAGAAGAAACCGAAGCTCCCTTTCAACAGAAGAAGTCCGTTAAATCCTTTGGGGAAGTTGCCCAGAAGACAGGACTCTAGTGCCTTCTAGGGGACAGCTAGTTTGAGGGTGCTGAGAAAAGGATTTACATGGAGAAATGGGATTCCCTGGGAGTCCCCAGCACACAAGAGCCTCAATTGTCTGAGAAGATTCTAAGATACTGTGGATCTCACATCCCCTCTCAACTAACGGAATTAGGTGCCCAAGTCTTTGGATGAATGGCTGCCTAGGGGGGCGGTCACAGTGTCTGTGGAGAGTCTTCTTGTGAGAATCAGCTGAGCAAGACCCTCTGGGGTTCTCTGAAGATAGATGGATCAGAAGTTCCTGGGGAGGGTGGTCAGCTGGAAAAGCGAGGCTTGGAAAGACAGGAATCGGGAATCCGATGGCACTTAGTTGTAAATATAAGAGAATGGAAGTCTTTTGTGGAAAGAGAATTCAGCTGGGGAGTGGAGTTATCACTACATAGGGCCTGTAGTCTAGGGTTTCTGTGGGAAGCAGGGAGGAATAGCTGAGGGACAATACTACAGGGTTGTCTGGTGAGGGGCACAGTTTGGGGGATTACATCAGAAGAATGGGAGGGAACTTTACTGGAGGGGCTGGTCTCTGGAGTCTGTTGATAGGGGTGGGGAGGAGGCTTAGGGTCTGAAGGCTGAGACTCTGGGCTCCCCTAGTTAGGAGAGTCAGGCCAGGCAGGACTCCAGAGTGTCCTAATAAGGGTCCTTAATTGAGTAGCCGGAGAGGCTTAACTAGGAATCAAGATTCCAAAATAGCAAGGGTCTCTGCTGGCAGGCATGGTAATCCAGCTAGGTCTCAGGGCATTTCCCAGCCTCCTCGGGCATTTCTCCGCCTTCTCTTGGTCTGAATGCTGGCCCCCCACC
Source organism: Panthera tigris (assembly GCF_018350195.1). Taxonomy (NCBI): domain Eukaryota; kingdom Metazoa; phylum Chordata; class Mammalia; order Carnivora; family Felidae; genus Panthera; species Panthera tigris. The sequence goes on from NC_056674.1 coordinate 14,180,953, forward strand.
CAGCTCCCTTGGGGCTCCCACACCCAGGACGTGTTGCTACATGGGCACGGCCAACTCCATGCCCCACGCCTCTGGAGGAATAAGGAGCTGAGGACACTGGGGTCCTGCCGAGGTCAGCCCCCCTTCACATGCCCCTCTTGTGCCTCCAGGGGCTTGGCACCCGCCTGGGCACGGCGCCTGGCACGGGCGCGTTGGGGCTGGGCCGGGAGGGAGTGTAGGCAGGAGGGAGGAAGGGGAGGAGGGAGGGAGTGGCAGCGGGCGGGGGCTCAGGCGGGAGATGAGCTCACGCCGGCCAGGGCTGGATTGGCTAGGGGCCAGGCTGGGCGAGTTCTCAGAGCCAGGGGCCCCCACTCCCCACTCCAGAGGGCCTCTGGGGTTGGGGGCAGGTAGGCCGCGACCCGAGAGCCCGCCCATCCCTGCACCCTGGGGCCAACAGGTGACCCACCCTCCCCACCTCACCTGAACCCGGCGGGGGGCTCCCTATCTGTAGGGGTGCCTGGTGCGCACCCTCCTGTCCCCTCTGCCCCCAGGGGGCGCCCCTTCCCCTAGGCCTCCTATCTGGGTTTCTCTCCCACGTGCGACCCTTGCAACTCAGAGTCCCGCAGAGACCCTCCTTCTAGGGACCCTGTCCCCCTCAGCTCTGCCGATCAACTTTCCTCACCCCAACCCCCCTCCTCACAGGCATTCGCATCCTTTCCTAACCCCTCCCAACCAAAGATAAAGAAACTGGGACACCCCTCGGGGCTCTGAAACTCTCCCTTAGTCTCCAAGGACTCCTTACAATCTCAGCATTGGGGCCCCCTTCCCCAAAGCTCCCAGGCTCCTCAATTCTGGTAGCCCCCACTTTGACTCAAAGGCATGAAAGCCTGCCCCAGTCCCCTCACGTGGGACGCCACAGGTCCCTGCGAACCCTCATTGCTTGCAAAATCGGGACCCTCAGGACTCAACCCCAAAAGCCAGGAATTTAAGTCTCCCTTCCTTAATACCCCAGGGATTCCCCAACACTACCGTACACAGAATCTGGGCTCCCTCTCCTGGGGGAACTGTCTCTCCCGTCCCCGGGGATCCTCCTCCCCCTGGGAGCCCCTCCCTCGGGACCACCACCCCGCACTCACAGGCGCGGAAGCCGGGTCCCCCCGGGGCCGCCCCGCCGGGCGCGCCGCTGTCCACGCTGGTGGTGTTGCGGGGCGCGCAGGTCGGGGTACAGCGGGAGCCGGTGGGCCCATGGACGCAGCGCAGGCCGCACACGGCGGGGGTGAAGCGCACGCGGAGGCGCTCTCGGGGCCGGCCCGGCACGGGCTGCGGCCCGAGCAGCGCCAGCAGCACCAATAGCGACACCCGCGCGCCGCCCGCCATGGCTGCAGCGCCGCGCTCCGCCGCGCCGCCGCCCCAGCCCGCCCGAGGGGCCCGGCCGCGCCCGCCCGCCTGCGGGGGAGGGCGGCCGCGCCCCCGCTCAGGCCCCCCCCTCCCCACCACTCCCTCCCCGGCGGCCGCGCGGGGGCGCGTGGGGCTGGGCGCGTAGCCAGAGGCGCGCAGGCTGGGCGCTAGACTCGCAGGGGGGAGGGGGCGCCCCGTCTGCCCCCGCCTCGCACCAACAAGTGAATGGGGCCCGCAGGGGAGCGGCGGGGAAGGGAACAGGTGGGGGCGGGCCGGTTTCCCCCTAGACAGGGCCGAATCCATAAAGAGGAAAGAGGAGTGGGGGCCACATTTGGGGAGGCCGGTACAGGCTGATTCTCCGCCCTAGACCCAGAGAAAGAGGCTTCATCTGGATAGGGGGCTGTCATGGCACATCTGGGCAGCCAGGTGGCACATCTGGGGGAGAGGGAGAAGGGTCGGTGCACCTGGGCACATGAAAGAATCGAGGGTCTGGATGGTGGGCAGGACGCTGGGGGGCACGTTTGGGGATGCAGTCACATCTGGCCAGCACCCCACACCTGGTAGGAGAAGTCAGAATGGATAAGAAAGAGCAAACGGTGGATTGAGGCTGTGGGCGGGGGTCCTCACATCTGGCTGGATGCCCACATCTGGAAGACTTTAGGGAGAAGGGGACACATCTGGGCTGAAGGCCACAACAGGAGGGGGACTTTAGAGGGTGGTTGTGCTAGCCCAGGGGCCGAGAGCTGGAGTGGGAGGAGGGCAGGGGGAGGGTCGTGGAAGTAGGGGGAGGCCTTTGGCTCCCAGCCGCCCCGCAATTTTGGGCATTCGGTGACCGGGCAGGCGCCAACCCGCACAATCGCTTTTGTTGTCTGGGCTAGTTGGGCTGCGCTCTCTGCCGGGACAGCGCCCCCCTCTTCGGCCGCAGGGAGCCCGGACGCCTGGCTTCCCGGCCCCACCCCCGCGGGTCAGCGCCTCTGGCCGGCGTCTGGTCCTGTCCCGGGCTCACCTCGCACGGCCGGACGCCAGGGTCCCTAGAGGGTCCGTGTCCTGGGGGGCTGAGCTACAACGGGGGGCAGCTAGGCGGCGGCTGGACCGTGGGAACCAGACGGCTTTATCTGGCCCGGAACCCACCCCCCTGCCCCCCGGCAGAGGAAGGGCGGATGTTCTTACCCCGGGTCTGGCCGGCAGGGGCGCGCTGTGGGGGCCTCCTTCTCAGCAGTGCCCGGCCCCCTGGCCCACGGGGCCGCCTTCGTCTCAACAGAGCTCGGGCCTCCTGAAGCCTGGATAGAAGAGGGCAGAGGCGCTGTCAACGCGGTTAGACTGACACCCCCTTTCCCCACGACTCAACCGTAGCTGGGACGGGCCTTTCGAGCCACGAGATCTCCCAGTAACAGCTCTGCCCACCCCCCACCCCTATCCCTTTCCGGGGACCAGACCTTGTACGTTCTTCACAGGCTTGGGGAGAAACAGAGATGAGGAAGGGAGAGAAAGAGAGCAAAGAAGACAGAGACAGAGGCAGAAAGAGAGCGTCGCAGAGAGACAGAGAGGACAAGGGCAGGTAATGAGAGAAACAGAAAGAGACAGAGATGGAAAGAGCAAATACAGAGAGAGGGACATGGGGACAGGGGCAGAGAGATGGAGACTGAAAGACACAGAGACTTCGATAGGCACGAAAAGGAGAAATAGAAGCAGAGATCCAAGTTGCCAAGGAGAGGCAGAGAGAGACCAAAGGAAAAGAGATGCAGGGAGCAGAAAGAAACGTGTGCTGGGAATGGTGGTGGCTGGTGGCGGGGAGCCGGGAGCTCCTGAGCATCTGGTAGGGGAGGGATTGCACACTCACGTCAGTGGCTGCCAGTTGAGGGACACCTGTCTCTTCCTCGCGCTGGGGCTGGGGCTCGGCAGCACCCGGGGCACTGGGGTCAGGCACTGCTGAGGGCCTGCACACTTTTCAGGCGGGCAGCTCTGGACCCTGCAGGAGGCTTCGGAGACAGCCAGGGACTTAGTGGAGAAGGAAGGGACCAAGTCTTTCCACCAAGTGCATCCAGCATTCCGGCTGGGATGAGAGGTGGGGAAGGGAGCGTCTGACACCTCTGCTCTTACCCCCTTTCACTCCCTGCCTATACCCCACCTAGAAGAACCCACCTCTGACGCAGCGACTTCTCTTGGGCGACTGGCCTGGGCAGCACCGACAAGCAGCCACGCTGTAAACAGGGGTGGAAGTCACTCAGACCCCTAGCCCTCTCAAACTGCCCAAAGAGGGCAACGGTGGGTAGGGGAGGGAAAGTCAAGAGAAGGCTTGAGAGCAACTCGAAATAGATGTTTAATTAATTTGTGGCACTGCGCTGGATGCCTGCTTCCCCGTCTGCACAGTGGGAGGCAAAATGGCTTAGATTCTCCGCGCATGAAAGTCGCAGCAACCCTACTTTAATTTGTTTTCTCAAGTGTTTAGTGGTAAAGTCTTATTGTTAAGGACATTTTAAAGCCTTAATTAATTATTATTTTTTTTTAATGACGCAAAGTGGATCTTTAAGTTCACTGCCAAGCCCGTACTGCCTGGGAATCTAGAACCCCGCCCTCCCGCACATCTCTGTCCTTGACTCAGCCATCATCCCGAGCATGGCCGGCAGGTGGCGCCACTTCCACAGGCCTCAGCGGCTGGGGAGGGAGGTCCTCTTTTTGACTGTGGGTCCAGCGGGGTGCTGAGGAGGAGGAGGAGGGGGATACAGAAGGAGCCACGGCCCAGAACTGGGAATCCCAAGGTCCGAGTTCTAGACCGTTCCTGCGCTTCCACGCGCTGTGTCCTGGAGCCAGCATCTCCTTGTCTTTGGGCCTCAGTTTCCCGCCTGATCAGGAGGAAGGAGTTCTTTGAGAAATCCCCCGCTCAGTGGGTCTCAGATTCTGAGTAGCGGAGTCCTCAGCTCCAGCGCAAGTGCTTCGCAACCAAAGGGCCCCCCAGACAAATCCATTATCCCCAGGCTAAGGGGGACGAGGGACGAGGACGCGCGCTCTGGCCCCGAGAGAAGGGCAGTGGGGAGATGCTGTGAAGGGGACGTCGGGCTCAATGACTCTTTCCAGACGGGTGGGGCTCAGTGGGGAAGGAGGCCGCCCGAATGGGAGCCTCCGGGACCCCAGTTCTTGCTGTTATCCCTCCCGCCTTTTCTCTGCGTTAACCCCTTCCCGGCCCCGCCCCCGGCGCGGCTCGGGTTACTAAACGCATTCGCAGAGACCGAGGCGGGAGCAGAGCCCGGGGCCTTTGTAACGGAGCGCTGGGCCGCAGAGCGGGGGGTGGGGGTACTGGGCAGACTGCTTCCTTCGATCTCGTCACCCGTAGACAGGAAGGGTGGCTATAACCCCCGCATCTATAGGAAGTTTTGGATCTTTTGCCGCGAAATCACTGGTACCTCATTCAAGCCCGGGATCCTCTTTCTAGGAAACAAGAGCATCCCCAACCCTCAGGAAATCTGAGGAACCCCCCCGCACAACCCCTTGCAAGCCCCTCCGCCATCAGGCTCGAAGTCCACGTCTTCCTAAGTCACTAGGAAAACCCAAGGGTCCCTTTAATTAATCCACTCGTTCCCAAACCCCAGAAAAACAGTACATCTTAACTCCACCATAGAATCCCTTCATAACCTCCCATACTCCTCCTTAAGCGCCCAAGAAGCTTGGGGAACCCCATCCTAGCTGGGGGCCCCACCCATCTATCATGTTAGGAAAACTCAAAGCCCCATTCCCATATAAACTGGGACCCTTCTCCGGAAAAAAAAACAAAACAAACAAACAAAAAAAAACCCTGGAATTCCCTGGGGCTACATCCATCTATCACACCGGCGGGGACTCCCTCGCCTCAAAATCCCAGTACTCCCTGGATTCTAACCCCTGCAAAGTAGAGGGCCCTAACAAATCCAAGAGCTCTGGCTCTTTCATCCCTACCCTGAAGCAATGGGTTCGTATTCCCCTAAATCCGCAAGTCCTGGTCCTCACGGACCACCAGACTTATTGGATGGAGGGGGCACAAGGAAGAAGGGGCCGCAGCGGGGCTTACCCGGCCTGGCGGCCCGGGATCCCCGCAACCTCGACGGCCTCGCTGGGGCTGGGGCTGGTGGCGGAGGCGGCGGCTGCGAAGAGTGGCAGCAGCAGCACCAGCAGGAGGGGGCGGCGGCCGCTGGGGCCAGGCCGCCGCATCTTGTCCGGCGTGGAGTCCCGCTCCAGGCGGGCCGTCTGTCCAGCGGGTCCGGCTTGGCGCGGCCCCGCCCCCCGCCCCCGCCCGAGGCCGACTCATTTTCTCCACAGTCTTAGCCGCGGCTGCGAACTTCCCGCCAATCAGAGCCCGGTGCCGCCAGGGGGCGCTGTCCGCGCGGCCAATCGGAAGGCGGCAGGGGCGGGGCTAGCGGGACAGGTGCCGGGCGGGGGGCGCTGGGGCCTGGAGTTCTCAGTGCTGGAGGCGAAATCGGGAGTCGGGTACCAACTCGTGAAGGAGAGCCCAAGAGCGGAGGTGCTGGGACCCCCGCCCCCTCCCACCACCACCACGGTTGGGAGGGACGCATAGGCAGTGGGCCCTAAATTAGACTCAGGCCTCATCCTTCGCTCACAGTAGTGGGAGAATTTGATCAGAATTTGCTCCCTGACTGGTGTAAACGCTGGAAGCCCCCATAGGTGTCCACTTCTCACACTAGAGGCTCAGGATTCTGGGTGGGGGGTAGTGCTAATCCTGCAGTAAGCCCCAGGTCCGACCGCTCTGTGGCCCCAGGCCCACCCTGCACCTTCCCAAAGGGTTTTCCCTTCTCAAGGCCCTGTGCTGTTGGGGTTCCGGGTCCAACAAGCAGAATCTTTTTCCTCGGAAGGTTGTAGCCTCTGTCCATCACAGGACCGAGTCTCTGCCCCTGACCCACAGACTTGGCTTCCAAGGGGCTCCTAGAGAACTGTTCTCCTCCTTACACCCCTCTCCGCAGCTGCCCCTAGGGGGTACCAGACTCCCCTTCCCTATCCTGAACCTTTAAAGATTCCCAACAGCACCCCTCCCACTGCCAGAATTACAGACTCTCTCTTTAGAGAATTCTAGTCCCCTCCCTTTCTAGGGACCCCAAGCCTCAGAGGGCCTTAGGCCCCATCTGCACTCTCTTTAGGGAGGTCCAGGCTCCAAGCTTTTCTTATGGCTTCCCATCTCGGTAGGTCACAAGCCCAGCCCCTTTTACTTCATTATAAACTCAAGGCCCCACCCTTTCCCCCCACCCTCGAAATTTGCCCCGCCTCTCTTCTCCCAAAGGCACCGCCCCCTGAGTTTCCGACCCCGGCTCCCTACTTGACCCCTTCCCGTCTGAATTTAAGGCCACTGCCCTTCCCATAGCGAATTCCGGTGCAGCACCATGCTTAGGATTCCCAAGCCCCACCCCTTTCATATTTGCCCCGCCTCCGAGGTTCCAGGCCCCATCCCTCCAGGCGGTTTGAGCCTTTTAGTTTCCAGTTCTGGATCGCTAGCTCCGCCCCCAGTGGATCACAGGCTCCACCCACACAGGATACTAGGCCCCCTTCCCTGATCAGAGGGCCCACCCTAGGCTGAGAACATCAACCGATCCAGCTTTGTCCTCATCCCCCATTCCTGCTCCTTCCAGTGGAGGGGCGACCCTTTCACCCTCCCCTGTTACAGTGAGCACCGGGTAACTCACATAGCCCCGCTCACACTGTTACTGCCACCTACAGCAATCCACACCTCCATCCCACACGGACACCCAGAAATCCAGGCCCACCCACCATCCAGGGCCACGCAGCCCCTTAGAGCAGTAACGATGACACTCAGGGACATTCGTGGGCTGTCTTAGCATGATGAGGGAGTGCCTGACTGCCCACTGAATGTGTTCCGTGTCCCTGTTTTTGGGAAGCCCCCACAATCCCTGTTAACATGGCCCTGCAGGACAGCATGTCCTGGCCCCCCATGCCCCCCTCCGTTGCCCTCCTCCTCACCTCCTACCCTGTGGCTGGAGCATTTGCTGGGGGCGCTGCTGAAATTCCTCCCTTCTGCCTGGGATCCGGGGCATCTTCAATGCTCGTTGCTAGGCAACAGCCTCTGGCTCACCACTACAACTTCCGGGGATGGCGTTGGCTTCCCATCCCCCCTGAATTTGGAGTCCCCAGCTCCCAATCCTTCCCCATCAGTGCCACTATCTCCCGGGGTCGTTTCTATGTCATCCCTTGGATCCTGATCTGATCTCAACCCTTCAGAATCCCTGAGTTCTGGTGCTGTGGCATTCCAGAAGCTTCCTCCCATCGTGTGCTCACACGCTGGGTTTTATCCCTGGTATTAACAGACAGACAAATCTCTTTAGTGTTCCAGATTTTCTTACATTTTCTCTCTCAGTTCTAGAATCACCAGCAATCCAGAAACACAACGTGTTCCAGATTCCCTGGCAAGGAAAAACTATCTCAGTATTCTAGATCTGTGAGCATTATAAAACATCCCACATTCTAGATTCCCTGAATTCACAACCCCTCCTCCTATGTTCTAGACTTTCTAACATTCAAACATTCCCCAGGGTTCTGAATGCCTTGGCATGTAAAAATATTTCTAAAGTTTGAGGTTCACAGGTATTCCAAAACACTCATGTTTTTGAATCATTCATCTCTGTTCACGTTCTAGATCCCCTGACAATCCAGAGGCCCTTGCCATTATGGGTTTCTTGGAATGCAAACAAACCCTCTAGCGATCCAGAAGAGCTGACATTCCGGAATACCCTATGCTCTAGATTTTCTAGTACTCCACATTGCTGTTTCCTATAATTCTCAGCATCTCCAAATCTCCGGCATGCAAGTGTAGAATCATAGGCATTCTACAACACTCCCCTGTTCTAGAACCATTGACTTCCAGGTCCTTTGGTCAAGCAACTTCTGTTGTGTGGATTCTCTGAAATGCAGGGCGGGGGGATCCTAATATTGTTCATCTGCTAGCACTCTAGAATATCCCTGTGTTCTAGATTCCCTAACACTCTGGACCCTTCTCCACTATGTTACAGAAACTCTGGCATTCCAGAACTAATTTCCCTTTTCAAGGGAAATCAGCATATTCTAAAATCCTTGTTCCCAGTCTGCCCCACTTTCTTTCCTCTTCGTTGGCTCAAGGAAAAGATGCACAAATCTTTCCTGAGAAGTTGCCATGGGAACAGGTATTATTTGGGGGAAAATCTCAAGGATATTAAGCTAGAGTGAGCTGAACCTGTCCCTCATAACCTCTCTGGCATGGGCAGGAAAGGGATGTGGGAAAGGTGTTTGTGATGGCGATGCTTAGGGTACAAATGTTCAGGATGTGGCAATCACATAGCTGACATCTGTGTTTCTGTTGACCTGTGGCCAGTCGTCCTTGCTTGTGGTAACAGTACCCCGATTCACCTTTCAGGAATTCCTCCTCCAATCTGTCAACCTCCTGGCCTGTGAGGGCACATGACCCCTGGAACCGTGGAAGGCCTCCATCACACCGGCCATAGTGGCTGGTTCAGGGATGGCCGTCTGACTAAATTCAAGTCAATAAGAATCAGTCGTGTGATTTGTTGCTGTTGCTAGAAAAAAAACAAGTTGCTAAGGAGGTACCTGGAGTCATCTTGGCACCGAGAGGGGAAAACCTGAGTATGATGCATCCCAGAGGAGAGCAAAACCAAATAGATGGAAAGACGTTCTGGACGAGTATCTGAATCCCTGGATCCAACTATGCCTGAAGCCAGATGTAAACCATTACATTCCCCTTCTTTGCTTAAACCGAGAGAGACAGATGTTCCTAAATCTACAGCCAGACATCTGGCTGGTCCTCACATCTCTCCCACCCTTTCCCTGGGGGTCCCCAAACCCTCTAAGAATGTCAGCAAGGTGTTGGCAGTGACAACTTTATTAGGGGAGGGTGACTCTGGCTCCAGAAAAGGGGGGGGGGCAGTGGGGGCCTAGTAACAACGACCATTCCAAGGAAGCCCTGGCCCTGAACCCAGGGCTCTGACAGGAAGCAGGGAGGCACCTGAGCCCTGCCACCCCACCCCACCCCGTCCCCCGCCCAGGACCTGGGTATCCAAAGGCACCATGGCGGCTGTGTTCAGAAGGAAGTCTCATTGAGCTTCACCTTGGGGGGTGCAAGGGGAGCCCCGAGACCCGTGGAGGGCCGAGGCGCTGGTGTCGGGGGCCGTCGGGACTCTGGCCCACTCCGCACCAGCTCCTGGCAGCGTTCCACAAAGCTGCCTCCCCCGCGGCGCCGGGCCTCAGCCTGGGGGGGGCTCAGGCTCCCGAGACGGCCAGACAGGGAGGCTGAGTGGAGACTGGGGGGGCGGTGAGGAGGGTCAGTGAGGGTCATCGTGGGCAGGGAGGCAACTCCCCCCCCCTCCCCCGCCCCTCCCCCATTGCACAGAAGGGAAAGTGGAGTTCAGTCTACCTGGTGAGAGAGGTGCGAGGGGAGGGGCTGGGGAGAGAGCTCCGAGAGGAAGCCAGTGGCACCGGCTCACCTTGCTCCAGCTGCTCCATCAGCTCTTCCTCGGTCAGCCCACCTGCTGGGGGGGCAAGACAGGGGCCACTGGGCAAGGGACAAAGGTCACACGCAAGGCTTGAGGCCGGGATAGGAGCAAAAACACAGAGGTCAAAGGCTAGGGGTCAGAAGCTACGAGAGGGTGGAAAAGCGAGGGCAAGCTGGGGTTCAAAGGCAGAGGAAAGGGGTCAGAGGGCCAGAGCCTGGGGAGGGAGACTGGCAAAGGAGGTTGTGGACAGGGGCCGGCACGGAGGCCAGGTATAGGGAGTACCAGGGGCCTGGCCGAGGCCGTCCATGGCGGTGGTCAGGTCCCACATGGCCAGGCTGCCATTGGCCTGGCCGGTGAGCAGGTAGCGCCGGGGCCGAGAGCCGAGCCGCCGGGAGCCCTCACACTCGAGCACCGTGAAGGCGGTGGTGGGGGAGCCGTCCACCGAGCGCACCGAGCACACCCTGAGACGGAAGGGAGAGGGGTCACCCTGGCCCCGGTCCCTCTCCTCACCTGTACTCCCCTTCCCGGGCCACAGTCCCCACCATTATGGCTTTAGTCGCTGCCTCTCCAACCGCCACCCCAGGCTTCTTTCCCCTTCCCCCATGTACTCTCGGGGTGCAGCGGCCTCTGGGATGGCTCCTGTCCAGCATCACCCCACGTCCCCATGGGGATTCTCCCCCAAATCTGCTGCTCTCCCTTCTGGTTCCTGACTCAGAGAAGGCCTGTCATCCTGGGGGCCTCCCTCCCCTCCTATCACCAGCTTCCAACCCCCTGCCCCATCCCTTCAGCCTCCAGGGCCCCCTCCTCCCCTCCTGTCTGGCCCTGGTCAAGCCCTGCCGGCTCCTGTCCCCACCTGTCCCAGCCTCTTCCCTGGACTCTCGGACTCCTGTCCCACCTCCAGTCCAACCCCCATGGTGGCCACGGCTCCCCAGCAGCCCAGGCCAATCTCAGCTCCTTCGTGCCCCTCAGCAGCCTGTTCGGAGGTCCGGCCCCCAGACCACGTGCACCTCACTGGCTGTCCATTCCCAGCCTTCACCCGCACTGTTCCTTCAGCCCGGCGCACCCCTGCCCCTCCTTTCTTCTGCTCATTGCTGTTTATCTCCAAGGTCCTCACGAAAACCCTCACAGGCCCCCTCCCCAGACTGGAGCAAGCACCTCCTCTGGGCTCCTACAGCTGCCTGTGCCCCCCCCCCATCCCCGGCACCCCCACCTGTGCCTCCTGCCCCGATCCCGGGCTCTGGCCACACCGAGTGACCTGCGTGAGGTCCGGCACAGGCACCTGGGGCTTCCCCAGCCTCACTGCTACCCACACATGTCACACCTTGAATTCCTCCAGCCCCCAAACCCAGGGCCAGGCCTCGTGCCCCCTCCCAGCCTTTGCTCCTTCAGGCGTTCCTTGGCTAGGACCCCCTTTTGGCCTCCGTGACCCAGCTGGTGTCCTGCCCTCTCCCCTGACCACCCTCCCCGTTCGATGGGACGGTCCTCACCGCTGGCCAGTGGATGAAAGACGCACAAAGAGCTGGCTGGCGGTTGGCACCACCTTCTGAATGAACACTTGCTGGTCGTCCCGCTCGCCGTAGGGGCCTGGACCAGGATGGTGGGGGGAGTCAGGGCCAGCTGGGCTCCCTGGGACTCCAGACCCTAAGGCTCTGCCCCCTTCTCCAAGATGAGCCCCCTCCCAGGACTAGGTCCCCATCCCCAGCTTTCTGGAATTGGGCGGGGTCAGAGAGGGCTAAGGGTCAGTCAGTGGAGCTCAGGGCTGTGGGGTGGGGGTCCCGGGTCAGGTGGCGGTCAGCAGGAATCAACGGGGTAACAGAATTCAACGGGGGTAGCTGGGAGTAAATGGAGATTGACAGGGGTCAGGTGGCAGCCAGGTCAGCTGGGTGGGTCAGGAGAGGTCTACAGGGGGTCAGGGAAGGAGCCAGTGGAGGCCAATGGGGGTCAGGCAGGGTGCATGGGATGGGGGGCCAGGGGCTAGTAGGCACCAATGTCATTGCCAGCGCTGCAGCCACCATGCCCGTCGGCCGACTCCAGTGCCAGGATCTTGAAGGAAGCGAGTGGGGTGGAGCCGGGCTGGGTGGAAATCATGCCCCGGAAGCGAGTCACGGACCACGTGCGCACGTGGTTGTTGTCGGCACAGACTGAGGAGCACAGGGGCAACGGCCGGTCAGGCCAGCTGTCATCACCGCGGCCCAACCTTCCCGAGCCCCAGGATGACCCTTTTCAAAGGTGTCAGGATTCGGGCCCCTCTGGATTCTTCCCTTTCAGAGAATTCGCTCTTCCCCAGAACTCCCAAATGGTCAAAAATCCTCTTGGTTCTTCCTCTAAAATTGTTCCAGAGCCTGATCTCATCTAACCCTGTCACTGTCCCCACCCTGGTCCTGTCCATGGCAGCAGCCTCCTCCTGCTCCTGTCCTGCCCCGACGCATAGCCAGAGAGTCCCTGTGAATAACTGTGTCAGATGATGGCCCTCCTCTGCTCACAACCCTCTTTCCCATGATACCTACCCAGTCAAGGGCAAGGACAAAGTCATCTTCATGGCTTACAAGGTCCTACTGTCTCCCTTGCCCACTCTGCTTCCTCAGACACATCTATCATCCTCCTGGCTCAGAGCCCTTGCAATGCCTGTTCCCTCTGCTAGAATGTTTGTCCCCACCGAGCTGCACTGCTTATTTCCTTGGTTTTGCTCAAAGCTCCTTCCTCAGTGACCCCAACACTCTCAAGCCACTCGCACAACTTTTGTTTTTATTCATGGTCTTCATCGTTGCCTGTTGGTGACTTATATTCTGATTTATTTATTTGTCATCTGCCTTCCCGCAGAACATCAGCTCCCTAAGGGCGGGCACTTGGCCTGTCTTGTCCATCACTGTATCCCCTGGGCCTGGCACACAGTAGGTGCTCAACCAGTGTTTGCTGAATTGATGAATTTCTTACTCTTGCTTAGATGGGTCCCCTTACACTATTCTCTCACTTCTGCAATTGCTGTTCCAGGTTAAAATTCCCTCCCCCCCCCCGGAAGCCCCACCCCCTGGTTTCATGCTCCCCTCCAGGCCATCCTCTTGCGAGGAGATGGGCAGTTGGGGCAGCCCGGTGAGGCCCACCTGAGATGAGGTGCTTCTCCGAGAGCATGATCTTGGTGACGGGGCTGCGGTGCACGGTGAAGGTCTGGAAGAGCTGAGGCCCGGAGCCCACGGTCTCGGGGTGCTGCACAATGACCCGCACACCCCCCGAGCTGGTGCCATAGGCAATCTCGATCCAGTTCCCGCTGTCACCTGGTGAGGGGCCGAGGATGAAGGCAGCGACAGGGCCACAGGGAGACAGCAACCACGGCAGAGAGAAAGAGAAGGACAGAGATAGAGTCAGAAAGCAAGGAGACAGGGGCAGACAGAAATAATAAGGCAGTGAGATGTCAGAAAGGGAGAGACAGAGGGAGAGATCAGAGAAAGAGAGGAGCAGGGACAGAAAGTAAGGCAGAGAGAGAGACGGAGCTAATAAGAGAGGGGACAGACAGAAAAATAGAGGGGCGCCTGGCTGGCTCAGCTGGTTAAGCATCTGACTTTGGCTCAGGTCATGATCTCACCGTCCTGGGATCGAGCCCCGCGTCTGGCTCTGCACCGACAGCTCAGAGCCTGGAGCCTCCAGCCTGCTTCAGATTCTGTGCCTCCCTCTCTCTGCTCCTCCCCAGAAATAAATAAATATTAAAAAAAATTTTTTTTCTCTCTCTCCCTGTGCCCCTCTCCTGCTTGACTGCATGCGCTCTTTCTCTAATAAATAATTTTCTAAGTAAATGATATTTAAAAAAAAAACAAACCTAGCCTAATTTTCTGCATTTAAAGCCAAGAAACCAAATCAAAAAAACTGTCCCCAAGTGAGAGAACTCGGTTTCATCCGCCGTAAAACACGCACCCTCTTTGTTTTATGAGCGTGGAAACATCATGTCCTCATTGCAGAGGTGGAAAAGAAACACAAAGACGAACTGCTCGTGGCCAAGTCAGGCCCTGGTTGGAGAGACCTGCCACAGCTTACATACAAGCGGTGCCCGGTGTTTGTTGAATGACTAAGTGAGAGTTGAATCTTTTCTCCTCCCAGTAAATCTCACAGGGTCATGCTACACAGTGGTGGGGAGGCGGCTGTGGGCTGGGGCTGCTGGCAGCGGGGTAGGGGGGGTAGATGGGGGGAGCCGGTCATAGCTTACTGGTCTTGGGGGTGAGGTAGACGCTGAGGGCCGTGACTCCGTCCTCTGCCGGGTCCCGGTAGAGCTCACTGACAAGGAGGTCGTTGTCCTTCATGCGCAGGGGAAACTTCTGCACATCTAGGGCGGGCGGGGAGAGCAGCGTGGGCTCGTTCAAGGTGCTCAGCACCCCCCCCCCCGCCCCCTGCCTTCCCGGGGAGGTTCTCGGGCACGCGGGGTACCAGCTGCTGCTCACCCACGTAGTAGATAGAGCCGTTGTCACAGCCCAGGAGGAGGAAGGAGCCCGCCGCGTCGTAGCTGGTGATGGGCTGCACCTCCTGGACCTGGGGGCAGGCAGGACCGGCTGTGGCCGGGAGGTCCTCCCTGCCTCCACCTCCACGGCACCCCTCAGGGTGCTCCTCGCCCCCCCCCCCCCCCCCACCGCTTCCAGAACCTACCCGGGGTTTCTAGGCCCACTTCTCTCCAGCCTCACCGGCTCTAGTTCTATCTCCATCTGCGTCTCTCTGTCTCTGGAAGTCTCTGGGTCAGCGGTTCTGCCTCTTGGCCTCTCTTTGACCCCATATTGCTGGCTTTTCCTATTTATTTCTGTCTGTCTCTCTACATCCCTTCGGCACCACCGCCTTCTAGTCCCGGCTTCACTCTGCCCACCCTTCCCTCTCTCCATCACCTCTTTCTGACTTCCTCTATTGCTTTTTGTCTGTCTCCCCCCCTCTTTCTCTCTCTCCTTTCTCTGCTTTTCTGTCTCTCTCTCCCAAACATACTTTACAGGAGAAAGCAATACCGTAGGTATATTTTTCTTTATGTTTTGCACATGGCTTGGGAGGGAACGACAGACGTGTGCACGTCTGTCTCCTACGGCATCTTCACTCACCTGCTCCCCCATCCAGTGCCTGGAGAACCCGCTCTCCTCCTTTGCAAACCCACCATCTTCCCTGTCAGCTCAGCGGCCGCTCTTCCAGAAAGGCCTCCCTGACTCCTCCTCCTTAGGCCTTTATCACCCCGGCACCCCCACCAGATCTGGCCCGCGGCTGGGTTCTCCGGCTGTCTCCAGTTGGGCTGGGGCAGGAAGGAACCCCTCCCCGGGTCCATGCAGACTGGACGCCTGGGAAAGAGGCAGCCAGGCCGGCCACCCCTCTGACCTGCCAGTGCTTGGTGACGGCGTTCCAAACCCCGATGCGCCCCGTGTGGCTCGTGGCGATGAGCTGGTTCCCAACGAAGAATAAGGCCTCCACGGGCACCCCCAGATGGAAGACTCCTGCAGAAGGCAAGGAGCACTCAGCCAGGACCCCGCTTCCTGGGGGAGAAGGAGGAGGACTGGGGGAGAAGCCAGTCGCTCAGTGGACCAGGAAGAACTCCAAGGGCCAGCGGATTCGGTGGGGCCACAGAATCTTTATAGGCTAGAGGATTCCAGCAGGAATTACAGAGGATTACACAGGCCAGATTTCTGACAGCGTGTGGGACTCTAACATGGTCGCAGTTTTCAATAAGGCAAACTGACGGGCGCCTGGGTGGCTCCGTCGGTTGAGCGACCAACTTCGGCTCAGGTCATGATCTCACATTGTGAGTTCGAGGCCTGCATTGGGCTCTATGCTGACCGCTCAGATCCTGGAGCCTGCTTCGGATTCTGTCTCCCTCTCTCTCTGCCCCTCCCCCACTCACACACACACACACACACACACTCTCTCTCTCTCTCTCTCTCTCAAAAATAAATAAAACATTAAAAAAAAAAAATAAAGCAAACAGAGATGTCTAATGGGAACATAGACTCTAGCCGGCTCTGGGATTCCCCTGGCATGGAGGTCTAACAGGGCAGGGAATTCTGGACGTGGGTGGATTTTTCTACAAGCCAAGGAATTCGAACAGGATACGGAATTCTAAAGGGTTGGAGTATCTTAATAATGCAAAGAATCCCCATGGGTGTAAGAACTTACAGAGTGGGTTAACAGGCCAGAGAATTCCAACGGGGTGGAAGAGAATCCTAACAGACCACAGGGTGAAGCGTAATTCTAAAGGGCAGAAAGAAGGTTCTGGAAAAGTCGCGGCGCCATACCTATCTCGGAGCCCCCGCCTTCTGCCTGCAGAGCCCACAGCAGGATCTCGCTGCCTGTAGCCGCTGCCACCATCTTGTCATGTTCACCCAAAGCCCCACCGAGCGCCCGGGCTGTGAGTGCCAGTCGCTCGATGGGCCAGTCCAGGCGGGGACTGGAAAACACCAGCTGCCAGCCAGAGGCTTCTTTTAGCCTGGAGGATTGGGGGATGTCATCAGCCCTCACCGCAAGCCCTCCCCACCAACAGGGCTTGAGCCTCCGGCCACCCCCCTCCCCGAGCACCTATAGCAGACAAGAAACTGGGTATAGGCCACAGCGATCCAGTTGTGGTGTCCACACACCAGGCGCACGATCCCCGGCTCCTCTGGTGGCCCTTGGGGGGGAAGAGCAGGGATCAGGGCAGGGTCGCAGGGACCCCACTGGCTGCCCCAGTCTCCCAGGAGACAGAAACATACCCGATGGGGAGGGAGGGGCCCTCTCATCCAGCACTCGGCCCAGCAGCCCTGCATTGCCCAGGTTGGGGGGCATCGTGTTGCTCCGTCGAACAGGGGCTGGGCGTCCCCCCGACTGCTGGGGCCCCACCAGGCTGTGCCGGTTCCGCCGCTTCACTGGGAACGCTGTGGCGGGGAGAAGGAGCAGAGTGACAATAGCTGTAATAATTGCCACGTAGCAAGCGCTTCAAATGCGCCAGAAGCCGACTTCCCCACACGTGGGGGCATAGTGTCCCGGGCGAAAAGATTCTCAGTGGTGTGGGGACGTGGCACGAAAGGACACGGAATCACCCAGCAAGTTACTGCCTTTTCTGTTCCTTTGAGCACATCACAAGGGCCGAATCAGTTTGGTGCTACCATAACGGTGCTATCTTTTCAGTATTTGCTAATCTTCTGTTTTAAGAAATGGAAGCCTAGGGGCGCCTGGGTGGCTCAGTCGGTTAAGCGACCGACCGACTTCACCTCAGGTCATGATCTTGCGGTCCGTGAGTTCGAGCCCCGCGTCGGGCTCTGTGCTGACAGCTCGGAGCCTGGAGCCTGTTTCGGATTCTGTGTCTCCCTCTCTCTGACCCTCCCCCGTTCATGCTCTGTCTCTCTCTGTCTCAAAAATAAATAAATGTTAAAAAAAAAAAAAAGAAGAGAAAAGAAATGGAAGCCTAGGGGCGCCTGGGTGACTCAGGTCATGATCTCACAGTCTGTCAGCGCAGAGCCCGCTTGGGATCTTCGGTGCTCACCCCCTCTGTCCCTCCCTGGCTCCCACTTGCGCTCTCTTGCTCTCTCTCACAAAAATAAATAAAACATTAAAAAAAATTAAAAAAAGAAAAGAAAGAAATGGAAGCCAATTTCTTTGGCAGGCAGTAGCATCATAACTGTTATTTCAGGGTTTCATTTTCACATTTACTTATTTATGGTATGAAGGCAGTGATAGAAAACTTCTATTTATTTTTTTAAGTTTATTTATTTATTTTTTGAGAGAGAGAGAGAGAGAGAGAGAGAGAGCGCACAAGTGGGGGAGGAACAGAGAGGGAGAGAGAAAGAATCCCAAGCAGGCTCTACACTGTCAGCACAGAGCCCAACGCGGGGTTCGAACTCACAAACCGCAAGATCATGACATAAGCCAAAGTTGGACACTCAACTGACTGAGCCACCCAGGTGCCCCTAAAGCTTCTACTTAAAATGACTCCTTTATGGGGTGCCTGGCTAGTTCAGTCGGAAGGGTATGCAACTCTTATTTTATATATGTTTATTTTAATTATTTTTGAGAGAGAGCGAGCAAGGAGAGGAGGGGCAGACAGAGAGGGGTACAGAGGATCCAGAGCAGGCTCCATGCTGACAGCAGCCAGCCTGATGTGGGGCTTGAACTCACAAACCATGAGATCATGACTTGAGTCAAAATCAAGAGTCGGATGCTTCACCGACTGAGCCACCCAAGTGCCCTGAGTATGTGACTCTTGATCTCGGGGTTGTGAGTTTGAGCCCCATGCTGGGTTTCCAGTAACCACTGAGGCATATCTTCCATGGCCAGTGGGGTTGCTGATCTAAGGTCCCATGGAGATTATGGTCAATAATTCCCCTTAATATTTCCACCTCCATGCAAAATGTTTTATTTTATTTCTTCTAAGCTTCCTCACAGGGAAATCAAACGTGGACTGCAACCCCCATCAGGCTCCAGAACATACATCCTAGCCTCAGGGGACTAGCTGGCCCACTGCCTCATTGGAAGTGAGTTCCTACTTCCTTTCCAAGCATCAGTCCAGCCTCTGATATAAGGCTAAAACTCCCATCATGTCTCAGGGCTCACAGCACAGGTAAGCACAGGGCTCACAGCAAGGGCTGTGACCTTATGGGAAATGTAGTCTTTAGTCCACCCTCCCTCCCCTCCATCCCTTAGCTGTGCCCACCTGGTGGAGGCAGGTAACCGTTGAAGAGAACGTTTCCACAGGAAGATCGGTCCAACTCCTCCCGCAGCTGCAGGCGTCGAACTGAAGCAGAATAACTCCATGCTGGGACTTGGGGGGTACTGAGGCAGATTCTAACCCCCTTACCAATCTCATTCTCCACCCCCATCCCCCAGATCCAGGACCAAATCCAGTGCTCTTGGCTCTAACCCAAACTTCTTTCAAGAGAGGGGAAGAGGGAGCATCTTGAGAGCTGGGGCTTGTTTTCTATGCAGTGAGGATGCTCATGGGGCCCCCACTTACCCAGAGGAGTGAGCCCATAGAACTGGGCTTCGTGGAGGAGGCTGGAACCGTGGACACCCCTGGGTAGTAGAATTGACTAGGGGTCAGAGTCTGGGAAATGGGAGTGAGTGGAGAATTCTAAGGAGGAAGTTTTCAAAACTGTACAAAGAGTCCCAAGAGGTAGCAAATTTTGACTGGATCAAGACTCTAAGGAGTGATGTTATTATATATGGGCAGTGAAAATGTGCGTGTGTGGTGTTTGGGGTAAGTTCTAAGGACACGATTTAAATATGATCGAGGAGCTTAGGTGAACATTCTGAAGGGAAGAAGGTGAAGACAGTGGGGTCCCTTTATCCCCATGCAAACCTGGGGTCCAACTCTTTGGTGCGCAGGAAGTTGAGGATGGGGGCGAAGACGGTGGGGTCCCTGTCGATGAAGATCTGCGGGAAGGGGGGCAGAGGATGGATGGGACAAAACACGGGGCTGAGTGGGGCTCCTGTCCCTCCTCCTACCCGCTGCCCCGTTTCAGCTCTTGCCCTACTCACAGCTCCAGTCTCATCTTTCAGTGTAGAGATGCGTCCGCTGAGAAGACTGTTGGGAGGGGATGCAGAGTAGGTGTAAAGGGCAAGGGTGTGTGTGTGAAGGGGGTGGAGGGTGGGGAGGGTGAGTGGGGCATTAGGTTTTCCCATACCCTCTCGTCCTGCCCCCCACCACCCGACCCAAACTGTCTCTCCCGATCACCTGGAGAAGAAGGAGTCTGGGATCCAGGTGAGAGTCTGGCGAGAGGTACTGAACCTAAGCGGGGAAAGTGAGCGCACAGTAGGGGATGGAAGGATGGAAGGAGGGAAGGAATGTAGCTCCTTACCCCACCGCCATCCCGGGCGCCAGTCCGAGCACTCGCGCTTTCAGCAGGGGGCGGAGCAATCCTTGATGGACAGGGATTCCCCCAGAGAGAGGCGGTACTCCCACCCCGTTCCCGGTCCCCGAGGTGGGGGCCTCAGGAATCTCCTACACTCACCTCTTGCCTCCCACGTTCAGATGAATCACCTCCCCCGGAGGCCCCCGACTCGGGACCCCTTCTGCTGCAGGTGCCGCGGCTGCCATGGCCCCCGGGCGAGCCGGCCGGCCAGCACCCGCTTCCGGGTCTACACTCGGGTCCCGCCCCCCACTGCCTGCTCATTGGCCTGGAGACTCCCAGAGCCACCGGCGATTGGACACAGCGCTCACCGGTCGCAGTTAAATTCTCCGCCTCCTTAAAGGGACCCGCCTTTCCTGTGCTGGACGGGGCGCACCACAAGGCTGTTTTGGGGAAGTTTAGTTACAAGGGCTAGCAAAACATTCCCCTAGGAATGGTTCTCATTTTAGGAATGGAATCTAGGTGCTTCGTCGGGGACGTGTGTTTAGACCCCGAAGTTAGTTCACATCAAGGGGACATCTAAATGTTCTCTGCAGCCGCAGTCTCTCCCCGCGCCACCCTCCATTCCCCTCCCCCCGCACCCCCTCTCAGGCGCAGCCCATGAAACGCGAACAAACCAGCATAGACCGTCAAAGCCAAAGTATTTATTATAGGTACATACAGTGTGCGCCTGCCACACCGCCCCACACCCCTGGGCCCCAGCGGCTCCTCCAGGTGGCTCTGGGGGCTGCCCACAACCCGGTTCCCCCACTCCCTAGGGAGGTGCTTCTGCCAGAAGCATGCAGGGGGGAGGGCTTCCCCTCGCCCCTCCCCTCACGTAGCGGCATTTACAGCTGGAGGGGGGAGGAGAGAGGAAGACAGTTTTGAGCTTTGACGCCCCTCCCATTAAAAGCCTTCGCGGATGCGGGGCGGGGGAGGAGGAGGTCGACGTTTTGCAAAAATAAACTAAGTCAGGAATTAACCGCATGGCTCTGAGACGGCGGAGTGCAGGGGCTAAGGCCCCTTCACTCCTCCTTCCCAGACAGAGATCAAGGCAGCATTGGAAGTGAGGTAAAGGCGGGGAGGAGACGTCCCCTCCCCACCCCCTAGCACCCTGGATGGTCCAGGGGACCTCACCAGCGGCCCCATGCCCATCCCTAGGGCGGAGAGGGGGGCAGGAATTATCGCCCCTACCACCCCAGCTTCTTGGGGCAGGATCTGGGGATCGGGGCAGGGGGCTTGGCTCAACTGGCCCCTTACCCGCCCCTCCCAACTCAGTTATTGCATAAAAATAATGGAGCCCCAGCACCTGGGGTGGGGTGGCGAGCAGGAAGGGGCCGAGATATGGCTATAGGGGCAGCAATCCCCCCACCACTTCCTGGAGTGCAGAAGTCCCCTCCTTTCCAGTGCCCATCTTGGCGCGTCCGCAGTGTTGGTGGAACTAGGGGCTCCCGCCCCTGCGGAAGAGAAAGTGTCTTTGTGCCCACAGTGCGGAGAGAAGGGGCGGGGATGGGTCAGGCCCAGGGGGTGGGAAGTCACTTCCGGCGCCCGCTGGCCCTGCGCTCCCCTGCCTCCCGCTTGGGGTTGCCCTCATCCGTGGAGGACGTGGTAGGTAGTGTCTGCCCCCAGCGGGCGATCTCGGCGTGTTCTCCCACTGAAGCGGCCACAGCCTCCAGCCAGCCGTTCATCTCCTCCTGGGGGAGAGAGACAGGGCACAGAGTCCGGATTTGGAAGAAGGCAGACTGAGTAATAGATGAGCCTGGAATCGGACTGCCCTCTGAACTTCCGTTTTCCAGTCTATTAAATGGGGGTGATAACAATAATGCAAACCGTCGCATAGCACTTCAAGATGTGCCAGGCTCTGTTGTAAGTGCTTCTGTGGATTAATTCACTTAATCCTATGCAATAGGATTATATCTAACACCCACTATAGAGATAAACAACAACACAAACAATGATAACATCAGCGACATTTATAGAGCACTGACCTTTACCAGGCCATGTAAGTACTCTGTATGTATCAACTTAGTTCTCATAAGAACCCTAGAATGGAAAACTGTTTTCATCTCCATGTTAAAAGTAAATTGGCAGGGAGAGAATACAGGCCTACCCCAGAGCCTCTGGTAAGAATGAATGAGATGATGAGCATTATTATTTTCAACATCTCTTTAAACCACCTCCATGCCTGCTCCTCCCCTGACCTCTCCCCTTAGCCTCAGTCCCATGGTTCACTCTCTTCCACCCCCTCCTCCCCTCCCCACAGGCCGGCTGGGGGCCAGCCTTGTGCCCTCACATGTGGGTGCCTGTCCTGGTTGCCTCCTGGGCTCCACACCTCCTCTGTCCCTCTCCCCAGTCTACCCTGCACATTGTTGCCAAAGGATCTTTCTTAGACATCACTGTAACCTCTACCCCCCAATCTTGCTCAGACTCTGCCATGGCTTCCCAATGCCCTTAGGACAAACGCCAACCCCCTCCAAATGGCCCACAACCCCTGGGAACCTTTCTGGGATCCTTCCTCCTTGAACCCTCCACCAGCTCAGTTAATGCTTTGTATTTCTGCACCTCTGGTTCTTCTCTGCCTGCATCATCCCATTTTTTCACTAACTCCCATCTTTTATCTTTCCAGTGGTGCTTCAGGGGCCAAGGCAAGGAGGTTGGACTTTGTCCTGGGGCTTCCAGGCAGCCCTCCAGGTCCCTGCCTCCCCTCCCCCCCTCCTTAGGTTAGGAACTTCCTCTGGGCTCTCACTGTCAATAGGCTTTCCCATCATAGCCTGGTGACTCTGGCTTGTGTTTCTGGCTCACAGTTGCATCACTCTGGGCCAGAAACCAGCCAGCCAGGTTGCTCCTGAGGTCCAGAGAGGGGAGAGAAAGGACCAGATCTCACCTCATCTTTAGCCTGGAGCAAAAACTCGCTGCCATCCTGGGTCCTGTAGGAAGGGGACACAGAACTTGGGGAATCTGGGGCAGGGGCCCGGCCCACCCATCCACCAACTATCCTCCAGGGAAGCAGGGTATTGCTGGGGGGGAAGGGGAGTCGGGCCTTGGATCCCTCCCCCTTGCCCATTGGGGGGCTCACTGGAGCTTGAAGACGTGCTTCTTTTTCTTGTAGTCACTAGCCACCTCGCTGGTGGCCTTGTGCAGGCTGAGCAGTGGCTCCCCGCCGTGTGTGCCCCCAGACGCCGGACCCTTGGCGTCCTTGTAGAAGCCCAGCTCCCCCTTGCTGAGAACGCAGTACAGGCTCACCCAAGACCTGGGGTGACGATATGGGGCTCAAGGCAGAGTCACAGCACTCTGCCTGGGAACTCTTCATTAATACCTTTCATGGCTGAAAACACCTGAGCCTTCCTTCTTCTTGGGCCTTTGCCTTAGCCGGGCCATGTGTCTGGGGTGCTCTTCCTTATGGATGTTCCTGAGCTAAGGGGAGACTCTAAGACTCTCAGTTCCAAGCCTTATGCTGACCCCTGCTGGGCCTGCCCTTCCATTTCCCCTCCCATACTGAATTTCCTGAAGGCAAGACTTAAGCTGTCTTCTCCATAAGCCTTTGCTTGGGCGTGTTCCTTGCCTACTCCTTCACCCACCATGGAATCCCCTGAAAGGAGATCTCTGCGTCTTGTGTCTTGTATGAGAAATGCCTATCTCCTATTCGGCCAAAGCCTCAAAGGAGAAGGAAGTCTCTTGAGTGAAATACACAGAAGGTGCCCCTTTATTCCCACCTTGGCCTCACTACCAGGAAAAAAGACTGCCTCAAGGCAAAACCTCAACCTGTTTTGCTCTTTTCACATCTTGGGTCTAGGCCTCACTCTGCTCGCTGGCCACCTCTCCCCAGATTCTGCCTCACAGTTGGACAAAAAAAGGGTTGGACAAACATGAGCTGAACTCCAAGAGTAAGTCGCTATTTAGACATCTGCATGTGCCCCCTACCTCAGACCTCAGAGCTTGGGCTCTGTCCCTTTTCAGACCTCTCCAGCCACCCCGGCAACAATTTGAAACTTCGAGGATGGATCCACCCCATTCATTGAGAGGTTGGATGACCTCTCCAAGCTTCACCTTACAAACCATTGGAACCCTGTAGGCTAGACCCCAAATCCAATTTGCCATTAGCTCTATAGTTAGCTCCTGAGTTGGTTGCTATGAGTTTGGGTGGCAATTTATTTACATTTGGAATATTTTCTTCCTTTACGGTCCAGCTCCCCACCTAAGCTCCACCCCCTTGGCCACCGAACTAAACCCTAAGTCCCGTTCCTCCAATTCAAAGATTCGAGTCCTTGGAGCCCCGCCCCTCTTCAGGCCCCGCCTACCCCCGCCACCCGTAGGACTCCAGGAAGTTTAGTACCACCCCCAGGCCCATCTATTCATTTATTGGACACTCTGAGCTTGGGACCCGCCTTCCAAAACCCCGCCCACACGCTCACCGGTTGGACGACTTGCGGTTAGCGTCGAGCTCGCGCTTGCGCAGCAGGAAGCCCTCGTGCTGCACTGTGTGAGTGGGCGGTGGCGGAGGCGCGGGGGCGGAGCCGCCCTGGGCCGGGGCGGAGCGCGAGCGCCGGCTTCCCCCGCCCTCACCACCCTCTCTGGGCCGCGGCCGCCGTCGCGGCTTGGGCCGGTCCCGTGCCCGCGGCCGGTCCGGCCGAGGTGTCCGCTCGGGCGGCTCAAGCCCGTTGGGCAGGCGGCCTGGGGGAAGCTCACGAGGCTGAGGCAGCGACGGCTGTGTGGAGGGAGGGGGAAGAGGGGTGCTGTCCATAGGGGGGGTGTTGGAGCCATCTGCCTGGGGGACTCACGAGTCTGGGGGATCCCATCTGTCTTGGAGGCGAGTATGGGAGGGCCTCAGGGCTGGAGACCCAACTTTTAGGGGCCCCATCGGTGTCGGGAGTGAGACTGTCAGGACTCCTGGGTTTGTAATCGCTCTCGATCTTAGGGAGGAAAGCGCTAGCTCTTTGGAGGTGGGTGTGCAGGCACGTTGATGTCCCGGCTGTCTGTAGGAGGAATCTGGGACTTCTGTGTGTGTGTGGCTGTCTGTGAGGATATGTGAACCCCCCACCGGGTTAGAGAAAGTCTAGGACAGATGTGGGAAGAGTGTGGAGTCTGTGTGTAGAGGGGAGTAGGAGTCTCCTTAGGTTGGTGGCCTTATCTTTCTTAAGGAGAGATTTTCAGTTTGTGGGAGGCATCTGGGGGCCCTTTCCATCACCCCCTGAGAATCTCTGCAGGGTTCAGATGGGGAGGGAGAGGCGGGAAGCAGGGCTAGGCATTGGTGTTTCTGACTCCTGCTGGGAGGAGAGGGTTCCCCATACCCCCACCCATCCTGAGGCTCAACTTACCCCAACAGGGAGCCCTGGGCCTGCTTCTTTCTCCTGCAGCTGCTCCACAATGTCAGCCAGGGTGGCCTTCCTGGGAGGGGGAAGCCGAAAGACCCAATGGAACTGGGGACACCCTCTCCCAGGGACCAGCTTGGTTTTGGCTGGAGGAGCCTCCACCTCTTAGCCTGAGATGCCAGGCCCCTGTTCACTTCTTCAGCTACCTTTCTCAGATGCTTGCCTTGTACACCATAGGTACTTGGAATATGTCTGCTGGAGGACAGAACCTCTCCTTTGAGTTTTAGCCATAGAAAAATCCAAACTGGTGCCTTCAAGCCTTTGTACATCATGCTGCCTTTTTTCCCCACCCACCCCCTGAGATCCCAAGCCCCTCGGACTTCTTTGGTCATTTTGGGTCATCACTATCCATTGTTTCCCCCGCTGGACTGGGATCTCCACCCAAACAGGGCTGAGGCTGGTGTGGCCACTGCTCTAGCACATACCACATACAGAATGGGGACTCAGCAAACGTTCATGATATGCAAAATTAAAAAGGAGTCAAGAAGTCATTGTCTCCAAAACATATTTGACCAATGGTCTCTTAGTGGGGATACAGCTGATAAGATCAATCTGCCCATCATGCTCTGGTTAACACTGGACTCTGAAAGGCCTGTGTTCCAGTCCTGCTTCATCCAAACTGATCGACTTGCCCTCTCTGAGCCTCGGTTGCCCCATCCATAAAATGGAGATGACAGTAGCCCCCAGTTTAAATGGTGGAGAAAGCCTGTGATGAAGGGTTAGAAGATGGTTTCACCATTAGCCCAGTAGAGAAACTGAGGTGCAGGGAGGACAAAATCCCTGCCTGGACCACCTAGGCAGGGGCCAGAACTCAGTAGCTAAGTCCTTTCCTCCAACAGAACTGCCACTGTGGGACCATGGGCACCTCTCCTCGTCTCCTTCAGCCTGTTTGCACCTCTGCAAAATGGGTACCAGGGCAGTAAGCAGTTCTGAGCCCCAGCAGCCCCGCCCCCCCCAACGGGCCCGCGTGGCTCCAGGAGCTCTCCGTGTCCCCGCTCCCTCATTCCCTGGGCACCTGAGGGCCTCACCCCTTGGCCAGCTCTCCTCTGGTAGGCATCTCCTGTTCGCTGGACTCCTGTCTCTCCAACCGCCGCTCGCGCCGCTCGCGCCGCCGCTCCATCTGCTCATAGCGGCCCAGGGTGAGGCTGTGTGCCGCCTCGTGGTCCGCGGATTCCTGCCGCTCTGGCCGTCGCCTCCGCGCAGCCTCCTCGGGTTGATCGGCCGATTCCTGACGCTCCGGTCGCCGCCTCCTGGGCAGCTCCTCGGCGCGATCAGCTGACTCCTGGCGCTCTGGGCGCGGCCGGACCTGCTCCGCCGCCGCGAGGGCCCCGGGGGTCTCCGCCGCATCCTCGGGTGCGGCCGGCGGGGCTGGAGTCTCCACCCTCCCCGGGATCTCCGGCAGCCGGTCGATGCGCGGCTGGAGGCGCTCGGGCTTGAGCTCCTGGCGCACGTACCCCACCCGGGTCCGCACCTCTGCGGACAGTGTGTCCGAGGCCCGACGAGCCAGGGGCTCCAAGCCCCTCTCGTAGCCCCCTGGCCTCAGTAGGGGCGCTGCCTTGGCCGCCAGTTCCGTGGGGTCTCCAAAGAACTTGCGCCCCAGCAGGGGCGTCGGGGGCTGCTTGCTCTGTTCCGCCTTGAGTTTCTCTATCTGGGAAGGGAGGGGCCAGGGTCAGGTAAAGGGGCGTGGGGAGGGGGGCGGTCTGGGAAGACGCCTCTGGGTTGCCTCCCACACCATGCAGTTTAATAGTTTCTATTACTGACAAGGCAAGGTTGTGCAGGCCTGCGTCCATGTTTTCTCCCTGCCAGGAACTTAATTCCTTTCTTCCTTGGCAAACATCTAGGGCATTGAAACAAGGGTCTTTCCTCATTCTTCAAGTCTCACTCAGATAGGCCTCCCCCTACGCCAGGACAAGTGCTCCGGGCTCCCACAGCACCTTGTGTTTCCCCCATCCCAGCCCTGGGCTGTCACTGTCTGGTGACAGGTCTGTCCCCTTCCTGTCCCCCACTGGACTGGGAGCCCAGTGAGGGTCTGCCTCAGCCCTCACTCAACTCAGCACTGAGTACCAAGTTCCAGTCCCGGTATGTCTGTCTCATATAGATGGATGGGGATGGGGGGGTGGGCAGGATCTCGGGTGCTGACCGTGGTCAGGCGCCGCAGAGAGCTGAACCTTTCTTCCCAGGCTGCAGCCGCTTTGCGGAAGGCCTCGTGTCGCCGGATAAGCTGTTCCACCTCATCCACGCTGCTGCCCAGCTCCCGGCTCTGCAGGAGCGGCTCTTGGGCTGTCAGCCAGGCATCGGCCACCACTGCCTCCTGGGCAAATTGGTGCACTTCCAGCACTGAGGGGAGACATTGGGGGTGAGGGTGAAGGGTGCACCTGTGGGCCCTTCACAGGGCACTGGCTGTTTTCTCTGGCCCTCCACCCCGCCCCCTCCACATCTTCCCGCTTCCTGTATCCCAGCCCTGACCACTCTGGGCTCTGCAGGAATGAGAGGGGCTGGGGGTATTTCTGAGGGCACCAGCTTCTCCCCTAGGTGTCCACCACCAGAGATTCAATGGCAAGACAGTCCTCTTGTCCACCGCCGCCCTCCAGGCCATCATGTTTGCTGCTGGGCACCCATGAGTGGTGTACAAAGCATGCTGGGTCACCCTCTGGGCCTTTCCAAACATGCAAATCCCTGTGCCCTTGAACCCCATGCATCTGGGCCCCCACTCACTCTGCTGCAGCCATTCCCAATGGCGGTCCCACTTCTCTGACACCTCCTCCTTCCTGGTTCCCAACTTGTCCAGCTGTGCCTGGATCTGGGAGTGGTGGGTGGGTAGGAGAGGCGTCAAGGGAGGTTCCTGCCCCAACGGGCACAGATGGCAGAGGGGCACCCCCGCGCCCCTTCCCACCTCGTCAGCCATGGCACTCTTGTTGAGCAGCAGAGAGCGCCCCAGCTCCTGGCAGGCTGTCAGCTCAGGCACCCGTGCCTCCAGCTCAGTCTTCAGGCCCTGGTGGTAGTTCATGAGCACCTCCACTGACGACACGTCCCTACAGTGGTCGGGGGCGGGAATCTGAGCCTCAGATAGCCTCTCCAGGCCCCCATGGCAGATGCCAGTCCCGGATGAACCCAGATCCCTGAGCCAGCTGTTTGGTAGCATCTCAGGACACCCACCTTGTCAGGCCAGGTGCTGAGGGGCCAAGCTCTTCACTGACTCAGTGACTCCAACTTTTTCCAAGGTGCTCAAATGGCACATTCTGGTGATTCTAACCTCAGGCGTCAAGATCTAATTGTTCTAACTTTTAAAAGCTAAGCTTCTGAAGGCTCCACTGGCCAATGATCTGAACTTTCCAAGTCTGGGCTATCCAAACGGCAGGCAGCCGCTAGACCTGGGTAGCAAGTGAGCCCTTGAAATGTGGCTGGTCTGAATTGAGATGTGTTGAAGTATAAAGTACACATCCTATTCTGAAGACTGTAAAATAGCCCAATGATTTATTAAAAAAAATATTTTGGGGGCGCCTGGGCAACTCAATTTCGGTTAAGCGCCTGACTTTGGCTCAGATCATGATCTCACAATTTGTGAGTTCAAGTCCTACATTGGGCTCTGTGCTGACAGCTCAGAGCCTGGAGCCTGCTTCGGATTCTGTATCTCCCTCTCTCTGCCCCTCCCCTGCTCACACTCTCTCTCTCTCTCTCTCAAATATAAATAAACATTAAGATATATTCTTAATTTTTTTTAAATAAGCTCTACCCCCCAACATGGGGCTCGAACTCATGATCCTGAGATCAAGAGTCACATGCTCTACCGACTGAGCCAGCCAGGTGCTCCTCAATAATTTTAATACTGACTACATGTTGAAATGATATATATTTGGGTTAGTAAAATGAATCACTGAAATTAATTTTCACTTGCCTCTTTGTACTTTTTTATTGAGTTAAAAAAAAATTTTTTTAAAGTAATCTCCACACCCAACCTGGGGCTCAGACTTACAACCTTGAGATCAAGGGTTGTGTGCTCTACTGCCTGAGACAGCCAGACACCCCTGTACTTTTCTGATGTGTTTAGAAGAAAAGCTTAAATTATATATGTGGCTCACATCTGTGGCTTGCATTATGTATCTACTGGACAGTGCTGTTCTCAGCTATCCTATGCCGAAACAAATCCCAAACTTCTGAAGGTTCCCCCAGTCAGCAAGCATAGCTTTGTAAGACTTAATACAGCCAAACTTGCTTCTGAAGATCCTGAATTATAATGATTCCTGCCTAAGACTTAGTACGTCTGGAATGATCTATTTCCCAAAAGTGCCCTCCTCTGAAGTTCTCCATCTCAATAAATTCACCCATTCATCCATGGACTCCTCTTTTTCTCTCAGCCCCTGAAGCTAATTCATCAGTCAGACCGGACATCTATAACTTTAAAACACACTGTGAAATGCTGTGACACCTCTGAGATTTTGTATTAAAAGAACTCAGCAAGGGGTGGAGGGGGAGTTGGGGAGCACACAGATGAAACAAGGTGGGCCAAATGTTGATGGGTGTTCATTCTCTGCGTGGGGGTTCACTGTACTGTTATCACGACTTCTGTGTACATTTGAAATTTTTCCTAATAAACATTTTTTTTAATTCCTAAAATGAATAACTTCTCCCCATCTCTACAACCATCACACTGAACCAAGCCCCCATCATCTCTCACCTGGATTATAGCAGCAGCCTCCTGGCTGGTGCACCTGTTTCTACCCCTGTTCTCTGTACTCCTTTTCCCACAAGGCATCTGGAGTAATCTTTCTCAAATGCACCTCATATCACATCACTCCCCTGCAGTGAAGTCTCCCACGGCTCCCAACTCAGGGAAAAAGGCAAACTCCTCACCATGCCCTATTGCCCCTCCCAGCTCATTTCCTACCACTCTCTACTCTCCCCCACCCCCACTCACTCCATCCAACCGTAATGATCGTCTAGCTCCTCCTCAAAATACAACCTACCTCGGGGTCTTTGCACTTGCTGATCCTTCCACCTGGAAAACTCTTCCCCCCCCCCCAAAAAAAAAAACTTTACCCAACTCACCATCACTTCCCCAAAACTTTACCCAACTCACCATCACTTCCCCCAAACTTTACGCAACTCACCATCACTTCCTTTAGGCCTCCATTCAAACATCACATCCTCAGAGAGGCCTTGCCAGCTAGCACCTCATCCCCTTACCTTGCTTTGTCTTCCGAGCGCTTATTACTACCTGAAATAATATTAGGTGCTTTTTAATTTATTTGTTGCCTGCCTCTATGCTCAGAATGTAAGCAGCATCAGGGAAGCAGCTTGGTCTTGCTAACCATCCACGCACAGTAGGCATTCAAGAAATATTTGCTGAGTAAATGAATGTAGGCAAGGCCTCACAGTCAGAGTCACCACTCTCCAAATCCCTGTCTTCCTGGACATGCTGCTGAACTACATTTCCCAGCCTCCCCCGCAGACAGGTTGGGGCTCCTGGGCTGACAGATGGGAGTGCAGGTTTAGTCCCTGAAACCTCCCATGCGATCTTTCTCTCCTCTTCAGCGACTGCAACTTCTGGGGCCAAGTGATGGAAAGCCCTTGGGTCCCCATCACCGCAGGATGGGTTTCTGTTGGCCGCTCACTTTGAAGCATCAGGTCAGCAATAAATCAGTGCCCTCCACCCACTAGGTTAAGCCACAAATGCAGTCCCACACCTTGCTTTCCCTATCCTGGCTGCAGCCCACTCCGTGATGTGACACAGGGAGGGCAGCAGTGGGCAACTGGGAAGGCCAGAAGGAAAGAGGATGCCCTGAGCTGCCAAGGCCAGGCCTGACAAGGGGTCATAGCACACATGAAGCATTTCGTCCAGTGCCTGGCAGTTGGGTATTGAGATTTCTTCAGGGAAGGGGACTGCCGATGGGCTGCGACGGGGAGGGGGGTGGTGCCCAGAGGCAGGTAGGGAGCCCGAGGTGGGATGAGGGGCACCTGGGCTTGTCAGCTGCCCCAATCTGGCCGGCGATGCCGTCCATCCAGGAGAGCAGGTCACGGGCCTGGCTGTGGAATCGCAGCGCGTCGGCCGTGGAGCTGACGTGCAGGCGGGCGTCTTCACAGGCTGCCAGCAGCTCCTTCCAGCCCTGCAGCACCTCCTGCTCCCGGCTGGCGATGGCCTCTGCGTGCTCACCCGCGTACACCGTCCGCAGCTGGGCTGCCCCCTCCTGCAGCTGCCGTACCTGCGGGGCATGCCAGGTCCAGCGCCGGCCCTCCTCGGGAGCCAGGCCCCGCCCCCCGGATCCGGGCCCCGCCCCGCCTCCGCTGGCCAGGTGTAATGAGCCGCCACCCTTGTGATCCCACAACTGGCTCTCCCCCTTATCCGCTGCCTGATTTCTGTTTGGGTTGCCCACTTTCTGATTGCTTCTTAGACGCATACCATGTTTCACTCACGTCTGCTGCCTGTTTGTCACTGACTCACCTGCGTTCTGACTGCTTTTGGACCTATGACCAGGTTTCTTTCAGTCCGCTGCCTGATTTCTTTTGGTCTGAGAGCCCTACTTCCACTGGGTCTGCCTCTACCTCAGTACAGACCGATCTGATTTCCTTCAGTAAACCTCTTTCCACCCTGATGTTGAGTAGACATACTGTCCATTTTTTTCTTCACTCAGTTTTTTTTTTTTTTTCAGACTCACTACCTACCGCCCAAGTTCCTTCAGAATGCTTATTCAGTTACTATTAGGTCTCCTACTCAATTTCTATCGGCTTTGCCATGTGAGTTCTACCAGACCGGCCACTCACTCCCTATTGGTTCAGCCGCCTGACTTCTTTTGGAGTGACCACCATATTTCTATCAGATCCACTGCCTAATCACTATCAGTCTCCCTGCTTGATTTCTAACAGTCTGACAGTCTAACAGCTCCACTGTCATTTCCATGAAACCCACTCCCATCAAAGTTCTTGCAGGAAAATCATAGGATACCATCCGAGACCTATCAAATTTCTATCTGCCCCAGAGCCAAATTTCTCTTAACCCTCTGAAATTTCCTTTAGGCTCTCCATGTGGATTTGGAAAAGATTCCCTTCACAGTTTCTAGGAGAACCCCTGCCATTGGAGAAACTGTCTGAAATCTATCAGACATTCTGTACCACCTTTCCCCCCACACTGCCTGAGTTCTACGCACCAAGCAATCAGGCGGTTTTCTGCCTGCCCCATCATCTGGCTTCTCCCTGTTCTGTGGTCTGTTTTCATCTGTTCTACTGTCTAACGTCGATCTGTTCTACAGCCTGACTTTCGCCTGCTCTGCGGCCCAACATGCCTTGGCCACGCTGTCCAGGCCCTCCCACCTCCCCTCTTGGCCACCGGCGCCCCACCTGGGACACGAGGAGCTGCAGGTCATGCTCAAAGGCCCGCAGGGTCCGCTGCATGGAGCTGGCGCTGGGTCTCGGCTCAGGGGGGGCGGTCAGACGGGGCAGTCGCCTCCGCTTCTCCTCGATCTGACCCTGAAGCTCTCGGGCATCGCTGAAGAACTTATGCAGCTCCCGAGAGGCGGCCAGCAGCTGAGCCCTTGTGCCCATAAGCTCCAGCAGCTCGGCCCAGGCCTCGTTCAGCCCGTCCTTCCACTCAGCCATGGTGGCCGCCGCCGTGTGGCCGCACTCAATCAGCTCGTCCACCATCTGGTTCACGGCCGCCAGCCGCTCCCGCCCTGCCGTGCCCGTCTCACTGGCGAACTCGGAGAATTTCTCCTGCAGCACCTGCCACCAGGAACACAGCATGGGCCAAGGCCCTGTACACACGAGCCCCCCTCCAGCCCACAGAGCACTTGCTCTGTAGCAATAACAGCAGCAAGAAAAATAATCCGATGACAGTAACCGACACCATCTTGGGCACCGTGTGTGCTGGGTATTGTCCTAAGCGCCTTCCATTCTGGTAAATTCTTGGGGCCCACAAAAGAGCCAAGAGGTGGTTGCTATGATCATCCTCGGATTCGGGCTGGGGAAGCTGAGGCCCAGAGAACCTCAGGAGCATACGCGGTAGCCGCGGGTATCAATGTCATGACTGGTGGTGCTCACCGTGACGTGCTCAAAGTCCTGGCCAAGCTCAGGGGAGCCGGCCACCACCTCCTTCTCGGCGATCCAGTGCTCGAGCTCGTCCACCTGGCGGCTGAGCTGGTACAGCCAGTACTGCTGCTCTAGGCTCACCCTGCGCTCTTCGCCCAGCTCCTTGAGCGCCACGTACAGGCGGTCCACCTGAGACTGCCGACGGCTGATCTGCTCGCTGACGGGGGACACGGAGGGGCAGGGATGGAGCCCCCCGAGACTTCAGGACAGAGCTGTGACCCCCTGCCACCACCCCCCTCTCCGGGCAGGGCTGTGTTTCCTCTGAACCTTCGGCCACAGTAGCACCTGCTCGGACTCCTTCGCGGGGGCTTCTGTTTTCTGCAAGACTCGGATTCAGTGAACCCAATACTTGCATCTATCTCAGCGCTCAGGGGATACCGCTTCCCTAAGCTTGACAAGCTCACTGCCCCTCCCCCCTCCCCCCCCATCTTCTCTGTGGTCCCACCCCCTGCCCCTCCAGTGACCTGGGCGGGGCTCCCGACTCCCTACTTGGGTCCCCAGCCAAGGCACCTCACCTCCAGTCCATCTCCTGGCTCAGGAGGACAGAGGTCTAACCCTGGGCCCCCTCTCAGGTCCCAACCCTCGTCCAGGCTTCCCAGAGATGGCCCCTACTCTTGACCTTAGGGAGGCCATACACCTGGCCACCCAGGAGGTCTCAGGCTACACCCAATCACAGCACTCCAGGGTTTTCTGTCCTTCTGGACACTTCCCAGACACTGGGTGGAAAGAAGGCCCTTCCCTGTCGAGCTCTTCCTTCTCTCCTCAGTCTGAGGCATCACCTCGCATCCCTACACTCAAATTCCAGTACCCCTGGCCCCACCCTCTCAACCATCCCTGGGCACTGCCCCTCCATCCGGGGCCCCAACCACGTGCTGAAATCCGAGGGCTCCAGCTCGGGGCAGTGAGGGCCCCTCCCACCCCAATGTCCAATTTGGGACAGTGTCCCAATTTCCACCAGCGAAGCTTCAGATCCTGCTGGGCCATTCCTTAAGAACTGGCTCCGCCCCCGCCTGACCCCAATCCCCCTCCCCCCCCCCCGCCCCCGTCCGCCCACCTGTCCGGGTGCCCCATCTCCAATAGCGCCCGGCACTGGCGCGACAGCTGCGCGATGCTTTCCTCGTAGTTCTCCACGCCCTGCTCCAGCTGCAGGTGCTTCTTGAGCAGCTGCAGGGTGCTCTGTTCGTCCTGGGGGCACACGGCGCCCGCGATGAGGCGGCAGCGGCCGGCCCCGGGCTCCAGAGCCCCCAGGTCCCCCGCACCCCCCAGCCCGGGCGCACCTTGCCCTTGTCCTCACTCATCATGAGCAGCTCCTGCTCGCCCAGCCACGCCTCCACCTCCGCCACGTCGAAGTAGTACTGCTCCACCTGGAAGGCGGCGTCCAGCACCTGCTGCCGCCGCTCCGCCGCCTCCCGCAGGCCGGCCCAGGCGCCCTGCAGCTGCTCCTGACCTCGGCGCACGGCCTCCGCCTCCGGGCTACGCAGCGAGGCCAGCGTGCCCGCGCGCTCCAGCACCTCCTCCAGCCGCGGCCCGTGCGCCTGGATCTCCCGTCGCAGGCCCTGGGGGCGGGAGGTGGGGGTGTGGGTGGAGAGGGGCTTTCCGAGGCCCGGCAGGACCGCGTGCGCACAGCCCACGGAGGGCATCAGGACCCCCCCCCCGCCCCCCGCCCCGCAGACAGCCCTCCACCTTGCTCCAGGTACCACGGAAGCAGTTTGCTGTAACTCGCTCACTCACACCCCCATGTTGCAGGTGGGAAAACAAGCAATTAGTAAGGGGGTGACAGGACTTGAGCACAGGACGCTGGCCCCAGAGACTGTGCTCTCAACCAAGCCGCCTGGTGGTGTCAGATACCCTCTAATGGTTGAAACAGGCTGCGAATCAGGTTGCTTAGGGGCAGTGGCTGTCTAACTCACGGGCAGTGAAGTGTGCAAATCTTTTTACACGTGGGTACACCGTGTACCCAGGGCAGGATGTGGAACACTTCCATCACCCTCCAACGTTCCCCCTCAAGCAGCTCTGCACTTGCCGTGTGCCTTCCTTGGCTTCTGTGCCTCAGTTTCCTCAAGTTGCAAACGGAGATAATACTTGCGGACACTGAGCGCCTGCTGCCTGGCTGTCAGGCACTTTGCCAAGCAAGGGCTCTGCATGATGTAGCAGCTCATCTGGTCCTCATGGCAGCCCCAGGCGTCTGACTTCATTCTATCTCACTTTACAGATGGGGAAGCTGAGGCACGGCGGGGTGGGGGTGGGGGGCGGGTGGTGTTGAGGAACTCGCCAACTGCACATGGCTGGTGGTAGCCCTAACATCCACCTTGTGGGGTTGTTACTATGGCGCACTCAGAACTGTACCTGGTATGCAGTAGGTGCTCAATCAGTACCAATTGCTATCACTCGTCCAACAGCTCCTGAGTGTCCAGCACTCTTGTGCAGGCACAGCTGAGCTCCCCCAGCGTTAAGCACGAAGTGCACTTGACTGCTTGCCTCAACCGTGAAAAGGACAGGCCAGTTCTGCTTGTCCTCAACACTGTCAATGGCCAAGAGTGTGTTCATCGAAACAGAGACACGAAAGCTGGGGCGTCTGGGTGGCTCAGTTGGCTAAGCGTCCAACTTTTTTTTTTTTAGAGAGTTTATATATATATATATATATATATATATATATATATATATATTAACGTTTATTTATTTTTGAGACAGAGAGAGACAGAGCATGAATGGGGGAGGGTCAGAGAGAGGGAGACACAGAATCTGAAACAGGCTCCAGGCTCTGAGCTGTCAGCACACAGCCCGACGCGGGGCTTGAACTCACGGACCGCGAGATCATGACCTGAGCCGAAGTCGGCTGCTTAACCAACTGAGCCACCCAGGCGCCCCAAGTGTCCAACTCTTGATGTCAGCTCGGGCCGTGATCTCGTGGTTGTGGGATCGAGCCCAGAGTCAGGCTCCATGCTAAGCGGAACCTGCTTGGGATTGTCTCTCCCCTCCCTTCTCCCTGCCCCTCCCCTGCTCATGAGCTCGCTCTCTCTCTCTCAAAATAAATAAACTTAAAAAAAAGAAGAAGAACGAAATCTAAAAAAACCCTCCATCTGTGCAGCGTGGTCACAAACTTTTGAGAATAATTTGTAAACCCACCTCCCCTCCATCTCTCAGTGCCCATTCTCCCAACTCATATTCTTTGGTAAAGGGGGTAATGAGAATAGCTGGTAGGGTTACTGTGGGGATCAAATTCAACAACGAACATACCCCCCTAGGATGGCACTTGGCACACAGTAAGTCTTTTAATCCATGTGTAATTATTATCGGTAGTCGTAGTATTCCTCTTTTATGTGTCTTACACTAGGCTTTGACTGAGTTGCTTTGACTGAAGAGTCCTTCGGCTAAGTGATTTGAAAATTTAGATGTGGAACTAAGGCCCGGAGAAGTGAACAGAGATCCAGAGAGATCTTTGGGGCTCAAAAGCACCCCCACCTTGATCAGCTGGGGAGTCAGCGCTCTCCCACTGATTATCTCGTCCTTTCTCCCTGTGGGTGGTTTGAGTTCTCATCTACTGTTGTTTTTCTTTGTCCTTGCCCAACAGCCATGCTTCTCTGTTACTCATGGGACCCTGGCTTTCCTTTGAGGAACCCCCTTGCCTCAATCTCAGCCCAGGTGATTAGCGCTGACTCCACCTGCAGGTTCCAAGAGTGGGCCCTGAGTCCAGACCAGCTCAACAGAGCAGACAAATCCCTGGCCACCATGATTAGTTCGGGGATGGGTATGGGACTCAAGCTTGGCCAGGGAGAGTTTATCCCTGGGACTATTGCTGAAAATATTGAGAGAGAGAAATCCTCTTCAGTTTTACTGGTGGGATGTACACTTGAATCTGCTGGAGGTCTTTCGCTACCAGGGGAGAAGAGCTGGCCCTGAGAACAAAGCTACCACAGAAACATACACCCACACACCCACACTCACACCGTGTTGAGAGATTCGTGACATCACGGAAGTACCTGGATGCATCTATACCTGCTGTCCATCACAGTCTTCCCCATCACAAGAGCCAGCGAATTTCCTTTTTGGGGCCTTAACCACTTGAACCTGTTTTCTCTCATATCCAGATGTGTCCTAACCCACACCCTCACCCTGGCTCTGCTCACCTGGTTCTTTTTGATGTACTGTTGGACAGCCTGCAAACCACTGCCTCGCTCGGTCTGCATGGCCAGTGGCAGTCGCTCCTGGACCCATGCCTGGGGAGGATGCAGGGAGCAGGTCAAGGGGAGAATGCACCCAAGGACCCCTGCATCCCAATTCAACTGGAAGCCACCGGCACAGTATCTAAGGCCCTTCCTCACCAAAGAGTCTTGGTCACATCTTTGGCCCCTTCTCTTGACATGCTCTGCTTTGCTCTCTGCATGCACTCAAGCCAGGTTCGTGCTTACCTCTGTCCTCTGCACAGGCACGTCCTGCTTCCTGGAATTCCCTTCCTGCTCCCTCAGTGGGCTCACTGGGACTCTTTCTTCCTGTCTCCACTCAGACATCCCCTCCTCTAGGAAACCCTCCCTGACTCTGGACCTTGGCCAGCTGCCTCCTAACTTTCTCATAACAGCCCTAATCACCCTGGATTGTCACTGTCTGCAGAGAGCTCTGTCTCCCCTCCCCCCCCCCCCCCCCCCCCCGCCTTGGACTCTTGAGCCCTCTATGGGCAGGAAAGGGGTCCATCTTGGTCACCCCCATTGCATTATCATCCAAGCCCAGAGCTGGGCCCATAACGATCAAGTGAATGAGCAAATGCGTGAGTAAATGAACGAATGAGCAAATGAGGAAGTGACTAACTGCGAAAATGAATGAATGAGGGGCGAGCGAATAAATGGATGGTAATAAATCAGCGAGGGAAGGAATAAAGGATGAGTCAGTGAACAACTAAATGGCTTCATGAATAAATCAAGGAATGAGAGTAAGTGAGCGTGGAAAAGGTGAATGAATAAATGCGTGGATAAGTGAACGAGTGAATGAGTAAGGGAAGGATTGAGTGACTGGGTCTAGCGCGGTGTCAGTCGGTAGGTCTCCCAGTCAGCTCCGCCCTTGAACTCGCCAAGGTCCCACGGCCTCGCCCCCACTCCCAACCTCCACTCCCCCGCTGGCTCGCCGGCTCGCCTGTGGCCTCCTAACCCGCCCCATCCGCGCAACCCTCACCTCCCGGTTACCCCGGTCCCGCCCCGTCCCCGCGCCGGTCCTCACCAGCTCGTCGTCGAGGTCGTGCGCCACCTGGTGCAGCTCCTTGGAGGCGAGCAGCAGGCGGCGGCGCTCCTGCAAGGGCTCGAGCAGGCGCACCAGGCGCTCGCCCACCGCGTTCTGCCGCTCGCCCACCAGCTCCTTGCTGGCCGGCTCCAGGGGCAGCGCCGCGGTCTGCGCCTGCAACTCTCCCACCTCGCGGTACCACTCCTCCACCTGCGACTCCATCGACTGTGGGGACAGGGGCAGAGACAACGGGCTCCACCCTCCCTCCCCATCCTGCTGCGGCTCTCCAGGACCTTCATGGTGACGGCCAAACCCGTCACCACGAGGCACCATTTCACTGGGCCCTTGCCCTGCAGAAGCCCTACCCTCCTCGCCGATGCTGCCACACATTAAACAAGTTCCTGCCTCAGGGCCTTTGCCTTTGCTATTCCCCCTACCAGGCATGCTCTGCCTTGTCAATCAGATTTCAGTTCAAACATTATTTTCTCAAAGAGGCTTACCTGCCCCCCCGGACTAAAGCGGCCCACTAATTCGTTAATTGTGAGAACAACCCTTCAAATTTCCACCCTACTTTACAGAGGTGGAAACTGAGGCCCAGAGAAGTTAGGTAACTTGTCCAAAAGAGCCAACCTTTCCAAACGTCATAAATACAACATTATAGTGATTTAAATGGCTGGTATGCCATAGGGGTAGACAGAAAGTGCAAAAGCAGACCCAAATACACTGGAGAATTCATACATTTTATAGATGCCATTTCAAATCTCCAAAGAAAAGATGGATTATTCAATGAGTGGTCATGGGCCAACTGGCTAACCAGTTTAGCTGGATCCCTTCCTTGCTCTTTGTGCTGAAAACAATTCCAGATGGATTAAAGACTTAAATGGAATAAGTAAATCCACAAGGCAGAGAAGAAAACCTGGACAAATGCTTTTATAATCTTAGGATGGAGAAAATCTTTCCAAGCAAAAAAAAAAAAAAAAAAAAAAAAAAAAAAAAAAAAAATCATAAAGGGAAAGATTTATAAATTTGGCCACATAAAATACTTTTGCATCAACCAAAATTTCTAAATGTAGTTGGAAGGCAAGTGACCACCTGAAAAAAATATTTAACACATATTAGAACAAGGAGCTAGTTTCTTTGACAGTCAAAGAATTCCCCTTCTCCCTGCTTCCTTTGTCTCCACTTACCACCATCAGATAATTCTGTCTTTATTTGAGGGTTTTTTTTTATTGGTCTCCTGCTTCTAGAATGGGAGCTTCATGAGGGCAGGATTTGTGTCAATTGGCCTGTGTATTCCTGAGCACCTAGAACAGTGTCTGCCATGTAGAAGGTCTTCAGTTGTGATTTGTTCAATGCCAAAGACAAAGGCTGGCCCAATGTGAACAGGCACTTCTCCCAGTGAAAAGGCATACACAGAAGACAAACTAAGCACCGGAAAAAGATGCCCAGTCTCACTAATCAGCAGGAAAATACAATTTAAAACAAAGTATCTTTCCCTATCCACCAGATTGGCAAACATGTAAGGGGCGGTTAATATCTAGTATTGGCGAAGATGTAGAGGGACGGTCAGGCACACTCAGCCACTGTCGGTCGGTGGTGGTGCAAATTAGTAGAGCCTTTTTGGAAGGCAATTTGGCAAGTCCTATCAAAATGTAAAAAAAAAAAAAAAAAAAAAAAAAAAAAAAATGTGCATACGTTTTGACCCAGCACTCGCACTTGCCCTTCTAGGAATGTAACTAAAGAAATACTGGCACATGTGCACAAAGATGTTTGTCCCAGGATGTTCATTGTAGCTGTTTGTCCAAGGATCACATCGTAGCAGAGTTTATAATGGGAAAAAATTAGAAATAAACACAATGCCCATCAAGAATGAAATGGTTAAACAAATCCACATCAGTATGGAATAATGGTCAAGACCTACTGTTAACAGAAAAAAGCAACTTAGGACACACATTTGAATATATTACATTTGTCATGGGTTGCACATGCATAACGAGTCTCTGGAATAAACGAGAAATTAATCACAGATGGTACCTATTGGGGAGACAAGAACTCCATGAATGGGGCAGGGGTGAAGGAGAGACTTGTTGCATAGGATTTTTTTGTACAGCTTTTGATGTCTGAGCCATAAAATATAATTATTAAAAAATTTAAGCATTAAAAAATTAAAAACAGTAAAAATCCATGCAGGTAGTGAATGAGTGCACAGAAAGAGGTCCAGGAGGATGCACACCAAATCATAATTGAGGTTTCCTTTGGGTGCGGGAATGAGAGGTATGGCTAAGGGAGACTTTACGTCTTACTGAAGACTTCTAGGTTAGTAAGATCTTTTACCAAAAGAATATATTAATTTATTACTTGTGTGACTCTAAACAGATGGGGGAAAGCCATAAAAGAAAGCAAAACAATAATGAAATTAAGTGGTAACAGATTAGAGCAAATGACTGCAACTCAATACTCAAGACCCAAGAATCAAGTGAAGACTTTTTGTTCCAAAGTTCGGTAATGCAGAACTGTTGGTTTTGCCAGCCCACCATTCACCCTTTCCTCTGCAGCACCTCAAACCCTGCTCTCAGACCTGAGCTTCCTGAGGGACTAAAAGAACCTTGAGCTCCAAGGGTGGCCACATGACCCAACCTAGCCAATCAGAACACTGAAACCAACCATCCTGGCCACAGGGATTGGGTAACAGATGGCATGTGACCTAAGATCAGCCAATGAAAACTCTTCCCACTTTTGCGGGAAAAGCGAGTGAGCTCAGGCAGGTGCTCTCTTTCCCATGGGGTCCCTTAGCTGTTAGAACATATGCCCGGGGTGCTGGGGGCCAAGTTGCCACCAGGAAGGAACAGACTCCCGGACAAGGAGGCCAACACAGAAGAAAGCAGGTCCCAGAAAAAGAGACAGATTGCCCAGGACATAATTTGAGTAACTGATCCAGCCATGCCTACAGCTGCATACCCGCTGGATTTTTCAGCTAGGTGAGCCAAGAACCTCCCCTTTAGCCCAAGTCAATGTGGTTTGAAGTTCTATGAACTGCACCCTTGAGTCCCAGCTGATACAGTTAACAATCTGTAGGAGTCATAAAAATGGATAAAAATCAAACGTTATAACAAGTCAAAACCATCCAAAAGAAATTTCAAAAGGCATAATTACATGCTGCAGAAATCAAAGCAAAGCAAAAGAGTCACTCCAAAACCCTTTTCACTAAGAAAATCACTGCAGCAATGTGTAGAAAATCAAAATGCATTCGAATTCTGGAAACACATAAATCTGAAATGTTAAGGTTACAAATTCTAGTTCTCCACTAGATCAAAACCCCTCCATAACCTGCCCACCAAGTGGCTGTGTGAACTGAGATGCGATAATTACAGGACTGACACTTTTCTACTTCTGCAAGAATGCCACATATTTTGAACACTCATTTAATGTGAATCCTTCCCTGTAAATGTGAGCAAAGGTTACAGAAGGACAGTTGGTCATTAAACACACAGAAAGATGTTTAGCCTCCTTCAGTGTTAAGGGAAATGCAAATTAAAATAACCATAAGACACAGGCGCCTGGGTGGCTCAGTTAAACGTCCGACTTCGGCTCGGGTCATGATCTCATGGTTCATGAGTTCGAGCCCCGTGTCAGGCTCTTTGCTGACAGCTCAGAGCCTGGAGCCTGCTTAGGATTCTGGGTCTCCCTCTCTCTCTGCCCCTCCCCTACTCATGCTCTCTCGTGTGTGCGCAAAAATAAACATTAAAAAAAATAACCATAAGCGTCTTTCAGGGGCGTCTGGGGAGGCTCAGTTGATTAAGGGTCTGACTCGATTTCGGCTCAGGTCACGATCTCACAGTTCCTGAGATCCTGCATTGGGCTCTGTACTGACTGTGGAGCCTGCCTGGGATTCTCTCTCTCCCTCTCTCTCTGTCCCTCCCCCACTCATGCATGTGCACCTGCTCGCTCTCTCTCTCTCTCAAAATAAATAAATAAACTTAAAAAAAAAAAAGAGTATCTTTTACTTCTCAGATTAGCAGAGATGAGAAAGCTTGATGATGACCACTTGGGAGGAAGAATGCTGTCTCATGGAGGTGTGTCCACTGCCTTTTCAAAATCTCTCTCAAAAAGTTTAACACATACACGTTTTGGGCCAGAAATTGGACCTTGAGGACTCTTTTCTACAGAAGTGCTTGCACGTGGGCTCAATACGTATGGATGGGGATGTCTCTCGCAGTGGTATTCATACTAGCAGAAGATTAGAAACAGCCCAGAGGTCTCTCAGCAGAGGGCCGGCTAAAGATGGATGGTGGAGCCACCCAACACGAGATCCATATATTCTTTGACAAGAGAGGACACCCAGGGTGTTTTGTCAGGTGAAAAGGGCGAGCTTCAGTGTGGTCCATCTCTGTGTCAAGGGTCTCGTCCCTGGAGAGCGAGACTGTGCATGGGGGGGAGGCGGCGGGGAAGGAAGCCTTTTTACTTTTCACATTATACTTCTTACCATCACAACAACCATAGGTAACACATCCTGTTGCCTGCCCCCTGACAGGAGCTGCTCTAAGCGCTTGGCCAGGATTAATTTATGTAATCTTCACAGCACAGGAGGTCAGGAAGACGGGGATGTTTGCTTCATTCACAGCTGGATCTCAGTGCCTGGCCCTGTGCCTGGCACAGAGTAAGGTCTCTGTAAACGTGTGCTAACTTTGTTTGTTGGACTAGTCACTAAGCTGTTCTGCTTCTCTTAGCTGGGCAGTATGAAAAATTAAGAATTAGGGGCTCCTGGGGGCGCCTGGGTGGCTCAGTCGGTTAAGCATCCGACTTCAGCTCAGGTCACGATCTCGCGGTCCATGAGTTCGAGCCCCGCGTCGGGCTCTGGGCTGATGGCTCAGAGCCTGGAGCCTGCTTCCGATTCTGTGTCTCCCTCTCTCTCTGCCCCTCCTCCACTCATGCTCTGTCTCTGTCTCAAAAATAAATAAACGTTAAAAAAAAATTAAAAAAAAAAAAAAAAGAATTAGGGGCTCCTGGGTGACTCAGTTGATTAAGCATCCGACTCTTGATTTCAGCTCAGGTCATGATCTCACAGTTTGTGGGTTTAAGCCCCTCATCGGGCTCTGTGCTGACAGTGCGGGGCCTGCTTGGGATTCTCTCTCCCTCTCTCTCTGCCCTTCCCCGCTTGAGCTCTCTCTCTCTCTCAAAAACTAAACATTAAAAAGTTTTAATAAAAAATAAAAAATAATAAAAATTAAGAATTTTAAAAATTAGGGGTGCCTGGATGGCTCAGTGGTTAAGCGTCTGACTCTGGCTCAGGCCTGCTTTGGATTCTGTGCCTCCTTCTCTTTCTGCCCCTACCCCTCTCACATTCTGTCTCTCTCTCTCTCTCTCTCTCTCTCTCTCTCTCTCAAAAATAAATAAACATTAAAAAAAATAATTGAGGCTCAGAAAGGTGGGGTCACTTGCCCTGGGTCACACAGTAGTGGAATGGGGCCTCAAACCCTGGATGTGCAGCTCCTGAATCAGACTCTCCCCCTAGGCCATGCTGAGTTCATGAAGAAATGTGACA
The DNA here is from genome assembly GCF_018350195.1 of Panthera tigris. Classification (NCBI taxonomy): domain Eukaryota; kingdom Metazoa; phylum Chordata; class Mammalia; order Carnivora; family Felidae; genus Panthera; species Panthera tigris. The sequence continues at coordinate 14,224,811 of NC_056674.1, forward strand.
AAGAATGCTTGGGGGGGGAGGGGTGTTTCCTTGGCCAGAGAAAGAGGCTTACTTGGTGCGGGGTGTGTGTGTGTGTGTGTGTGTGTGTGTGTGTGTGTGTGCAGGGGTGGGGTGGGTGGTAAGGAGTCCCCAGAGACTCAGCCTAGCAGCTGCAAATCCTCCAGTGCATTTTCCCCTGGCCCGTCCCCCTCAGATGGCAGGAGACCAGCCACCCCCCTCCCCAGGCAGGAGCCCATGGCTGAGCCAGACCAGCTGGTCAGGCCCTTGAGGACCTGGCAAGTGGGGGCTTGGGACTCCACCATCTGGTCCCTGGGCCTGGAAGCACAGTTGGGCAGGAGGCTCTGAGAGAGGACTCTGGGTCACGTGGCCTACGCCTCAGGTGGGCTCCCAGGAAGCCGGCGGCAGCAGCTGGGGAGGGGGGAGGGAGGAGGACACAGGAGGACACAGGGATCAGGAGAGATCAAGGGAGAGATGGAGAACTGAAAGAAAAAGAGAAGAGAGTGAGAGAGTAAGGGAAATAAAGAGAGACACGATGATGGGAGACAGAAACTCCCAGAGTTTCCACACAGAGGAACTCGGGGAGCAGGGCCGAGAGACAGGCCCAGAGAGAGGCCGAGAGGGCAGACCACTCACACATCCACACCCCCTCTGCCTGAGCCAGCCCGCTCCAGCCCTGCCTGGCCCCGGGGCCTGAGGGGTGCGGCAGCCAGGAAATGTGCCGGCTGGATGGCGGCCGCCCGCCCTCCTGCGTGTGCCCAGTGTCTGAGCTCTCAGGCGGCCCCAGGGGACAGCGGGGCCTTGGGCAGCCCCTCCCCTCCCCAGCGGCAGCTCCAGAGGCCCAGCTGGGCTCCATCTGGGGGCCGTGGCCTACTGAGTCACTCCCCGCCGCCTCGGGCTCCCTCTGCTGGGGAAAGTCCCGTTCTGGGGCCTGCCCCGACTCCCATCTCTGTGTGATCCTGGCCAGACCCTTGTCTCTGCCGGGCCTCAGCCTCTCCCTGGAACAAATACTTGAACAAATGTTTCCTTCCTTGGGGAGGGAAGAGTAGGAGGCCCCAAATCCTCCCTCCAAAACCTAAATGGCCAAAAGAAAGACAGGGATGTTCAAGCTCACCAGTCACGGGAGAAAATACAAATGCAAACACCCATCCATCAGACTGGGAAAAATCTAAAAAGTGACAACACCGGGTGTGGGCGAGTATGGGAGGAAACAGGAACCCCCGTTCGCTGTTGGGGAGAGAGCATTAATTGGCAGCACGCCTCAGGCAAGCTATTTGGCAAGATCACATGACCTGAAGATAGCTCTAACCTTTGGCACTATGTTAACGTTTCATATGTCACCCCCCAAAATACACTTTTTTTAAAGTAGGCTTCACACACAGCACAGAATCCAACACGGGGCTTGACCCCATGACCCTGAGATCAAGACCTGAGCTGAGATCGAGTCGGACGCCCAACCTACTGAGCCACCCAGGCGTCCCCCAAAACACATTTGTAAGAGAAGTTTATTTATTTTGAGAAAGAGAGAGAGCACATGCATGTGAGCAGGGGAGGGGCAGAGAGAGAGAGAGAGAGAAGGAGAGAGAGAGAATCCCAAGCAGGCTCCACACTTTCAGCGCAGAGCCCGATTAGGGCTTGAACTCATGAACCATGAGACCATGACCTGAGCTGAAATCAAGAATCGGACGCTTAACTGACTGAGCCACCCAGGCACCCCCCACCCAAAACACATTTTTATAAAGCAAAATGAGGGGTGCCTGGGTGGCTCAGTTGGTTAAGCGTCCGACTTCGGCTCAGGTCATGATCTTGAAGTTTGTGAGTTCTAGCCCCCCATTGAGCTCACTGCTATGGGTGCAGAGCCTGCTTTAGATCTGTCTCCCTCTCTCCCAAAAATAAATAAACACTTCAAATAAATAAAATAAAATGCAAAATGAGTGGGAGGGATACCCCAAACGGAAAACAAAGGAAATAACTGTTTTGCATAAATAGCAACGACACCGAAGGCCAGGAAATAACTACCAACTAACTTTGAACACACTATAGTGATGATACGCTCCATCCGGTTGAAGAAAATGAAAACAAAAATTTAAAAACCTGTAAACAAATACTGAAACAACTCCATAAATTATGTCTTTGAATCTTCGCTACGTCCACGTGAGGTCAGTATTATCATTGTGCCCATTTTACTGACGAAGAGACTGAGACACAAAAAGTGAAGTAATTTCCAGGTCAATCAGTTCGCAAATGAGAGAGCCAGGGCTTGACCCCAGGCAGCTAGGCTCCCACAGCCATGACCTCGCCCATGGTGCCCCACTGCCTCCCGCGGTCCTGCTGCCAACGAGTGACCTAGCATGATGGTGTTTCCCATCACACAGAGCAGGACCTGAGGTGTGGAGCTGGAGGCAAAGCCACTTGCCTAACATCGTATGGCTGGTAAGACGCAGTGTTATCATTCAAACCCAGACCCGCCTGATTCCTGGGTCTGTGCCTTTACCCACCGCAATGTGCTGCCAGGGAGGAATTAGCAATAGCAGTAAGACCATTAACAACGCTAGTAATAGTTTCCCCTGCACTGGCTGCCTTCTTTCGCCCCTCCTGACCGCCAGTCTAAGCTTCTCCACCCTGCTCTGTGCCCCAGGGGCCTGACCCGTACATGCAGACGGCCTCAATCGGCCCCCCTGCCTTCCGGCTTCCAGATGGGCTGGGCTCAGGACTAGCTACAAAATTTGTGGGGCCCAGTGCAAAATGGAAACGCAGGGCCCCTTGTTCAAATATTATGAAGAATTTCAAGACAGCGACAGCAGAGCATTGAATTTCCTCAAGTTATCCTCGGTGGGGCATGCTTTCTGCTTCTGTCTGGGACCCTGACAGTCACAGATCCTCGTTTCTTAAGAGCTCACAACATCCCCAGCACCTTTTCAAGGGGTGTGCAAGGTTACAACTATTTTATAAGAGTGCTAAGGTGTTTTTTGCCTTTATCACACCCATTCCCTTCCAAGAATATAGTGTGGTTCTGCAGGGACCATATGACCCGTGCTATTGTAACCAAATGCTGGCAGAAGCAAAGGTGAGAATCTTCTATCAAGCCAGACGGGAAAGAGTTGCGGCACTGAAAACAGTGCCAATCTTCCAGTGTTTTTTTCGTTTTTGTTTTTTGTCTTGGAAAATATATTCTCCACAAAAGAACCCTTTGGGCTTGACGTGTGATTGATTTCTTATTGCTGTTTGCATGTGAATCAAAAATGGAAGTATTTCTCAGGTTTAATTTTTAGTACAGTAAATATCAACAGGCATAATCCACCTGAACAAAAGCTCTTGGGGGATCTCCACGATTTCTAAGAGTGTAAAGGTGTCCTGGAGACCGGGCCATTTGAGAGCCGCTGCTGTGTAGAAAGCAATGACATCACTGGTATCAGATTCAGATCTATTTGTCTCTCTGCTCCTTTGCCTGTCTCCCCACTAGAACGAGAGCCCCAGGAAGGCCATGGTTTTTGGTCAGTTTTGCCCACTGCTGTATTCTGGCACCTAGAAGAGCACCTGGCATACAGTTGGTGCTCAATAAAGATTCGCTGCATGGATGAATGAATAGATGGTAATTAGTGTCATGCTTTTATTATTAGTCAGCTTGGTTTTTTGTTTTTTTTTGTTTTGTTTTGTTTTTTGGGTTTTTGTTTTTTTTGCCAGACCCTATGCCAAGCCCTTTAGGAGCATAACTATGCAGAAGATATATTAAAGGAGCAGTGAAAAATCAAGGGTGTCCTGGATTTGAATCCAGGCTCTTCACTTGCTACCCTGGGCCAGTAAGTTCACCTCCTGGAGGCTCAGTTTCCCATGGGTCATGGTCAGGCATAGTTCCTGGCACATAAAGGCAGGAGCTGTCACATCTTGAGAGGGTGCAAAGCGACGCCCACATTCGCACCACCAGCCATTCATGTCAAATGGTCAGATACTGACCACTGGCCAGCTGCCAGCTAGAAGCGGAGATAAGGCAGACACTGTGTCTGTTCCCTGAGCCCTCTCTGTGTCCTAGGGAGTCACTGGCTAGCTGTGTGTCCCTGGGCCAGGTGCTTGCCTTCTGTGCCTCACTTTCCCCATTGGTAAAATGGGGGATCATAATGGGTTGCTGGAAAGAGGGAGAGCTTGGCACACAGACTGATAGAGGAGGCTCTCCATGAATGTCATTCTTTCTCTGTGCAAAGCCATTCCCCTACCTCTGGGCCTTGGTTTCTCTATCCAGGAAACAGGCATCAGGGTCCTGTGAAGCCGTCAGTGCGCTGGCTATCTAACTACTGCTTCTTGGTTCTGAATTCTTCTTCTCCCCTTTGTACCCCAGGCCCTCCAGGTGGTGGCTACCTCCAACATTTACTATTGACTGGATTTCCTCAGTATTCTCCTTCTGTTCTTCCAACACTCCTAACACATTTGAAATAAATCTCTGTATTGAATCCCTCTGTATAAGACACCTTGAGTGGAGTCTGACCCTGATTCCCATCACCCCGTGGCATAGGGAGTCCCTGTCTGGGTGAGCCAGGCCATACCTGTAGCTTCTTGAGCTGGCTGTTGACGGTGGCTAGGTCCCCACCAGGATCCACGTCTTGCAGCTGGCTTTCCATGTGAAGGAGCTTCTTGTCCAGCTCCACGAAGCTCTGCACCAACTGGTCGGCCTTGCTGGCCTCAAAGAGCTGTCTTGCCTTGGCCTGGGTGGTGCTCTCCAGCTCGGCCCAGCACTGCCGGATCTCACCCAGCTTCTTCCGCACTGAGGCCGCCAGCTCCGGCTTCTCCTGCATCAGTTGTTGGCCCTCCTGTCCCAGACAGGCAGGTGACAAGAAGTGAGAGGGAGGGAGAGGAAGGTGAGGAGGGACAGAGAAATATGGAGGCAATGGGACACAGGGAGAGATGTGGAGAGAGAGAGACAGGGGCAAGGAGTTGGGGACACACAAAGAGACAGAGACATGAGGGGTGGATACAGAGACAGGCCCAGAGATGGAAGGAACCAAGATGTGGGAAGAAAGATGAGGCAAGAGACAGACAGAGAGACACAAACAAAGACATGGGAGGAAGACAGGGAGAGACAGACAGACATAGAGTGGTGGACACAGAGACATGTACATAAAGTCAGAAACACGGGAAGAGGGCCATAAGAAAGACAGATACGTGAGAGAGATAGAGACAGAAGAGAAATAGAGGAAGAGCAAAAGAAGCAGAGAGAATGGACTTCCATTAAACTCAAAGAGTAGCTTTGCCCTGTGCCACCAGTTGTGGGGCATCAACGGCCATTTAAGTATTCAAGGCTGACTTGGGTGTCCCCTTTGAGTCACAGGAGAGGGGGTATTGAGGGCTGTAGGTCTAGGGGACCAGCAAGAGTAGGGATCAGTTTGAGGGTTGAGGCTGGGTTCCTCCAAGACCGAAGTCAAGCTCCTTGGTGGCCTAGAGCTACATATGTTATATCACATATGAAAAATAACAATACCGTAGCAATTAAGCTCCTAGGTGCCTGGCCTTGTATTAAGGACTTTACTTGCACAAGAGTCCAGGGAAGTAGCAATATTTATTATTTCCTTAATTTTCAAGCAGAGCAAACAGGCTCAAAGAGGTTAGCACAATTCCCCAAGGTGCATAGCTGGTAAGAGGCGTACACACAATTAGAGCCCAGGGTTGTAGGAATCCAAAGTTCACGTTTGGGCTTCCCAGGACTGCTGTAGCCTTTGTACCTGAACATCCATCTTAGGAGCTCCAAATGGAGTGAGAGAAAACCTGGTGGGGGAGTTAAAACACTTAACAACCAGGAAAGTAAGGGCACCACGCAGAAGAGATGCTAGCCATTTTACAGATGGGAAAACTGAAGCTCAAAGAGGTTACATGAATTCCGCAAGGCCACATTGCTAGGAGCAGATGTGGAAATGATCTGAAGTGGTTCAGAGATGTGCGAGTGGGCAGGGCAGCAGTGGAGGGCGCAGGAACCGAGATGTGGGTTCCCCGGAGGCCTCCAGCACCTGGCACGTGCAGAGGCACCTTCTACATCCTCACCCTCTCGATCTTCTCCAGCCACTCCTTATTCTGAGCCAACTCGGCCATGAACGCCTGGTGCCGGAGCCATCTCTTATGCAGCTTGTGGCCGTCTTCCCGCGTGCCATCGCGCGCCATTAGCATCTTCTCATGGATCCAGCCATCCAGCTGTGCAGGACAGGGGGAGGAGCTCAGCCGATTCCCCCAACCTGGCACAACACCCTATCCCCTCCAGAAGGTTCCAGATTCAAAGCCCAGGTTGCTAGATTTAGGGGGAGGGAGGGAGGGAGGGATGGAAGAACCTTTGCAGGTGAGGTCTTTGTTGAAGGGTGGGCACAGCTCAAGCTCTTTCTTAAGGGGTGGAGGATGGACGGGCACCCACAGAATTCCCAACGTCTTAGCTGCCCTGTCCTCAGGGCAGCCCTTCTCAACTCCTCATAAGCCCCCAAAGGCATGGCTCCTGGGCCAGTCAGCCTCCTCCCATCCAGGACCAATCAACCCTCCAAAACTAGACCTTCACCAATTTAGCTAACTTCCCGTTTAGCCCATCTTCCCCCACCGTCTTCCCAATAGTAACACTTTGACCCTTCGATTCAGTCTTAGCCACCTCCAATAAGGTCCAGTTCGAAGATTCCCAACCCATTCCCAAGCGTATCAAATGAAGCCTGTATCTAGCCCTAACCTCCCAATATGGCCAGATGAACCCTTAAACATCTTCCCAGCTAGATCCAAGTCTAGTTCTCCCCAAACGAGCCCTCCAATCTGGGGTAAACCCATCCCCCACAACCCAGCTCCAGCTTCCCTAATAAGCCCACAGGACTTTCCACATTCAGCCCTGGGACTCCAAGACCACAGTTCTCCTAAACCATGACTAGTTGCAGCCCCTAGCCAAAGCCAAACTCTCAAAAGTAAGCAACAGGGCTGCCTTCTCTGGCTCCGCGAATGAGCCTACCCCAAAATATAGTCCCAGACTCCTCAACAGGATTGGATAGAAGCTTCCTAAGCCAACCCCCTTCCCAAACTAAAGCCAGTTCTACGCCCCCCCCTCGCCCAACCAAGACCAGTCATCTAAAATGCAAGCACAGAATAGAACCCCCTCAGCAGGTGGACCAATCACAAGGCTGCTTTCTGAGCGACACCCCCCCCCCCAAAATAAGACTTATCCCCCAAGCCGGAATCTCCCTACCCACTCATGGCCAAACCTGGCACCTGGAACATTTTGCTCCTCCCCCTTTTTCTCCCCCCTCCCCCAGTCACAAGATCCTCCTCTTCCCTCCTGGAAGAAAAAAAAAAAAAAAAAAAAACAGACTCTAGCTGGTCTGAGAGGCAAATGCACAATTGCAGTCATAGCCAAGGACAAATCCTAAGCCGGCCAAACCCCACCCTGTGTCCCCTGAGCATGTGCTCCCTAGGGGTCCTGGTCAGCTTCAGACTCCGTCATACACACACACTAGAGCCAAGTCAAATGCTGAACCCCCCAACTCAATTCACAGGTTTCCAATACACAGGGAAGAGTTTGCCAATGGCAGGCACAGCTCCCAGGGAAGGCAAAGCCCCTAAAGGAGATGGTACTTCGTCATCAAGGTAAAGTCCCCCGAAAGTGACTGACCCCCATCACCGAGCGCAAAGCTAGAGTCCCAAACAACCAAGGAAATGGCCCTCAAAATCAGAGCCCCCAAACCCAGAACAAATCCAAGACCCTCATCGTCCAAAGCCGACCCTCGCAAAAGTGATTTGCTGCCATCAATCATCTAAGGCTAATACAGATCGCGCAAGAACCAAGGAAGAAACCTCTCAAAAGGCTGAGAACCCCCAGCCCCAGGGCAAACGTCAAATCCCCCATTACCCAGAGGAGAGCTCCCTAGAGAGGATGAGACCTCCTTAAGCCCCAGAGCAAATCCAGACTACCTCCGGAGTAGCCTTAGAAGTCCCCCCTCTTTCGCTTCCCTCCCTGGGGACCCGGCCCCTCAGTCCCGCCCGCACCAGCACCGCGGACAGCTCCCAGCATCCCTGCCCCTCCCCAGGGCTGGGGTCCCTGCGCGGGTCCGACCCGCCCCCGCGCCGCCCGCGCCCCTCCCTCCCGAGGCCTCGGCAGGCGAGCACGCGCCCAAGCCCCCTCCCCCGAACGCCTCGGCGGGGACGCGCGTCAGCCCCCTCCCCTGGGCGCCCCGGGGACCTGAAGTGGCGGCGGCGTTGGCGGAGGAGCGTTCCTGCGGCGGGCGGGCTCTCGCCCCTCCACTGCGACGGCGGTGGCAGCGGTGGTGACGGCTGAGACTCTAGCGGATGCGCGCCCCCGCTCCCGCCCCCGCGCCGCGGCAGCGCGCCCGCCCGCGCGCGCCCCCTGCCTGCCTCCGTGCCCGCCTCCTTGCCGGGCCTCAGTTGGGGGGTGGAGGAGGATTCACCACCTCTCTAAAGCTTGGGGGGTGAGGGGAGGGTTCTGCGCCATCTCAGATTATTGCTAGCTACTTGGTCCAGAACAATCTCACAAGAGGGAGGAGGAGTTCCTGGACCTAATCGAATGGCTGGAGGGGGGACCTGGGGCCTGGGCTACCTCCGCCATGTGAAGTATGGGGTGGGGGTGGGGTGGGCTCTTGAACCATCTCGAATGAGAAAGCACTCAGATTCCTGGCTATCTCAGAAATACAGATAGAGGATATGGGAGGAGTCCTGGAACATCTCTTATAAGATGTTCTGCCAGAAGGACTTATAAGATAGACTGCCAGAATAATCTCCATTGGGAAGGAGGAGGACAGGGGGTTCCTAGACCCATCTCTAGTGGGCTTGTGTCCCAGACCCATCTCTAATGAGCTTGAGTTATGTGGGGGTGGGAGGTATGGAGGCCCTTGTCCATTTCATATGTGGGGACAACAATCTCCCATGGGGCTCACCACGGAGGGTGTCAAACCATCTTTAATAGGAGGAATTGGGAAATAGTTCCTGAACCATCCTTGTTTGGGAGGAACTTGGGTACTGGATCATTAAGGAGCAGGGGGCAATGATCCTGGGTAGATGGCTGCGACCAGGATCATCTCTGGGGTTAGGAAAATGTTTACCCGGCCATCTCTAATGTGGTCTAGAACAGTTTCTATGGAACGCAGGGGAAGGAAGGGGAGATAGCATGTCTCCTGAACCGTCTCTAATGGGGAAGGAGACCTGGACCATCTCTGATTTGGGGAGATCCTTACAGATGTGTAGATCATCTCTAAAGGAATAGAGCTTGATTGCTGGACACTCTTAAAGGGGTTAAGGCTTGTTTTTGACTGAAGTTGCGCTCTGGGCCTCTGGTCTACCCAAGCCTGCTCCTGACCCTGCGTCTTCCACCACTCTCCCCAGCAAGGCGCTTCTCACAAATCTCCCGAGAGAAAGGTGAGATCACCGCGCGTCCCCGCGGGACCCGTAGGCGCGAACGCGCGCCGTTGCCAGGGGCGCCCAGGGCCCCTCCCTCCTTCTCCACGGGAAAGGAGGCGGGAGCCGCGGAGCTTGCGCACTGAGGCTGGAATCCGTGCGCCTCCTGGCGGCTCCAAGTGAACGTCGCTCCGCGACCCACTTAGACGGGGCGTCCCCGCCCCCATGGCGCCTCAAGCCCAGGAACACTTCCCTCCCTAGGAAAGAAGTCACTGTGCCCAGCACAGCTGGAGTTCCTACCTCATGGCAGTCTCGGAGGAAGTGCTGCAGCCCAAGTTGGTCGTGTAGCTTCTGCATCCATTGCTGCGCCCGTAGTTGGTTTTCTTGGCTCCTGGGGATGGGGAGAGAGGGGCTGGGGCATGCCTAGGTCCGGGGGGGGGGGGGGTGAGCAGGGGGGACACTGGCTGTAGGGCTGTGAGGGCATCAGGCTTGGCAGGGCTAGGAACCCGGAGCATATGTAAGAGCAAGGAAGAGGAGAGAGTAAGGCAGGGATGGGGGGAGAGGCAAAGAAACGTCAATGAGGGCAGAACCAGGGACGAACTGGAGAGGGGCAGAGGGAGAGTGAGAGAGCAAGAGAGAGAGAGACAGAGAGAGAGAGGGATGGAGACAGACATCTGGAAAGAAATACAGATACTTATAAAGAAAGAGGGACAGAGAGACAGACACAAGCCCAGAGAGAGAGAGAGAGAGAGAGAGAGAGAGAGAGATAAGAAACCTGCAGACAGAGTAAGAGATACAGAGAGATAGCAACTTAGAGATCAAGAGACACCTAGAGAGCAAGAGATTAGGAGGGGAACACAGATTCAGGGAGAGAGAGAGAGAGGTGCAGAGGCCTACAGAGAGAGATAAACACAGACACAAGACTAGAAACAGACCTTAAGAGGAAGTGATTGACAGATACCCACAGATAAAGAGAAAGAAACCCAAGAAGAGAAAAAAATAAGGAAAGACAAGTAAAGAAAGGCAGCAGGGAAGTGCCAGAGAGGCAGAGAGACCAACAGCAGTAGACAAGGAGAGGGAGAGAAGGAGGCAAAGGGAGTGAAAGTGACAGAGTCGGGGCAGGGACAACCGGGAAAGGCAGAGAAGTGGCAAGCCGATAGCAGTAAAAGACACAGCTGGCCAGAAAGGAGGGTGCAACAGAATTGGAGACAGGGAAGAGAGTGGGGCATGGGAAGAGAGGGTGGGCAGGTACACTGGCAAGCAGGGCCAGACTTTTGGCCTGGGTGAACTGGCAGGGCTGGACCCAAGCCCCACCACCCCGGAGCCAGCCAGGACCACAGCCCCAGGCAGCCTGGCCTCCTGCCCACAGTACAAATGCCCAAGAGTCCCGGTGGAGGGGGACTGGGGACATCCTGTTTTCCTTTGCCTTAAACAAGCTGCTCCTACCTCAGGGCCTTGGCATTGGCTGTTCCCTCTGCCCAGAACCCTCTTCCCCTCAACATCTACTTAAATACCACCTTCTTAGCAAGGCCCTTCTTGATCACCCTCCAACACGTTCTGGCTTTCTTCTTTAATGTTCTCTCTCCAACTTAGCACTATCTAATACACTGTATATGTTACATATACATATGACATCTCCCCCACTAGAATGTCATTCCGTGAGAGCAGGAATTTTTGTCTGTTTTGGTCACAGATGTATCCTCAATGCCTAGAAAAAGAGCCTGGCACACCTTAGGTGCTTGATATATATTTCTTGAATGAATGAATGAATGAATGAATGAATGCATGAATGAAGGCAGAGAGAAAGAGAGATGACAAAAACAAAGGTAAAGTGTATGAAAAAGAGAGGGAGGCAGAAGAGAATAAAGAGTCAGAGAGATGGAGATGCAGGTAGAGAAAAACAGGGAGAGACACAGAAGGAAACAGAGACACAGAGATATACAGATAGATGGAGGCAAAGAGGCAAAGCTTGTGAGAGAAAACTACAGGGAACCCGGCTCAGAGCTGGACAGAGGAACCAGACAAGGCAGAGACAAACAAGCCAAGTACTGATTCCCTCCTGCCCGGGGCTCAGCTCAAGAGCCAGAAAATGGGAAATGCCTCTGAAACTGAACTGAAATAATCCCTCCAGGCCTTCACCAGCCAACTTGCCTAGCATCAGTTCTAGGAACAAGGAAAATCCCTCCTTTCCGGGAGGGAGGGAGAGAAAACAGCAGGGTTCACATCCTTCGTATCACGGCTGGGTCACATCCTGGCTGTGACCTTAGGCAAGGCCATTCCCCTAACCAAACCTCTCAAGTGCAACATGCAGATCATGAGAACACTTCACACACAGGACTGGGCCAGGTTCCAGGTGATGCGAGGCACATGGAGGGACTAAACGACTCACCCTGAATCTCACAGGTTGAGGGGTAGAGCAGGGGCTAGCATCTGACCCTGTCTGATGTCAGGGCCTCAGCCCACAGCTCTGCACTGGTTCTGTCCCCCTTATGGGTGTGGAAAGCCCTCCCCCCAAACCCCAGCAAATGGATGTTTTAGAATAACTTCCACAGGGTGGAAAACCTGTCCCTAGGCAACTGTCAGTGACCTAGGGGTGAGGGAGGCAGGGATTAGAACTGTCTCAGTTCCTGCTGTGTTTCCCAGCCTCACCCAGCACAAGCCTAGGGCAGATATCACCCTGGGGCTCCCACAACCCCCTGCATTTCTCCCATCCCAGTCTCGACCATTCTGGGCCATCCTTGTAAGAAAGCATGTGAGCTCTGTGAGGGCAGGAGTCATGTGCTATCCTGGTCACGGCTGCACGCCCAGCATTGCCCCACGCAGGGCCTGAAACAGAGTATGGACTCGGTACCTGAGTCCGCTGAATACATGAAAGAATGAATGGAGCGATTAATGACAGAAAAGGAAGGAAGGAAGAGGGAATCAGAGAATGAGCAGTCCACCAGGATCCTCCTCTTCGTTCTGCAGAGCCTGGCATACAGCAGGTACTCAAGAAGTGTGGGGTAAAGGAAGAGTGGGTCCAGGCCTGGTGCTGGGAGCAGATCATGAGTTTATACCTTCAGGACCAGAACCCCCATGAAAGTTTCCTTGACAAAATTCCAGCCTTGGGGCACCTTGGTGGTTCAGTCGGTTAAGCATCTGACTTTGGCTCAGGTCAGCATCTCTCGGTTGGTGAGTTCAAGCCCCACGTTGGGCTCTGTGCTGACAGCTCAGAGCCTGGAGCCTGCAGTCTGCTTCTGATTCTGTGTCTCCCTCTCTCTCTGCCCCTCCCCCACTCACGCTCTGTTTCTTTCTCTCTCTCTCAAAAATAAAAATTTTTTAATTTAAAAAAAAAAAAGAAAAAGAAAATTCCAGCATTGTCCCAGATGAATTTAGGGGAAAAGGACACCTGAGCCCCAGACAGAGGAAGGTCTGGGGTCTCTGGGCTGTGGATGGTGGTGGAGGCACCAGGCATGCTTTCCATCAGATGGAAAGACAGAAGGAGCAGCGCTGGGCCCCTGTGGCTCACCACGAGGGGCAGAAACAGTGATGATGATAAAGTCAGCCTAGAGGAGCCCCTATAAAGGACTCTACTTGAGGGCTGCAATTTGGGGGGCGGGTACTGTTTTGTTCCGGGACTAGGATAGTGCCTGGCACACAGTAGATATCAGTAAATGTCTTTGCTTAATTAGTACAAAGACAGACAAGAGACCGGGCGGTGGTGACAGACAGATGGTAATAGAAGAGACTGATAATGTGCAACAGCAGCAGGAAAGACACACACACACACACACACACACACACACACACACACACACACCATGTGTGCTTCCTAGGAAACTAGGCAGTTGGGGCCAGAGGGAAGTGCTCACTCACAATATCCGACAACCAGCATGGCAGGGGACACCGTCCCATCTAGAGAGCTAGAACAGAACACGGCTCTGGCCTTTAGCTGCTAGATCGGGGCACCAGAAGGGCAGGGCAGATGCAGGGCATCCAGGAAAAGAAGTTAACACGTTAACAACCAGTTCGGCTACCTCAGGCTGAGGGCAGGCTTGACAGAGCAACTTCATTATATATCCTTGTGTATCTTTTGGGTTTCTGAGCATGAGTTACCTTTCCGCACAGTATCAACTTAAAGCAAATTTAAAACGGTATGAAATTAAATAAAAATCCGAGAGAGGAAGAGAAGCAGAAATCATGATGTAAAGCAGAGGAGCCCTGACCTCTTGATCCCTCCCCTGTGCCGAGACCACACCCCCTGTACTGAGACAACACCCCCCCCCCCCCGCCTAGACCACGCCCACTATGCCCAAACCACACCGCCGTGCAACAACCCCCGCCTAGACCACGCCCACTATGCCCAAACCACACCCCCTACGCCCAGACCACACCCCCTGTGCCTCTGGGGTCCGAGGGACCTACTTCTCCAGCAGCCGGGTCACAGCCTCCTGGGCCTGCTCTCCGTAGGCGTTGCCCTGCCTCAACAGGCCCTCGGCAGCCTGCACCGCCACCTGCATCTTTTGCTGGTTCAGCTCCATCGTGGTGAGAAAATCCCGGTGCCTTTTCAGTGCCTCCTCCACTGACTCCACCGTGCCCGGGAGCTCCAGACCCGACAGTGCCACCTCCTGGGAATGAGGAGGAGGGGTGGTGCTCAGGTCCGCCCTGCTCCATTCCGTCCTGGACCTGGGAGAGGCTTGCCACCTCGCTCCTCCCCCTTGCTCACTGTGCTCTAGCATCCAGCAGGCCAGGCATGATCCCACCTCAGGGCCTTTGCCCATGCTAGTCCCTCTGCCTGGCTGGTCCCTCCTTTCAGATATGCCCATAGTGGGCTCCTTAACTTTCTTTAGGTCTCTGGCCATCTGCCAAAAACACCACCCTGCACCCCAGTTATATCCCTTTACCCTGCTTTATTATCTTTCACAGCATTACCTGACATGATATTATATATATCGTGTGTGTGTATATATATATATGTATGTGTGTATATATATATATATATATACACACATACATATATATTTGCATTTACTTGTTTTTCATCTTCTCCCTCCCCACACACACTAGAAGGCCAGCTGCACGAGGGTGGGATTTTGTGTTTTGTTTCCTAATGTGTGCTCAGTCCCAGAATAGTACCTGGCACAAAGGAGGCACTCAGTAAATACTTGGTTAACTGATGAAGCCTGAACTGGGTGCTGTGTGACTTCAAGGAAGTTCTTTCCCTCTCTGGGATTATTTTTCTAACTGGTAAGACGGGTGGGTTAGAAAGGTTCTCTTAAGGCCACCTCACCTCCCATATTCAGTATCCTCAGAATTCCAGGGGCTCCCCGTCTGTCCCCCCAGTTAACCCTCAAACTGGGTCAGCTTCCACTAGATGACCAGCACTGGTGGTCACCCTTTCTAAAATCTCCAAAGCTTGGTACCTACTCTTGGGCAATCTGAAAACAGGATGTTCTGTCTTGTCCAAATGCTCAAACTTGGTTCCCACATCCCAGAATGATCTCCCAATGGATGCGCTCTTCCCAGATAACCATGGCACTTCATCTCTCAAACCATAAACAGTTACCCTCTCCGTAAGGAATGCACGTTGCCATTCCCAATAAGAAGATTATCTGCTAATTTGGGCACCCACAAGCACATAATCCACAATCAATTGCTGATCCAGATAACCTCTCAGCCTGAATTACCTGTTTCCATAATCTTTATCCTCCCTCATCCACCCCAAGATCTTTGAACCCCATTAACCATCATCAATTAACCTCACCTTCTTATTTCCTTCCAGACAATCCACAAACGCAGGAAGCCAGTGCAATGTATATCCAAGTGCATTACTGACTTGGGATAGTGCACACACTGTTAGCCACCTTAGATAAAACACTAATCCTCAAATCCTGTTACACACCTGCCCACACGTGTTCACACTGGATGAGCCACAAACCCGCGATCCCAAACACCCTCCCCGCTCCCACTGACCTCGGACAAGCCACGAACACAGCGGTCCCTGCAAAAACTCCCTCCATACATTTTCCCCCGTCGCCACAATCCCCCACCGCGTGAACACTGAAGCGGCCACCTGGTTGCGCAGCACCGCCCGAGCCTGGCGTAGGTCGCGCAGAAAGAGCTGGTAGACGTGTGCCTGCACCAGGGCCTCCCTGCGCGCCTCCCACAAGCCGAGCAGCTTGTGCCAGCCGAGTTCCAGGTGCGGCAGCCACTCGTCGAGTGCCAAGCCCGGGCCCAGCTCGGCGCCGTCGGCCGCCAGCAGCGCCTCGCTGGCCGCCACGATGCGGGCATAGTCTTCCTCGCGCTGGTCCACCTCCTCCTTGAGCGCGGCGTGGCGAGCCAGCAGCGCATCGGCCTCTTCCAGGCTGCCGGGCAGGGGGCCCTCGACACCGCCCGCCGCCTCCTGGGCGCGCACCAGCCAGTCCAAGAAAGCGTCCAGGTCGTGCAGGAAGCGCTGCAGGCGCCCGGCCGCGGCCACGGCCTCGCCACAGGCCTGAGCCGCGCTGGCCAGCGCGCCCCACTCGGCGCCCAGTTCTTCCGCACCCTGGTGCAGCCGCGCAGCCTGAGCCGGGAAGCGCACGGCCAGCAGGGCCGCCTCCTCCTGGAGGGCCGCCTGGCGGGGCTCCAGAGCTTGGAGAGCTGCCTCCAGGCCGCTGAGACGCCACTGCAGGGCGCCGCCCGCTCGGGGCGCGCTCTCCACGGCCCTCCGCTTCTCGCGCACCTGGGCGCGCACTTCGGCCACCTCCAGCACGTGGTTCTCCACCAGCAGCACTGCGCTCACCTCCTCTTTGCGCTGTTCCACCAGCTCCACGATGCGGTTCCACCTGCGGGGGGGTTGGTGGGGGGAAGGAGGGCGGCTTGAGGAGGACAGGGACTCCTCCTGGGCCTGGAGGGCCCAACGACCTGGGATAGAACGCAGCCACTGTGTGACTTTGGAAAGTCACTTTATCTCGCTGGGCCCCAGTTTCTGCTGGTGTAAAATAAAACCCTACAAGGCACACTTGCTTAGAGCAGCGGTTCTCAAAATGTAAGCTGAGCGAGGTCAAAAGTATCTTTGTAATAACGCTAAGACTAAGACTCTATTTGCCCTCTCCCTATTCTCTCCCTGGTGTCCAGGGTACTTTCCAGAGGCTGCGTGAGAAAAGGCAGAACGCAGAAGCAGATCCGAGAATTCGGCTGCCTTCTCTTCAGCCGGACATCAAAGAGATGTGGGGCGCCTGAGTGGCTCAGTTGGTTAAGCCTCCAACTCTTGATTTTGGCTCAGGTCATGATCTCCCGGTTGGTGAGTTCAAGCCCAGCATGGGGCTCCATGCTGACAGTGTGGAGCCTGCTTGGGATTCCCTCTCTCTCCCTCTCCCTCTGCCCCTCCCCCAGTTTTGTGCTCTCTTTCTCTCAAAATAAATAAACTTAAAAAATGTTTTTCATAAAAGACTGGCAAAAACACAAAACAATGCCACTCACTACATTTTTTGTTATGAAGAGCAGTTATTTTTCATAAAATATATGAGTATGCTGGTTACATTAACATAATGGGTTTATTATTATTTTATTTTTTTAAGTTTGTTTATTTATTTTGAGAGAGAGCGAGTGGAGGAGGGGCAGAGAGAGAGGGGGGGAGAGAGAGAATCCCAAGCAGGCTCCGCACTGTCAGCACAGAGCCCAATGCGGGGCTTGAACTCACAAGTTTCGAGATTATAACCTGATGTGAAATCAAGAGTTGGACGCTTAACTTGACTGAGCCACCCAGGCGCCCCTATTATTGTTATTTTAAAACAACTTAATATCTTTACATTTCCCAGTATTAATTCCCAACATAGTAAATATTGATACATATAACTCACGAAAACAAGCTCTTTGGGGCCCCGAACAGTTTTTAGGAGAGCAAAGGGATTCTGATCCCACAGTGCAAGAAGTGTAAGAATACTATGTTGCATCCAGCAAATAGAAACCGGGTACATTCCACAAGCCAAGTGCTGAGGATCAAATGATGTACAGGCAAATCTGTTCTATATCAAAATAAATTAATGGGAAAAAATACGGATTTCTTTGGGCCCTCAAGCAAGTGATGACACTTCACTGGGCCTGTGCTGACAGCTCAGAGCCTGGAGCCTGCTTCAGATTCTGTGTCTCCCTTCTTCTCTCTGCCCCTCCCCCACTCACACTCTGTCTTTCTCTCTCTCTCTCAAAAATAAATAAACATTAAAAACATTTAAAATCACCTCCAGCCCCCAGTTGTGTTCTACCAGGTCACTTGAACTCTCTAAATATCTTGTTCATTTACTTGTTTATTTGTTCACTGTCTCTCTGTCCCCACTAGAATGGACATGCCACAGAGCAGAGATTAGGACTCTGAAATCAGAAGGACCCAAGTTCAAGATCTGCTTTGGCCAGATTCATCATGTGACCTTGGGCAAATCATTTCCCGCTGCTCCTCAGCTTCCTCATCTGGAAAATGGGAATAATAATGTCCATTTCACTGAGCGTCTAATGATATCTTGTGGCTAAAGCACTTGGCATATAACCTTATGAAGCACCGTCAATCTTTGTTGTTGTCCTTTGAGACCTTGATGCTTTGAGAGTGTCAAGGCTACCTCTGTAGGTTATCACTGGTTATTGGAATCTTACAGCACAGCAGTTAAGAATACCGTCTCTGAGGGGCTCCTGAGGGGGCTCAGTTGGGTGAGCGACCGACTCTTGTTTTCCGCTCAGGTCATGATCTCATGGTACATTTCTCAGCCCTGCATCGGGCTCCGTGCTAGGACAGTATGGAGTCTGCTTGGGATTCTTTCTCTCTCTCCCTCTCTCTCTCTGCCCCTACCGTGTGTGCGCACTCTCTCTCTCTCTCTCTCAACAATAAATAAAAGAAAAAAAAAAAAAAGAGTTTAGCTTTGAGTCAGACAAACTCAACATGAAATCCTGGCTTGACCCCCCCCCGCCCTGCCTACTTTGCTGTGTGACTTTGGGCCGGTGTCTTCGCATCTCTGGAGCCCCAGTTTCCTCTTCTCTAACATGGAGCAATTTATGCCCCAAAGGGTTGCTGAAAAGACTAATAAAAGATGCTCAAGAGCCCCAGATCCAGATTCAGACAGCATTAGGTTTGACCTCCTACTTACTGTACCGGGTAATCAATCATATTAAGGATTCCGCCTCCCCGAATCTGTCTTCATCCATGAACCCTACCCACATTGGAAAAACAGCTGGTAGTGTTCAAGGGGGAAAGATATTAATTTGTTACCATTTTTAGTAAAAGGCGAAAGATTTATACGATCTGAAGACAAACCAGAGTATCCATTTTTAAAGAGTTCTGAATTCTGGAAACTTTACTATGGAAACTGGGATATTAAAAGATAAAACAAGGCATATAAAGTGCTTAGAAAAATTCCTGGCAGATAGTAGATCCTCAGTAAATCATATCTGTACAAGCCAATTAATAATCCACTAAAATATACTGTATCCTCATTTTACCATATCCTCACTAGCACTGGGTATTACCATTTTCCTCCAAGACTTTGCTGACTTCCTAGGTGGGCACGATCACCTCAGGGTGTCAAAATTGCACATCCTCGACTCGCAACAGTTGAGTGAATGAGGAAAAGAATGAAGGAAAAGAACTGGCCTGAGGCGCCAGGCCCCGCCTACCTGCTGTTGAGGTGGTCCTGGCAGGAGCGCACCTCATCTGAACTGGGATGGCCTCCTTCCACCAGCTCCTGAACCGTGTGGTTCACATCCAGGACACGGCCCATCAGACTGTTCATCTCCTGGTCCAGGCTCTCAAATCTGTAGAAGGAGGAGGGTCGTGCTCAAGCAGGCCTGGACCCTGGGGACCTGCCCACGTCTTGGCCTTCTCCTGGATTTCCTTCTAATTCTTATCCTCTTAGGACCCTGTGCCAGCTCCTCCTCTTTCTACCGGTCCCTTAAGTGTTACATTTCTCAGGGGCACCTGAGTGGCTCAGTCGGATAGGCGTCTGACTCTCGGTTTCGGCTCACATGGTTTTTGTGCCTCTCTGGGTTCCCAGCCACCATTCTCAACCCCTCCAACATACCCTCTACACGGCAGCCAGGAAGATCTTTTTAAAGCTGGGCACAGTCCTCCCTTTTTTAAAACAATGCCCAAAGCTGTGGCTTGGGTAATTGTGGGCACAGTAAGGGCAGGGACCAGGCCTGGGTCTCAGCTATGCCCAGCACAAGACCGAGAACAGAGCAAGAGCTCAATAAGTTCCAGCTGAATGAATGAGTAGGTGAACAAAAGGGCTCATCCACTAATTTCACAATTCATTACTAAGTCAGCCAACAGACCGATGTATGTAACATGTCACAGCGGTTAAATGCTATGAAGAAATGTAAAACAGGGTGATGGAAGAGAAAGTGACAGGGTCAGAGCCACTTCATTAGCTAGGGAGGTGACATTCGTGCAGGAACCGCGGCAGTCCCAGGGGAGGGGCCAGGTTGCCGTGTCTTGAGAAGTTTTAATTTCCTGCCAAGTGAGTATAAGTCCCATAATGATAGCAAACGCCCCTGAAATGCTCCCTGTACCAGGTATTTGCTCAGTGTTCTATTAAGTATTTACTCATTACTCGTCACCTGTGAGGTGGGGACTATTATCATTCCCATTTCACTGGAACCCCTGGTCGCAGCTGAGAGAAAATGGGAACTGTTGATGCACGAAGGCGAGGCTGTGTGCGTGAGAAAGGGGACCTGGAAGTCCCAGGAGGGCGCGCTCACCGGTGCTGCACCACCTCGACGTCGTCGAGCGAATCGGGCACACGCATGGCCAGCAGCCATTGCTCCTTCTCACCGATCCACAGCTCGCACGCGTGCACTTCGCCAAACATGCGGTAGACCGCCAGGGCGTCTCGCAGCCACTGGCGCCGCAGCGCAGCCACCTCGGTCACCTCGGCGAACAACTGCTCCGCCTCCACCACGCGCACCTGCAGGGCCACCACCAGTGGCCCGGCGCCGCTGGCGCCCCCCAGTGTCGCCAACTGACGCCGCAGGCCGCCCACGGGCCCGCGATGCGCCTCCACCTCCCCGGTGAGCGCGCGGTGCTGGCGGGCCAGGCGGCGGCTGGACGCCTCGTCGTGGCCGAAGTCGCCCGCGGCTGCTAGGCGGTACGCGTCGCGAAGCCAGTCGAGGAGCCCGTCGAGGTCGGCGCCGAACTGGTGCAGCGCCCGCGCCTCCTGCAGCCGCCGCTCGCGCCGCGCCGCCGCCTCTTCCAGCCGCTGCCAGCGCCGCCGCGCGCTCGCCGCGCGCTCCGCCAGGCCCGCCAGGTGCACCGTCTCGGCGCCCGCGCCCACGGCGCCGCCGGCCGCAGCCAGCTCCTCGCCGCGCCGCAGGGCCTGCTGCAGCAGCGCCCGCCGCCCGCCCAGCTCGCCCTGCAGGATCTTGTGCTGCGCCAGGAGGCGCGCAGTGCTGGACAGGTCGTGCGCGCCGCCAGCCGCGCCCCCCGCGCCCGCCGCGCCCGCCGCGCCGCCGCCGCCGCCGCCGCCCGCCGCCTCTAGGAGGCGCTCCTTGTCTCGGGCCCAGCTCTCCGCCTCCTCCAGCTCCTGCAGCAGCGCCCACAGGCTCCGCGAGGCCTCCAGCTCCGCGCGCCGCCGCGCCGCCTGCTCCTGCAGCTCCGCCAGACAGCCGTGCACGTGGTTCACGCGGTTGCAGATGACCTGCGGATCGCAGGGCTGGTAGCCTGGGCCAGGAGAAGGGGAGGATCCCGGGTTGGGCACGGGCCAGGGGGCGCCCAAGGAAGGGAGGTACAGGCTACCTGCCCTGTCTGTCCTTTGCTAGGTAGGCATCATCAGGTGCCAGGTTGTGCGTCCCCTCCTCCAGGCAGCCTTCCCTGACACGCTGTCTGGGGCAGGAACCTTCTCTGGCTCCCCAGGCTTCTCTTATCCCAGCCCTGCACCTCTGCCTGTGCCCCACGGGCACCATCCCTGCCTGCCCTGACCCCTCTGGCATGTCACTGCCTGTTCTGTCTCCCCCACTGGGCTGAGAGGCCCATGAAGGCAGGGTCTAGGGCTGTCTCCGTCACACTGTGTCCTCACCATTGCCTAGCACGGGGTGGAGCCCAGAGCAGTAACCTAATGAAAATGGCGACTTATTGACTGAATGATGTATAGAAACTAAGATTCAGAGAATCCTAGTATCTGTAAACTGTGTTTCCTTCAGAACTGGACCAAATGAAACGTCTCTATTTTTTTTAATTAAAAAAAAAATTTTAATGTTCATTTATTTTTGAGAGAGAGAGAGAGAGAGAGTGAGTAGGGGAGGGGCAGAGAGAGAGAGGGAGTCACAGATCCAAAGCA
The DNA here is from genome assembly GCF_018350195.1 of Panthera tigris. Taxonomy (NCBI): domain Eukaryota; kingdom Metazoa; phylum Chordata; class Mammalia; order Carnivora; family Felidae; genus Panthera; species Panthera tigris. The sequence goes on from NC_056674.1 coordinate 14,246,434, forward strand.
GACTCCAGGGTCCGAGCTGTCAGCACAGAGCCTGACTTGGGGCTCAAACTCAAGAACTGCGAGATCATGACCTGAACAAAGTTGGGCGCTTAACCGACTGAGCCACCCAGGCACCCCACTATTTTTTTAAATTTTATTTTAAGTAATCTCTACACCCAACCTGGGGCTCAAACTTACACCCCTGAGATCAAGAATCGCATGCCCTATCCACTGAGCCAGCTAGGCACCCAGATGTGTCTCTATCCTTAAGCCATTTTCTGGGTTCCCTCTCTCATCCTCTGTTGCCTTATCTCTTAACTTCAATGATGACCTGAACTCCCATGTTTCTTCAAATACTTCACCTTCCTCCTAGACTTCTGGTTTGTGACAAGAGAACTGTGAAATTAACTTAATGGCTGGCTGCCAATGTTGCTTTAATGGAATAGAATAGAATGACTAGAAAATATCAGGATGCAACTTGCGGGGTAAGGGGAAGTATTGTTTCATACAGTGTGTGTGTGTGTGTGTGTGTGTGTGTGTGTGTGTGGACTGTGGGTCAGGAGGTAAACATATTTCTTACTGGGTCAAAACACTGCAAGAGACACTGCCCTAGATGGGATACACCATTTCTGGAATTCTGGACATTCACTGAAATTGACCCAAATACCAAGGCATCCACCTGAATAATCAACAACAATAGGCATCCGTGTATCCAGACCTGACTCTGGCACAATGCCACCGTGGGGCAGTATCCTTACGAGCCCCATCTTACAGATGAAGAAACTGAGGCTCAGGGAAGGAAGCCACTTGCCCAGGATCAGCTAAGAAGTGGCAGATCAGGAGGCCACACTCTGGACCACTTATCAGGCATTGCTCCCTCCTGTCACCATGACAACACACATTAGCCTCTTTGCTGTTTTTGTGGTGCTGTTGGCCGCCACCAGGCACCAAGATCTCACAAGGAGAAGACAGAAGGAGCCTCCTGGGACAAACCTTCACAAGAAGGAGAGGGTCTCAATGAGCCTGTCCTGGGGTTTGGATGTGGGTAAGAGGGGCTGAGCCAGGGTGGGCATGTCCCACTGGGGCTTGGAAGGAGACTTCAACATTTGACCCAGCCCATGAGGATGAGAACCGCCCCCCTCCTCCTGCCCCAACACACACACCATCTTGCAAGCCAGATAGGCCTTGCCTTTTCTACTGATGCTTCCGGATTCCAAAGGGCTGTGGCTCCAGACACAGGAGTGAGACAGGCCAGCCCTAAACCCTCTGAGCTCTGCGGTTCTGGGCCTTAGTTTCCTCATCAGCAAGAAAGCAAAAAAGCAGCCTTGTCAGCACTCACAGCTAGAGACACCGTTTCTCAGGACGCCAACTTCAGACAAGGTCACTCTGCGACCATGGTGGAATGGGATGGAAACAAGACCATTCCATAATCACGTCTGAGCACACACAAAAAAGAGGTCACTGGGCAAGCCACAGAAACCATCATCCAGCCCCTTCATCCAGCTAAGCTGAATGACCGCTACCAACTCCTGTTCCTCCCACTACCTGGATAAAAATGATTAAGATGGGCGATCACCTAATTACTCCCACCTCCAGTGTCCAATCCGCAGCAAAAGACACTGCATAAATCATCCCCAAATCACCTAACACAAGCCCACATCCTATCACAAGCCCCTTCCTAACACCCTCCTACTGAGAAGCTCCATGGTTCTCCAGCGTGTGTGCAAAAAGCCAACAGACCCAGCTTGGTTTGACAACAGGGGGATTCCTGGTGGTCTGTGGCTGGAAGGTATTGACATCAGTAAAATGAGAACCTTTATTAGAGCCAGTCTTGGTTTTTCCTATCAGCATCCATGCCCCCGATGCTGGTAATGGCTTTCCACCCTCCTCTTCTTCCTCCATTCCTGTCTTTGGAAAGAGCCAACCCTACTCTTGGCCATGGGTTGGGCATGTCACATAGATGTGGCCAGTTAGCTCAGTGCAGAGCCTGGGGTCACAATGCTTGGCTAAGTAGAGGGCATGGAACCCACAGTGGGCTAAAGAAAGCTTTCCTGGAATCTTTTGTCAGAAATATTGGGAGAAAGGGGCTTGTCTCCTGTTGGGTCCGCTAAGTTGCTAGGATGTAAACATGGGGCTGAATGACCCCAGATTTACACCACAAGGGAAGGAGCTCCCCAGTAGTGACACAAACATAGAGACTACAGTCAGAGAGATAGAGTCTTAAAAGCATCATCAGACAATCCCTGGATCCAGCCATACCTGAAGCCAAACTTGCCTTTTCCTGGACATTTTAGTTACACTGGCCAAGATACTCCCCTTTTCTCCTTAAGCTAACTGAGTTGAGTTTCTATCATTTGCTGCCGAACAGGCCCTGACTATACATTACCTCACACGGTTTTCATGGTATTCACTGAGATTTGGCTGTGAGGGGCTTAGCATAAAACAAGTATTCAATAGGGCCACCTGGGTGGCTCAGTTGTTAAACGGCTTTCTTCATCTCAGGTCATGATCTCACAGTTCGTGAGTTCGAGCCCCGTGTCGGGCTATGTGCTCATAGCTCAGAGCCTGGAGCCTGCTTCAGATTCTGTGTCTCCCTCTCTCTCTATCCCTCCCCTGCTAGTGCTCTGTCTCTGTCTCTCTCTCTCTCTCAAAAATAAAATAAACATTAAAAAAAAAAAAACCACAAGTGCTCAATAAATGTGAACTATTACTGCAGAATCTCAAAGCAGGAAGAAATCATGTGGTCTAACCTCCACCCAAGGCAGTAATTTCCCCCATGATATTCCCTGATGGAGGGTGAGCCTATTTTGTGCTTGGATGCCTCCAAAGACAAGGAGTTCACTCCTTCCTTCTGTCTCTTAGGGGTCATTCTGCTTCCGTTAGCACCAGCCCTGGAAGTCTCCACCCCAATCCCGACCCCAGACTCACCCTGCAGCTGAGAGAAACGCAGGGCAGCAGCGTTGAGCGCCTCCACTCGCTCACTCTGGGCCGCGATGTCCCCCTCCAGCAGTCCATGCTTCTGCAACAGGTCCTCCGCCTCCACCAGGTGCTGCCCACATTCCCGGGACAGCAGCTGAGCCTAGAAGACGGGGCAGCCCTGAGCACCTTTTAGGCATTGGCCTCAGGCAGGCCCCACCCCACATTGTCAGGCCCACTCCTGTGCTCCTCCACCCCATCCCTTGAACTCGGATCTCTATCTCAATCTCCTGGTCTCCGTCAACATCTCCCGCTGGCTCTCCCTGACTCCCTGTGTCTGTCCCCACATCCCTGCGCTCTGTCTCTGTCACGGGCGCCACCCTCTCTCTGCTCTCTGCCTCCATCTCTCTCTCTGCCTCTGTCTTTCCTGTTTCCATCTCTCTCTGCTTCCTTCCTTCTTATCTCCATCTCTCCCTGTACCTGTATCTCCAGCCTGTCTCTCTCTTTCCCAAAAGGATTCCTTCTCTTATGTGTCTCTCTGTGGCCGCTTAGATTTCCATTGCCACCCTCGTGCCTGCTTCTCTAGTTTGATGATCTCTTTCTGATTTCCCCTTCCCTCTCTCAAACTGTCACCATCTTCCTCTGGCTTAATCTCTCTATCTGTCCCTAGCTCCCTCTGGCTCTGTATCTCTGTGGCTTTTTTTTTTTTTTCTTTCTTCTCTTTTTTTTTTTTTTTTTTACATGTTTTTTAAATTTTATTTTTGAGAGAGAGACAGAGTGCAAGCAGCGGAGGGGCAGAGAGAGAGGGACACAGAATCTGAAGCAGGCTCCAGGCTCAGTGCAGGGCCCGACGCGGGGCTCGAACCCACGGAGCGCGAGATCACGACCTGAGCCGCGGTCAGACGCCCAACCGACCAAGCCACTCAGGAGCCCCTCCTCTGTCTCTTCCTTGATCTTCCTTTTTCTGCCTCTCTCGGCGTCTTTCTGTCTCTTTCTCTTTGTCTCTCGTTCTCTTCCTCTTCCTGTCTCTCTCTCCGTCTCTGTCTTTTTCTCCTCTTCCTGTCTCTCTCTCCGTCCCTCTCCGGCTCCCTGACAACCCGTTCGGTGTCTGTAGCCCTCCCTGCCCTCCCCGCACACCATGCCCACCCTTGACCCCCAGGGCCGGCCCCACCTGCATCTCCTCCATCCAGTCCACCATGTACACCATCTCCTGGAAGATCTTCTGCAGGGCCAGGTTCTGCTCGAGCCGCGTCCGCCGGGCACCTACCAGCCCGGTCAGCAGGGCCCACTGGCGCAGGACGCTGTCACGCTGGGCCGCCACGCGCCGGGCGTCGTAGTAACCTTCTGCCGCCAGGGCCTGGGCCAGCTCGGCCACGCCCTGCACCCGCTCTTCATAGGCTGCAATGTCCGCCTCGATGGCCTCGTGTTTCTTCATGGCTGCCTCCACCGCCGGCAGCTCATACCCGAAGTTGTCCTGGGGCAGGGCAGGCCACAGGTGCTCACCTGTTTCCTTTGCTATCCACCTGTTACCTTGACCCTGCTCCGCCATCCCCAGTAACCCTGGAGACCAGCCCCACCTTCCTGTTGCCCCGGAGACCAGCCCCACTTTCTTCTGTTACCCTGGAGACCGGCTCCACACGGCTCCATTACATATCTAGCCTTAAACTTGTCACCCAGGAAACAGTCACCATCCTCCCGTTGCCCTAGAGACGGGGGACCAGGCCTACCCTACCCTCTTACTTAGGAGACCAATTCTATCCTCCTGAGTTACCCCGGACACCAGCTACAACCTCCTTCGTCATTTAAGAGTCTAATTAAATACTCTCCCTATTTCTGATGAGCCTAATTTTGTCCTCTCTAGTTCCCCAGGGAGACCAACCTCACTCTCCTGTTACCTTGGAGATCAGGCCCGCCCCCCTCCCCCACCGCTCACTTAGGAGGCCAGTTCTCCCTTCCCACCCTCATTTGCCACCTAGGAGATTAATCCAACACTTCTCTGTCACTCAGGAGACCGAGTCTCCCTCTCTGGTCCCAGGGCCACCAGCCCAGCATGCCTCCCTGCCCCCACCCCCACCTTTCACCCAGAGCCAAGTCCTGCACCCTGTACCTGGGAGACCAGGCGCTGGTTCTCATTCAGCCAGCTCTCCCTCATGGCCACCTTGTGGTCAAACCTCTGGGCCAAAAGTTCCAGCTTCTCCTGCCGGATCAGCTCAGCTCGCAGGGCGGCCTCCCGTTCGTGCTCTGCCTTCTCCAGCTGGCCCCATGCCTGGGGAGACGGGAGGAGGCCAGTCAGACCCCAACAACGCCCCACAATTCAATGGCCCTGGCTTCTCTGTCTGAGGTGGCTCCTAGCATTTACAGCACCTTTATGTAAACTGGAAAAAGATATTGCTCCTTCGTGACACTTTCCTGCTGGAAAACTGTCAGAATGAATATCCAGTCCAGGATGTCTACAGTGTAAATGGCTCCCTTGAGCAGTGCACAACCTATACGAAGCCACGGAGTAACCCTGCCGCTCCTCCACATGCTCGGCCTCACCTTGTCGATATCCCAGATGCCACAGCCCTCCCGAGGCACAAAGAGGCGACGATTACAGGCACGCAGTTTGCTCTGGATGCTGAAGAGCAGCACCTCCAGGTTCCCCTTCTCCTGAAACCTGAAGGGGCTCGGGCTCAGGACCCCCACCTCCAGACCTCCACTTGCCGCCCTCCCTCCTGAGCTGGGCCTCACTTGACTGGCTTCTCCAGTGTGCAATAGGCCGTGAAAGCCTGAAGCTGCTGTTGCACCCCACTCAGAGAGTTGGCAAACTTCTGATTGCTGATGAGGCCCACGGTGCGATGGATCCAGGCCAGGAGCTCGGCCGCCAGCTCCTCATAGCGCTCGATGATCTTCCCCACCTCCAACACCTGGTCCAGGACCTGACCCAGCAAAGGAAGGTGGGGTCAGACTCGTCCCGGATGTGCCCCCAGGTGGTTCCCAAGCTCCCACCCACCCCATCCCTTGGATCCCCAAACCTTCCCGATCCGCTTCCCCTCCACAGCCAGAGCCTTCATCTTGGAGAAATAGTGGTAGAAAGAGACCACGTAGGTGATGATGGACTTCTCATCTGGAGCCTCCATGTTCACATCTGGGAGTAAAGGAGAGCAGGGGAGAGCAGGACAGTGAGGGTGGAGGGAGGGAGAGCCCACTCTTACTAGCTGTGTGGCCTTGGGCAAGACAAGTAGCCTCTGCGCCTCAATTTCGGTATCTGCCAAATGGGGATCTACCTCATGAGATTAAATAGTACCTGACACCTACAAACCACCAGAGAAATTATCCATAATTACTTCTTGAACACACCATTCTACCTTCCACCTCAGGGCCTTTGCACATGCTGTTTTCGCTAGGTAGAACAATGTTCCCTCTTCTGTATGCCTACCTCCCACTCATCCTTCAGGGCTCCACTCAGCTTACACTTCCTCAGATAAGCCTCCCTGTTCGCCCTGTGTAGAGTCGGTCACCCCTGTTACTCTTCCTCATGGCATCTTATCATTGCCTCCTGGAACTTATCATCTGCAATTAAATATTCATTTATGCAGTCATGTCCTTATCTTGAGTTTGAGTTCCATGATGACAAAGGCTATGCCTGTCTTTTTTCCCATTGTTCTGGTCATGCCCAGCGCACAGTAGGAGCTCAATAAATATTTACGAAGTGTATTTATTTATTTATTTTATAAGTAAATAAATTTATTTTATGTATGTATTTATTTATGAGGGCAGAGATCAAGGGTGTGGGCTTTGGAGGAAACGTGTGCTTAAATCCCTGTTCAACCACTTACTCACTGCATGTCCTTAGGAAACAGACCTAACTTCTCTTCGCCTCAGTTTCCCCCATTGCAAGGCTGAGGATTAGCACAGTGCCTGCCAAAAAGGAGCACTGTAAGTTTTAGAAAGAATAGTCTGGCACAGAGGAGAAACGCAGTAAATTCCAATTATCGTTTTGATGTGCCCACTGAATGCACAATATTACACTTAGCTCTTACTCCACCAACTCATGGTTGGTGGAACAGATATCCACTAAACACCTACCATGTGCCAGACACAGAATATAGGTATCAGAAGTCCCATGTAGGGGCGCCTGGGTAGCTCGGTTGGTTAAGCGTCAGACTCTTAGTTTCAGCTCAGGTCACGATCTCACAGTTCGTGGGTTCAAGCCCTGCGTCGGGTTCTGCGCTGACAGCATGGAGCCTGCTTAGGATTCTCTCTCTCTGCCCCTCCCCCCCCCCCCAAGAAGTCCCACGTACTGGTTTTCAGTGTGACACTGGGCAAGTGACTTCACATCTCTGAGACTTCATTTCTATCACTTTAAAACAGGACGGATAAGGGGGCATCTGGGTGGCTCAGTCGGTTAAGCGTCCGACTTCAGCTCAGGTCATGACCTTGCGGTGTGTGGGTTTGAGCCCCTCATCAGGCTCTGTGTCTCCCTCTCTCTCGGCCCCACCCCCACTCGTGCTCTGTCTCTCTCAAAAATAAATACATATTAAAAAAAATTAAAACAGGGGCGCCTGGGTGGCGCAGTCGGTTAAGCGTCCGACTTCAGCCAGGTCACGATCTCGCGGTCTGTGAGTTCGAGCCCCGCGTCGGGCTCTGGGCTGATGGCTCGGAGCCTGGAGCCTGTTTCCGATTCTGTGTCTCCCTCTCTCTCTGCCCCTCCCCCGTTCATGCTCTGTCTCTCTCTGTCCCAAAAATAAATAAAAAACGTTGAAAAAAAATTTTTTTTTAAATAAAAAAAAAATAAAAAAAAAAAAATTAAAACAGGATGGATAAGTTCTATCCATCCAGGTCAGTGTGAGGGTAAAAGCGGGAAGTTCTGCTAAAATTCCCAGCCATGTGCTTGGCACAGAGCAGACTCTCAGAGAGAGGGAACAGCTGTTATTCTAGAGATTGGTGGGTCGGTGTTGGCATGGTCTGGGATTAGGATTGAGGCTGAAGTCAGGGGATAATGTTGGGGGTGGGGTTGGCTCTGGAGCTGGGACCGGAGTTAGGGAGGGAGTGGGGGTTGGGCTTGGGGGAGCTGACTGGGCTTGGGGTTGGGAAGGGGATGGGGTCAAGTTGGAGGCAGGAATGGAGACGAGTCTGGGGCTGGAGACAGAGATGCGAAAGGAAGGGACTGGAAGATGGGGGCAAAGGGGATTAGAGGTGAAGAAGGGGAGGGGCTGGGTGGGAGCCAGGACTTAGAAGGACTCGGGTTTGGGACGGTGTCGCAGCAGGATGGAGAGGAGTTTGGGCTGGCATTGGGGTCGGGGGTCCCCCCAGGAGGAAGTCCCGCTGGGGTTGTGGGGGGCTCACCCTCAGGGTCCAGCAGACGTGTCAGCCCCAGGTGCTGCTCTGCCGTGCGGAAGGCTCTCTGCAGGTTGTAGTTGGCATTGGACTTGGTGAGTTTGCTGAAGTCCACGAGATCGGGCCTAGGCAGGGGCACAGAGCGGGCAGGCAGCAGGCAGGCTCCAGAGCCAGGGGGCGAGCAGGCAGAAAGACCTCCCGGCCTGAGCCCCACCCAAAGCCAGGGGCAGGAGGGGTACCGCCTCCCGAGGGGAAAGCTGTGTATGCTGGTGCACGTCTGTGCACTTATCTGTGGCCGTGAGTACTGCGTGCGAATGAGTGGGACCGACTTGGCAATGCACACATCTACTTGGGTGCTTTGCTAAACAGTATTACGTAGCAGTTAGAAGTGTGAGGTCTACAGCCAGCCCACGCAGCTCAAACCCCAGCTCGGCCATTTCCTGGCTGGCTGTCACTCTGGGTAAGCTATTTTGTCTCTCTGTGCCTCAATTTTTTCATCTGCAAAATGGATGATAATAGCATCTGCCTCACAGGCTCACTGACTATTAAATGACTTATTGGAAAGCTCTTAGAACAATGCCGGGTATACAGAAAGCACTTAGTAAATGTTACCGTTGTTAGTATGACATGGGTACAGCTGGTGGGTTTCTCACTGTGTGGGGGGGACGGGTCTCCCTAAGTGTATGGGTGTGTATGTGACAGGCAGGGCTTGTGAACGAACATGTGTCCACAGCAGAAAAGGCTGGGTTCCACTCCGACCACACCAGAGCAAGTCCCTCCCAGGCTCCGGGCCTCAGTTTCCCTCATCTGTCATATGGATAGTCACGATGTGGGTTCAACTTGTCTGGATGCCCACCTTTCAACCAATTCAGCGCCAGGCCCTGGGGTGTGAAATGTGGGTGCACAGGGAGCCGGAAGGGGGGCTCTGCGGCTTGCCTTGAGGAAGGACCACCATGCACACACCAGAGAAGACCATCCATGGGGGGTGAGCTCTCCACCCTGGAGGCATCGAAGCATCAGGCACAGGCTGTGTACGTGCATGAGTATGTGTGTGTCTACGCAGCTGCATGAGGGACGTGTGTTTCCACGTGTACACAGACTATGGGGCCCGGACAGGGTTCTGTGCAGGTGTGTGCCTCGTGTAAGTGTGAAGGGATGGGTCCTTGAGTCTCTGCGTGCCATCTACATGCATATGTGTACAGGTGTGTACCCAAGGGACATGGGGGAGGGGGAAGGGCAGGGCCAGGCTGCCCCAGGCCACGTGGTACCTGTGCCGGTGAATGAGCGCGTTGAAGGCCAAGCCGTCCCGCCAGCTGGTGGTGAAATTCTGGATGTTTACCTCAGGGTAACTGGCAGCATGGAAGGGAGAGACAGAGGCAGAAATGGAGACAGTCAGGAGGGAAGAGGGAGGGAAGGAGAGAAGAAGGGAGAGAGAGACATAGATGGATGGTGGGGGGGTAGATAGATGATAGGTGGATGGAAAGATAGATAGATAGATAGATAGATAGATAGATAGATAGAAAGATAGATAGATAGAAAGATAGATAGAAAGAAAGAAAGAAAGAAAGGTAGATAGATAGATAGATAGATAGATAGAAAGATAGATAGATAGATAGAAAGATAGAAAGGTAGATAGATAGAAAGATAGATAGATAGATAGATAGATAGATAGATAGAAAGATAGATAGATAGAAAGATAGATAGATAGATAGATAGATAGATAGATAGATAGATAGAAAGATAGATAGAAAGAAAGAAAGATAGAAAGATAGATAGAAAGAAAGAAAGGTAGATAGATAGATAGATAGATAGATAGATAGATAGATAGAAAGATAGATAGATAGGTAGAAAGATAGAAAGATAGAAAGATAGATAGATAGAAAGATAGATAGATAGATAGATAGATAGATAGATAGATAGATAGATAGAAAGATAGATAGAAAGAAAGATAGATAGATAGATAGATAGATAGATAGATAGATAGATAGATAGATAGATAGGGGCAAGGACGGAAAAAGAGAGAGAGACGGAGAGAAAGCAAGATACAGAGATGGAGAAAGAAAGGAGGAAGGGGAGGAGACAAGAAGGGAGAGAGAAGGGGGAGGGAGAGACAGAAACAAGGAAAAGCAGGCATAGAGGTAAAGACAGACACATGGAAAGACAGAGAGTGTTGCAAGACAGCCGGCCAGCCCCGGAAGGCTGAGCATCAGAGAAAGCCCAGTCTCCATCCATACCTGCTCTCCGCTTCCTCCCAGGGGCAGAGGGCACCTGAGTTTCAGGCCATGCCCCTCCCGCAGGGCAGAGAGTTGGGGGACCAGGAGACTTCCCAGCAGACCTGAGTGGCCCCCTTCTCAGCCCCACCAAAGGTACCCAGGAGCCTGAACTTCTCACGGGAGCTGCCAGAGCCCCGGTATACACCGTCCTCGGCTGCTTTTGAGGTGGGGGTGGCCAGGACTCAGGACTAGGGCTGGGATGTTCACACAGGTGCCCACAAGGCCTCTCGAGGTACAGGATGAGATACAGGAGACCGAGCAGGCTGGGGACGGTCCACCACTAACCAGCACTGTTTTCTGAGGAGCCCAAGTTCTAAATTTGAACCAGGCCTTCCAGATTCTTACACGGGTTTATTTGTCAAGGTCAGAAGAGTGGACGTATTTTATTTACCAGTTCCTTAACTTCAAATGTAACATTCTGACACTGAGGACTTGGGTGGTCCCTTGCACTCTTGTCCCAGAAGGGACCCTCAAGATCAGGCTAGGGCCCCACCCGCCCAGTGGGGGCGCAGGGTGGGGGGGTGCACTTACCCAGCTGTCTTCATCTGACACCACAGGAGCAGTGCGTCCTTGGCGGAGCGCGTCTCTCTGTTGTCCTCAGTCTCAATTTTGATTACTTGAATCTGTGAGGATATAAAACATGGCTGCTGGGACCCAGAGGGCTTGTGCCTGGGACCTGCCGGTGCACTCCGCTACCAGGGACAAAGGGGATGGGAGGGGCGGCTTCGGGCTGGGGTTGGGGGTTCAGGAGCGTGAGGGTGGGATCTGGAGTGGACCGGGACATCCACAATTGGGGGAGGAGGAGGCTGCAGACTAGGGTCTCATTTTCCAGGGAAGCCTCCATACTTTGGCATCTGGGCCACTTCTCTGATCCAAGCCACCATCATTTCCCCCTGGGCTAGTGCAATCACCTCCAGGCTGGCCTCCCTGCTCCTGACCCCACAGTCTGTTCTCCTCATGGCAGAGAGGGACCCTATGAGCACCCAGATCAGACCACATGTTTCCCATCCTCTGGACTTTCCGTGGGTCCGTCTCACTCACGGTAAAAGTAAACTTCCCCTCGTCATGCCTCTGACCTCCTCTTCAGCAGCCCACTCTGCTCCAGAGACCTGCTATCCTCTTCACTAAATCACCAGCGTCTTCCCACCTCAGGGCCTTTGCACTGCTTGTTCCTTCCCTCAGGGGCCCACATGGTTCCACCCCAATTTCAGGTCTTTTCTCACATATCACCTCTGTGAGGCCTTCACCAACCACTTGATTTTAAATCACAGTATGTGTACTCAAATTTCACATCCTCCTTTTCTACCATATTTATTTATTTTTTCATCTTTTATTTATTTTTTCATTTATTCATCTGGTGTACTGTCTCCCCATTGTGGACTGAACTGTGTCTCCCCCAAAATTCATAAGTTGAAGCTCTAACCCCCAACTGTGACTGTATTTGGAGATCGGGCCTTTAAGGAGGTAATTAAGTTTAAATGAGGTCATAGGGTAGGTCCCCAAAATGATTGGTGTCCTTATATAAAAAAAAAAAAAAAAAAGGAAGAGATCCTAGGGACGTGCGCACACAGGGAAAAAGCCATGTGAGGACACAGAGAGAAGATGGCTACTTGCAAGCTGAGAGAGGCCTCAGGAGGAACTGATCCTGCCAGCAGCTTGATCTTGAACTTCCAGCTTGTAGAACTTGAGAAAATAAATTTCTGTTGTTTAAGCCACTCCGAGTGTGGTATTTTGTTACAGCAGCCCTAACAGACTAATGCACTCACTAACTTATTAAAGCTCTAGGACCACAGGATGTTTGTTTTGTATTCTGCGGTATTACACTTAGTAGGTGTTCAATGATGTCCTCAGTGACCCAGAATCTAAAGCAGGTTCAAGAGCCCCGGATGGGTGTTGGAGACTTAGGTCCTGGACTCAAGAGCTGAGTTTGGCATTTGGGTTCCGAGGGAGAAAACCAGGTTCCAGAGAGGTCTCAGCCCCTAGCGCATGGCTCCAGCTGCCAGCAGGGATCCCGCCCTCCCGCCCCCAGTCTCATTCCTTGATTTTGTACTGGCAACGCCCATATCTGTCTCCAGCCCCCACCCCTTCCTTGAGCTCTATTCCCATGATCCAGTGGACTCCTAAATGCTCCCCCTGATGTTTTAGATAGCAGATTCCTCATCACCATCACATCCCACACTGTCCCTCAAATCTGCTCCTCCTTCAAATCTGTCCCTGGGTGACCCCACTTTATCCCCCCTGGTCCTGAGCCTTGAATGTTGTCCTGGACACCTCCCTCCCTCCCCTTCCCCTGCCCATTCCCATTACAGGGCATCTTTCCTATCTGCCTCCCTCTGCACTTCCCTCTGGCCCCACCCTGGTCCAGCTCCAGTCTCTTCCCTGGGCTCCCAGCCCCCAATTTTGGCAATCACCCCCAATGCAGAGGGATCTGTGTAAATCTGATGATGTTGGGGTGCCTGGGTGGCTCAGTCAGTTAGGAGACCAACTCTGGCTCAGGTTGTGATCTCATAGTTTGTGGGTTCGAGCCCCGGGCTCTGTGCTGACAGCTCAGAGCCTAGAGCTGCTTTGGATTCTGTGTCTCCCTCTCTCTCTGCCCCTCCCCTGTTCGTGCTCTCTCTCTCTCTCTCTCAAAACTAAATAAACATTTAAAATAAATAAATAAATCTGATGATGTCTATCCTTTTGATAAAAATCTCTAATTTCTCCCCATCTCAAACAGAATAAAATCAAAACTGCTAATCACAGATTACCTAGGCCCTGTCAACTCCTCTGACCTCCTCTCCTCCCTGGCTCCCCCTTGTCTCCTATTCTCTAGACATACTGGTTTTTCTGGACCTCCAACATTTCAGCTCCTTCCCACCTCCCTCAGGGCCTTTGCATCCTGGCTGTGCCTCCTGTCTGGAATGCTTTTTCCCTTCATCTTATGTCATGCAGCCATCAGCTTCTCAGAGAGTCCTTCTCTGACCACCAAGTCTAAAATCTCAACACTGTCAACCTGATATTTTGCATTCTTTTTACTGTCTTATCATAATCTATTCTTGGGCGCCTGGCTGGCTCAATCCATTGAGGTTCTGACTCTTGATTTCGGCTCAGGTCATTATCTCAGGTTTGTGAGCCCCAGCCCCGAATCAGGTTCCTCACTGACATTGCAGAACCTGCTTGGGATTCTCTCTCTCCCTCTCTCTGCCCCTCCCCACTCGCTCTCTCAAAAATAAACTTAAAAAATATATTAAAAATAACCTATTCTTTTCTGCATAGCTCTTACCTAGAGTTATCCACTTCTCATACATTTCTTGTCTATGTATTTACGGGTTTGTTTATTGTCTGTCTCCCTCACGACAATGTAAGCTCCATAAAGGCAGAAAATGTGTCGGTTTTGTTTCTGAACTGAAACAAAATTGACTGGATTTGAATTCCAGCTCTACTATCCAGCTGTGTGACCTTGAGCATATTACTTCCCCTCTCTGGGCTTCAGTTTCCTCTCTGGTAAAATATAATAAATAGTATCTACCTTATGGGGTTGTCGTGTGTATTAAATGCCAAGTGCTTAGAACAGTGCCTGGAACAGGGTGAAAAATATATAAATGATCACAGTGGTGGTGGTGATAATGATTATTACTTTTATCCCCACCACTTGGAATAGGGTTCCTGGATCATAGTAGGAAAATTTTTGGAATGAATGAATGAACGGATAAGCAGATGACTGGGCGGCGGAAGCCCTCCTAAGGCCACACCTTGGGACGGTGGGCTGGGCAGGGGTCACTTGGGGATCACCTGGAAGCGCAGGATGATGGTCCAGACTAGCCCCAGGGTCAGCCGGTGGTTCCCGTCCACAATGTCATGCGAGCCCACGTTTTCCAGGTGCACGCGCTGCTCCTTCAGGAACTGCAGCGCCTTGTCCACGTTTTCCAGCGAGTGGATCCTCATGCGACCTCGAGTGGGTCTTGGCTAGAGTGGCAGGGGCGTTGGGAGGTGGAGGGCCTGGCCAAGGGCCCTGTGCCCTCGGCCTCCTACCAACGAGGTCGGCCCCCCATAGCCACGCCCCCTGGATGCCCAAACCCAGGCCACGCCCCTTCAGTCTTCTCAAAGACCACGGACGCCTTTGCCCCTTCCAGGCAGACCCTTTCAAAAGCCTGTTCCCTTCCTGGATTATTCTAGTTCCTGTCCCCACCCTTTCTTTCTACTGAAGTTCCACATCCAACCTGATGGCCACCTCTTATCCAGAAGCCTCAGCAACCTACCGGTAACCACACTCCTGTCCTCTGCCTTTGACCTCTGTTCCAGGCCCCCCAGGTTTGGCCCCTGGCCTCGCCCCTCACTGCCTCCCTTTCAGGCTTCGGCCTAGAGCCACGCCCATTCCCCTAGGTCTCCGAGGGTTCTACTATTACTTCCAACGTTTCTGTTCTATAGTCATGCCCCACAGGACTTCGGAGCTCCAGGCTCTGGTCCTTTAATGAACCTCTAGCTCCTCCCTTTGCGGTGAACCTTTAATGAACCTCTAGAATCCCACCCTTTGCGGTGAAGCCTCATCCAAGCCCAGATACACAATTGCAACACGGGACGCCAGGGTGGCTCAGTGGGTTAAGCGTGGGACTCCTGGTTTCCACTCAGGTCGTGATCTCGTTCTTCGTGGGTTCAAGCCCCGCACCGGGCTCTGCTCTGACAGTGCAGAGCCTGCTTGGGATTCTCCCTCTCTCCCTTTCTCTCTCTGCCTCTCCCCTGCTCATGCTCTCTCTCTGTGTCTCAAAAATAAATAAACTTAAAAAAAAAAATACAACAGCAACTCATATAAAAACAAGCCAGACCCATTCCAGAGTTCTGTCTGGTTACCCAGATTTCCACGACCTAAGCCTCCCCTTCTGATGACAACTGTACCTTCATCCACAGACCCTCTGCAACAGGGTCCTGCCCCTATTTTACGGCCAAGCCTCTTGCTACGGCACTACCCAGGCCAGTCGCTTCTAATAAAGCCCCTCCCTTCTCCAATTGCCCCACCCCTTCCCACTGAGCTTCTCCCCACCACAAGCCCAGAGTCCGCTGGATCTCCGGCCTTCACCTTCGGCAGAGCCCAGCTTCGGTTCCCAGCCACGCCCCCACGCTGCTCACGCCCAAGCCCCACTTCCGGCCATAGCCCCACCCACCTGAGCAAAGAGGCCGCTCACCCATCGGGCTCTTCCAGGACACACCACACGTCGGTTAGCCAGGCCCCGTCGTAGCCCAGCCCGGAATCCCGGGGCCGCCCCCTTCCCCCAGGCCCGCAGGCCCCCTCACCAGCTGCTCCCCGGACAGCACTTCCAAGAGCCGCGTGAGCACAAAGCCGTCCCGGAGGTCGGCATACAGGTCCCCGATGTGGCAGCCGACGCGGGCGAGATGCGAGTTCACCCACTTGGTGAAGGTCTTCTTCTGCACGGCCTCGCGCTCATCTGAAGGACAGGCTCTGATGAGCCCCCGCGCCCCCAGCACCTCTCCCCTTGCAGCTTCTCTGCAGCCCCTCACTCCGGGCCAAACCCTGTTTCGGCCCAGCTCTGCAACAATCAGGGCTTCGCACAAGCGGCTCCTCCTACCTGGGACGCCCGGCCCACCCTTCGCTGCCCGCCTGGAGACGCGTCCTTTAAAGCTTTCCTGAGACATCGCTTCCACAAGAAGCCTTCCCTGATTCCCACCCCAGCCGGCCCTATTCATTCGCTCCGTACATACTGGGGCATCTACTATGTGCCTCCGCACTCTTCTTGGCTCTGAGTACAGACAGAGGCCTTCCCTCCCAGAGCTCAGTTTAGTGGGGCACAGATAATACACTAGGGAGCTAGAGAAGGTTAAGGAGAGGGCGGGAGGGAATGAGAGCTGTGTTTCAGGAAGACCTCTTGGCTGCTGTGGAGAGGGTGGGTCAGAGAGGGCAAGAATGACAGCCCAGGGCAGGGAGACTGGGGAAGCGACTCTGGAAAGAGCGGACCAGCCGCACCAGGGCAGAAGCTGGGAATGGGAGAAGGGGACACACCAGGGATAGTTACAGATGAAAAAAAATAATAATAATAAGACTTGGGTGTGACGGGTTGTGGGGGGAGAAGGGGAAGGAATATGCTAGAATGAATGCCCCTGAGGAAAAGAACCGAGTCACAGACACCCTCAAGCGGTAGCTGAACGGCCAGCTACAACCTGCATTTCCCACATCCCTAGGGAGCAGAGTGCCCACGTGACTGCCATCGGAGTGAGGGTGCAGGGGGGGAGGGGGGAGGGGTGCAGGGTGGGGGCGAGGTGTCAGAACAATGTGGGCAACTACTGCTGCACTTACTTACAAAGGCATTGCTAACTCTCTCCTACAACGTTTTATTTTATTTTATTTTTTTTAGTAACAGCTTAGAATGAGCTATAATTCACCTACTATCAAATTCACCCTTTCAAAGCGTAACTTCGGTGACTTTTAGTATAGTCACAGGGTTGTGCAACCCACACCACCATCTGATATCAGAACATTTTCATCCCTCCGAGGAAAAACCTTGCGCCCTTTAGCAGTCACTCCCCATTCCCCCTTCTCCCAGCCCTGGGACACTATGAATCTCTTTTCTGTCTCTCCGGATTTACCTATTCTGGACATCTCATATAAATAGAATCATACAATATATGACCTTTTGGGTGTCTGGCTTCTTTCACTTAGCATCATGTTTTCAAAGTACATCCATGCCATCACATCTATCAGTACTTTATTTCTTTTTTACGGCTAAATAATATTCCATTCTGTGGCTCTCCTGCATTTTACTCCTCTACTCATCAACGGATGGACATTGGGGTTGTTTCCACTTTGTGGCTATTATGAATAACGCGACTATGAACATTCGAGTACATACAAGTCCTTGTGTGGACACATGTTTTCAGTTATCTTGAGTAAATACGCAGGAGTGAAATGGTTGGGTCCTATGGTAACTCTCCATTTAAACTTTTTTTTTAAGTTTATTTTTGAGAGAGAGAGAGAGAGAGAGAGAGAGAGAGAGAGAGAGAGAGACAGCGAGCAAGCCTGAGCAGGAGAAGGGCAGACAGAGAGGGAGAGAGAGAATCCTAAGCAGGCTCCAAGCTGTCAGAGCAGAGCCCGACGTGGGGCCTCAACCCACAGACCGTGAGATCACGCATGATCTGAGCCGAAATCAAGAGTCATGTTCAGCCGACTGAGCCACCCAGGTGTCCTTACATTTAACCTTTTGAGGAACTGCCAGACTGTTTTCTCAAGTGGCTGTGCCATTTTACATTCCCACCGGCAATGTACGAGGGTTCCGGTGTCCCCACATCCTCAGGCCACTTGTTATTTTCCATTTGATCAGGGCCATTCTAGTGGTATAAAATGGTCTCTCACTGTGCTTTTGATTTGCATTTCCCTGATGACTAATGATGTTGAGCATCTTTTCGTGTGTTCATTGCCCACGTGTGTATCTTCTTTGGAGAAACATCTATGCAAATCCCTTCCCCGTCTCAGTTGGGTTAGTCTTTTCTATCATCTGTAGTTTCTTTGCAACTTCGTGTAAATCTATAATTATTTCATAATTTAAAGTGTTATCAAAACAGGCGGTGCCCGGGTGGCTCAGTCCGTTGGGCGACCAACTCTTGATTTCAGCCCAGGTCGTGACCCTAGGGTCATGGGATCGATCCCCGCGTTGGGCTCCTCACTGAGCGTGCAGCCTGCTTGAGATTCTCTCTCTCTCTCTCTCTCTCTCCCCCTGCCCCTCTCCCCACCTCCCCCGCTCTCTGGCTCTCTAAAAAATAAATTAAAAAATAAAATAAAGTGTTACCAAAACAGGAAACTACTGCCTGGCCTTCCTTTCTCTTCTCCCAGCTTCCACAAGCTTGAGCACAAGGTCCACAGGGCACAGGATAGAAGGACCTGGAACCCACGCTGATAGCTTGGAGCAGAGCCTCCCTGCCCACCAGGCTGCCCATCTCAGGATTATCCAGGAGGGAGAAATGAGCTTCTATCTCCTTTAAGTCACTGCATTGTGGGGTCTGTCTCTTGCAACAGCTCAGCCTGCACAGTATGGTTAGCATTTCATTATTAAAGAACTTCATTGTCGCACTTCTAAGTTCCCTAGTCATGCAGTAATCAACATTTGTATAGCCAGTCTATTTCCCCTTTTAACCATTTGACAGCTCTCAATTTCTTTTACCATAACATTTACCTTTTGTAATACTATTTTTTTTAATTAAGTAAACTCTGCCCCCAGTGCGGGGCTCAAACTCACGACCCCAAGATCAAGAGTCGCATACTCTACCCACTTAGCCAGCCGGGCGCCCTTTCATAATATTATTAAATATCGCATTTGACTCTGGCAGTAGAAAATATGCACTGTAGAGCGCCTGGGTGGCTCAGTCGGTTAAGCTTCCGACTTCAGCTCAGGTCAGGTCAGAGCCTGCTTGGGATCCTCTCTCTCTCCCTCTATCTCAGCCCTTCCCCCACTGATACCTTGTCTCTCTCTCAAAATAAATGAATAAAACATAAATAAATAAATAAATAAATAAATAAATAAATAAATAAATAGGGGCACCTGGGTGGCTCAGTTAGTTAAGCTTCTGACTTCAGCTCATGTCATGATCTCACGGTTTGTGGGTTCGAGCCCCACGTCGGGCTCTGTGCTGACAGCTCGGAACCTGGAGCCTGTTTTGGATTCTGTGTCTCCCTCTCTCTCTGCCCTTCCCCTGCTCACACTCTGTCTCTCCCTCTCAAAAAATAAACATTAAAAAAAATTTTTTTAAAGAAAATATGCAATGCTGGAAAATATCCACTGACTGACCTGTATTTTTTTTTTTTTACATTAAACTAGATGTTGAAAGTTTACCTCTAAGTTGAAAGTGAGTATGCAGAAACTAATAGTAAATTCACATGAAAGATCTTGTTTGTTTAAATGTGGGTTTCGTGCTGTGTGGATAGGATGGGGACCCGTGTGAGCACCTGACCATCAATCACACACGAAGAAGGGATCACGGAATAGACGCCGACTCGAGTATTTGGTTATTTTGCCTTCTAGTGGCCGGTGCCTGAGCCAAATGGCAGATTTGGGCGAATGCTGAAGCCAAAGTGGAACTTCTGTGCATCCCCAGCATGGTGCCAGAATGGGGACAATTGCATTCAGTCCTGCCTCCATTGATAACATGCTGTTTGACTTCGAGTGGCCATTTCTCTCCTTTGGGCCTCCATTTCCCCCATTTGCAAAATGAGGAGTTTGGACTAGATCAATGGACTCTGAGGGACTCTGAGTGTTTGGGAACTCGTGCTTGGAAGACGGATCCACGAGAATATTGTCTTATTTTGTAATCTCATTTTGCTGGTACCAAAAGAAAATTAATAGAAACACATCCTGGCCCATCCGGATGGTGACCTCATAAAGCACAATACCGTGAGATATTGGGTTTTGTGATTACAAATCCTGTTAGCATGGGGACGCCTGGGTGGCTCAGTCGGTTAAGCGTCCGACCTCGGCTCAGGTCATGATCTTGCGGTTTGTGAGTTCAAGTCTCCTGTCGGGCTCTGTGCCGACATCTCAGAGCTTGGAGCCTGCTTTGAATTCTCTCTCTCTCTCTCTCTCTCTCTCTCTCTCTCTGCCCCTCCCCTGCTTGCATTCTCTGTCTCTCTCAAAAATAACATTAAAAAAATAAAAATAAAACAAATCCTGTTAGCCTGATTGGGGGTCCAGAACTGAAATGCCCGCAGAGGTCTGGCAGGCTCTGAAAAGGAGAAACCTAGGCCCTCTTAAAAGGGGCAGTGGTCACACAGCACCTGTGCATGGAGCCTCCTAGCAATGAAAGCCCACTGTTGCCATGTCATTTGATGTTCCACAAGGAGCCCCGAACCTGCATTTTTAAAGATAAAATCTCCTTATTTTCATTTTTAAAAATTTTTTAAAGTTTATTTATTTATTTTGAGAGAGAACGAATATGAGGAGGGGAGGAGCAGAGAGAGGAGGAGAGAGAGAATCAAAAGCAAGCCCGGTACTGTCAGTGCAGAGCCTGATGCGGGGCTTGAACTCACGAACCGTGAGATCATGCCCTGAGCTGAAATCAAGAGTCAGATGCTTAACCGATTGAGCCACTCAGGCGCCCCCCAAATCTCCCTACTTTTAAATGCCGGCAACTGATTTATGTGTGTATAAAACACAGTGGAGGGGCGAGTCTGGGTGGCTCAGTCAGTTAAGCCTCTGACTCTTGATTTTGGCTCAGGTCATGATCTCGAGGTTTGTGAGTTCAAGTTCTGCGCTGGGCTCTACACGGACATCTCGGTGCCTGCTTAGGATTCTCTCTCTCTCTCTCTCTCTCTCTCTGCCCCTCCCCCCGCCAAGAAATAAATAAATAAACATTTAGGAAAAAACTACAATGGGGGTGAAACCAGATCTGCCCCAGAGTGCCACTTCTGACGTAAGATGACACTGAATGTTTACTGTGTTGGTGAGTGTGTTCGGTTACCACGTAGTGTGTTCCGTGTACCCTGAGGCCACCTCTACTGTCCTGCCTGTGCTCTGAGCCCAGGGAGACTGTCACTGCTGACTGTCTCAAAAGGGTTCCCCCGGCCCTCAAAGGCCTCAGACTTCCAGTTGGGTTTGGCTAAGAGGAGAAAGGAAGGGCTGAGGAATTTATTCCCTCCCTGCCGGACCAGCTTTCAGCAGCGCCTGGTTCCTCTTTCTACAGTCCCCGGCGTGTGAGGCCTCTGTCCCCCTCACTGCTCCCTGCCCCCATCCCTGAGTGTCCACTGACCTTGTAGGTGCCTGTAGCCCTGGCCACACCTCTGCAATTAGTCCCTTCATTAAGCTCCCCTCAATTTTACCCCCTTGAGGGAGCCATCTGCTTCCTGCCGAGACTCTAGCTGGCACCCATACCTCTGGGCTGTCAAGACTCCCAGCCAAATGACAACTGTCCTACCTCTGCCATTGTGCTCATATGGAGTTACCATTTATGTATTCTTCTCCTCTGTGCTAATCACTAGCGCAAGCAAAACACATTTCCTCAGAATAAGACTTCAGGGGCGCCTGGGTGGTTCAGTTGGCTAAGCGTCCGACTTCACCTCAGGGTTCGTCATCTTGCGCCTCTGTCTCCCTCGCTCTGCCCCTTCTTCCTGCCCCCTGCCCCCCGCACTCGCGTGTGCTCTTTCTCTCTCAAAGATAAATGTTTAAAATCAATAAATATATAAAAAAAATTAAAAAAGAATAAGACTTAAATTCATTCATCTCTTTAATACATTGAAACTTTCACGGAGCTGAGGAACCACTATTCTTTTGTCCATTATTGGTTAAGGAGAAAGGATATAGAGAGACTTAGTATGTCACCAGTTTGGCTACTGGTCTGGGAAAAGTTAAGAAGCCAGAAAATACCAGTAGTGGTGGAAAGGTGGGGACATCCTAACCTTCCGTGTCTCCTGGTGGGAGTTACAGACTAGGGCAGTCCTCTGGGCAGCAATCTGAGTCTAAATAAATTCGAGCACACCCCCATAACACAGCAGTGCTTATGTCCCATAAACTTTTCCACACTGGTTTATAAGGAGCATGTATGAGGATGTTCAATGCAATGCAATTTGGGGGGCAAGGGGCAGAGGCAGGTTGGGGGTTGTATAGGGCTGTCAGATTTATGACAAAGTGAAATTGCAGATCGGTAGGGAAAAGAAAGTCTTTTCCATAAATGGAGCTGAGTCAACCTGCTACCCAAAAGTGGCAAAAAACAAACAAACAAAAAAAAACCTGACCCCCCACTATACACAGTAATAGAAATATCATTTGGCTTCTAAATCTAAATGTGAAAGGAATAAGACTCTTAGAAGAAAATACCAAAAAACATCTCCCTGACCTTGAAGTAGGCGAAGATTCTTTTTTCCTAGAGAGCATTTCCTCTTTTGTTTGTTTGGTTTTTTTTTAAGTCTATTAATTTATTTTGACAGAGACAGAAGGCACAGGGGAGGGAGAGAGAGAGAATCCCAAGCAGGCTCTGCATGGTCAGTGCAGAGCCCCATGCTGGGCTTGAACTCACCAACCAGGAGATCATGACCTGAACCGAAGTCGGACACCTAACCGACTGAGCCACCTGGTCACCTCCCGGCCAAGATTTCTTCAACAAGACAACAAATGTGAGCCACATAGGAAATATGTACTAATTACCAAATTAGACTACATTTAAATTAAGAAATACCGTTCATCAAGAGGCAACATTAGAAGAGTAAAAAGACAAGCCACACAGTGGGAGAAAATATTCACAACACATACATCTGACAAAGGACTTGGACCCAGAATATGCAAGAACTCCTACAAAACAATCAGAAAAGGGCAGGAAAATTAATATGCAAACGGGCAAGGGACTTGAATGGGCATGGCACAGGAGGCTATCCAAATAGTGAATAAGCAGATGAAAAGGTGCTCCACCTCATTAGTTGTTATTAGTCATCAGGAAAATGTGAATTAAAACCACAATAGAATGCACACCCATCAGAATGGCTAAAATCAAAAAGATGGACCACACTAGGGGCTGGATGTACAGTAACTGAACCCCTCGTACACTGCTGGTGGGAATGTAAAATGTTACAAATCGGCAGTTTCCACTAAAGTTAGATATACACCTACCCTATGACCCAACACTTTCTTTCGCTCGATGTGGGTGTAAGTCACCAAAAATGAGTGCTTACGCCCCCCAAAAACAGGTACGAGGAAGCTTAAAGCAGCAATAGTTTGTAATAGATTGAAATACTGGTAATTACTGGTTTGTGATAGTCTAGCTTGTGCTGGCCCTAAACCAGAAGCAACCCAAATGCTCACCAACAGGTGAATGGGAAAAATTCGCCGTATTCACACTGTGGAATACGATACAGCAACGAGAAGGAGCACCCTACAAGTACGTGTAGACAGGGATGAGTCTCACAAGCACAGTGTTGACTGAAGGAAGCCAGATACAAAGGGGTACATCCTTCAGGACTCTATTTTTACGAAGTTCAAAAAGCAGGAAAACAAATGTACGCTGTTAGAAGTTAGGCCAGTCTTAGGGCACCTGGGTGGCTCAGTCGGTTAAGCGTCCGACTTCGGCTCAGGTCATGATCTCACGGTCCGTGAGTTCGAGCCCCGAATCGGGCTCTGTGCTGACAGCTCAGAGCCTGGAGCCTGTTTCAGATTCTGTGTCTCCCTCTCTCTGACCCTCCCCCGTTCATGCTCTGTCTCTCTCTGTCTCAAAAATAAATAAACGTTAAAAAAAAAAAAGAAGTTAGGCCAGTCTTTACTCTAGGGAAGTAGTGAGAGAGGTAGCCTTAGGGGGGCGGGCTTCTCTGGGGCCGTTACATTCCTTTTCCTTATCTGGGGACTGGTTACCACCCGCTGCTCATTGGTGGAAATGCTGGGGACTCACGATTTATCTGCATTTTTATGTGCATATAATACTTTAATAAACAGTTAAAGTATGATATACATGCCCACTAATTAGCAATGCACATTTTGTAAAATCATTGACCCACAAAGATAAGAATTTGCATTAAAACTATCAGAATGGGGAGCGTCTGGGTGGCTCAGTCAGTTAAGCATCCAACTTCAGCTCAGGTCATGATCTCACGGTTCGTGAGTTCGAGCCCCACGTCGGACTCTGTGCTGACAGCTCAGAGCCTGGAGCTTGCTTTGGATTCTGTGTCTTCCTCTCTCTCTGCCCCTCCCCTGCTCACACTCTGTCTCTCTCTCCCAAACAAAACAAAACAAAACAAAACAAAACAAAACAAAACAAAACAAAACAAAACAAAAAAACTAGGGTGCCTGGTGGCTCAGTTGGTTAAGTGTCCGATTCTTGATTTTGGCCCAGGTCATGATTTCACTGTTCATGAGTTCAAGCCCCACGTCCAGATCCACACTCACAATGCATAGGCTGCTTGGGATCCTCTCTCTCCCTTTCTCTCTGCCCCTTCTGCATGCTCTCTCGCTCTCAAAATAAATAAATAAACTTAAAAAATTTTTTAAGTATATATCAGAATGGGAGGGGTACCTGTGTGGCTCAGTCAGTTGAGCAACCAACTCTTGATTTCGGTTCAGGTCATGATCCTAGGGTCGTGGGGTCGAGCCTTGCATTGGACTCGCACTGAGCGTGGAGCCTGCTTGGGATTCTCTCTCTCTCTGCCCCCCTCCCCCACTTGTGTTCTCTGTCTCCCTCTCAAAATAAGTAAATCAACAAACAAACAAAAAACTACCAGAACAGGGCACCTGGGTGGTTCAGTCCATTAAGTGTCTGACTCTCGATTTCAGCTCAGGTCATGATCTCACAGTTTGTGGGTTCAAGCCCCACGTCAGGCTCCATGTTGACAGCTTGGAGCCTGCTTAGGATTCTCGCTCTCCCTCTCTCTCTCTCTCTCTCTCTCTCTCTCTCTCTCTCTGCCCCTCCCCCACTCATGCTCTCTCTTTTTTTCTCTCCCTCTCAAAATAAATAAATAAACATAGAACAAGAGAGATGAAAACAGTTGTGGGTTTGTTGCGTTTAGGAAAATTATAGATGTAATAACTTAAGAAGACATGGGGCACGTATGAGAATTGTTTTTTTTTTTCCTTACAGGGGATGCCTACACTTCTCTGGACTAGATGTTTGTCTGTTTGTGGTATCGGCACTGATGTTCTGTGAATCAGTGAAGAGTCCTTGATCCCCATGTTACCACATCCCACCCCTGCTTAAAATCTTACCATAGCTCCCCAGTGCCCTCACAACCTACATGGCGGCCTAGAAGGCCCCTCAGGATCTGACTCCAGCTGCTTCCTTTTGCATTGCATTAGTCACCACCTCATTCTACCCACTCCCAACTTTTGGAAGGGTTGCATATGCTGTTTCCTCTGCCTGGAATATTCTTCTGCTCTCCCCCCCAGGGTTCACTCTTATTCATCCTTCTGGGCTCAGCCTAGGCATCTCCTCCTCCAAGAAGCACTCTGCCTCTCTGGACTGAATCAGGCACCTCATCTGAGCTCCAATAGTCCCTGGGCTTCCCCATCCCAGCCCCCTGCCTGTGCCTCACCATCCTGGCCCTGACCACTCCGGGTCATCACTACTCTCCCAGGGGACTGGGAGCTCTTTGGGCTGGCTCAGTTACCATCATGTCCCTCAGATTGTCCAGCATAGGTCAGGCACAGGGGAGGCACTGAATATTTTGTGGATGAAATCATCTAGAATTCTAAGTTGATGTGATCCCAAGTTTTTAAGGTTCTAAGAATCTAAAAGTATGATTTTAAGTTTCCACGAGTGTATTTTATACCAGTCTAGTTTCTTTTCTTTTTTTTTTTTTTTTACGTTTCTTTTCTTTTCTTTCTTTTTTTTTTTTTTTTTTTTGAGAGACAGAAAGACAGAGCACAAGCGGGGGAGAGGCAGAGAGAGAGGAAAACACAGAATCCGAAGCAGGCTCCAGGCTCCATGCTGTCAGCACAGAGCCTGACGCAGGGCTTGAATTCACAAACTGCGAGATCATGACCTGAGCCGAAGTCGGACACTTAACCCACTAAGCCACCCAGGCGCCCCTCTGGTTTCTTTTTTTTCTTTTAAGTTTATTTATTTATTTTGAGAGAGAGAGAGAAAAAGCATGAGTGGGGGAGGGGCAGAGAGAGAGGAGAGAGAGAGAGAGAGAGAGAGAGAGAGAGAGAGAGAGAGAATCCCAAGCAGACTCCTCACTGTCAGTGCCAGTGCAGAGCCTGATTCGGGGCTCAAACTCATGAACTGTGAGATCATGACCTGAGCCAAAGTCAGATGCTCAACCGACTGAGCCACCCAGGCGACCCCATTCTAGTTTCTAAATCAGAGGAAGCTGGCCATCCATTAGGTAATTCTCATTCACACTTTTGTGGAACATATAGATTTTTTTTAACTGGGAAATTGTACAAAAACATCAGAGCTAGGGGCACCTGGGTGTCTCAGTCACTTGAATGTCCGACTTCGGCTTAGGTCATGATCTTGCAACCCATGAGTTCAAGCCCCGCATTGGGCTCTGTGCTGACAGCTCAGAACCTTGAGCCTGCTTCAGATTCTGTGTCTCCCTCTCTCTCTGCCCCTGCCCCGCTCACGCTGTGTGTGTGTCTCTCTCAATCAAAAATAAATAACAATTAGGGGCGCCTGGGTGGCTCAGTCGGTTAGTGTCCGACTTCGGCTCAGGGAATGATCTCACAGTTCATGGGTTCAAGCCCTGCATCGGGCTCTGCGCTGACAGGTCAGAGCCTGGAACCTGCTTTGGATTCTGTGTCTCCCTCTCTCTCTGCCCCTCCCCCACTCACGCTCTGTCACTCTCTCTCTCAAAAATAAATAAACATTAAAATTTTTATAAATAAATAAATAAATAAATAAATAAATAAATAAATAACATTAAAAAAAAAAATCAGAGCTAGCAAATTTGGGCCCACAGCTCCCATGGCTGGAGCTGGTGACCAGGGTATTGTTCCCCAGTTGACCATGGCCCCCAGTCTACTCTCTCATTTATGTCACCTGCTTCTGGGAGGCCCTTAGGTTTGACACCACTCTTAAACATCTTATAATTATAAAGTTTCAACAATCTTAGTATCAAAGATCCCATGATGGATATGTTGAGTTACTAAAATTCTGAGATTCTGAAGGAACGGATTCCGACCTTAGGGTTTTAAGATTTCATGATTACTACAGTCTTCGTTTATGTTTACAACATTCCACGTTTCTGAGATAAGAAGGTCCCAAGGGTCAAAGGTACTAAGGGTCTAATGTTTTAAAGGCTTAGGGCTCATGGTTATGAAGTTACATGTCTCTGAAGGTTCTCAGGGTCTTTGCTCATAGCTTTTTTTCTTTGTTTATTTGTTTAGGCTTATTTTGAGAGAGAGAGCTAGAGAGAGCACACACAGTCATGTGCGAACGAGCGGGGGAGGGACAGAGAGAGAAAGAGAGAGAATCCCAAGCAGGCTCTGTGCTGTGAAGGACAAGATCATGACCTGAGCTGCAATCGAGAGTCAAATGCTCAACGGACTGAACCACCCAGGCACCACTGTTTGTTTGTTTTGAAGTAGGCGCCATGCCCAGTGTGGGGCCCAATGCAGCTCCCCTGCCTCCCCCGAACTCACAACCCTGAGATAGAGACCTGAGCTGAGGATCAAGAGCGAGACGCTCAACCGACTGAGCCACCCAGGAGCCCTTGCTCCTAGTTTTAGTGCTGATGATTAAATAACTTCTGAGGTTCTAAAGCCCTCTCTGAATATGAAGTCCTAAGGCTCAAGGGTCTACAATTCCAAAGGTCTTCGGTTCTAAGATTCTATCACTATATGGTTCAGGTCATGATCTCAAGGTTTGTGAGTTCAAGCCCCACGTCGGCCTCTGTGCTGACAGCTCAGAGTTTGGACCCTACTTCGGATTCTGTGTCTCCCTCTCTCTCTTCCCTTCCCCCACTCATGTTCTGTCTCTCCCTCTCTCTCAAAAATAAATAGACATTAAAAATTTACAAAAAACAAAAACAAAAACATCAACGTAGGGTGACCGACCATCCTGGTTGGCCCCAGGGTTTCAGAGGGTTTCAGTGCTAAAAACTGGAAGTGTGGTCATTCTATCTCAAAATTCTTGGGATCCACATTTCTATTCTGAAATTCTAAAGGTTTAGGATTATAAAGCCCTAAGGATCTATGTGTATTAGAGTTTAGGTTTCTAAGGGTCTAAGATCCAAGGAGGTCAATGATTAAAATTTCTAAGGTCTATGATTATAAAGTTCTGTGTTCTAAGAGTCTCATTTCTAGAGGCCTCAACTTCAAAGAATCTTGGAGTATGACATTCCAAGGTCCAAAAATCCAATATTTCAGCATCTTGAGATTCTAAAGAAGTACGCTTATAAAATCCCACATTTCTTTTTTATTTAAAAAAAATTTTTAATGTTTATTTTTATAGAGAGAGGGACAGCATGAGAAGGGGGCAGAGAGAGATGGAGACACAGAATCCGAAGCAGACTCCAGGCTCCGAGCTGTCAGCACAGAGCCTGACGCGGGGCTTGAACTCACAAACTGTGAGATCTTGACCTGAGCTGAGGTCCGACGCTCAACCAAACTGAGCCACCCAGGCGCCCCAAAAATCCCACATTTCTGAGACTATACATTTTCAAGGTTGTAAGGCAGCACTGCCCCATACAGTATCCACAAGCCACATATGGCTACTTAAATTTAAATTAATTAAAACTGAATACAATGAAAAATTTGGTCCCTCACGAAGCACTGGCCACATTTCAAGCGCTTACAGCCAAAAGTACTAGTGGTTAGTGGTTAGTACATCGGACATCACAGATAGAGAACATTTTCCCATCACTGTGGAAAGTTCCATTGGACAGTGTTGGTCTACAGATTCAAGTGAAAAGGGTCTGTAACTCTCTTCCCATCCTCCAGGCCATCAAGGTTCTCAAGCTCTGAGGCACACAGATACCACCCCAACAACCTCCTCCCTTTCCTCTTTCCCTCCTCCCACCCCAGCCCTCTTCCAGGTACCTGCCAAGGCCTTGATCCTGGAGCACTCAAAGAGGGAGGCGGCTGCCGTGGCGGCTGCTGGCTGCTCCCGTTCCCAGCCCCGATCCGGACTCTCCCAGCGGGCTGCAGGATTGTTGTTGTGAGGGGCCGGCAGGCCCTCCATGTTGTCCACTTCCCCTGGTACCTGTGCCATCGGGGAAGGTGAGGCCTGGGGAGGAGCAGAGGCAGGTTAGGCTAGACACAGGTCCGGAGCTCAGAGGTCCCACTTCTAACAGCCGCTGTCTGTGAGTCCTGTCCACTCCCTCGCCCTCAGTTTCCCTGTCTTTAAAGTGGACCTAATACTACTGACAATAATATTCACTGTGACCACTTCATAGGGGTGTGATAAAGCACCCAGCTCAGCACCTGGAGCAGGGCAGGGGCTGGGCAAATTGTCCCTATATTATTGTTAGAAGGATGACACTTATCAGTAGAACTCTAAAATGCAGTGAAGGGGCTCTTGAGGGGTTCAGTCGGTTAAGTGTTGGACTTCGGCTCAGGTCATGATCTCACAGTTCGTAGGAGCCCCACATCGGGCTCTGTGCTGTCAGCACAGAGCCTGCTTGGGATTCTCTTTCTCTTCCTCTCTCTCTGCCCCTCCCCTGCTTGCATGCACGCTCTCTCTCTCAAAATAAATAAATAAACATTAAAAAAAAAAAAAGACATTGGGGTACCTGGGTGGCTCAGTCGGTTAAGTGTCAGACTCTTGATTGTGGCTCAGGTCATGATCTCACAGTTCATGGGTCCGAGCCCCACATCGAACTGTCAGTGCAGAGCCTGCTTGGGATTCTCTCTCTGTCTCTCTCTCTGTCCCTCAAAAATATATAAATAAACTTTAAAAAATATAATGTTTATTTATTTTTGTTGAGAGAGAGAGAGACAGAGTGTGAGCAGGGGAGGGGCAGAGAGAGAAGGAGACACAGAATCTAAAGCAGGCTCCAGGCTGTGAGCTGTCAGCACAGACCCTGATGCGGGGCTTGAACTCACCAACTAGGAGATCATGACCTGAGCCAAAGTCGGATGCTTAACAGATTGAGCCACCCAGGTGCCCCAAACTTTAAAGGATTAAAAAAAAAAAAGACATTATAGAGGAGGAAACTAAGGTCCAAGGTCGCAAAGCTAGTGGGTAGCCAGAGTTCAAACACAGGTACTACATTTACATTAAATGGCCCCAATTCTTCATCCTTATAACCACATCCTTTGCCATAGAACTCTGGAGAGTTCTATGTAGGGAGGGGAAAAGTGGAAGAGCGTCCCCTCACAACCTTGACTTCCGGTTTGGGCACATGACTAGCTTTGACCAACAGAATTAAGTGGAAGTGCTGTTGAATTCTAAGCCTAAAACTCAAAGGACTTTGCATGTTTTTGTTTGTGCTTGATTGTGACTGTGAGAAAAACACTCTCAGGGTAGGCTGGGCCTAAGGCCCCAGTCACGAAAGCCAAGGCCGGCTAAAGCAGCCAATAGTCAGCACCGCTCCCCACCCCACATCCCAACACGTGAATCAGCCCCACTGAGACCAGAAAAACTGTCCAGCGGAGCCCAGCCTAAGTCCCTGACCTCAGACTTGATGGGTAAATAAAGGCGCCATGTTTTCAAACACTGAGTTTGGGGTGGTTTCTTATGCAGCATTATTGTGGCAACAGCTAGCTGACATATTGTCTGATCCAGAGCTATGCTCTAGAACACTTGCCAGATTGCAAATATGAAACTAAAGAGGGTGGGAGGCATTCGGATACCTCTCCTCCTCCCTCTGGGCCCCCAGGCCTGATTCTGAGACTACAAAAGGAAGGAACTGTGAGGAGATCAATGTCCTTCTCAAAGACCCAAACAGCTGACAACACACCAGATTGTAAGAAAGCAGGGTCTGGGTGTTGGTCAGTGTAGCGGAGATTGTCCCTTCTAGTGGACATTCCAAAATCCACTGTTATTCTTCTCTCCTTCTACAGAAAGCTTATAAGTAGGCACATGGCTACTTACCACCTGTGTGACCTTGGCCAGTCACTTCCTCTTTCTGGGCCTCAGTTTGTTCATCTGTAAAATGGCAATAATAGTGCCCATATTCTAGGGATGTTTGTAGATGAAATGAGTTAATAGTGCAGGAAATACGGTATCTAGTACATGCAAGCCCTTGATACATGGTCCTTGTTATCATTATTCATCCTCTCTGGTCACATATCTTAGCAAATCAAAGTGCCTGTGCTGGAGTCAGAGAGAAAGGAGTTCAAGCCCTGCTTTATTCTTGCTGCATCTTTAACCCATCTTTAACTTGGCCTCCCTACCTCAGTTTCCCTCCCTGTTAAATGGTGATCACAACTGTTTCCTCCGTGGAGAACACTTGGGGATGGGGAGGCACTTAGCACTTGGTGAGCTCTCTGTCAGGCTGGGAAGAGCGCTGGCCATTATGTGATTGAATGGAGAAGGAAGGGAGGCAAAGGAGATGGGGGAGGTGGAAAGAGGTGTTCCAGGGCCCCAGCAAAGGCTCCAGGCTGGGGGTGGGAAAAAAAAAAATAATAATCGATGCTTTAACCCTTCCGAGGCCGCGCTTCTCTCTCCCTGCAGTCTAGTCACTGTTCGAAAGCAGGGGACCTGGGAAGGACAAGGCCCGGGAGGAAGACTCACGCATGGCGCGGAGGCTGGCCTGGGTTGAGGTGTGGGGGCTCATTCTGCCCTGGACCCTTCCCCTCCTCCAGCCCGGGAGACCCTAGGGGCTCAGGCCATGCCCACGGCGCGCGGGGGAGGGATTCTCGGGCAGGTGGGGACATGCTGCAGGGAGGGGCTATCACCCAAAGCCGCTCACCTGGGCCCCGTGGCCGCCGGTGCCGCCGTCCTCGCTGCTCGCGGCGCCCGACCGCCCTCACTGGCGGCGTCCGGTGCCCGGCCCAACCCGGCCCGGCTCCGCTCGGCCCCGCCGGCCCCGCCGCTCGACCGGATCCGCATGCGCCGCCGCCGCCGCCGCCGCGCCTCCCCCGCTCGCGCGGCCGCCGCGCTCGGCGCGCCCCCGGGACCCCCTCCCGCCAGCCGCCTCGGCCGCCTGCGGCGCTGGCCCACGCGCGGTCACACACCGAGCCACGCCACTCGCCGGGCCAGAGGTAGCGTCACACACAGCCACGCACTCTCACGGGGTCACACACTCCCACACTGTCACACGCACACACACGCACACACACGGGGTCACATACAGCGTCGCAAACATTTACCCACAGCCACACACTCACACGGTATCACCCCCCCCCACCCACGGGGACACACAGAGCCAAACATGCAAACTCACACGCAGTCACACGCTCACATGGGGTCCCACTCTGGCACAGTCCCCGACAGCATCACACATGGTGACACGCTCAAATAGTGCCACCACCCACACCATGTCACACACAAGCACGCATATGCCATGCACTGTCGCACACTCCCATGGGGTCACAAAGAGTATCATCTGCTCACGGGTCACGCACAGCTTCACAATCACACAGTATCACACACTTTTTTACACACTCAAACTTGTTACACCTGTCACACATCTTGCAGGGTCATACACTCATACATCATACAGTCCCAAGAGGTCACAAACAGCATCACAACAGTTAACACCCACAGCCACACACTCAGATAAGGTCACAGTGACACATCCTTACATGTCACATGTGGTGTCATACACTCCCATAAAACACATCTCACACGTGTCCCACACCACATCCCCCAGCTTCATGGATGCATACAGCATCACAGACTGACACAGTGTCATCCACAGTGGCACCACAAGGTCCCAAAAGAACAGCATCAATGTTTGCCACATGTCTCACACAGTCTCATACTGCAACATAGTGCTACACAGAGGATGGCCCATGGTGTCATCCACAATTTTGCTCTCCCTTGGGGCTACTCAGTCACACATAGTCACATGGGCACGTATACACACAGTGTCCCACCCTCCCTCATTTTCTCCCCTTGCAGCTTCCGAAAGGTCTTGGGGCACAGCGTGGGTCCCAGGTCAGCCTCAGGCCTTAGGAGAGGGGGCGTGAGCTAGGAGCGGTCGGTGGGCGTGGCCCGAGCTCACCCCGCCCCCGACTAGAGCGCAGAGGCGGGGCACCGGGTCCACCCACGTTCCTCCCAGTTGTCCAGATGCGGCCACGCCTCCCAGTCTAAGTGGCAGGCGGAGGGGGCGGTGCTGGACGCCAGGTGGAGGCGAGCAGACTGCTGCCGCTCCCTCGGCGTTCTTCCTGGCTAGAGGCGTGGCCTGTTTCGCCCCGCCCCTCGGCCTGAGCCTGGGCCCCAGAGGCAGGCTGAGGCGTGGCCTTCGGTGCCAGCCCCGCCCTGTCCCTCCCGCCGGAGAAGGACGAGAGGGAGGCCCAGTAGCCAGCCAGTTCCCGCGCGTCGTGCAACTCCGTGGCCTCACACCCCCACGAGTCCGCAGAATGAAGGTCAAGAAGATTGCCATCTTCGGTGCCACGGGCAGGACCGGGCTCACCACCCTGGCGCAGGCGGTGGAAGCAGGCATGAGCTGGGGTGGGCGGGGGATGTCACGGGGTGTATATGCCCCTCATTAGGAAGGGGCATCCTGGGACCCGGGCAAGGCTGGTTGGGCCATCCGTGCTTTGATTTGTGACCTAGGGGCAAAGCAGGTGGCGACGGGGACAGAAATGGGGGACGCCGTGAGATCCAATTTTATGAGTCTGAGGACTAGGAATTGGCCCTGGGAGGCAGAGGAATTCCAGTGACAGGTTTAAATACAGTGCTCTTATGAAATGCTGTAGTTGTAGTTGTGGTTGTTAGCACACCCAGCGAGGGCTTACTAAGCCAGGCAACGGCTTGCCTCCCAGCCCCTACCGCTCTTCCCCCTGTTAAATCCTCCCAGCTCTCATGTGCGGGGGGGGGGGGGGGGGGGTACTCATATCACCTCACTTCACAGATGAGAAAACTAAGGCCCAGAGAGTGACTTGCCCGATATCAGACAGGTGGAAAGTGGTGGTGCTGGGATTTGAATCCGGCCTGTGCTCTTAACTGCCAAAAGTGCACTTGCTCGTGGCCTGGGCATCAAGGCTGGAAGTTTAGAAGGCTGGGTGGCCAGTTGATGTGAGCACGTTATGGAAAGAGGATAACGGAGACGTAGGTGAAGACTTGGGCGCTGGTCCTGGGAAAGTGGGTAAGAGTTGCAAATTCAGTTGCTCCGAGAAAGGGGATAACGTCCTGCAGCCTCCCCTGCCTCCACCATCCAGACTTCACCAACGCCCAGGGGTGCCTGGGACTTCCAGATATAAGGCCCCACCCTCGCTGGCCTCAGTGACGCTGAAGATATTGACTATCTGGGTGCCCCAAAAGGGTGGAGGCTGTCAGGATCCCACTCTCTATTGTCTCCTAGCCCAGCCCTTGGAGGGACTTGGCCTGACAGTTCCTCATCAGGCCCACTGCTCTCTCCCTCTCCAGGAAGACTCGGTGAGGATCTTGATTTGTGGGGAGGGGAGAAAGAAATTTGCTGATAACTATTTCTCGGGGAGGAAGTAAGAGGGAGAAGTTGAAAGGTGCTGAGTCACCCTGAGGATCCAGATTCCCATGTTACTACCTTACCCTTTATCCTGAATTCTGCTGAATTCCACTTGTCCACCCTGCTGGTCACAACTGGGACTGCACCCCAGGGAATTGAGAGCTGAGGCCGAGGGGAGGCCCTGCCATCTCACGGTGGCTCTGACAAGTCTCTTCAGAGCCACATTGAGCCTCCGAGCCTCACTGTCTCCAGCAGGAAAAGAGGAGCCTGATTGAGCTGGCTTTTTATTTACCTCACTGATTCTATAGGCTGGTGCCAGCCTGCCCGCCTTCACATCCCAGCTCTGCCACTCACCACCTACATCGATGGACGCCTTGTCGTCTGTGTACCTAGACAGCTGGAAAGTGGGGATACAACTAGTAGCACTTGGGTGCCTGGCTGGCACAGTCAGTAGAGCGTGCAACTCCTGATCTCAGGGTCGTGAGTTCAAACCCCACACTGGACGTAGAGATTACTTAAAAAAAATTTTTTTTTTTTTAAATGTTTATTTTTGAAAGAGAGAGAGAGCAGGGGAGGGGCAGAGAGAGAGGGAGACACAGAATCTGAAGCAGGCTCCAGGCTCTGAGCTGTCAGCACAGAGCCTGACTCGGGGCTCAAACCCACGAACCCCAGCCAAAGTCGGATTCCTAAACGACTGAGCCATCCAGGCACCCCCCCCACCCAACCAAAAAATTTTCTTAGAAGAAAACTAGTATTGCTTGCTCTGGGGTGCTTGCAATGATTAAATGAGATAATATGTGGAAAATGCTAAGAACCATGACCAATACATAGTTGGTAATTCAATAAGCCCTCTTTTGGCTGAGTGAACTCATAGCTGTGTGAACTTGGCTCAGTTAACCTAAAATGGTCTCAATTCCCCCATCTTCAAAATGGGCATATAATAATATCTTTTAGGATTGCTGCAATCTGGTGCTTTTCAAACTGTGGGTCATAGTTCCGAAATACATTTAATTGGTTATAAAGGTGTCAGTATATCATAGGTTAAATATTGGTTTTATGAAACTTCTTTCAATTATATATGCATGGAGTTGTATATACTGGGTTAGGCATGGAAATCTGTTTTGGACTGAGGGTTGAGATCAAAAATTTTAAAAGGGGCATGATCTCTGCAACTTACTCTCAAATAGTTAGGAAAAAACTTTACGCACATGTTGTATGTGTGTGCGTGTGTGTGTGTGTGTTTATATACACACATATATAATTACATATGTTATATATTATACACACAGAAAGATAAAGCAAAAGCAAACATGAGAAATGACGTCTTCCAACTTTCATATACAATAGAATTTCTTTTTTAAAAAGTTTATTTCAAAATAAAAAATTAAGAGAAAAATATAAAGTTAGGGATTTGTAAAAAAAAAAAAGTGTGGAAGTACCTTACCAATGCTCTTGTTTTTTCTAAAAGGTAAAGTATGTGAATTCTTTTTTTTTTTTAATGTTTATTTGTCTTTGAGAGAGAGCAAGCATGAGCAGGGGAAGGGCAGAGAGAGGGAGAACAGGGGATCCAAAGCAGGCTCTACACTGACAGCAGAGAACCCCATGTGGGGCTCAAAACCACGAACAGTGAGATCATGACTGGAGCCAAAGTCAGACGGCCAACTGACTGAGCCACCCAGGCGCCCCCCAAATCTGTGAATTCTAAAACAATGCTGTTTGATATGGTAGCCACTAGTTATATGTGGCTATTGAAATTTACATTTAAATATGGGTTGTTTAAAAAAATTTTTTTGGAAAAAGGGGCGCCTGGGTGGCTCAGTCAGTTAAGCAGCTGACTTTTGATTTTTGGCTCAGGTCATGATCTCACAGTTTGTGAGATTGAGCCTAAGTTGGTCTCTGTGCTGACAGAGCAGAGCCTGCTTGAGATTCTCTGTCTCCCTCTCTCTCTCTCTGCCCCTCCCCTGCTCATTCATGTTCTCTCTCTCTCAAAATAAATAAACATTTTTTTTTTAATTTTTGGAAAAAAAAATACCATTCATCTATGGAAAGAGCTTAGCACAGCACTTGGCATATAAGAGGTTCTCAATAAATGTCATTAATCAGCAATAATATAACACTAATGGGCACCCTTGTACTGAGCATGTGTCAGAGCTCTCACTCTCCAGGAGAACATTTTTCTCCCTCAGAATGCTCACAATTTACTAGGGTCCGTTGTAACCATTGGTAGTTAACCGATGCCCACGCTGGCACCCTGAAAGTTCCCACTGCTCCCTGATGTGTGTGAGGACAGCCATTCCCTTCTGAAAGGTGGTCACACAGGATGGGGACACTGGGAATTCTCGTTTTCACTTTAGAGAGGAGACTGGGGTCCAGCCAGGGAACGTGTTTCCTGTGGTTCCTCAGCCACTTACTGGTAGAGCTGGAGTTTGAACCCAGGTCCATGGGGCAGTAAAGCCTGTGCTTTTGTGTTTATATTGTGTGTATATCCACCCCTGTGCTTTTGTGTTTATAAAACATCAGGGAGATGGTGACGAATATGACAACGTCCCTGGAACTGCAGGGCCATTATTTACTCTAGGGCAGCATAAGTAAGACAGTGACAGAGGAAACACAAGCAGCTGGGGGCTTGGGGAAAGGATCAAGGGTGCTTCTGGCTGAGGGAACAGCATGTGCAAAGGCCAGGAGGCAGGAAACCATGATGCATTTGAAGAACTTAAAAAAATACAGTGAGTTAAGAGGGTAGTGGCTTCAGCACAGGCTGGAGAGGGGAGGCCAGACCCCGAGGGACTGGAAGGCTGTCATGAGGAGGACAGACTTTATGTCCAGGCACTGAGGGGATCATGGGAGGGATATGAGCTGGAGGGCACTCCAGTACAACTGTGGAAGGCTCTGTCTGACTGCCATGTGGAGTATGGATGGGAGGGGGTGAGACAGGGGCCGGGAGCCCAGGGAGGACTAAACCAGGACAGGAAATAACCTTGTGAGATGATTAAAAAGTATAGTAACAGCCAGCCCCACATACCGCCCCTTTCTGTGCCAGGCACCCTCCTCAACTTTTCATTTGTTCGTTTCAGTTCTATGCTTTTTAAAACACCTTTATTAAGATTTAATTCACATGCCATATAATTCACCCACTCAAAGTATACAACTTAGTGCTTCTGGCCTATTCACAGAACGTGCAAACACCATCGCAGTTAATTTGGAACATTTTCATCACCCCAAAAAGAAATCCCTAGGAGTCACCCCCTCCGTTTTCCTTCTTAACCCCTCCCCCAGCTGTCTACAACCGCTCATCTCCTTTCTCTTTGTACCTATTTGCCTGTTCCAGACATTTCATGTAAATGGAATCGTACATCACATTGTTCTTTGCCACTGGCTTCCACCGGCTTCTTTCACTTAGCAAAAAACATTGTTTCAAGGGGTGTCCGTGTTGGAGCACGTATCAGTCTGTCATTTTCTTTTTTTATTGCCCAGTACTATTATGTACATTGGATGGGTAGACCGGGTTTCATTTTCATTTTATCCATGCAGTCCATGGAGGACGTCTGGGTTGTTTCCATTTGGGGCTATTATGAATAATGCCTCCATGGAATCATGTGCAAGTTTTTGTATGAACATGTGTCTTCATTTCCCTTGGACATATACCTAGGAGTGGAAAGGCTGAGTCATATGCTAACTTCATGTTTATCCTTTTGAGGAACTAACTACCAGACTGTTTTCCAAAGCAGCTAGCTGCATCATTCAGCACACCCATCAGTAGCGTATGAGACTTTCAGCTTCTCCACATGTGTACCAGCATTTAATGTCTTTTTTATCATAGCCATTCTAGTGGGTGTGACGTTGTATCTTTGTGGTTTTGATTTGCATTTCCCCGATGACTGATGATGCTGAGGATCTTTTCATGTATTTATGGGCCACGTGTGTATCTTCCTTGGAGAAGTCTCTGTTCATATGTTTTGCCCAATTTTTAATTGGGTTTTATCTTTTTATTATCAAGTTGTAGGAGTCCTTTATGTATTCTAAATACAAGCCCTTTATCAGATGTATGATTTACAAAAGTTTCCTCCCATTCTATTGATTCTCTTTTCACTTTCTTTTTTTTTTTAACGTTTATTTTTGAGAGAGAGAGAGAAGGAGACACAGAACCTGAAGCAGGCTCCAGGCTTTTGTTGCTTGTGTTTTCGATATCATGGCTAAGAAACTGTTGCCTAATCCAAAGTCACAAAGATGTATACCTGTTTTTTCCTAAGATTGTTTATTTATTTTTAATTTTTTAATGTTTATTTATTATTGAGAGACAGAGAGAGACAGAGCATGAGCATGGGAGGGGCAGAGAGAGGGGGAGACATAGAATCTGAAGCAGGCTCCAGGCTCCGAGCTGTCAGCACAGAGCCCGACGTGGGGTTCTAACTCACAAATCATGAGACCATGACCTGAGCCGAAGTCGGATGCCCAACCAACTGAGCCACCCACGTGCCCCTCTAAGATTTTTTAAATAGTTTCAGCTCTAACATTTAGGTCTTTGATCATTTTGAGTTAGTTTTCATATACAATGTGAGGTAGGGATCTGACTTCATTATTTCACATGTGGATGTCCAGTTATCCCAGTACCATTTGTTGAAAAGACTATTCTTTCCCCACAGAATTGTCTGGGCATCATTGTCAAAAATCAACTGACTACATTAAACCTTTAGATGTATTATTTAAACCTACATTAACCCTGTGAGGTAGAGACCATTATCAGTGTCGCCTTATAGATGAAGGCCCTAAGGCCAAGAGAGATTATGTGACTGGCCCATTATCACACAGCTAGCGTGGCTGCAATTCAAACCCAGGGTTACTTTGAGCATTAAATGAGTAAAATATATGTCAAACACATATAGTGAGTATTGCATACATTTTATTTATTATTTTCTTAAGAAAAATTTTTTAATATTTATTTATTTTTGAGAGAGAGACAGAGCACAAGCGGGGGAGGGACAGAGAGAGAGGGAGACACAGAATCCGAAGCAGGTTCCAGGCTCTGTGATGTCAGCACAGAGCCTGACTCAGGGCTCGAACTCACCAGCCGTGAGATCATGACCTGAGCTGAAGTCGGACGCCTAACGGACTGAGCCACCACCCAGGCACACTGTTTATCATTATTTTCATCATCATTGCCCCAGAGTGTTCAAATCTCCCATCACTTGTTTTTGAAATACATGACAGCTGTCAAGAGAAATGGAACAATTTTGCTTGTTGTTTTTCCTTTTCTTTTATCATTTTCTGGATAATGAACTAACCCTCTGGTAGCTGTTGGTGATGACTAATGAGGTTTCTTTGTTAGTATCATTCTGAACTCACAGATTTTTAAATATTTGATGTGTTTAAATTTTTTGTCAATTTTTTTTTTATTTACCAACTTAACCATTTTTTAAATTTCATTTATTTATTTTTGAGAGAGAGAGAGAGCATGAGTGAGCAAGGGGCAGAGAATCCCACGAAGGCTCCCCACTGTCAGCGTGGAGCCCAAGCAGGGCACAAACTCACCTGATGCAGGCCTCGAGCTCACCAACTGTGAGATCATGAACTGAGCCGAAGCTGGATGCTTAACTGACTAAGCCACCCAGGCATCCCTCTTTGTCAGTATTCTTTTGGACAAATCATATTGTCCCTGATTTTTCCAATGAGAACGCCTTCAAGTGGCTTCTGTGTCCTTTCAGGGGCGGCTCGGTG
Source organism: Panthera tigris (assembly GCF_018350195.1). Classification (NCBI taxonomy): domain Eukaryota; kingdom Metazoa; phylum Chordata; class Mammalia; order Carnivora; family Felidae; genus Panthera; species Panthera tigris. The sequence goes on from NC_056674.1 coordinate 14,286,565, forward strand.
GCTCAGTTGGTTAAGCGTCCGACTTCAGCTCAGTTCGTGATCTTGTGGTTCGTGAGTTCGAGCCCCATGTCAGGCTCTGTGCTCACAGCTCAGAGCTTGGAGTCTACTTTGGATTGTCTCCCTTTCTCTCTGCCCTTCCCCTGCTCGCACTCTGCCTCTCTCTCTCCCTCAAAATAAATAAACTTAAAAATAAATTTATAAAAGTGGCTTCTGTGTCCTTTCAATATAGCCTCATCATTCTTTTTTTTTTCTTTTTTTTTAATTTTTTTTTCAACGTTTTTTATTTATTTTTGGGACAGAGAGAGACAGAGCATGAACGGGGGAGGGGCAGAGAGAGAGGGAGACACAGAATCGGAAACAGGCTCCAGGCTCCGAGCCATCAGCCCAGAGCCTGACGCGGGGCTCGAACTCATGGACCGGGAGATCGTGACCTGGCTGAAGTCAGACGCTTAACTGACTGCGCCACCCAGGCGCCCCTAGCCTCATCATTCTTTAAGCGACATTCCAGCCTCATCTTGTCCTTTCTCTAAGGAGCTCTGGTTCATTTATCACAAGAATGATGTTTAGAAGCTGTCTTAGTCAGCTCGGGTTGCTATGACAAAATACCATAGACTGGTGGTGTACAATAGGTATTTATTTCTCATAGTTCCGGTGGCTCCAAAGTCCAAGATAAGGTATTAATAGACTTGGCTTCCGGTGAGGGCCCTCTTCCTGGGTTGCAGACAGCTGCCTTCTTGCTGGATCCTCACATAGTGGCCAGAGAGCTCTGGTCTCTCTTCCTCTTATAAAGACACAAATCCCATCATGGGGTCCCCACCCTCATGAGCTCATCAAAACCTAATTACCTCCCAAAGGCTCCATCTCCAAATACCATCACATTGGAGGCTAGAGCTTTGGCATATGAATTTAGGGGGGTAGGGCACAAACATTTAGTCCATAACAGAGACCACAATTAATAATTTTTTAAATATCATCATTTCCATACGCCCAAACATTAACATCCTTTGCCATTGTTTAGAACAAAGGAAGAAATATGTTGGCTGTGAACTTATTTTATTTATTTAAAAAAATTTTTTTTAATGTTTATTGATTTTTTGAGAGAGAGAGAGAGAAAGAGACAGAGAGAGACAGAGTGTGAGCGGGGGAGGTACAGAGAGAGAGGGAGACACAGAATCCGAAGCAGGCTCCAGGCTCTGAGCCATCAGCCCAGAGCCCGACGCGGGGCTCAAACTCACGAACCGCGAGATCATGACCTGAGCCGAAGTCGGACGCTTAACCGACTGAACCACCCAGACACCCCTATTTTATTAAAAAAAAAAAAAAAATTAATGCTTATTTTTGAGAGAGAGACAGTGTGAGCAGGGGAGGGGCAGAGAGAGAGGAAGACACAAAATCTGAAGCAGGCTCCAGGCTCGCATTGTCAGCACAGAGCCTGACTCGGGGCTTGAATCCACAAACTGTGAGATCACGACCTGAGCTGAAGTTGGACGCTTAACCGACTGAGCCACTGTTGGTTGTGAACTTTAAAATAGGTGTGTATGTGTGGAGATACAGTTACTCAAAATTCTTTGGGACTCGACATACCAAGACGATGTTCAAAATCTTGAATGACCACTTAGGGCCCTGACCTTCAGAAGTAAGCCTGGGGACCAATCCCAGCATTGGGCAACCTTTGGGGAACTCATGTTTTCCTCTGTACCTCATTTTCCTCCATGGATGGGGGGCATAGACAGGTGTGATGCCAGGCTTTAACCCTTTAGTTGCTGGAGGGTGGAGAAGTCTGGGCAGTTCTGGGGGAGGCCCTTGGAGGCATCAGGGCAGGTTATTTATAAACAGGCATGAAGGTATTGTCCTATTTTAACAACCAGCTAAATGTCAACTGTGAGTATGCCAGCAAAAATATTTGAAGACTGGGGTGCCTGCGTGGCTCAGCGGGTTGAGCGTCTGACTTTAGCTCAGGTCGTGATATCATGGTTCTGAACGTGAGTTCAAACCCTGCATCGGGCTCTCTGCTGTCAGCACTGAGCACTGCTTTGGATCCTCTGTCCTCCTCTCTCTCTCTGCCCCTCCCCAACTTGCTCTCTCTCTCTCTCTCTCTCTCTCTCTCTCTCTCTCTCTCAAAAATAAATAAACCTTTGGGGTGCCTAGGTGGCTCAGTCAGTTAAGTGCTGATTTTGGCCCAGGTCATGGCCTCATGGTTCGTGGGTTCAAGCCCCATGTCGGGCTCTGTGCTGACAGCTCAAAGCCTGGAGCCTCCTTTGGATTCTGTGTCTCCCTCTCTCTCTACCCCTCCCCCACTCACGCTGTGTCTTTCTCTCTCTCTCTCTCTCTCTCTCTCTCTCAAAAAATGAATAAACATTAAAATTTTTTTAATTAAAAATAAATATAAATAAATAAGCCTTTAAAAAATGTGTGAAGACCACTTCCCCATAACAAGGGACCTGGGGGATGGATTTGGGGGTTCGTGGCACCCTCCGGGACCCAGCCCGTGGAGCCTGGGAGTGGCAGCCCACAAGCCTACTGACCTGCTTCTCTGCCCTTCTTTGCCCACAGGTTATGAGGTGACAGTGCTGGTGCGGGATGCCTCCAGGCTGCCCCCAGAGGGGCCCCAGCCAGCCCACGTGGTAGTGGGTGACGTTCTGCATGCGGCCGATGTAGACAAGACCGTGGCTGGGCAGGATGCCATCATCGTGCTGCTGGGCACCCGCAATGATCTCAGTACTGAGCCCCCTCTCTGCCCACGGCCCACCCCTGCACCTCGGCCCCCAGCGCCACCCCCGCCCCCGGCCCCACCCCTGCCACCCCCACCACCACCGCCACCTGCTAGTGACAGCCACTCTCTGTCCTCTCTAAGGTCCTACTACAGTTATGTCCGAGGGCGCCCGGAACATTGTGGCGGCCATGAAGGCCCATGGTGTGAACAAGGTCGTGGCCTGCACCTCGGGTGGGTGGTGGGATCATAGGGATGGGGCTGAAGGGTGGGGGGGTAGGTACTGGACAGGCAGCCAAGGAGCTTTGGAGCCATCCAAATGCAAGGAGCCAATGCAAGTTGCCACTGGAGCCATCCCAAGTTACTGTGCACTTATTGAGCACCAACTGTGTGCACGAACCTTGCCGGGTGATGCTGGGGACTCAGTGGTGACCAATACAGCCCTGGGCCCTGTACTCATGGGTCTCACGGATGGGAGGGAAGTGGTAAACAGACCCATCATCACACACAGTGGGACAGGCCAGAGTAGCCAGGGCCGAGATGAAGGGGCACAGGCAGAGGGTCAGGGCGAGAACAGGAGAGGCCTAGAGGACTACGGAAGCCCAGAGGAGGCACCTGACCCAGCCAGCCCGAGAGAGGGGCAGGGAGAGCCTCCTATAGGAAATGACAGAGCCGTGATCCACACACCAGGTCTCTACCTTCACAGAGCTCCCAATTTATGAGGAGAAGGTCATGAAACAAATGGTTGCCTTGCACAATCCAAAAGACAGGGTACAGGGTGCATAACAGGAGCAGTGAATGCTAACAGCATTCACTGAGCACCTCCTGTGTGCTAAGCACCATATGAGTACCTTAGGGATGAGTGCCACTTAGTCATCACAAAATTCTGAGTATTTATACTCCTACCGGCACATAGTAGGTACTCAGTTAATAGTAGCTGTTTTTATGCCTCCCTTGTATGGAAGGGAGTGGAGGCACGGGGAGGCCCACCGGCTGCCCCGCAGTCACACAGCTTGGGGCTGGCAGACCAGGCTGTGAAACCAGGCTGGTGGTCTCCACGGTCTCCGTGCCTTGCCTCTGTGCTTCATCCTCCCCAGGAAGGAAGAGACCCGAGGGAGGGCAGAGGGATCCGCAGTTGCAAAGGCTCAGAGGCAGGAGCGTGGCGCGGGCAGAGTGAGTGAAAGGGAGAGTGTTGGGTGCTCAGGTCAGGGGGCTAATGGTGCCAGGTCTGGTGGGGCCTTGTGGGCTCTGACGGGGACTCTGCTTTTACCCCGAATAAGGCTGAGCCACAGATGAACTCTGACCCTCTGGGGGTGCACAGGCCCTGTCTGGCTGCTTGCAGGGGGCAGGTTGTGGGGGCAGGGGTAGGCAGACCAGGGAGGAGGCTGCTGTCATGACCCAGACAGGAGGTAAGTGGACAGGAAGAGGTAGGGAGAGAGGAGGTCAGCCCTTACATGGCTGTGAGAGACAGGAAGCTGGGACAACTGGAAGGCAGTGGGGAGCCCCTGCAGGGTTTTGTCCTGGCATATGACCAGCGGGCTGTGGGCCTGGCCAGGCTGTCCTCAAGCCCTGGCTTACCCTGCTTTGTGTCTTCCCAGCCTTCCTGCTATGGGACCCGACCAAGGTGCCCCTGCGACTGCAGGATGTGACCGATGACCACATCCGGATGCACAAGGTGCTGCAGGAGTCAGGCCTGAAGTACGTGGCCGTGATGCCGCCACACATAGGTGAGTGGGGCTGGGACCTGGGGGCAGGGTTGCCACCAGCCACTCCCCTCCCATCAGATGGTGAGATCTGCCAGGCCTTCCCTGGCCAGTGTAAAATTGCAAACCCTCCCCCTGTACTTTCTGTCCTCTTTCCTGCTTGATTTTATCCCCTTTCTGATACCCTTTTCCATTACCTCTGTTTGACCAACCACCTCAAATTTAGAAATGTAAAACAACCCTTATTTAGTATTTTTTTTTTAAGTTTATTTATTTTTGAGAGAAACAGAGCACAAGCAGGGGAGGGGCAGACAGAGAGGGAGACACAGAATCCGAGGCAGGCTCCAGGCTCTGAGCTGTCAGCACAGAGCCCGACGCGGGGCTCGAACTCACGAGCTGTGAGATCAAAACCTGAGCTGAAGTCGGAAGTTTAACCTACTGAGCCACCCAAGTGCCCCAGCCCTTCTTTAGTATTATTATTAGAAGTGAGTTACTGGGGAAAAAAAAAAAAAAAAAAGAAGTGAGTTACTGGGGCTAGCCCATATTCAAGGGAGGGGGATTTACCTTTTACCACACATATCGTTCCTTTCTTTACCTTAAAAAAAATTTTTTTTAATGTTTATTTATTTTAGAGGGGGGAGAGGGGCAGAGAGAGAGAAAGAATCTGAAGCCGGCTCTGCGCTGACAGAGAGCCAGATGTAGGGCTCGAACCCACCAACCATGATGACCTGAGCTGAAGTTGAACGCTTAACCAACTAAACCGTCCAGGCACCCCCCTCTCTCTCTTTCTTTTTTAATGTTTATTTATCTTTGAGAGAGAGAGCACACACGCATGAGCAGGGGAGGGGTACAGAGAAAGGGGAACAGAGAATCTGAAGCGTGCTCTGCACTGACAGCAGAGAGCCCAATGCGAACCATGAGATCATGATCTGAGCTGAAGTCAGACGCTTAACCGACTAAGCCACCCAGGCACCCCTCCATTCTTTATCTTATTTAGCGTGTGTCTTTGTCTGTAGAATGCCAACTCTTTGAAGGCACAGATTTTGTCTTGTTTTGATCGCAGCTGTGTTCCTAGTGCCCAGAACAGGGCTTGGCATAAAGTAGATGTTCAGTAAATATCTGTCTGGTGAACCACATTTCAGGGTGCCGTTGTGGAAAGAATCAGTAAACCACACCTACACCCTGTTTTCTTCTCCCAGGGCTGGAATCCACCTTGGGAGAGACACAGGGAGGAATGAATGAATTCATTCATTCATTCAACAAATGTCTCTTGCATATGGAGTATGTACCCTTCCAGGCACTGGTGACACAGTCTGCTCTTATGAGGTTTGCATTTCTAGCAGGGGAGACAGGAAACTCGATATTACTGTTAGGTATGCTGTGGTGACTGAAGAAAGTATAAAGCACAGAGAAGGGAGACATGAGGAGGTGTTTACGGAGCACTGACTCTCTAAAGAGATGGCTTCGTGCAGCGAGGGAGAGGCCGGTGAGTGTCCAGGGCAAAGGAGGACTGGGGTGAGGGATCGGGAACACCAAGGCCCAAAGGCTGGGCACTTGAATCTGCCTCACATTTGCCTGTTTCACTGCAAGAGCAGCTCTGCTTTGCCCTCTGGCTCCTGGGATCCCTGACAAGAGAAGGTCTGCGCGCCTTCTAGAGGTTCAAATAAGGCTCAGTGCTTAGGTTCCGTTCAGGGCCCTGTGGGGACCAGAATCCTAAGCTTTGAATCGGCGGGGGGGCTACATGATGGAGAAACTGGGTGGAAATCCCAGCCCCAGCACTGTGTGGACTTCAGGCCCGGGGCTTCTGTGCCTCAGTTTTCTCCTCTCTGAACAGGGCTCATAATTTTACTTCCTGACCTCTGGGGTTTGAAGTGAAACCCAGAGACATCATGCCTAAACGTTATTTAACACAGAATACCTTTTTTTAGGTAGGGTTTGGTGGTTTTTTTTTTTTTTTTTTTGTAGTATGTGTGTAAAAACTTCGAAACCTCCAGAAAAGTTGAAGACATTAAGATTTATGAAGACCCCTAAACCCTTCATCTAGATTCAATTAACATTCTGTCGCTTGCTTTACCTTTTGTGCATGCACCTGATGTGTATATGTGAATACATGTGTAGTATATATTTTTTATAGTATTCGTGCATATATATAATATACATATATTTAAAAAAAATTTTTTGGCGAAAATGAACCATTTGAGAATAAGTTGCAAACATCATCACATTTCACTCCTAGAACTTTGATAGGCATCCCCCCAAAAGAGGTATCTTTGGGAATGGTCCACAGTACCATTGTTGCATGAAGGGAATGGACATTAACTCTACCATATCCTTTAGGGTCCATTCCATATTTAAAATTTTCCAATTGTTAAAAAATATTAGGGAGCCTGGCTGGCTCAGTCAGAAGAGCTGTGACCCTTGATCTTGGGGTCGTGGGTTTGAGCCCCATGTTGGGTGTAGAGGTTACTTGAAAATAAAATTTTTAGGGGTGCCTGAGTGACTCAGTTGGTTAAGCATCTGATGCTTGGTTGGTTCCCCATGGTCTCACGATTCATGGGATTGAGCCCCATGTCAGGCTCTGGGCTGACAGCAAAGAGCCTGGTTGGGATTCCCCTCTCCCTCTCCCTCTGTCTCTGTCTCTCTCTCTCTCTCTCTCTCTCTATATATATATATATGGTTCATGAGTTCGAGCCCCACATCAAGCTGTGTGCTATCAGCGCAGAGCCCGCTTCGGATCCTGTCTCCCTCTGTCTCTGCTCCTCCCCCACTTGCTCTCTCTCTCTCTCTCAAAAATAAATACGCATTAAAAAAATTAAAAATATGTCTCATAAAATTGACTCAGCCAGGTCTCTTTCTAAATATCCCATCTTCTGGATTTCTCTGCTTGTTTTCTCCCAGACTCAGATGAAACATTGTTGGCGGGAATGCCACTTGGGTGAGGGTGTGTGTTTCTTACTGCACATGATTCTAGGCTGTCCCTGCACTGGTAGCTGCATTCAACCCCTAAGTGAAGTTGGTCACTGTCATAATGCAGCCAACAGATGCCCTCCTAACAACCAAGTTATGCCTCCAAACGGAAGGACCCAGAGCAAATCTAGCGTTTGCTGCTCGGAAGTCACCCTTTGCAACCCTGGGAAGTAACTTCAAAGTAATCTCCCAGATTCAGTTTGCCCATCTGTAAAATAAGAGTTAATAATAGCCCCTAGCCTATTCTCTGCTTTTTCTCCATGTAACACATTGTCTATTTTACTTTCTTATCTGTTGCCTTTTCCTAGGGAATGATTGCATGCAAAGGGCAAGGGTTCTTGTCCGGTTTTTGCCTTGCTAGGTGCCCAGCACCTGACACATAGTAGGCCATCGATAAGGATTTATTGAATGAATGAAGTTAGGGGTAAAGATTAGCGTCCTGCTCGTGGGAAGGGTTTCATACATGGTTGACTCCTATACCCTCTGGGCTGGGCACACTGTAAGGCCCCTGGAATGATCACGTGTTGTAGGAAGGGGAAGGGGCATCTGCTTCACCCATTCCTGTGTCTTTACCTTGCAGGAGACCAGCCACTGACTGGGGCCTACTCAGTGACCCTGGATGGACGAGGCCCCTCAAGGGTCATCTCCAAACACGACCTGGGCCACTTCATGCTGAGCTGTCTCACTACTGATAAATACGACGGGCACAGTACCTACCCCTCCCACCAGTACGACTAGGGATCTGACCGCATCCAGGAGGACGGCGTTCTGAGAAATGGAGAACAGAGGAAAGGAGCAATAAATCTTGAGCCCAGAGCTTCACGTTATTCTAGAAGACCCGACTCTGACTCTTCCTCTGTCTGGCTTTGTCTGGCTGATTCGGTGTCTCTATCTGCCTCTGTGTAAGATTTTCCTTCATTTCTTCATCTGGCCCTGTGCTGGAGACCAGGTGAGGACTATGAGGACCCAGGGGGTGACCCTCCCTTCACAGATCTCACAGTCCAGTGAGGAAGACACCCTTGCCCGTGACAGTGACCACCCAGAGTGGCCAGGGCTCTGAAGGAGGAAGTCCAGAGGGCTTAGGAAACTACCTAAGCCCGCTCCAGGAGCAAACAAGTTAATAATACTTGGCTCGGAGGGGAGGAGTGGTCAGCCCCAAGAGGCTGTTACATGGAAGCTAAATTGTGCAGAATCATTGTAAAAAGCTTGAGCTTCATTCTGAGGTTCTGTGCTAGGAGGGGAGCAGGAGAGAGGTGGAGAGGGGCACAGTCAAGTTTATGTTTTATAAAGCTGCCCTTGACTGCTGTGTAAATGTGGATCGGAGGCGTGCAAGAGTGGAGGCTAGAGCCCCAGGGCACCAAGACAGAGGCCTTGACGGAGGCAAGAGAGTGGAGGTGAGTGGAGTTGGACAGTCCATGATGGAGGGGAGAGAGGCATTCAGGCTTCATGGGACTGGAACCTAGAGATGGAGTTACAGTGAGGCCACTCTGAGATGGGGCCTCTGGAAGAGGGGCAGGATTGGGGGGGTGGGGGGAGAATGACCCCTTCTTAATCATGTCCCTCTTTGGAATCTACTGTCCCCTGCCCATGTTGCCCAGAGACACCTTTTGCAGGTTTGAGTGAGCCACTCCTCTGTCCCCACTTCACAGTCTCCCCCACCTACCCACCCAACACCTTCCCCTCCAAAAAAAAAAAAAAAAAAAAATCCATTCCAATCATATATTGCTTCTGCAAGCAGCAGGATGACTGGTTGATAAATTCCAACCCGTGAGAACTGGTCTGAGGAGGCTTAAACCTCCCTTCCCAGGGGTAGCCTAGAAAAAACTCCCTCTCCCTCCTCTTGGTGAAACTTTTGGGTAGGGCAGTACTGGTCCAGGCTTTCAGGGCACTAGCTCGGGTTTTTTGTTTTTGTTTTTGTTTTCTGCCCTCTTTCTCCTTCTGTCACATTGGGCATATTTAAAGAACTTTCACTGGATGCCTGCTTTGTGTCCATGTGCTGGGTGATGCTACGGACCAAGCCCTGGGTGACAGAGATAACCTCAGTACCTGCCCTCAGGGCCAAGAATGGGAGACATGGGCAGAGGGGTCAGGGTCAGGATGGGGGGGGGAAGCCCAGGACACCATAGGAGCCCAGAATGGGTCCTAACCCACTCAAGCATCAAGGGAGGGCTTCTGAGAGAAGGAAATCTTTGAGATGAGACCTGGTGAGAAACAGTCTGGGAACGGAAGGTGTACTTTCAGGATGGGGAAACAAGTTTAAAGATCCAGAGGCCCTTTATTGTCATTTTTGAGTACTCGCTATGTACCTAAAGCATTGGGGTTAAGGCAGGGAAGAAAACAGACAAAATCTGTGTTTATGGTGGTGGCGGGCACTCGAAGTCATTTTAGAAAAACTGAGAGTCAATCTGTGGTCGGATCACAGGGAGCAAGGAGTGTGTTTCAGGGACCAGACCGTGAAGGGCTTTGTGGCAAAAGGGAGGAGTTTGGATTTTGTCCCCAGGGGAGTAGCGAGCAAGTAACGAGTTCCCAGCAGTGCCATCCTGAGAGGGGAAGGATGGGGCGTCGGGGGTTGCAGGAGAGACCACCACAGGACGTGCTGAGAAGTCCTGAAGATTAAGAAAGGGGCCTCGGGGTAAAGTACTGGGGGGCGGGAGCACAGGAACTGGGCTGTGATCGCCCAGGCAACGTAGGCCGCGCCAAACTATTGGCTGGTCTTCAGCTACGTCATCCTCCGCCCCGCAGCGTCCGCCCTCGGAACCCCGGGGGCGCGGCCTCCGCGAGTGGCTCAGCCCCGCCCGCCTGGAAAACAGGGTGGGGAGGGGCGTGCCGACCAGCCTCGCTCCCCGACAGGGTCCTCACCTGGTATAAAGGCATCGCAGAGATCAATGTTGACGACTTTGGAGCGAGGACAGTGGCTGAATTGAAGGAAGCAGTTCTGACGTCCCCGCCACCCTCCACCCAAGAGACGTGGCCCCTCCCCCGGGCGAGTCGGAATCCTTTAAAAGGTCCGGGGTGTAAGGAAAGGGAGGGCCGGCCGGGTGTCTCCTGGCGACGGACCGGTGGCTCCACCCAGCCAATCCGCGCCCCGCAGCGGGCAGGGCTCCAGCCAATCGCGGCTCGCAGTTCGGCTCCTGGGCGGAGCGGGGTGGGCCGGAGGCCAAACCGAGAGGCCCTGGGGAGGTGAGCGAGGCTCGTACCCAGCACTGTTGGGTTGTAAAAGCTACGGACGTTCCACGACTTGGTCATTGCGAACCTGGCAGCTGAGGTGAGAGAGTCCACCTGGCTTGAGATTTGCCTTAGTTTAGGGAAGGTGGAGGCGTGCCCCCCGAGAGTCGTGGAGGCGGGGTCTGGGCGTGAGTCGGGGGCGCAGATAAGGGTGACTGATAGGGTTGGTGGGGCTTCGAGACTGAAATCGAGATCCCGGACTGAAGGCGAAGTTGTTGGGGTAAGATCTTCAAGTGGAGGGAGTTTGAAGCTGGGACATGGGGTGTTTGGAGAAGCGAGAGAACCGAGGAAGGAACTTTTGGGGCAGGAAATCTGGAGATTAGGACAATTCGAGTCTCCCGGACGGGTTGAATTCGGGGCTCTAGTGTTCTGGAAAAGGGGTGAGGGGTTGGGGCTGGGATCCTGAGCATTTGGAAAAACGGAGATAACTACGGGCAAAGAATCTTGGCAAGGGAGATGCAGTGGCTGTGAGGAGGTGCTGGTGAGAGTCCCATATTCAGGTCTTGGAGTCAGAGGGAGAGTTTGGAGGTGAAGTCGAAAGGCATTTGAAAGACGGGAGAAAAGGGGAAAGTTGACGGGTGAAGGTATCAGAATTAGTCTCCCAAACGGAATAAATCAGAGAGCATTTGTAGTTTTTGAGCGATGTGTTGGAGTCTGGGTTTCTGGACCCGAGAGCAGTTTGGGGAAAGAATCTAGGACCTCCTTGGGGTGCGAAACCCGAGAGAAAGCAGTTTTAGGGCCGGAGCCTGGGGTGGGGGAGGGGCGTTCCGGGCTTGGAGCTCAGACCCGCAGCCCTAGAGGCAGCAGAGGGCGGGGCTCGGCCGGCGCCGGGCAGCTGGACGTCCGGGTTCCCTTCCCCCACCCGCCCCGGGCACTTGTGCGCATGCCTTAAGGGAGGGCGGGGGAGGTTCGTCCCAAAGGCGTGCGGCACCCTCTGGGTATTGTAGTGCAAGCTCAACGTTAACGCACGTGCCAGGCGGCTATTGGCCCACATTTCCCAGAAGCCCCTGGGCCAAATTGTTGCCTGCCTGGACGTTGAATAGAGATCCAGGGAGGAGGCGGAGTCGGGCGTTGAGTCAAGTTTTAGCAAGTTTCTTGTGGGGCGCGCTTGGGGGAAGTCGAAGGCGCGGGCTAAGAGAATGAGGGAGGCTCCTTCCCTGCTCTTGGGAGAGCTCCCAGTCGGTTAGGAAGAGGGCATGGTCAGAAATATACTCCCTGTAAAAGAAGAGTTTCGACAAATTGGTGTCCTAACAGGGCTTCGGTGGCAACAGGCAATAATAGATAAATATTGAATGAATAAATGGCAATTAAATTCTTCTTCGTTAAGCGTTAACTGTAGATGGGTACCGTGTATATTACACATCGGATCTCCTTGAGAATACGGTGAGAATTTTTACATTCCTCTTTTTACAGGTGGGGAAACAGACCCAGAGAGGTAATGTCACATAACTTACAAAGATCAAACAGCTGAGCAGTGTCAAAGGCAGAATTCAAATCCAGGTTTCCCTGCCTCCAGTCCAGGTCTCCGTACTCCACAGCTGTCATACGTGACACTGTTGAAGAACCGAGTATTGTAAAAAGAACAGTGTTAAAGCTCAGGAACTTGATCCTCATCTTACAGCTGAGGTAACTGAGTCTCAAGGAGGCAAATTCACCATTCAAGGCCACACAGGCAAGTAGGGGGATGCAAACCCACCTATGTTTCAATCCAGATCTTGTTTTCTTAGTCATTTACATTTAGTCTCCTCCTCAGCCCTGTGGAATTCATATCATGTCCATTTTATAGATGAGGAAACAGGTTTAGATCATAAAAATGAACAACAACCGGGAGGTGCCTGGATGGCTCAGTCGGTTAAGTGTCTGATTCTAGATCTCCACTCAGGTCTTGATCTCAGGGTCCTGAGTTCAAGTCCCGCTTTGGGCTCCACACTGGGCATGGAGCCTACTTAAAAACCAAACAACCATACAGGAAATTCGGGATCTGAATTATCCCTGCGGTGTCTGACTTGCCCCTCTTCTCTCTACAGGGCATCATGGTAGGAGGCTTGAAGAGGAAACACACAGATTTGGAGGAGGAAGAGGAGGATGAGAAGTGGGACTGGGGTCCAGCAGGCCTGCGGAGCTACCAGCAAGCCCTGCTTCAAATCTCCTTAGACAAAGTCCAGCGGAGTCTGGGCCCCCGAGCACCCAGCCTACGCAGGCATGTCCTCATCCACAATACCCTCCAGCAGCTCCAGGCCGCCCTTTGCCTGGCTCCAGCACCTGCCCTACCCCCTGAGCCCCTCTTCCCGGGCGAGGAGGACTTCTCCCTGTCCGCCACCATCGGCTCTATTCTCAGGGAACTGGAGACCTCCATGGACGACACGGAGTCCCCTCAGAATCCAATAGCTCCCCCGGGCCCCCAGAACGAAGTGCTGCCCCAGCCTGATCCAGTCTTCTTGGAAGCTCTGAGCTCCCGGTACCTGGGGGACTCTGGTCTGGATGACTTCTTTCTGGACATTGACACATCTGCAGTGGAGAAGGAGCCTGCACTGGCCCCACCGGAGCCTCCTCACAACCTCTTCTGTGCCCCAGGGTCCTGGGAGTGTAATGAACTTGATCACATTATGGAAATCATTCTGGGATCCTAAAACTTCCAGGGGCTGTTTCTCATCTCTGCCTCAGTGGGCGGGATCCCTGGATGCAACTCTGTGTGTGTGTGTGTGTGTGTGTGTGTGTGTGTGTGTGTGTGTGTGTGTTGCAGGGGCTCTAAGCAGTGACTGTGGCCTCCTTTCCTCCCATTTCAGGGTTCCACAAACCGTCTTGCATGTGTGTGTGTGTCTGGTTGCCACAGCCTTCTGTGAAGGTGGGTCTTCCTGAATTAATTTATCTGTTCCAAATGCCTTAACGTGACTCTGTTTCTGGGAGTCTGATTTCCCACTTCCCACATTTCTTCTGCCTTTTCCTCCAGTTCCTGCTCCCCTGGTGACCACTGGGGCCTCAGGGAAGATAAAGCTGGGCCTGTATGTTGATGACTGGGATGTGCTGCCTGGTTGCTATGGGAACTCAGACTTTGTCACTTGCACCTGGAGGGAGCAGGAGGGACGGACCTCCTCCCTCAAGGCTGATCCCCACCTCATTGGCAAGACCCCAGTCCCAGCAGTCTCCTGATGCATAACCAGGCCGGACCACGTGCAATAGGGTGGAAATCAAACCGCTCCATGCCACATTATTTAAAAGAAAGGCGGGTTTTGTGGTGGGTTTTGTTTTGTTTTGTTTTTGATTGTTTGTAATGACTTTTTTTTTTTTTTTTTTTTTAATAAAAGTATTTTGGAAAGGGTGATGTTGCCTGAAGTTTCTAAACTTCAGCGGGTCGATGAGAGGGACCTGGTAAGTTCCCTGGACACCTGCACCACCTCCCCACACCCCCGCCAAAGTTGGGGCAGGCATATTATTAAACATAATATTTATAGAGTATTTGTTAAGAGTACTGTTGTATCCACTTTGTTTGGATTAGGTCATTTAATCTTCATGATAATACAGAATTCTGTTAACAGGTTTTACATAGGAGGAACCTCAAGTTCAGAGAGGCCAAATCACTTGCCCTAGGTCACACAGCAAGGAAAGCAAGGACCAGGGAGCTAGGACTCAAACTCAGTTTGCCTCCAGGGATTGGTTTTCAACTATTGTGTTTGTTGCTCCTTGGTAGACTTAGACTCCCCAGCCACATGGGTGCACAAAGAAAGGAGAAACTAAGTCCCATGAATTACCAAACTGTCAAAGGATAGGTGACTCTAGCAACTAAAAGTCATTTTTTTCATTGCATGCAATGTGTTGCTGGGACCCAGAGGGGAAAGAAAATGCCTAAAGATAGTCTGCATTAAGAGTAGATCTTTCTAGGGGTGCCTGGGTGGCTCAGTGGGTTAAGTGTCTGACTCTTGATCTCAGCTCAGGTCATGATCTCACACAGTTGTGAGTTTGAGCTGTGGGTCAGTTGGTCCCTGCACTAACAGAGGGGAGCCTGCTTGGAGTTCTCTCTCCCTCTCTGCCCCTACCCCACTGGTGTTCTCTCTCAAAAGGGGAGGGGGGGAAGCTCTCTCTAGAAAACTTGGCTAGGAAGTAGAGACCAGGTTGAAGTTAAAGTGCTAAGGATTTGGGGCTTTCGGGTGGCTCAGTGGGTTAGGTGTCCAACTTTCACTCAGGTCATGATCCCATGTTTCATGGGTTTGAGCCCTGCTTCAGGCTCTGTGCTGACAGCTCAGCCTGGAACCTGCTTTGGCTTGTGTGTCTCCCCTCTCTGCTTCTCTCTCTCTCTCTCTCTCTCTCTCTCTCTCTCTCTCTCTCTCTCAAAAATAAACATTTAAAGTGCTAAGGATTTATTTGGGAGGTACAAGCCCAGGCCTGTGAGAGGAGAAAAGAGGGGGGCCAGGAAGATGCAATGCTTAGCACTGGCTAAGCCACTTGCAAAGACCTTTGAAGACAATGCAGCAGGTGAGTTTATACAGCACTAGGGACTCTTCTAGAAGGTTTGCAAAGAGGAACTACACCGGTGGAGTCCACAGGCAGGGAAAGGAGGGGGATTTTGCTTGTGCTTTCTGGCCCAAAGCCAAGGTTCTCAGCTTAAGAGGGGCTTTGCATCTAAGTCTGAAAGCATTGGGGTAACTGACAGGTGCCAATGGGGAGAGAGAGAAGAAATGGTCATGAGAGCCTCAGGCACATGCGTTTCACATCTCATTGTGGATGCCCATGTCTTACTCCTACTTAAAACTCTCAGTGACTTCTCACACTCAGAATAAAACCCCAACTTCAAGGCCTGCAATACAGCAATCTTGGGGCACCTGGGTGACTCATTTGGTTAAGCAGCCAACTCTTGATTTTGGCTCAGGTCATGATCTCAGGGTTTGTGAGATCGAGCCCCACATTGGGCTCTGTGCTGACAGCAATGAATCCCTACTTGGTATTCATTCTCTCTCCCTTTCTCTCTCTCTCAAAATAAATGAATAAACATTAAAAAAAAAAACAAAAAACCTGTCAATCTTGCTCCTAACTTCCCCATTTGAATCTCCCACTCTTTCACACCACCAGTCACCCTGGTCTCATTTGACTCCATGCTCATAACCACCCCAGGGCCTTTGCACTTATTAATGGCCCAGAGGATATGTCCCCTCTAGCTTCACCAACATAAATATCCCTTTCTCAGAGAGGTCTTCTCTGCCCTTCCTAGCTCAACGTGTCTTGCTGCACCGAACATTCACCCCACTGTTTGATTTTCTTGGTAGCATCTATCCTATCTCAAGTTATTTATCACCTGTTTATGGTTAGCCTCCTGGTCTATAAAAACTCTGAGAGGGAGGGGTTTTGGTGGTCTTAGCCCAGCTGTGTGCCCTAGTGTACAAAACTATGCTCAGTACAGGTGTGCACTCAAAAACAATTTTTTTTGGCTATTAAAAAAATTTTTTTTAATCTTTATTTATTTTTGAGAGAGAGAGAGACTGAGCATGAGTGGGGAAGGGGCAGAGAGAGACGGGGAACACAGTATCAGAAGCAGGCTTCAGGCTCTGAGCTGTCAGCACAGAGCCTGCCGTGGAGCTCGAACCCACAGACTGAAAAATCATGGCCTGAGCCTAAGTCGGACGCTTAACTGACCGACCCACCCAGGCGCCCCTTTTTGGGCTATTGTTGAAAAAATGAACCGACCTTGCAACGGTCAACCCTCCCTCTTACCTCTCTGAATTCACCTTCCTCACAGTCTCCCCACTACTATGCTCCAGCTATACTATTCTCTACAGTTCTTCAAACAAACCAGCATGTCCCAACCTTAAGACTGGATTCACACCTGCCTCCCTGAGCGATTGTGCAAACTGGAAAGGAGGGCCTGATGCATGCCAAGGATTCCAATAATTGCTCAAATTTATTGTCTACGGTGGGCCTGGTGCTCTTCCAGGCATATGAATAAAACAGACAACTCCTGCCCTCATACAGCATGGCAGTTGGGGAAGGCTGCAACACACAAATAACTAAAACGGACAGTCTGTCGGGTGGTGACAAATGCTGTAGAGAAAAAGAAAGGAGAGCGATGGGGGTGTTAACTATTTCAATGGGGTGGCCAGAGAAGGCCTCACCGACAAGGTGACATTTGAGTCAAGACCTGAGGGAGGTGAGAAGTGAGTCATGCCAATCTGAGGGGGAACGGATGTCGATGCAGATGCAGACAGAGGTAACAGCCGGTGCGAAGGCCCTGAGGTGGGAGCCTGAGTGGAGCGTTTGAGGGACCTGAAGAGGTCAATGTGGCTGGAACAGTGCAAGAAAAGAGCATCCTAGGAGATGAGCTGAAAAAGACGTATGGTCTTGAGGGACTGAATTTTACCGAGTGAGATGGAAGCCATGGGAGGCTGTTGAGCAGAAGAGGGATGAGACCTGACTCACCTTTTAACAGGTCCTCCTTGCCCTAAAGATAATCGAGTGAAAAGGAATCAAGTAGCTTTCTAGTACCACAGTGAGGCCACTATAAGGAGCATCCCCACTTTCCAGATGGACAAACTGAGGCTCGGAGAGGCCCGGTATCCCCCGCACCCCGTTAAAGAGGCTGATGAGAGAAGTAGAAAGGCCGGCCCGCAGAGGGACCGGGTATCTGAAGACAGAGTCCACCTTCCCCAAACTGCGCTCTTCCGGCCCGCGGTGGGGGGAGGGGGCGCGGCCGCCTCGGGGCGTGGCCGATGGGACAGGCCCCTCCCACCTGCCCACTCCCCATCCCCAGCCGGCCGGGCGGTGGAATACTTCGGAGGTAGCGGCTGCGGCTGCGGCGGGAGCCGGCCCGGCGCCTGCTCCCTCCCCAGAGGCCGGGTGGGGCGGGGTGGGGCGGCCGGCGGGGGGCGGGGCGCTCCCCGACCCGCTTCCCCCTCCTCCCGCCGCGGGCGGAGCCTCCTCCCCAGGCCTGCCGGGCGGGCCTCCTGCTTCTGGTTTCATTTGCCGAGGCCTGACCTCTCTCCCTCTCCCTTCCCCCAGCCCTTTGAATTCCTGGCTCCTTCTGCACTCTCTGGTCTCAGCTCCAGGGTCACCTCCTCAAGGAGGCTCTCCTGGACCATCCCGCCACAGGCCTCCCTATTATACCGCCCTGTTTTGTTTTCCTCAAGGCACTGAACAGGGGCCGAAATTATCTTCGTCATGTATTCATCTTCTAGGGTCTCAGAATAAAACACAGTGTTCCATAGAGGGCTCTAAACCGCCTGAAAGCTTCTCTGACCTCCCAGGCAACACAGTCCAGCTACACTGGCCTTGCTGCCTGGCAAACTCCCTCCTCGGGGCCTTTGCACTGGCCCTTCCCTCTGGCCAGAACACTCTTGTTCCAGAGCTTTAGTACCTCTCTCGTTTCATTGGGACTATTCAACGTCACCTCTTCAAGGAACTTCCTACCAGCACCAACCAGCATCCTATCTACACCACGCACCCTTTCACTATTCTCCCCCTGCTCTGTTTTATTCTTTTCCTTTTCACTTCACCTTCTAAGAAACTAAGTAATTTCTTTATTGTATTAAGTGTATTGTCCACCTCCTCATGTCAGGGGTTTTTGTCTTTGTAGTTTTACTGCCGTATCCGTGCGGTATCATCCACGGTACCTGGCACACGGAAGGTGTTCAATCCATGAATGTTTGTGAATCAATGAATGTCTTTGTTTTCATATTTCTTTTCTTTGTTTACCTCCTCCCCTGAGCCATGAAAAGAGAGACCCTGTGAGGCTTATCCTCACGCTGGATCCTTATTGACTGTAACAGTGCCCAGAATATAGTAGGTGTTCAATAAATACGGGTTAATCAAGCTCTTGCGATTTCTGTGAGCTCTCCAGCATGCGATCTGGAGCAAGCCACTTGGAGACTCTGAGCCTCCTGTTTCCTTAGGCCATAAAGATAGGTTATGGGAGAAATTATGTGAACTTGCCTAGCAGGGGTCTGCTTCTAATTAGCATTTTACCCTCCTTTTATTATGAAAAATGGTAAGCATATAGAAAAGATGGGGGGTGGGATGTATTCTCAGTGCCTGTATAGCCTCCCATCTAGATTTAATTGTTAATATTTTGTTTCCTTTATCTACATATGTATATATGCATATGTATATTTTTTCTTTTGCTGAACCATTGGAAAGTAAATTGTAGACATCTTAACATTCTACCTCTAATAGCTCAGCAGGAATTTTTCTTTTCTTCCTTTTTTCTTTTTTAATAGGAAAGGAGGTTTTGTTTTGTTGTTGTTGTTGTTGTTGTTGTTTAAGTTTATTTATTTTGAGAGAGAGAGAGAGAGCAAGCACTTGCAAGCAGGGAAGGGGCAGAGAAAGGGAGAGAGAGAATCCCAAGCAGGCTCCAGGGGGCCACCCGCATAGAGCCCCAGTGGGGGCCATGAGATCATGACCGGAGCTGAGATCAAGATTCTGATGCTTAATTGACTGAGCCACCCAGGCACCTCGGTATTTCTTAAGATTAAGGACACTCACCTACAAACACAACATTTCACATCTAATAGAATTAAGATTTCCAGGGGCGCCTGGGTGGCTCTGTCGGTTGAGTGTCTGACTCTGATTTTGGCATGATCTCATGGTGCGTGAGTTCGAGCCCCACATCGGGCTCTGTGCTGACAGTTTGGAGCCTGCTTTGGATTTTCCCTCTCCCACTCTCTGTCCCTACCCCACTTGTTCTCTGTCTCTCTGTCAATAAATGAAAAACCTTAAAAAAAAAAAAAGAGCACCTCGGTGGCTCTGTTGGTTAAGCGTCCGACTTCACCTCAGGAGATCTGGTGAGTTCAAGCCCCACATCAAGCTCTGTGCTGACATCTCAGATCCTGGAGCCTGCTTCAAGTTCTGTTTCTCTCTCTCTCTGCCCCTCCCTTACTCACACTCTGTCTCAAAAATAAATAAACATTAAAAAAAAATTAAAAAAAAAAATAATTCCAGGGGCGCCTGGATGGTTCAATCAGTTAAGGGTCTGACTCTTGATTTCGGCTCTGGTCACGATCTCATGATGGTATGTGAGAATGAGTCCCATGACAACTGGCTCTTCGCTGACAGCAAGGACCCTGATTGGGATTCTCTCTCTTCCCCTCCCCTGCGTTCTGTCTTAAAAAAAAAATGTAATAAGTAAACATAAAATAAAAAGAATTAAGAATTCCACAAGTCATCTGATATCCAGTCTATATTCAGATTTCCCCGTGAATATCTTTTGTAGCTGTTTCTCCAACACCCCCTCCCCACCCCAGTCAGGATTTCGTGAAGGTTCATACGCTTATTTGGTTGTAATAAAGACATTATACAGTAATTTTCATTCTGGAAAATCCTCCACCATCAACCCCACCAAACCCTTTTTCTGTTTTCTTGAAATTGAATTGTTGGTGGAACAGCACAGTTGTGCTGCAGATGTTCCACATTCTGTATTTGTCTGATTGTGTTCATGTTTAATTTGTTCCTCTCTGTTTCCTATAAGCTGAAGGTTAGGCTAGAGGCTTTGTGAGATTCAGTTTATGAAATTTAACAGGGAGACTCCACAGGGAGTGTGTGTACTTCCTAACGCATCATATCGGGTGGTGCCCAGTGTTGGGGTGTCCCTCTCTTGTGGGTAGAGAGTTTCATTACATGGTTAAGGTGGTGAGAACCACATCTCCACATCATAAAAGGATATTTTCCCCTTGCAGTTAGCAAGTAACCTGTGGGGTGATGTGTTGGAGCCTGCCAAGATCCTGTTAACCTTTCACCCTAAGGTTTGAGCATCCATTGATAATTGATGCCTGAATCGAATCATTTAGTTAGCATTTTCTAGAGCTTACTTTGGCCAGAAGCTTTATTTACAACTAACAATTCTTCCCAGAACTCCAGAAGAGTTAGCAAATGAGCTACTTGGAGAAGCTAAGTCCCATTGTCAGTTTATCAGACAAGTGTTAAACTCCTGTCTACCTATACCCCACCCCACAAGTCCCCCTCTCCTTGAATTAAGTACCTGTGCTATGCCAACCGCTAATGCTACCACCAAAAGGACATGTCGAGCACCATTCTGAGCATTTTGTGCGATTACTCTTTTTTTGATATTAATTAATGAATTAATGTATGTATTGATTTTTAAGTAGGCTCCAAGCCCTACTAAGGGCTCGAACTCATGACCCTGACATCGAGAGTCACATGCTCTACAGACTGAGCCACATAGGCACCCCGTCCCCCCCAACCCCGGCCTTTTTTTAAAGATTTTGTTTTTAAATAATCTCTACACCCAATGTGGGGCTTGAACCCACACTCTCAAGATCAAGAGTTGCAGGGTCTTCCAACTGAGTCAACCGGGTGCCCTTATATGATTATTCTTTTTAATCCTCAAAATAATCTCATTTTAAAGGTGAGGAAACAGGGGCATCTGGGTGGCTCAGTTGGTTAGGGATCTGACTTTAGCTCAGGTCATGATCTCACAGTTCGTGGTTTTGAGCCCCCCTTTGGGCTCTGTGCTGACAGCTCAAAGCCTGGAGCCTGCTTCGGATTCTGTGTCTCCCTCTCTCTCTCTCCGCCCCTCCCCCACTTGAGCTCTGTCTCTCTCTCTCTCTCAAAAATAAAATACACATTAAAAAAAAATTTTTTTAAGGTGAGGAAACTGAGACCCGAGGGGATTCAAACACTCGCCCAAAGTCACAACGTTACTTAGGGTATGAAGCCCAGGATATGTGACTCCAGTGCCATCCACTCCTGCCCCCTCCCTCCACGCCTATAACCACCATATAACTGCCCAGCATTTGCTGAGTGTGCTATAGTGCTCTTACAGATACAAACTTATTTTAATTTTCCTAACTCCCAAGGGGTAGGTAAGAAGATGCCCATTTAACACACTGTGTGGCTCAGAGAGGTTAAGCATTTTTCCAAGGTCACACACACATCTAATGAGTGGTTAGAATTTGAACCCATGCCTATCTGGCTTACAGTACAGACCCGTTAGAGTTGGGTGTGTAAGAAGCTCAGTTTGGGTTTGGCAAGTGCATGGGCAGGTGTGAGGGGCCTGCACTTTGAGAGGTTAAAAACCCCTCCCCTCTACTGTCCCGCAGGGAAAACGGCCACCCCACCTGGCCCGGTCCCTTCACGCAGTAGCCGGGCATGCGCCCTGGAGCCAACCTACCCTCCTTTCGAACCTTCCCTCTATAGGCTCCGCCCATCACCGTCCAGGCCCAATCCCTGGGTGGAGGGCGGGGCCGCCACGGGAGTGGGCGGTAGTTAAGGAGAGTCAGGAGCCTGGAGTCGTGCGCCGGAGTCAGAACTGCGTCTCACGACCTAGGCGCCGGTTGCTGAAGGAAAGCGAGCGAGCGATGCTGCCGTCGCCGCTTCCTGATTGGCTGTGCGTTGATCCCTCTTCGTTCTGATTGGCAGCGGGTGAGCTAGGTATGTAAATGAAGTGAAGGGGCCTGAGGAGAGACGGGAAACCCTCGGCGGGGTCGTTTGGCCGGTTCGATCCCCGGGTCCTGCCGGTACGCGCCGGGGCTGCCCGGGATCGAGATGCGCGGGCCTCTAAGTGTCGCCCGGCCGGGTTGGGTGAATCACGTCGCAGCCCAGGAAGGGGGCGGAGGCGCCGGCTTCTGGCTCCGGCTGCGTGACTCACCCGCCCCCGCCGCCGCCGCTTCGGAAGGAGCCACCTCCACTGCCTGCCGGAAGCGAGCGCAGGCAGAGAAGGCGGAATAGTCCTCCGGGGATCCCAGCCCGCACGGTCCTGGGCGGCAAGCTGGAGCGACAGCCAGGACGTGGGGGCAGTGTCGAGGATCCCGGGGTCTGAGGAGCCGGAATCCCCGGGGAAAGCCGGCCTGGCGCCGCTAGGGGGCACCGGGACCAGGGGGCGGAGTCGGGTGGGGGCAGAATTCCTGCGGTTCTAAACTCCCGGGTCTGCGGGGAAGGAGGCGAGGACCGTTTTTAGTAGGGTGGGGGGTTACTTCTAAGGTCCTGTCGGGCAACTCCCCGGGGACTGGACCTTGCAAGCTTCCAGTCTGAAAAAAGCAAGTCGGGGCTGGGGTCCAGAACTCCAGGGGCCCCTACCTCGGGGAAAGTGTGGGTCCTCAAAGTTCTCTCAGTGGCCCCCTGTGCCCGTCAAGATTTCCCGGCAAGCTCTGTCTACTAGGCCTCCCAAATAAATCCTGAATCGATCAACTTCCTTCCACGTCCACTACCAATCACCTTCTACTCCAAGCTACCATCATCACCCCAAGAGTGCACTAGCCTCCAAATGGAGCTTCCGATCACGCTCTTCCCCGTCTCCACTCCTCCCCACTCATCTTACTCCAAGCAGCTGAGGGGGATCTTCTGGAAACCTAATCCACAGCACCACTCTATTCCCTGCTCAGAACCCTTCAGTGACACTCACAGTAAAGTCCAAACTTCTTGCCTCTGCTTGCTCTCCAAACCCTGTTCCCTCCCATGTCACTCTGTGCGCTGACCACACGGGTGTTTTTTCAGTTCAAGCTCATCCAGCCTCCAGGTCTTTCTTTGCTTTTGTTGTTGTTCTCTCTTCTCTGAATGCTCTCCCCCTGGTTCTTCTATAGCTGACTCCTTCTCCTGCTTGAGGGCTCCACTCAAATGTCTCTTACTCAGAGGAGCCTGCCCTGACCACCCCCCAGAATCTTTTAGTGTCTTCCTAGCACCATCTGTACATTTCCTGTATTTAAATTTTCTTTTTTTTTAATGTTTATTTATTTTTGAGACAGAGAGAGACAGAGCATGAATGAGGGAGGGTCAGAGAGAGAGGGAGACACAGAATCGGAAGCAGGCTCCAGGCTCTGAGCTATCAGCACAGAGCCCGACGCGGGGCTCGAACTCACGGACTGTGAGATCATGACCTGAGCCGAAGCCGGTCGCCCAACCGACCGAGCCACCCAGGCGCCCCTACATTTCCTGTGTTTATGTATGTATTTGTCTGATTTATAGACATTCAATAAATGTTAGGTTAAACTATGTGAAACAGCTGCTTTCATGGGTTAAAAAAAGGTTGAATATTGGGCATTTCACATGGTTCACTGAAGAAGTACATAATAATAGCTATTAAAAGTACTTGTTAATAAGAATAGTTACAATGTAGGGGCGCCTGGGTGGCTCAGTCAGTTAAGCATCCGACTCTTGACTTCGGCTCAGGTCATGAGATCGAGGCCCGAGTCAGGCTCTGCGCTGATATCAAAGGGACTGCTTGGGATTCCCTCCCCCCCTCTACCTCTCTCTCCCCCCTCTCAAAATAAATAAACTTAAAAAAAATAGAGTGTACTAGGCACTGTTGTAAGTGCTTTTTGTATATTATCTCATTTACTCCGGAGAACAACTCTATGAAGTAGATACTATTATCATCCATTATCTTAAAGTTTCCCTAAGGAAGCACAGGCTCAAGAAGTTAAATGACTGGCCCGAGATCACACCAGACACCAGTTACCAGAGCCAGGGTTTGAACTTGCCACGGACTTTCTATAAGTGAATGACTCGCCCCACCCCCCACCCCCTGCAGATGATGCTGAGCAAAGGTCTGAAGCGCAAGCGGGAGGAGGAGGAGGAGCCGGAGAAGGAAGCCTTGGCAGTCGACACCTGGTGGCTGGATCCCAGGCTCCCAGCAGTGGCACAGGCACCCCCGGCTGTGCCCTCCAATTCCCTCTTAGACCTCTCGGTGCTCAAGCTCCACCACAGCCTGCGGCAGAGTGAGCCGGACCTGCGGCACCTGGTGCTGCTAGTGAACACCCTACGGCGCATCCAGGCATCCGTGGAGCCCGAAGCTACCCTGCCCTCCGTGCCCAGCCCGCCTGAGGCCCCTGGCGTGGCGGCTGACAGCCTGCTGGCCAGCTCAGACGCTGCCCTCTCAGCCTCCATGGCCAGCCTTCTGGAGGACCTCAGCCATATCGAGGGCCTGAGCCAGGCCCCCCAGCCCTTGGTGGACGAAGGGCCGCCGGGCCGCCCCAGTGGCGGGGCCCCACCCGGCCTGGGTGCCTTGGACCTGCTGGGCCCAGCCACTGGCTGTCTGCTGGACGATGAGCTCGAGGGCCTGTTTGAGGACATCGACACCTCTATGTATGACAGCGAACTTTGGGCACCAGCGTCTGAGGGCCTCAAACCCGGCCCTGAGGATGGGCCTGGCAAGGAGGAAGGTCTGGAGCTGGATGAGGCCCAGCTAGACTACCTGCTGGACGTGTTGGTGGGCACACAGGCGCTGGAGCGGCCACCGGGGCCGGGGCGCTGACCCCCACAGCGGAGATGGTGGTTTGGTGTCCAAACTGAGCCTGGTTGCTGGACTAACTGTCCTTGGAAAGACACAGCTAACTTCCCTAGAACGGAGAGAGGGGCTTTGGAGAGACAGAATCCATTCCTGAGCAACTTCACCTCTGTCCTCTTGTCTAGGGCTAATGAGGGGAGTCTGGGACTGGCCCTTGGGAGGGGATGACAGGGCCCGGTGGCTGGAATGTGATTTGGACCAGGCCCTGTGCTGGACTGAATCGGCGGAGGTCGTTCCCGGGGATACTTTTTCCGTGATGTGGGACGAGACTGCACCATTTTCTGGAAATTAAAACCAGTCCTGGGTTATTTCAAGTCTGTGTGCTTTGTCTCTGGGCTAAGGCAAGGGTCAGGTAATAACCTCCAAATTTTACTGAGCGTGGACTGTGTGTGCTAAGCACCTGATGTGTGTTCACTCTTTTCATCTTTGAAATTAGATGGCCTTTATTACTATCCCCATTTTACATTTTGAGAAAACTGAGGCTCCAACAGGACATCGCATGAGGGGGTGGGTTTCAAGCCATGAACTTTACTGCTTTCTTGTCTGGTAAGTGGATGAGTTAGCTCTGGTAACTGGCCCTCTAGAAAACTCCCCCCAACATACTCAGCCAGGTTTCCCTGATTGTGCATGATGATGGTGGTCGTGGTAGCAGTGGAGGAGCCCCAGGCCACCAGAAATCATGGCCTTGCCTGAAGTCTACCTGTGTGTCTTGAGGCTGGGGGTGGGGCAAAAGGGAGGTTTCAGAATGAGCCAGAAATAAAAGCACAAAGCTGAAGGCTTGATGGAGCTTCTCCAAAGAGCTTTGAGAGCCAGCTCTCCAAGAAAATGGGGAAAGGCACGGGAGACTCCAGCAAGTTAAGGAAAAAAAAAAAAATCCACTCGGGGTCTCAAATCTGCCTTTGGGCAGGGATAGGGCAATTTGGAGGGTGCCTCTGAAATAAAGCCACCGGGTTTAGCGGCTTGACCGCAAAGCAGAGGCGGTCCTGCTTTCCTTCTAGAAGAAACCCCGGCCCTGGCGAGCTGAGGCCACCTGTCCCACTGCTCGTGTGATAGGGCCCGCCCGAGCGCCGCGCCGGGTGTCTGCGCCGCCCCCGCGGTCCAGCCGCATTCCTGGCCCGGCTGGGAGGGGCCGCACACTCAGAGGCCTGGCACGGGACCCAGGAGGCGTCCTTCCTGGCGGCTGTGGGGGCAGGGCAGCGCCCCGGGTGCGGGCGGGGGGAGGGGCACGGTGAAACCCACGGGCGGCCGGGGGGCCGGGGGCCGGACGGTGACCTGCGAGGCCCGCTGGGCCTCCAGTGGGGTAACGCCGGCAAGAGGACACCGAAATCGCCGGGCCCCAGAGCCTCCACCCTGGCCGGAAGCTCTAGGGAGGCTGAAGCTGGGGTGGAACTGGGGGAGGCGGGCAGCTTCGGCGGCCCCTCGGGCCGGGAAGGGGCGGGCAGAGCGGAGCTTCCTGGAGAAGGAGAGGAAGTCGTGCCCATTTCTGGAAGTGGATGGGGCGGCCCGGGGAGGGGGAGTGGAAATGGCCCGAAGGGAGCTGGTGCCCTGGCTGAGGGTCTTCGGGTGCCTGACTCCTACACCGGGTGACTCCAATGGGATTCAGACCTTGAGAGTGTGGGTTGAGCTCTGCAATGCCCCCTGGTGCTCATTCTGGGGGTCTGAGATGCCACTGCCTTAGTTCCCTGGAGATCTGTCCAGTGGTCAAGTAATCTCCCAGTGTAGGGCCAGCAATGCCCTCTGTTTACAGCACTCTGGGGGCCTGTTTCCGTTGTCTCTGGGTGCAAAACTGGGGGACAATCTGTGATGCATACTGATGCAGACAGCCTACCCATCTGTCAACGATGCTCGCATCTGCCCCTGTGCCTACTTGGCCAGCGATGCCCCCTCTCCCCAGAGCCTCTGTATACAGTTGCACAGGTTGTGGGCTGCGCATAGACTCCATGTTTAAGGGGCTACTATGCGTGTTTCAGGCACCATTCATTTACATATTGACTGCAACAGTTTCCCAGCAGATGGAGGTCAAACGCCTTGGGGAAGGAGTATGCCTTTTGCACAAAAGCACCATATGGGCTGGATCAGCTCTAGTCCCATCCCACTGGTGCCCTCGGGTCTGTGAGCAGCTCGTGCCTGAGGACCTATTCCCCCCCACCCCCTACTCTCCCCATGTCTGACCCCCAGATGATTGCGCAGGCTCCCAGGCTCTAGTGTGCCCCACCGCCCTCAGGCTCAACCCCAAGAGGCCGCCCTACCTCAGCCAGCAGATTCCAGGGCCCACACCATTCCGAGCTGAGCCACCAGCCCTGGCGCCGTTACTCCTTTTCACAGAGCCTCTGTGTTCCTGCCAGGACACTCCCCAGCCAGGCTAGCTCCCCTCCAGGGGCATTCTCAGGATCCCGCATCACACACACACCTCTCTCCTCAACACCTGGGACAGTTGTCCTTGCTGTCCTTCGCTCCCCTCCCTTCGTTCCTTCTCTTATTCAGAAAAGATGTATGATGGCCTACTGCGTGCCTCGCTAAATCTGACTGTGTCTGTCCTCTGCTCCTCTGAGATCTGAACTCTGCCCCTACCAAGGCTCATCTCCCCCACCTCCTGTCCCATTCACGCACTTAAGGAACATTTACTGAGCACCTGCGGTCCCAGTGCAGAAATCTAATTATGCTTTTTTTTTTTTAACATTTATTCATTTTTGAGAGTGAGAGAGACAGAGCATGAGCGGGGAAGGGGCAGAGAGAGAGGGAGACACAGAATCCGAAGCAGGCTCCAGGCTCTGAGCTGTCAGCACAGAGCCCGACGCGGGGCTTGAACTCACGAACCACGAGATCATGACCCAAGCCGAAGTCTGACGCTCAACCGACTGAGCCACCCAGGCGCCCCCAGAAATCTAATTATGCATAAGTCGATGATTATTGATGCAATAAGCCATTGAGCA
Organism: Panthera tigris; assembly: GCF_018350195.1. Taxonomy (NCBI): domain Eukaryota; kingdom Metazoa; phylum Chordata; class Mammalia; order Carnivora; family Felidae; genus Panthera; species Panthera tigris. Next base: position 14,314,321 of record NC_056674.1, read on the forward strand.
GAGGTTGTGCTGAAAAGCCAGATCACCTGCTTTTGAACCTCTCTGCTTTGCCATCCTGTGGCTCTGTGACCCTAAGCAAGGGACTTCACGTCTCTGTGCTCATCTGTAAACTGGAACAGTAACAGCCTACCTCCAAGGGCTGTTGTCCCGAGGTGGATGGGGGGGGGGGGTGTTGTAGGCAGAGGGAACAGTATAAGCAACGGCTAGCCCCTGAGGGACCCTAAAACTTTTTCTAGGATCTGGAAGCTCTGGGTTTGGCTGGAAAGAGGGAGAAGCAGTGAGGTAAGTGATGGGGCCGGAGGGGTCTGCAGGGGGCCAGGGCGCAAGGGACACTGGGTGAGGGACTTTACTGCTAAGGTACTAGGGAATCACGAAGTGAAGGAATCCCTCTGGCTGCCATGTGGACGCAGTGGTACAGAGATGAGACTAAAGGCCGGGAACCCCGAGGGGAAGCTGGGAAGGGACATCACATCCGTGGCAGGATGGTTGGGAGGAAGGGGAGAGGGGTTTGAAAACCAAGAGGACAGGCTCCGGGATTGATGAATCTCGATGGGGCAGGGGCCTCGCACAAGGCCCAGGGCTCTAACCAGGAGACCCATGGGGACAGTGGGGCTGCCTTGGGATGGTGACTGGGGGGACAAGTAGGTCTGGGGTTGACGCTGAGGCCAGAGAGGGACACAGTGGGTGAGAGGGGCTGGTGTGGGGACACCCAGGAGAAGGCATCTGGGTCTCGAGGCCCGTGGGACTGGGCTTAATAGGGAGGGTGGGAGGCAGGAGCAGGCAGAGGTGATGTGAGTGAGGGAGAGATATTGGCTGTGTTGCTGGGCACCCAGCTACCACTTGGCTCAGAGTGGATCGGAGAGGGTGGTCCCTGAGGACAAGCTTCCACCTCTTTCCCCAGCCGCACAGGATATCCTGTGTTTACTGAGGTGGCCTTGGCCGGAACCGGGACACTGGTGCCACCCCCTAAACTCAACTTCCCATGGCCACACCCCCTGGGGTGAGGGAAATTGAGAGACACAGAGAGAGACAGAGAGAGGGACAGAGATGAGGAATGAGGATAGAGACAAAGAGAGGAACAGAGAGGTACAAAGACACACAGACACACTGTTCATGACAAAACACGGCAAACTAGAAAAGGAAGCTTCCTCAGCTTCCCCTGCCTCTTTTTCATTCCCCGATTTCTCCAAGGGGCCCCTTGCACAGGCTGTCCCTCTACTTGGAACCCACTCTCACTGACCCACCACCTACCCAGCAGCCTTCCGTGAACTTTTTTATTTAGTTTTGAGAGAGAGAGAGAGAGAGAGAGAGAGTGGGGGAGGGGCAGAGAGAGAGGGAGACACAGAATCCTTAGCAGGCTCCGTCCAGGCTCTGGGCTGTCAGCACAGAGCCTGACACGGGGCTCAAACTCACAAACTGCAAGGTCATGACCTGAGCTGAAGTCGGACACTCAACCAACTGAGCCCCCCAGGTGCCCCTCCAGGAACTCACTCCTACATATCCTTCAGGTGCCAGTTCAAATGTCACTTCCTCCAGGAAGCTCTCCCTGCCCTTTCTGGTAGTACCAGAGTGCCAGGCCCCTCTTATAGACCTAGATCTGTCCCTCATAGTGCTTAGCTCAGTATGTAAGTATACACTCATTTCACTGATCACTTCTTTAATGTTGGCCCTCATACCCCCCCCCCCCCACACACACACACACTGGGAGTCTTGTGAGGGCAAAATCAGGGTCACTGCTGTGTCCTAAGCACCACCGAGCCCAGGGTTGGATACAGAAGAGGTATCTGTAAACAGCTGCTGAATGAATGTATACATGAGGAGGGGATATAAGGGGCATGTTTGGCCCGGGGACACAGCCATGAACAAGGAAGGACATAGTTGTCAGCTCCTAGAAATTTCACATGTGCTGACCTCTCTCTGGATTCAGATCCTCCTCACAGGCTGTTCCCTCTGCCCATAAAACTTCCCCTCCCTCTTCTCTTGCCTCGCTCCTGTAGGTCATCCAAGTCTCAGTTCACATGTCCCCTCCTCCAGGAAGCCTTACCTGACCTCCCTTGGGACCTTTCCTGGGCTCCCCCGTCAAGGCCCTGACCTTTTTCCCTGTGACTCTCTCACCCCAATCCTGGGCCATGCTGGGTCTGTGTCCCTGTTGGACTGTGAACTTTGTGAAAGCAAGCCCGGGCTATCTCAGTCACACTGTGTCCCCGGCACCATCCAGCGTAGGGCTGGACTCACTAACTGCTGACATTGGATAAAGACTGCTCCCTTTCTCCCCTCTGGTACACTTTGCCTGCATTTGTCCCCTCTCACTGGAAGCCCCTTCCTACACTTTTACCTGACTCCCCGCTTCTCCACCATCCAGTTTGACTTCAGAGGTCACGCCTTCCAGGAATCCTTTCCTGAGCCTGCCCCCCACCCCCACCCCACGGTACACGGTAAATGTAAGTCTGTCGGTATCTCCAATGCCCAGCAAAGAGGCTGCTGGCAAGGGCTTGTGAATGTTTGTTGAATGAATAAATGAACAGGTGAATGGTTGGATGAATCAATGAGAGAGAGAGAGAGAGAGAGAGAGAGAATGCACTGGGGTGAGGGGCTCCTCAGGACCATCAGCAGCCCCATTCCTTCCTCCCTTCCCAGGAGAAGGGTTCTGGCAGGGTTCTGGCCACACCCCAACCCTTGGTGGCTGCCAGGCCTGGATGGCATTTCCCAGAGCTCAGCACATTCCTGCCTTCCCTGGCGGCTGAGAGTGGGCAGGGGGCATTTTGGAGAGAAGGGGGGAGGCCCCTAGAATTCTGGGATCCTGCCAACTTGTGCCGGGTCCCCATGCCCTCAGGGAAGTAGGCCCCAAGCTCTCGGTGTGGCGGGGAGGGGTACAGGTCCACAGAGGGGCCAGGGGGCTGGTGTGAGGGGCAAGGTTGACAACTGAGGGGAAGGCCTGGTGGCCGTGCCTGGCCAGACAATGGGACAGAAGCTGCTGACATGCATTTTGGGGGTAATCCCCAGTTTCATCCCAGCCCTGGCCCCAGGCCTGGGCTCAGAGAGCCCGGAGCATCGGAGCCAGCGGCCGGGTGGGTGCAAGGGGCATGTGGGGGTACTTGTGCTCTCTGTGCCGCCCCCCGGGGTCTGGTGAGTCAGGGCAGGCTGGGGCCGGGGGCTGAGGGATCAGGGTGAGGCCTGGGGGCCTTGGTTTGGGAGTTGGGCAGGTCGGGGTTCAAATCCTGGGGCTACCAATAACTTGCTATGGGTGACTTTGGGTTTCACTTACCCTCTCTGAGCCTCCTTGTCTGTTTTATGAAGGGGACAGAAGAGAGTTGCAGGGTCTCTGGGCCTAATGTGTTCCCCGTGTACCCTGTATTCTGGGAGCAGAGCTCTGGGTGCCCAGCACATTCTTTAGCACATGATGGGTGTCCCCCCAGCACAGAAACTCCATTAAACAGAGAAGTGGGGCTCCCCTGTGCCCAGGCCAAAAGCCCCTCCCCCAACAAGTCTAGCCGGCCCCCTAATTTGTGTGACTAATAATGCAAAATTCTTATAAGGAGCACTCACTCTGTGCCAGGCACTTTTTCAAGTTTTTAGCCTCTTTTAACGCATCTCATCTTCACAACAACCCCATGAGGTGGGCGCTTTTTATCACCCCTGTTTTAGAGACAAGGAAAAGGGGGCCCAGAAAGATGCCGTGGCACAGCCAGGAGGTGACTAGACGGGGATCTGAACCCAAACTGACCGGGAGAAGGAGTAGAAGGAGTTTATTTTAGGGGCCCCTGGAACCAGTGGGGCCATGCCCGGGTCTGGAACCAGGAAATAATGCCTGTCGGGTGATCAGCCTCCGAGTGGCGGGAGCAACGTCCAAGTCCCTGGAACAAGGCTCCTGGTGAAGGTCTCAGCCCAGTTCAGGGCGCGCAGCCTGTCTGAGCCGTCTTATGGCTCCCCACCCCCTTGCCTGTGGATGTAGCTGGGCGGGGGGGGGGGGGGGGGGGGGGGGGGGGGGATGTTTGTTTCCCCACCACCCACTCCCTGGTGACGTCATGCCTCAGGAGCCAATGGCTGGGGTCTCTCCCTCCTCCCCCTCCCCATTCCTTTTCCCCCCCAGCCTGGGGCTGAGGCTGAGCAGACGGACTGGGAGCTCTCGAGGTGTCTGGAGGCTTGGGGGTAAGAGATCAGCCTGTCTAACCCGATCCTTGGCCAGGCTGAGAAGCCAAGGGAATGAGACCCAGGGTCCTGGGAGGTGCTGGCAGGTGCTGGCAGATACTGGGAGGGTACCTGGGCTCAGGAGGCAGTGTGGTGTAGGAGTTAAAGGCACAGACTTTGGAGCCAGACCCTGGGTTCGAATCTCAATGTTCCCCTCTTTCTGGCTATGCAGTCTTGGGCAAGATGCTGCACCCTTTGTACCTCTGCTTTTCCATCTGTGAAATGGGCTGATGGAGAGTAGACGAATTGCTGCTTACAAAGAGCTGGGCAGGATGCCTGGGGTGGAGCAGGCTTTTTGGTGCGGAATAGGGCGCTGGGGAGGCGGCACTGATCCCGTTGGTAGGAGGCAGGTGCCTGAGCTGGGTTTTGTCCCTCACCCAGAGTTCCCCTTGGCTAAGAGAGAAAGTGGGGCCACTGGTTAGCAAAACCTGGATACGAGACACTTGAGATGGACAGCGTACCCTCCAACTGCTGTCAGAGACTAGTGTATATTACCTGAGCACTTACTCTATACCAGGAATATCCTAAGCACCTGCTGTTATTTTGTGAATCCTCAAAGCCACTCTTAGTGGCTCCATCTCACAGATGAGGAAACTGAGGCCCTGGGACGTGAAATACTTTGCCCAAGTATTCAAACCTGAGAAATGTTAGAGCGGGGACTAACTGAGGGAGCTGGGAGGCCCCTGCCAGCACGCCTCCCCCTCTGCCTCACAGATGGTCTAGGGGCCAGGATGAGTCCGGTCAATTCCTCACTCCCACTGCTGAGGGCACCAGATCACTGGCAGTTAGGGAAGCTGAGGCTCTGGGTAGGCAGAGCTCCTAAATGGGGTTGGCACCAGCCATGGGGAGAAGAGGGTACAGAGGGGCAAATCTAGGGGTTTCCTCAGCAGGCCCAGCTCAGCTGAAGGGCCCAGGGCCCAAATGACAGGCACTCACCCCAGCCGCTCTGAAGGGCATTGGCGGCATCGTAAATGGGAATCTAAGTGGCACCTTCCTCCGGGAGGTATTGTGAGGATTTAATGAGCCACGGTAGGGAAGGATCTTTGCACATAGTAAGTGCTCAAGAAATGGGGACTCCGAGAATTCTGGAAGCTCAGGAATGTACCAGGGGAGTGCCAAAGGAACCACTCAAGAATGGCTCTTGGCACCTGGGAGGCCCTGCCTGGACTTGATTCACCGGGGGAACCCCATTAGATCTTCCCCTAACACAGTCAGGGACCCCCAGAAACCTCCCCCTCCCCTCCCCTGCCTAATGGGATGGGTAGGGCTGGGAACAGAGAGTGCCCAGGGTGGACGGGGTTTCCTTCCGAAGCCACCCCCACCCCATGCCAGGACCTGGGTATGTGGCTCAGGAAGGGCACAGTTAGGCTAAATATAACCTGGGTTGGGCCGCTGTCCCAGGCAGGGATGAGGAAGGAGGGCACTCTCTCTTGCTCCCGCCCCAGCTAAGCTTCCTGTGCCAGCCTCTGGGTGTGACCCTCGCTGCCCTGGCCTGAAACCGGGAGCTTGCGGTCCAGGAGAGCCTCCCCTCCATCTCTACCACCTCCTACACGTACCAGGCTCTCCCACCTCCAGCTCAGGATGCTATGTTGTGTCAGGGACTCAGTTTTGCAGACCCGAGTTGTCTGTTACCGTCATATCCTGTCACTGTGATATCTTAACCCTAATTTTCTCGTAAGTAAAATGGGGGTACTGAGGCCACATCTGTAAAGTGCCTGCCCAGACCAGAGTTGGCACCAAAGAGGTCCTTCTAAAAATGCCCGTTTCGGGGCACCCTCAATCCCCATGCCCTCCCCAGTTGTTTTGCTGCTTGGGCTCCTCCAGTGCTCAGAGCCATCAATACGAGTTCAGTTACAGAGTTGGGGGTCAAGGGCAGGGTCTTGGCTGTGTGACCCCAGACAGGTCACTTCCCCACGCTGAGCCTCAGTTTCCAACTCTAAAACAGCCACCGCATTCAGGGTGATTTTGAGACTTATGGGTGCCAGGCCTGGGTCCAGTTCAGAGGAAATGCCACAGATGTGGGAGCTGAGGGCTCAGAGGGGAGCCTGGGGAAGGCCATGGAGACCAGGACTCCTAGGAGCACCAGAGAGGAGCCCTCTGCTACTTTGGGGTGCCTGCCAGTGGAGTGGGTACAGCTGGAGCATTGAGGGGTCCCTGTGTCCTCTATCTTGCCCAGTGGTGGGCTATGAAGAGCCATTGTGCGGCTGGGGGTGGGTGGGCAGGGGCGGAATGTGACTGGGCCCAGCAGATGGGCCATTGTTTGAGGGAATGTGCCGCGTGAGGTCTGACCTTTCCCTGTAGAGTGGGGGTTGGCGGGTTGGCATGCCAGGTGGGGGCTGGGAGGACAAGGCCAGCGTTGGCATGAGGAGGGGTAGAGAGACAGTATCCACTCCCCAGAAAGGTCTGTTGGGGAGTCTGCATGGGAATCCCAGTTCTGCCTCCTTCTCACTGTGCTGTGTGACCTTATGCAAGGTCCTTGGCCTCTCTGAGAGGCTAGGGTTTTCTGCAGTGAGGAGCACAGGGCTGATGAAGAGTAACCACTCCAACACCCATTAGTTATTATCATCCGTATAAGAGTCTGGAACTCTCAGATAAGTTCAAGTCCTGGCTTAGCCATTTGTGACCATCCGTGCATGGCTTCCCTTCTCCCAGCCTCAGGTGTCTTTTCCGTTAATGGGCTCAACGATTGTCTTGACCTCACAAGAGTGTTCTGAGGTTTATGTGCAATGACCCCTGTGGGACATCTGACACAAGATCGGGACCACGGGAAGTTCTTAGTAACAATGATAGTAAGTGCTTCTGAAGCCCCTCCATGTACCTGGAATTTTATGTTTGCTAGCGTATTTGACAAAGTAGGTGCTCTCCTTCTCCCCCATTTTCTACACGAGGAAGCTGAGGCACAGAGAGATGAAGTGATTTGCCCACAGGGAGTACGTGGGAGTGGTTAGGATGGGTTTATACTGAATGTGGCTCCCTCGCTCAGCCCCGGTGTTTGGTGGAGTGGCTCTGCTGTCGGACAGTCCTAGGAGTCAGCTCTGGCTTTACTGTTTGCTGTAAAAAGGTCTTCTAAGCCTCAGTCTCCCTGCCTGCGCTACGGGGATAGAATATTGACAGCACGCAGGAAGGGGCAGACACGTAGGAAGCAATTGGTGGGGTCAGCTGATGGTAATGCTCACCTTCTTCTTCCTAGAGCCCCGGACCCAGGAGGCCCAAGGAGCTGGAGGTGATCCTGAGGTGAGCATTGGCCGGTGCCACATGCCCCTCCCTGTCCCTCCCTGGCCTGCTTGGAGCCTCATGCCCTGGTCTCTTCCTGGCAGGCAGCAAGACCCCAGAGGAAGGGCGCGAGCCCCGCAGACGACTGCGCAGTACCCCAGTCTGGGCTCCTGTTAGGAGGGGGTGCCTGTGCTCAGGCAGCGGTGAGAGGGCAGGGGTGGGGGGCCCTGCTCCCCTTCTGATACCAATCTTGACCTCTCCCTCCATGCCCAGCCTCCTTCTCTCATCCCTTCCCGGCCTCAAGCCTCCACCCCTGCCCCCGACAGGCTCAGAGGCAGCTGCTCCATGCAGAACTGAAGCTGGTCCTGCAGCAGAAGGGAGAGAGGAAGCAGGAGCCTGGGGCCCAGGTGACTCCCAGCAGCGCCATGGAGGCCAGGAGCCGGAGTGCTGAGGTGAGTTCCAAGGGGGACTTATGGGGCCTGGTGGCGGGGCTGCACAGGCTAAGGCAGCTGGAAGACGGACACTTCCTGATTTCTCTGTGCCTCAGTCTCCCCATCTGTGAAATAGAAATAGCAACGGTGCCTATTTTATAGGTCGCTGTGAGGGGAAAAAATTAACATATGTAAAGCACTTAGCACTGTGCCTGGGAGAGACTAAGAGTCAGAGGAGCTCATTCATCTGGAGATCATGGAGTTACAGTAATAACGGGCTAAAGACAAGTAGGCAGGATAGTAGAGGTGTTGTTAAATGCATGAGCTTTGAGCCCATGGGCTTAAGTCCCAACCTTACCAGTTTAGCTCTAAACAGGTGACCTGACCATTCAAGCCCTGCTTCCCCATTGGTGAAATGGGACAATGGTCCCCACCTCTAAGGGTGTTGAGGACTCACTCTTGAGCCATGTGCACAGGGCCTGGCATCCAGGAAGCCTACCTGAATGTTAGCTGTGGTCACTGTTAAGGAGATAGAGGACTGGTACCAACTGCTTCCAGGGGATGCTAGGCACAGAGCGGGTCCGCTTTTACAGGAGCCAAGCTGAAGCTGAGGGGTGGCCGGCAGGGAGTTAAGGGCAGGGCCACTGCCTCCAGGCCAGCCTATGGGCTCTGAGGTCACAGACCTGGGGTTCAGGCCCAGCAGCTTAACTTGCCGTGCGGCATTAGGCGAATCACTTTGCTTCTCTTTACTTGGTGTCCTCCTTTGAGTCTGTCCAAGCTGTGGGAGGCTGAAATGAGATGCTGGGCATAGAATGCTTAGCCCAGGCCCTCAGGGTGGTGGTGATGGGCATGCCATTCCCTGCTGCCGTTACAACATGTTCCTCCCAGCTCTCTAGTCCCGGGACCACTGCTGGGCCCAGACTTGCTTTCCCCTCTCCAAGCCCTATGCTCAACCCCAGACTATACCAGCCTTGATGCCCTGCCCATTAGAGGATCCTCTCAGATCCCTGTGGCTTCAGGCCTCAGCTCACAGAGACTCCTTCCGGTACACCCGGAAGGGAGTAGGGAAATGGGCCCAGAGAGGGCAAAGTTCTCGCCTAGAGACACACAGCAGATTGAGTTCTAAGATGGTTGTGGAACTGAGGTGAGAGTCACTGCCTTTTCTAAGCCGGGAAGTGAATCCCGGAGTGCGTCGCTGGGCTGGGGCCAGGGCAGCACCATTTAGAGTGAATACCAGGAATGCCACGTCTGCTAGTCCACCACTCATTACCCACGCACCCCCCCCCCCCATCACTTGATTCCCTCTCCCAAAGGCGTTATGCAGGTCTTGGGGTCACAGAGTCCACAAAAGGGAACACTCTCACATACATTCATTCAAGCCTCCAAGAGCCCAGTCCCACCCACACCCCTCCGTCCTGCACCACTTAAGACGTCCAGCCCTTTCCCCAGAATCCCCTTCTCACACCACCCCTTGTTCTGCTCTTATTAAACCCCCTTCCCATACCTCAATCCCATCCTTAGACTATGGGTCGCCGCCTTACTTCCAAGTAGGACTCTCTAGCCACACCCCTCGCAGATTTTTGGCCCCTCCTCTGTGACTGTCCGCGCATGCAGTCTGACTAGGCGCCAAACCCCTAGTCCCGCCCCGAATTGGCCCCGCCCCCCGAGGGCACAGCCCCGCCCTATCAGGCTCGCCTCTTTACATCTCAGGTTCCCTCGGGCCTACCTACACCGCCCCTCCTCCATAACCCCGCCCCTAACCCCGCCCCTTTAGACGGCGGCCACAGGGCTCCTCCCGGCCAAAAAGTGGACGGAACCGTTGAGCCTTGCAGCGGTTCCGAGAGATCAGGCGGCCCTCGCGCTTCCTTAAAGGGAAGATGCCGGAGTGGGTGGGACCGCATGGCCGGCCTGAGTTGCGCCTAGGGGCTTGTAACTCGAGGACGCGTTTAAGAGCCGTTTTTAAGCGCGATGCCGGGCTCTGGGTGAGGTCCGGTCATAGCGCCCCATGCGATGCCTCGCCGTCCTCCGCAGGAGCTGAGGCGGGCGGAGTTGGTGGAGATCATCGTGGAGACGGAGGCGCAGACCGGGGTCAGCGGCATCAACGTAGCAGGTGGCGGCAAGGAGGGAATCTTTGTCCGCGAGCTTCGGGAGGATTCGCCCGCGGCCAGGAGCCTCAGCCTGCAGGAAGGTGGGCGGGGCGGATGCATGGGGCGGGACGTCTCTGAGGGGGCGGGGTTAGGAGTGGGCCCTTGGTCCGGGGCGTGGCTGGCGGCCAGGAGGCGGGGAGAAGGGCTTGGGGCGGGGCTTTGTGTGTAGGCCTTGCAGTGGCTCGGAGCGGGCTCTGGAGGTTCATAGTGTCGGTTTGACTCCCAGATCTGCAGTTTAGTAGCTTGTGAATTTCTGTGCCTTGGTTTTTTTCATCTCGAAAGTGGGAATGATTTTAGTACTCACCTCACAGGGCTATGACTCGGATTAAATGAGTCAGTATTTGAAAACAGCGCTAAGTGGCACATAGCACAATGTAAGCATTAGTTATTATTTTTGTTGTTGGGACTGGAGAAAAGAGGTGGAGTTAACAACTTGGAGGGGTGTGGAGGGGAGCTTAATAAGTAAGGGATGTTTTAGGTGACATGGATGAGGCTGATGTGGTATATTCATGCAACAACTATTTACTAAGTGCTTGCTATTTCCAGATATTATTCTAGGGGCTTGGGCTACTGCAGTGAACAAAACTCTCTGCACTTAAGGAGCTTACCTTCTAGTAGGGAGAGACATATTTGAGCAAAGTTTGTAAAATACATAGTAAGTTAGAAGGCAATATGTGCTATGGGTGCCAGGAGGACAGTTATTATTTTTTTTCTTTTCTCTTTTAGAGAGAGAGAGAGAGCACGTGAGAGAGCCAGCAGGGGAGAGGGGCAGAGGGAGGGAGAGAGAGAGAGAGATTGAGAGAGAGAGAAAGAGAGAGAAAGAATCTTAAGCAGGCTCTGCACTCAGCGTGGACCCTGACGCGGGGCTTGATCCCAAGACCCTGGGATCATGACCTGAACCCAAATTAAGAGTTGGATGCTCAACTGACCCAGGTGCCACCCAGGTGCTGCAGGACAGTTGTCTTTTTAAATAGGGTGAGCCAGGAAGGGAGAAAAGGCCTGGTGGAGGACGGGGAGTGAGCTCTGTGGCCATCTGGAGGAGCATTCCATGCAGAGAGAATGGCCAGTGCAAACATCCCAAGGTTGGGGTGTGCCTAACTTGATGGAGGAAAAGCAAGGAAGCCAGTGTGGATGGAATAGAGTTAGAGAAGAGGAGAGTAAGAAAGGAGGCCAGAGAAGTAAGGAAAGGGCAGTTTTTAGAGGGCTATATAGACCATGGTGGGGATTTTGGCTTTTAATCTGGAAGGGTTGTGAGTGGAGGAGGAACATGAGTTGGCTGTGTTGAATAGCATGCTGTGGTAGCAGTAGGCTGAAGGCAGCAGGGTGGGGAGCAGGGAGCCCAACAAAGAAGCTATTCCGGGGCACCTGCTGGCTCAGTTGGTAGAACATGCGACTCTTGATCTCAGGGTCATGAGTTTGAGCCCCACATTGGGTGCAGAGGTTTACTAAAATAAAATAAAATAAAATAAAATAAAATAAAATAAAATAAAATAAAGAGGCTACTCTGATTATCCAGGTAAAAGATGGTGATGCTCAGGACCAAAACAGTGATAATGGAGTTGAAGAGAAAGGTTTGCATTATGGATGTATTTTGAAGGAGAGGAGCCTTCAGGGCTGGATATGGGGTATGATGAAAAGAGAGGGGTCAAAGATGTGTCCAGGGATTCTTGACCTGAGGATGGAGTTGGCAGTTCCACAGATGGGGAACACTGGGGCTGGAGCTTGCTTGGGGTAAGACCACATTTGCAGTTTGGATCTGTAAGGTGAGGGGTATCTATTGGATACCAAGGTGAAGATGCGGAGGGGTAAATGGGTATATGAGTCCTGGATGGAGGGGAGAGTGCTGGGCTGGAGACATACACTTGGGAATTGTCAGCCCATTTCTGTTCTTTAAATTCCTGAATCTGGATGAGCTTCCTAAAGAGGTACGTGTAGCATGTAGATAGAGATGAGAAGAGGTCCCAAGCCTGAGCTCTGGGACAGTGTGTCTTTAAGAGATTCGGGAGATGGGAAGGTGCCATCCCAGGAGTCTGAGAAGGAACTTCCAGGGAGGTTCTAGAGGGTGTATGGCACAGGGGGGCCTGTCTCGTAGAGGGTATGTGGCACCCTGGAGGCCAAGCCAAACAAGTGGATGAAAGGGAGAGGGTCAAGTTGGGTCGAAGGTTGTGAGGTCCACTCAGATGAAGTCTGGGACTTGCCCATTGGACTTAGCTACACAGAGATATGGGACCTTGAGAGGAGCAGCTCAAGGTTCTGGAAGGGGGTGTCAGAAGTGTGACTGGAGATGTGGAAACAATGCAGCTGGATAACTCAATGCATTTGCCATTAAGGCGAACAGATATGTGGAGCAGGAGCTCCAGGAGTGAGGTCAAGACAACTTTTCTTATGGGAAAAGTAATGGTATGCTGATGAGAATAACATACAAGAGAGGGACAAAATGATGATGTGGGGAGAGAGGGGAGAATTGCTCGAGGATGTCCCTGAAAATGTGGTGGAAAGATTGACCTGGGGGAGAAATGAGGACAGGTGGAGTAAATTACCACAGGGGCAGGTGGGGGGGGTTGGTGAGTAAGGGGGTGGGAGTTTCTAGAAGTTCTTTTCTGATTCTGTTCTCTCAGTAAAGGGAACAAAGTCGAGTGTCTAAAAGGTGAGAATGGGAGAGGGAAGTGGAAAGCAACGGGCGTGGTTTGAATGGGTGTGGATTTGCTGGGAGAGGCGGAGCTAAGGCCATGGGGCGAGGCTTCAGCTTGAGTGTCTGCACCTTAAACTGGGAAGAACTTTGCTTCCCAATTCTGGGCTGGGGGTGGGCAGGATAGGCGGGGCCAAGGTTTGGGGCTGGGCCTCGCTAGCTCCAGGAAAGTGGGTGGGACCAGGCCTGGATGGAGCCAAGCGGATGCCCAGCCCACGCCCTGCCCATCTCCCGCCTCACCTGCAGGGGACCAGCTGCTCAGCGCCAGAGTGTTCTTCGAGAACTTCAAGTACGAGGACGCACTACGCCTGCTGCAATGTGCCGAGCCTTACAAGGTCTCCTTCTGCCTGAAGCGCACTGTGCCCACCGGGGACCTGGCGCTGCGGCCTGGGACCGTGGCTGGCTACGAGATCAAGGGCCCACGGGCCAAGGTGGCCAAGCTGGTACGCGTGCTTAGCCCGGTCCCGGCTCTGGACTGCCCCAGCGATCCAGTCTCTGCGCCGTGAGCCCCACTCTTCCACACCCTGGGCCAGCCTTGCCCTCTGTCTTGTCACTAACCCAACTCTAATCCCACCTTCTGCCTCCTGTTCCCCACTCCTAAACTCCTCCCTGGGGAGGGAGACCCGCCCATCTCAGACCTTCACTTACTTTGGAGAGGAGGCAGCTCTAGGCATGCGGGGGGTCCTGAACCGAAGGGACTCCAAACCAGGGAGGCCAGGTTCAAACCTGAGTGCTGCTCACTTACTGCTGAGTGACCCTGGACAAGTTTCTTTCCCTTTCTGGGCCTCAGTTTCCCCATTTCTAGAATGAAGGTATTGGGGAGAATCCTGGATGAGGACCTAGAAGTCTTGGGTCCCAGTTCCCACACTCCTGTGGACTCATTGTCAGATGCTAAATGAAAGTCTTTGCCTTAGGGGGCTAGTAATGGTGAAATGACAGGAAGGAAGTGGGGATGGTGATTTGGGGACGAGATGCTTCGTCCGACACGTCCCCAGCCTGGTGTAATACCAGATGGGGATCCCCCCGTCTACCCCGAGCCTCCCACTGTCCCACCGCCTCCCGCATCTCTCCTCTCTCCCCAGAACATCCAGAGTCTGTCCCCTGTGAAGAAGAAGAAGATGGTGGTACCCGGGGCCCTGGGGGCCCCTGCAGACCTGGCCCCTGTTGACGTCGAATTCTCCTTTCCCAAGTTCTCCCGTCTACGTCGGGGCCTCAAAGCTGAGGCTGTCAAGGGTCCTGTCCCAGCCGCCCCCACCCGCCGGCGCCTCCAGCTGCCTCGGCTGCGCGTCCGGGAAGTGGCGGAAGAGGCCCAGGCAGCCCGGCTGGCCGCCGCCGCTCCTCCCCCAAGGAAAGCCAAAGTGGAGGCTGAGATGGCAGCAGGAGCCCGTTTCACAGCCCCCCAGGTGGAGCTGGTTGGGCCCCGGCTGCCAGGCGCCGAGGTGGGTGTCCCCCAGGTCTCAGCCCCCAAGGGGCTGGGAGAGGTGGCCCTCCACCTGCCAAGCCTTGGACTAGGCGCCCCAGCCCCACCTGCTGTGGAGCCCGCGGCCCTAGGGATCCAGGTCCCCCAGGTGGAGCTGCCCGCCTTGCCCTCGCTCCCCGCGCTGCCCACGCTGCCCTGCCTGGAGACCCGGGAAGGGGCTGTGGTGGTGACAGTGCCCACCCTGGACGTGGCAGCGCCCGCCGTAGGGGTGGACCTGGCCTTGCCGGGTGCGGAGGTGGAGGCCCGAGGAGAGGCACCTGAGGTGGCCCTGAAGATGCCCCGCCTCAGTTTCCCCCGCTTTGGGGCTCGAGCAAAGGAAGTTGCTGAGGCCAAGGTGGCCAAGGCCAGCCCCGAGGCCAGGGTGAAGGGGCCCAGACTTCGAATGCCCACCTTTGGGCTTTCTCTCCTGGAGCCCCGGCCCGCTGCCGCTGAAGCTGCTGTCGAGAGCAAGCTGAAGCTGCCCACCATCAAGATGCCCTCCTTTGGCATTGGGGTCTCGGCCCCTGAGGTCAAGATGCCCAAGGGGCCGGAGGTGAAGCTCCCCAAGGCTCCTGACGTCAAGCTCCCGAAGGTGCCCGAGGCGGCCCTTCCAGCCGTGCAGCTCCCCGAGGTGGAGCTCCCCAAAGTGTCAGAGATAAAGCTCCCGAAGGTGCCAGAGATGGCCGTGCCCGAGGTGCGGCTTCCAGAGGTGCAGCTGCCGAAAGTACCCGAGATGAAGCTCCCCGAGATGAAGCTCCCGAAGGTGTCCGAGATGGCCGTGCCGGAGGTGCGACTCCCGGAGGTGCAGCTCCCGAAGGTGCCCGAGATGAAGCTCCCGAAGGTGCCCGAGATGAAGCTCCCGAAGGTGCCCGAGATGGCGGTGCCCGAGGTGCAGCTCCCAGAAGTACAGCTCCCGAAAGTCCCGGAGATGAAGCTCCCGGAGGTGAAGCTCCCGAAGATGCCCGAGATGGCCGTGCCCGAGGTGCGACTCCCGGAGGTGCAGCTGCCCAAGGTCTCAGAGATGAAACTCCCGAAGGTGCCTGAGATGGCCGTGCCCGAGGTGCGACTCCCGGAGGTGCAGCTGCCCAAGGTCTCAGAGATGAAAGTCCCTGACGTGAAACTCCCCGAGATAAAACTCCCCAAGGTGCCGGAGATGGCCGTGCCTGATGTCCACCTGCCAGAGGTGCAGCTGCCAAAGGTGTCCGAGATGCGGCTGCCGGAAGTGCAGGTGCCGAAGGTCCCAGATGTGCATCTTCCAAAGGCACCCGAGGTGAAGCTGCCCAAGGCTCCGGAAGTGCGGCTGAAAGCCGAGCAGGCAGAGGCAGTGGAATTTGGCTTCAAAATGCCCAAGATGACCATGCCCAAGCTGGGGAGGGCAGAGTCCCCACCACGAGGCAAGCCAGGCGAGGCCAGGGCTGAGGCCCCAGGGAAGCTGGTAACGCTCCCCTGTCTGCAGCCAGAGGCGGGCGCCGAGGCTCGGATGGTTGTCCCCTCTCTCTCCCTGCCCTCGGTGGAGCTAGACCTGCCGAGGGCCCTCAGCCTGGAGGGGCAGGTCCCAGCAGCCGAAGCGGGCAAGGTGGAACGGGCAGAGAGCCCCGGGGCAGCGGCAGGGGTCGGGGAAGTGGCCTTCCGGATGCCCTCCGTTGAAATCGTCACTCCTCAGCTGCCCACGGTGGAGGTGGAGGAAGGGCGGCTAGAGGCGATGGAGATGAAAGCCAAGCCCTCCTCCAAGTTCTCTTTGCCCAAGTTTGGACTCTCGGGGCCCAAAGTGGCCAAGGCGGAGGCTGAGGGGGCTGGGCGAGCCACCAAGCTGAAGGTGTCCAAGTTTGCCATCTCACTCCCCAAGGCCCGAGCGGGGACTGAGGCCGAGGCCAAAGGGGCAGGGGAGGCAGGCCTCCTGCCCGCCCTCGATCTGTCCATCCCGCAGCTCAGCCTGGATGCCCATCTGCCCACGGGCAAGGTGGAGGTGGCCGGGGCTGACGTCAAGCTCAAGGGGCCCAGGTTTGCCCTGCCCAAGTTTGGGGTCAAAGGCCGGGACACTGAGGCGGGAGAAGCAGTGTCAGGGGGGGCTGAGTTGGAGGGCAAGGGCTGGGGTTGGGACAGGAAGGTGAGGGCGTCCAAGCTGAAGATGCCCTCCTTTGGGCTGGCTCGAGGGAAGGAAGCCGAGATCCAGGGCGGGCGTGGCAGCCCCGGAGAAAAGCCAGAGTCCCTGGCTGGCCAGCTTAAGATCCCCGAAGTGGAGCTGGTCACCCTGGGGGCCCAGGAGGACGGGGGCGCCGAGGGGGCAGTGGCCGTCTGTGGAGTTCGGCTACCAGGCCTGCAAGTGTCCACGACCAGGCAGGCAGGTGCCGAGGGCCAGGAAGGGGGGCTGAGGATGCCCCTGGGTATCTCCCTGCCCCAGGTGGAGCTGGCCGGCCTCGGGGAGGCCGGCCTGGGTGCCACCCCCGGGCAGCAGGTCAAGGGTGCAGCCCCTTCAGCAGAGGGCACAGCAGGCTACAGGGTCCAGGTGCCTCAGGTGACCTTGTCTCTGCCTGGAGCCCAGGTGGCAGGTGGTGAGCTGTTGGTAGGTGAGGGCGTCTTCAAGATGCCTGCTGTGACGGTGCCCCAGCTTGAGCTGGACGTGGGGCTGAGCCGGGAGGCGCAGGCTGGGGAGGCAGCCACCGGCGAGGGTGGCTTGAGGCTGAAGATGCCCACACTGGGGGCCAGGGCCGAAGCTGGGGAAGAGGGGCCTGGAGACCAGCCCCCAGGGGCCGAGCGCACCTTCCGCCTCTCGCTGCCCGACGTGGAGCTCTCGCCACCTGCTGTGGGCAGCCACGCCGAGTACCAGGTGGCAGAGGGCGAGGGGGATGCCGGACACAAGCTCAAGGTGCGGCTGCCCCGGTTCGGCCTGGTTCGGGCCAAGGAGGGCGTGGAAGAGGGTGAAAAGACCAAGAGCCCAAAACTCAGGCTGCCCCGAGTGGGCTTCAGCCAGAGCGAGGCAGTCACTGGGGAAGGCTCCCCCAGCCCCGAGGAGGAGGAGGAGGAGGGCGGCGGGGAAGGGGCCCCCGGGCGCCGAGGCAGAGTCCGAGTCCGCCTGCCCCGCGTGGGCCTGGCCACCCCTTCCAAGGCCTCTCGGGGACAGGAGGGCGACGCAGCCCCCAAGTCCCCTGGCGGGGAGAAGTCACCCAAGTTCCGCTTCCCCCGGGTGTCCCTAAGCCCCAAGACCCGGAGTGGGAGCGGGGACCGGGAGGAGGGTGGATTCCGGGTCCGGCTGCCCAGTGTAGGGTTTTCGGAGACAGGGGCTCCAGGCCCTGCCAGGATGGAGGGGGCTCAGGCTGTCATCTGAAGCCCCGGGGGCTGAGGGAGAGTTCCCTCCCATCTTCCCATCCCTGCCTCGTCCTCGTTTTGTGTGTGACATAACTAGCACTAACCCTCAGAGGGCCGGGAGGTGGGTGACTGACCGGGAGAGGGCCGGGGAGGCCTCCTGCCCGGCTCACTGGCTGGACTGCCTGTATCTTGCCAAGCCATGTGAATAAAATAATCCAGAGGTAGGCTTGTGTTCTGTTTCCTCTGTGCGTGTAGGGGGGTGGGTTGGGGAGGGACGGGGGACAGGGGAGGGTGGAGAGGGTGCAGGAAAAGAGGTCCCCAAGGAGGAAGAAAGGGGACTTGAGCCTGCCCTGCAGAGAGTCTGTGTTCGGGAGAGACACAGGCCACCCCTGGTCTGAAGAGAGTCAGGGAAGCCTTGCGGTGGGCCGGGTGGGAAGGGGCCTGCCCTAGCCATTCCGAATTCCCTAGGGCCTCTGAGCAAGACCCCCCTCTGCTGGGAACTCTGCCAGTTCTGGGGGAAACACTCCCACCAGACCTCCCTGGGGTCGTCCTAAGAGAGCACAACGATTGCTACCCATCTGCCCTCTGCTGGCCACCTTCACATCCACAAGAGCGCTTCCACATCCTGGCGATCCTTTCCTGTCAGGCTGGTTTGACTGCCCCGGCCACCCGGGGCCCCACCCAGGGAGGCCCCTCCCTGTCCCCTCTCCCGGCTCATGGGTTCAGAGCCTCCACCCCAGATACCCGGCTGCCTCTTGGGACTAGGTCCCAGGGTCCTCAGCTCCCAACAGGGCTGGGCCTCGGCTCCCGGGGACCCTTCCCCACTCAGGATCTAAGCTCCCCACCGAGGCCTCCAGACTCTCCCTCATCGGCTGTGCCCTCCAGTTGTCACAGACCCTTGATGTATCCTAGCCCCTTCCCCTTTAAAGCTGGCCTCCCTCAGGTCCCTGCCTGGTCGTGCTTTCTCTTCGTTCCCACCAAACATGGCCAGACACGGCAAGAATTTACACTCACGGTGTGCACCCTTTGCCTAGCGCCCCGGCATTTGGGGTTTCCGTCCCACCACGGCCGTCCTGTCAGGGTTCTTAGTGACCTCTCTGTGGCCACGCTGAGGGCTTCCTCTGTCCCCCTTTTCCTTACTTCTCAGTGTCCCTTCCTCCTCCCTGAACACCTTCTCCTGTCTCTTCCCCACTCCCTCTCTCTCTCTCCTCATGCCCTTTGGGCCCTCAGGACTCCTCCCAGGCCCTCATTCACCCCCATACCCTCCCCAGGTCATGTCACCCCTCCCCGTGGTCCACATGGGAATGCAGTGCACCACCCGTGGACGTCTCCCGGGCACTGGGAGCTTGGCTCTAGAACCAGACTGCTGGGGGGTGGGGGGGAGGTGGGGGTGGGCGGTAAGCCTGTATCTGGCACCCAGCTGGGTGACCGGAGGCATTTGTTCAGCTTCTTTGTGTCTTGATTTTCTCTTTCATAAAATGGAGCTATTGAAACGTATGTCATTAGGATCGGCTAAGGCTTGTAAAGCACTCAAGACATGTCTATATGTTTCGGTGTCCAAGCTTCTAATCTGACACCAGCATCTTCTCCCTTAAAGTGCTCCTTATCTGAGGGACCGTGTCCCTGTCTGAGGGACCATCCCTGAGCCCTGGGCCTTGTTCTGGATGGTTCCCTCTTCCCCCCCTCCCCCAACCCGTCAGTCCCACAGCTTGGCCTCCTGTCTCATACACCAGCCTCCTCCCCGACACCCCACCCTCTCTCACCTGGGCCCCGCTCCAGGCTCAGGGTCTCCAGTTTCGTCCCCTCCACTCTTATTCGCACAGTAGCTTTCTGATACTTCAATCTGATGCTGTCCTGCCTTGCTCACAGCCCTTCTGTGGCTCCCCAGTACCCTGTACCCAGTACCCCAGGACCCTAAATGACTCCAAACTCCTTAGCCTGTCAGTGAAGACCTTTTACCACCTGGCCCTGCTTCAGTCACACCTCTCCTACTGCAGCCACCGGCAGGGGTGGGTGTTTGCTGAACACAGACACACACACACACACACACACACACACACACACACACAAATCCCCCCAGCCCTTCACCTCTGTTGAGGAATGTCCCTGCCCTCCGGCCTAGAGGTCCAGGATCAGACTTCCTTCTCAGTCAACCCTTCACCCGTCCAGCCCCTCCAGGGTTCCGCCACTGGGTGGGGGAGGGGGCTCTACCTGCCACCCCACCCCCCATTCCAGCCTGGGGCTCAGGTCTCCGACAACAGAACCAGAGCCACTCAGCAACGCCGGAACCCATTCGGGGGCGCCTGGGGCCCCTCGTCCCAAGCCAGGAGGGCTTCGGGGGAGGGGTGTGGCCCCTGGCAGACTGGCAGTGAGGCCCAGGGGGCTGGGGGGTGCCAGGGAGGTAGGGGCGAACCTCGCAGCGGGAGATACAAGTGCGGTTCTCTTTCCCCCACTGGGGGGGCCTCGGAGCCGGTGGCGGGGCCAAAGGCTTCAAAGGCAAAGCCTGTGGGGTGAGGGCGACAGCAGGGCAGTGCCCGGTGGCAGGGGCACCATGGCCACCATCCAGTCCGAGACCGACTGCTATGACATCATTGAGGTGCTAGGCAAGGGCACCTTCGGGGAGGTGGCCAAGGGCTGGCGGCGAAGCACGGGGGAGATGGTGGCCATCAAGATCCTCAAGAACGATGCCTACCGCAACCGCATCATCAAGAATGAGCTTAAGCTTCTGCGCTGCATGAGAGGCCTGGACCCAGAGGAGGCCCACGTCATCCGCTTCCTCGAGTTCTTCCATGATGCCCTCAAATTCTACCTGGTCTTCGAGCTGCTGGAGCAAAACCTCTTCGAATTCCAGAAGGAGAACAACTTCGCACCCCTCCCTGCCCGCCACATCCGCACGGTCACCCTGCAGGTGCTCAGAGCCCTGGCCCGGCTCAAGGAGCTGGCGATTATCCATGCCGATCTCAAGCCCGAGAACATCATGCTGGTGGACCAGACCCGCTGCCCCTTTAGGGTCAAGGTGAGTGGGGTGGCCCTGGGGTGACGGTGTCCCTCGTTCCGGTCTTCTCCTGGCTTTCCCAGCCCTAGACGCCCTCCTGTCACCATGGGCTCCCTTGTCCCGCCTACCCCACCCCCACGCCGCTGAAGTCTCCCCTGCCCTACCCTGCCCTTGATGCCTGTCCCCACCTCCTAGTCCTAAAATCCTCATCTCCCTGTCCCGATTCTGACATCCTCTCTCTCTCAGACCTGAGGCCTCTCGTCCTTGTCCAGTTCCTAGTTCACCTCCTCGAGGCCCAGTCTTGTCTCTGCGGGGCTGACATTCTGGTGGGGGAAACGGAGTCGCCAAGACAAATGAGTCAAATATGGTATATGAGTGAGAAGGAGAAAAGATAAAGTAGGGAGGAGGATGTGGGGTGTTGACTGGTGGTGCTGAGTGAAACTGTCGACAAGGAGGTCAGGGAGGCCTCATTGGGAAGGTGACATTTGAGAACAGTCCCAAAGGAGGGAGGTAGCCATGTAGACATCTGGGGAAAAGCATCTGGGTAGAAGGAAAAACTAGTGCAAAGGCCCTGAGGTAGGAGTGATCTGAGTCTATGTGTTTGAGAAGCACCCCAGAGCCCAGGGTGGCTGAAGCAGGGTGAGAAGAGGAAGGAAAGGGGATCAGGGAGGTGACGGGGCCTGGTCACACAGGGCCTTGCAGGCCACAAACCCCTGGTCCCCTCCATCTCATTCCCGGCCCCTCTGCCTGCCTGTGTCCCCTCCCATCCCAGCCCCAATCCCTCTGCCCTGGCCCCCCTGTCTGTGCCCCCCAATCCCAGCCCTGGCCCCTCAGTCCACTTCTGGGTTTGCTACTGTCTGGGATGGGTCTGAACTAGAAGCTCCGTGAAGGCAGCCACGTGAGATCTGTCGGCATCTGCCAGCACAGCCCTGTGGCGGAGACAATGCTAAATGAATGTCAGAGTCACAGGGAGATATAGAGACATGAAAAGGTAGATCATTTTGCCCTAAGAGATGGAAGGACAGAGACCCAAAGAAAGAGAGACTCCCACGAACACAGCAGGAAACAGGACAGATCCACAACACCTGGCCAGTGTTGGCACCCCTCCCGTGTTTGTGGAATGGATGGATGGATGGATGGATGGATGGATCCCATGAACACTGAGTGCCCAGGGTCCCTCAAGCTCTGAAATTCGGGCCTCAGCAGTCTGTATTTAGAGTCCGGATTAAGAGCCATTTCATCATACCACCTCCTGCACCTAGAAAGTGAGGGGTAGCTGAATGAAAAGCAGGGAAACTCGGAGAGGGAAACTGAGGCAGGGACCAAGATAGAGTCTTGGACATTCAGAGTGAAAATGGCCCATGGCCCTGAGAGAGACAGACTTTCAGCCACATTCCCAGTGCTGGTTCAGCAGGTGCTCGTCGAGCCCCTGTCATGTTCCGAGGGCCTGCGAGGGATGTGAACAGTGTCTGATGATAAAGACAGAAGAGGGTCGGGGCTTCAGGGAGGTGTCTTCCTAGCAGTGACACAGAGATGGAGACAGAGAGAGACGCTGAGAGATGAGAGGCACGATGAACAGGCAAACAATGAAAAGGCAAAAAAAAGAACAAGAGAGTTACAAACAAGAGGCAGAAAGAATGGCAGGGACATAAAGCTGATTCATTCATTCGTTCATTCATTCACTCAGTCTTGACGGAGCCCTAGCTGTGTGCTGGGTACTGTTCTAAGTTTCTAGGGAGGCAGCAGTGAAACAGACAAAATCCCTGCCCTGATGGGACTGACATCCTAGCTGGGTAGAGAGACAATGAACTCAACTGAAAGGTAAAATGTATGGCGTGTGAGGTGGTGTTCAGAGCTCTGGAGAAAAGCAGAGTGCTGGGAAGGGGGATAGGAACAGTGGGGGAGGCTGTTTTTCATAGGATGGGCAGGGGAGTCTCACTGAGAAGGTAACATTTGAGACCTGAGAGGAGGGAACCGTGTGGACATCTGGGGGAGGAGCATTCCAGGCAGAGGGATCAGCCAGTGCAAAGTCTCCGAGCTGGGAATGCACCTGGCTTATTTAAGGGACAGTGAGAGGCTCATGCGAGGGGGAAAGGGGGAGGAGCTGAGAGCAGAGAGGTGATGGGGCAGATTGCTCAAGCTTTGGGGGCCACACTGAGGACACTGGCTTTCATCACAGGATGTGATAAAGCCACAGGGGGGTTCTGAGTAGGGGAAGGACGTGATCTGAGTCAGGTCTTCATAGGATCTCTCAGGGTGCATCTGATGCAGAGATTGGCGCACCGAAGGAGGAGCAGGGAGACCAGAGAAGAGGCCCTTACATTGGCCTCAGTGGGAGACGATGGAGGACAGGACGGGGCAGCGGGGGGGGCGATGAGGCTGGGATATAGAGCGGGCAGATTCTGGATCTGTTCAGAAGGCGGAGCCAACAAGATTTGCTGATGGCCAAAGAGAGGGATCCTAACCCTCACAGACATAGGTTCTAGTGGAAAGAAACAGACGGAGAGACCAACATGCAAACCAGAGACACAGACTGGCAAAGACAGGGACATAAATGAGAGATAAAGACTCCCAGACACGGCGATGGCCAGGTGGCAGCTGCAGAAAGACACTGGCGAGAGACACCGGGGAGGCCTCGATCGATCGGCTGTCCCTGTCCCTCGCCCTGCCCACCTGCCTCCCTCCCTCGACACAGGTGATTGACTTCGGCTCAGCCAGCATTT
This sequence comes from Panthera tigris, assembly GCF_018350195.1. Classification (NCBI taxonomy): domain Eukaryota; kingdom Metazoa; phylum Chordata; class Mammalia; order Carnivora; family Felidae; genus Panthera; species Panthera tigris. The sequence continues at coordinate 14,337,472 of NC_056674.1, forward strand.
TCAGCGAGGTGCGCTACGTGAAAGAGCCGTACATCCAGTCGCGCTTCTACCGGGCCCCCGAGATTCTGCTGGGGCTGCCCTTCTGTGAGAAGGTGGACGTGTGGTCCCTGGGCTGTGTCATGGCCGAGCTGCACCTGGGCTGGCCCCTCTACCCGGGCAACAACGAGTACGACCAGGTGCGCTACATCTGTGAGACCCAGGGCTTGCCCAAGCCCCACCTGCTGCACGCCGCCCGCAAGGCCCACCACTTCTTCAAGCGCAACCCTCACCCCGATGCCAGCAACCCCTGGCAGCTCAAGTCCTCGGCCGACTACCTGGCTGAGACCAAGGTAGGGGCGCAGGCGGGGCGAGGGCAGCGGTGGCGGCGGGCGGGGGCTGCCGCATCGAGAGAAAAAGCAATCTAGGTTAGACCTCGGAGAGGACCGGAAGTTCGAGGGTCAGCTGCGGGAGTGGTCACAGCATGAGAGACGTGGGTGAGACCGAAGGCGGCACTGCAGGTGGATGGTGGCTTCTCGGAGTTTCGTGGCCGGGGGCAGCACGCTAGTGTGGCAGGGAGGTTCGACCACTGGGAGCCCTGGAGGACCGGGCTCGGGGGTGGAGGACCAGAGGTTTCGAACAGCCCCTCTGCTAGCAGCTGGTAGGGGCCAGACCCATGGATCTGGGGAGGACTACAGGTGTGTGGGGGGAGTGAAACTTGGGTCAGTGAGACTCTGGGTTAGATGACAGGACCACAGAACACAGGTACCTTTCCTGCAGCAGTAGGAGGGCTCTGGGTCAGACCAGGGTGGGGGGGGTCTGGTATTGGGGAGTAGGTGTGGCCCTCCAGCAGCAAGAGAGCTCCGAGTCAGATCACGGGCAGAACCGGAAGCCTAGCTTCAGGCGTGTGGACTTTGTAGCAACATGAGCGCCCTGGACCAGCCTCCAGGGCACACTGGGAGCTGGGGGTGGAGGAGGGTGGGTCATGTGTGGGCCCCGCTTCGGGAGCACCCAAGGCCCAAGGCCTGGATTCAACGTCAGCCTCGTGCCCCGCCCCCCCCTCCCCACCGGGTCCCACCAGGTGCGCCCCCTGGAGCGCCGCAAGTACATGCTCAAATCGCTGGACCAGATCGAGACGGTGAATGGCGGTGCGGCGGCCGCCCGGCTGACGTTCCCGGACCGCGAGGCGCTGGCGGAGCGTGCTGACCTCAAGAGCATGGTGGAGCTGATCAAGCGCATGCTGACGTGGGAGTCGCACGAACGCATCAGCCCCAGCGCAGCCCTGCGCCACCCCTTCGTGTCCATGCAGCAGCTGCGCAGCGCCCACGAGACCACCCGCTACTACCAGCTCTCGCTGCGCGGCCGCCACCTCTCCCTGCAGGCGGAGGGCAAGACGCCCGCGCCGGTGGTGGCCGCTGCGGAAGAAGGGCCTCCCTACTACCGTCTGGCCGAGGAGGAGGAGGCCGTGGGCCTGGGCAGCGTGGTGGGCAGCGGGCCCTTCTTCTGCGAGGAGAAGGCACCGGGCATGCAAAGGGCCATCGACCAGCTGGATGACCTGAGTCTGCAGGAGGTGGGGCGTGGGCTGTGGGGGGAGACCCGAGCCGATGTGGTTCCCGACATGCTGGTCCCGCTGAAGGCAGCCGCCGCTGGCCGCCGGGTGCCCGACTCGGGCCCTGAGCCCATCCTGGCCTTCTACGGCAGCCGCCTGGCAGGCCGCCACAAGGCCCGCAAGCCCCCCGCAGGCTCCAAATCGGACTCTAACTTCAGTAACCTCATCCGGCTGAGCCAGGCTTCGCCTGACGACGATGGGCCATGCCAAGGCAGCGGCTGGGCCGAAGGAGAGCGCCGCGGGGCCTCTGCCGAGCCGCCTGCCATCCCGCAGCGGGATGGGGATGGACCAGACATCGAGGATATGACCATGGATGCTGACGTGAGTGAGCCAGGTGGGCCGGCGGGGTGCAGGTGGCTCTGGGATCAGGGCCTCCCCGAGCTCCAAGATGGGGGTGTCCGTGAACCAGGCCTTGCCCACCACCCCGCCCCCGCCCCCCCTCCCCCGCGCCCCCCCCCCCCCGCTCAGGGCTCAATACATACTAGTCCACTCTCAGGATGTGATAAGGTTCAGCAAACACGAACCCATGTTCAGGATACGATTAGGATTCGATACAGCCTGTGTTCAGGATGTAACATTCAGCACACCCTAGCCCACCCTTACAAGGCGATGAGGCTTAGCACACGCTAATAACTTCAGGTTAAGAGGCTCAGCACACACTAACTCATACTCAGGACGTAAAGTTCGGCACACATTAACCTGCTCTCATGATGTGACAAGGCTCAGCACATACTAATGCACTTTCAGGCTGTGTGAAAACTAAGAACGTAGTAGTAATCCATCTACAGGAAGTGATAAAGGCCCAACACTCGGAACAAGGCCTTAGTAGGTGCTCACCCCCTCTCGGAAAGAAGTTCCTTCAGAATCCCTTAAGGTCTCCACATACGCTATTTCAGGCCCCAAAGTTACAACGTGGGTCCAACAAAATCGCCCTCAGGAAGTGAGAAGGGTTCATTCAGGACTGGAGAGAGTCCGTGAGGGGCAGGCTGGTGGTTCCCAGGGGTGGGGGGCTTCTTGGCTGATGGTCCTTTCTTCTCCCCCACAGAGGCCGGGCCCTGAGCTCTTCGACCCCAGCAGCTGCCCTGGGGAATGGCTGAGTGAGCCAGACTGGACCCTGGAGGGTGTCAGGGGGCCCCTGGCTCAGGGGCTCCCACCCCGCCACGTTCACCCGCATGGTGCACCCCGGACCACCAGCTTCCTGCAGCACGTCGGTGGGCACCATTGATGGTGACCCCACCCCTGCCCATCACCGGGGGCTGCGCTAGCTGGGCTGGGATCCCCTCCTTAGAGCCATTTCCTGAACCCACAGATTATTCTTACAGAAAGATAGTTATCCAGAAATTCCCCATTACCCTTGCCCATGGTGCATGCATGCCAGCACACACACGTCGAACACAGGAGGGCCTTGGGGTCTGGCCCGTGGCCCCCTGGGCCAAAGGGACACAGGAAGGGGGCTGTACCCCGTTGGCCCCGCGCATGCCCTTGGCCCCGCCGCCTCTGCCTATTTCAATAAAGAACTGTTCAGCAGCCCTGCGTGAAGCCTGGCCTGGTGCCAGGGTGGGGTTCAGGCCGGTGGCCAGGGCCCTGCTCTCCGATCTGCGCCCAGTCGGCTACCGGCTCAGGCTGGAGGCTGGGCTGCCGTCGCACTGGGAAGGGACGGGCTGCGCTCGCTCGCTCGCTGACCCACCCCCTAAATATGCTACGTGCTTGGCACGGGAGAATCCACCCTCAGATCATTCCCGGTGTCCAGCAGCTGCCAACCCAAGCTCGCCAAATGCCCAGGTCTCATCTGTTGACCTGCCCTTGCCACGTGCACAGGCTTGGCATGCACTCACCCATGCTTGGGTCACGCTAAGTGTCAATTCACTTGGCAGGCAGAAATTCACGCTCGGTGCACACTCCAGCGTTCAGACATGCGAGCCCACCCTGGGGGACACAGTGACGGGTCAGCGTGTGCCCGTCTGGCTGGGAGGCTGGGAACGCCACGCCGAGCGTGCAGCAGCGTGGGGCTGGCCACGTGGGGGTCAGCTCGTGCCAGTCCACGTGGTCACACGCTACATGCTCAGCACGTACTGGTTCATGTGCATTGCACGCCGAGAGCCCAGCACGTGCCAAATACATGCTAAAGGCACAGCACGTGCTGTGGGTTCAGGATTTGCCAAGCCACACCGCTGACATGCTGAGGGCTCAGCAAGCACTACGTCTCCAGGAGAGGCCCATGCCAGCCGTCCCCGACCCCGACACCTCACTTCACATCACTGAGCCAGGCACAGGCTGTACAGACAAGTTATTTACTTCTTCTTACAACCTTGAGCCCTCTTTGCCCTGGAAAGGGGGGTGGGCCAGGGGGCCGGGCCCAGCATGCACCCCCATTTCTTCGGGGGCTGATCCCTCCCCCAGCTGGGCCGGGTCCTGGGGCCACAGCGTCAGGCTGGCAGGGGCGGAGGTAGAGGTGGGAGAGCAGGGGAGAGCCATTGGAGCCACAACGGGACACACAGAAGCGGGGGCACGGGGACAGGGGCCGGGACCCGGGATATCTGGGTCCGTGGGGGCCTCGCAGGCCTCGGCCTGTCTGCGGGACCGCGGCCTCACAGCAGGCGACAGGCATTGCCCACGCTGTCAGCTGAGGTGTCAAGGTCATGGCTGTAAGGGGAGTCCCAGTCCCTTAGGAAAACGGCCTCCAGCTGGCTCCTCAGGCCACCACGCCCATTCTGTGTCACCAGCAGCGAGGTGCCCGCCGTCTCCGTGAAGTAGCTGCCAGACCAGTTGGAGGTTCCTGCCGGGTGGGGTCAGAAAGTCAGAGCCCACGGCTGTGACCGGACTCCCTTTGCATCCCCCTGGCGGAGCTCAGGACACTCACCGATGTAGGTGGCGCGTTCGGTCACCATGTACTTATTGTGGTTGACGCGGGCGTATGGGATCCGGGTCTGGGCCTCGTCCGCAGGGACCACAAAGAGTTTCTGAGGGCGAGGGGAGAACGGGAAGGAGCGTGAGATGCAGGGTGGGGTTGGGGACAAGCCAGGGTCTGGGGTGGGGAGTGGAAGCAGGTTTGCAGGACTAGGGACTCAGCTGTTTCCCACAGAACTGTGAGAGCCAGAACGGGGCCCAGCGGAGTGGGTGTCTGCTACCAGGGAGGAACCAGCTGCCTTGTTTGCCATTCCTTCTAGAACAGCTCCTGTTCGTCCCTTAGGTCTCACCACAGATGAGACCTCACCCTTTTCCAAAAAGTCCTCCTTGACACCCCCCCACTGGGGCAGATGCCTCCCGGGAGGACCCCCCAATGCTGGCCATGATGCCTCCGTCCATGTCTCCTCCGTCTGGGCTCTGCCCCCTCTCCCTGTGCCCTGTCCTCCTGGCTGGACCCGCCGTCTCCCCCTCATGGCACAGCCCTGTCCATCTGGGTCGTCCCTGTCAGGTGACAGGTGAGCTCCTTGAGGGCTGTCTTCAGGTCCGAGGGGTAGGTCCGGTGGGGGGGGCACTTACCACCTGGATGTCGGAGTGGGTGTGGTTGTCACGCAGCGCGGCCAGGGAGTGCAGGAAGGCCCGCATGGATGGCTCAGAGTGTCCCCAGCAGCTGACCAGCAGGCGCACCTTGACGCCCCGCTCATAGGCAGCCCGCCGGAGCCCGTCGTCAATGGCGGGCCAGAACCTGGGGGATTCAGAGGACAGCTTTACCTACGGCCTCACCCTGAGGCCTGCTCCAGCTTCCGAGCGCCGTCAAATCCCAAGACCGCCCTGTCTCTGGCTCCCAGTTCTGTTCCCGCCTCCTTAAATCCCACGTGCCCCATCCCGTTTCTGGCTCCCACTCCTGCCCCCCAAGCTCCTCATCCTGTTTCCAGCCCATACTCCCTGCTCCCTAACTTGAGAAATCCTACACCGCACAACCCCTGCCCCAGGCCTCAGGTCCGCCGCCCTGTCCCCAACCCCCAGTACTGTCATCCTTTCCTCTGTCCCCCCCGCCCCACCCCGTCTTGAGTATCCAAATCCCCCATCCCTGTCTCCTCTGCCTCTCCCTGTGGTTTCCCTTTGCCTGGGTCCCCTGCCTGCTTTGTGGCCTCATCACTCTGTCTCCCACTGCCTCTTCCATTCATGGTGGTTGCCTGCCTCAAGCCCCATCCATGCAGCAGTGGCACCTGCGTGGGTGGGAGAACTCCATGGTGGGCAGGTAGTTCATGACCGCAACGTAGATGAAACTCCGGGCGCTGTCCACCACATTGAGCAGGGCCTTCAGATCTGGGGTGCGGCCACTGGGACACAGTGGTGGGGGCGCACTCTGCAGGGAGGGGGCAGTCAAGACACGTGCCTTGCCAAGGGTGCCATCGTAGTGGACCCCAGGCACAGACAAATTGTCCCAAGCCAGGTCCTGTGGATTGCACTGAATTCTCAGCCTCCGGGAAGGGTTGGGATAATTACCACGTCCGTTTTATAGGTGAGGAAACTGAGGCTCAGAGAGGGTAAGTGATTTGCCTAAGGTCACACAGCCGACAAATGGAGCCAGGATTTGAACCTAAGCTGTCTGGTTCCAGAATTCATGCGAGGGGCACCTGGGTGGCTCAGTCGGTTAAGCATTGGACTCTTGATTTTGGCTCAGGGCATGATCTCACAGCTCATGAGTTCAAGCCCCACATGAGGCTCTGCACTGATAGCACAGCCTGCTTGGGATTCTCTCTCTCTCCCTCTCTCTTTGCCCCTCCCCTGCTTGTGCAAGCTCTCTCTCAAAAGAAATAAATAAACATTAAGAAAAAAGAGAATTTACGCTCTAACACAGGGGTTCCTGACATAAGGGTCCTGGTCCAGCACAGACAACATCACCTGGAACTTGTTAGAATTGCAAATTCTTGGCTGGGGGTGGGGGGAGGTGGCACCTGGTGGCTCAGTCAGCTGAGTGTCTGACTTTGCCTCAGGTCATGACCACACGGGTTCGTGGGTTTGATCCCTGTGTCCGGCTCTGTGCTGAGAGCCTGGAGCCTGCTTCACATTCGGCGTCTCCCTCTCTCTCTGCCCCTTGCCTGCTCATGCTCTGTCTGTCTGTCTGTCTCTCTCTCAAAAACAAATAAACATTAAAAAAATTAAGAGAAAAAAAAAGAATTGCAGATTCTTGGGCTTCACTGTCCCTGGCATACTGAGCCAGGGTGCTGGGATGGGGCCCAGGAGTCTGGGTTTTAACAGCCACCCTCCCCGCCCGCCCCCTGCCCCAGCGCCATGCTTCTGATGCATGCTCAGGTTTAAGGACCTCTAATCACTCTTGTCCCCGACTTGCTCATTGCTGACCTTGCCTATGTACCGTACCACACCATGCCTTTTACCTATTTCCCTCCATCCTCGTGACAGATGAGCAAACTCAAGCTCTGAAGGGGACGTGGTAACAGGGGAACGCTTAACCTTCCTGGCGAGGCCACCGGAGCAAAGGACCCCTGTAAATCATGGGTCCCTGCATCCGTGCCTTTGTGTGGCCCTCCACCAGAACTCTGGGCTTGGCCAGGTCACTTGCTCAGGGGGACCAAAAGGCACCCGGACTGGCCGCCCCAACTGGTGAAAGTCTCAGCAGCTGAAAACAGCAGCGCCTCGTCTACAGTGCTCAGCGTCTGCCACAGGCGACCGCGGATGCTGTCCAAGAGAACCTTCCACAGCGATGGAAACGTTCTATATGTATCTGCACCGTTCGGTGTGGTAGCCGTCTGCCGCATGTGCCTACTGAGCACTTGAAATGTGGCTAAGGCAACCAAGGAACTGAGTTCTTGGCCATGTTTAATCTTAGCCGATTTAAACGCAAAGAGCCGCTCGCTATCTGGGACAGCACAGAGGCACCGGGGCTTGCATGAACACAGCTGTACCTCCCTAGAGGTGGCAGGAGAGAAAACCGAGGCCTAGGGAGGTTGGGACACGGCCCCGGCCCCAGACCAGGCAGAGTGAGCCAGAGTGAGTGGCCAGGACGCCCCCTCCCCATCACTGGGCAGTGTTAGACAGAGACTGAGACAGGGCCCCTCTTCCCAAAGACTCACTGCCAGGTAGGCCAGAGCAGGGGTTCCGTTGAGACAGATCTCCATCGGTGTCTCTTGATTGTAGCGCGTGTCATAGGGCCGGGGCCAGGTTGACGGGATGGAGCTGCCCGCCTGGCCCAGGTACCAGTAGGCCTCAAAGATCTTGGTCAGGTCCCGAGCCAGGCAGCTGCAGTTGTACATGACCACGCCTAGCTCCTTGACCTGTGGGAGGGCAGTGCTGAGCCTGGGGGTGGTAGCCTGGCACCCACGGATGGCACGAACACCCACGGCCCCCTCTTCCACCCCCCTCAGCCTTCCTTCCTGCCCCTTGCCTCTCAACCTCCCCATCTTTCTGCCCCTCCGTCCCCAGCCCCGCCGCCACCACCAGGACTAAAGTCCTAAGATGGGCGTGGATTTGACTCAAGCCTAAGAAGTCGTCAAGTTCTGGCAAAAATCCTTTGGTTATTCTGAAGTGCCAGGTTTCCCAAACTTTTGCCCATGCTTTTGTTTCTACCCTCCACAGAACCAGCTCCTACTCATTCTTAGGGCTTGGCTGACAGCCTCCTCCTCCAGGAACCCTCTCTTGACTGCCCAGACTGTGTCGGGCATTCCTCTGGGCTTTCACGTTCCCTTGGATTTCCCTCATTTCTCTCTCTAGTGACGCTGGACTGGGAAGACAGCCACCAGGCATGTCTCAGCCACGGCTGTATCTTCAGCATCTCCCCCAGAGCTGGTGCTGTTAGGGGCTTGGGAGTTATTTGCTGAGGAAATAAAGGATCATTGCCTAAGCCGTACCTTCTTTCCCGTCTCGCGCTAATTCTTACAGATCTTTCAGCTATCATATTAGCTGTCACCTCCTTTGGAAGACTTTCGTTGATACTCCGGACTGGGTCCCCCATCCTGGCCCTGACCCTCTGGGCTGCCGCACTGCCTGGTGACCAGCCTGCCTCTGCACTGGACTGACAGTTCCCAGAGGTCCATCGCTTACCACCATGTTCCCAGTATCTCCCGGGACAGGCCTGGGCTTAGAGCAGGCACTCAGGGAATGAATAATGAAGGGCAAATCGGTGGACAGGGCCTTGAATGCAGAAGGGCTGGCAGCTGTCATCGGGGATCAGAGGAAACCCCAGGCTTCCGCGGGCAGGGGGGAAGGCAGTGAGGGCTGGGCTGGATTTGGGGATATTTAGGGAGGCCTGGTAGGAGGTAGGAAGGAAGCCATTGCAGAGACTGGACACAGAAGATGCTGGGATGGAAGAGGGGTGTGGTTGGAGGCCAGGCGCCCTGTGGGGGCGGGGAGGGGCTGGGAAGGGAGGGCGGGTAGGGTGCAGGCAGACCTGGGTCAGGGAGCGCCAGTCCATGTTGGCGCTGCCGATGTAGAAGTGGGTCTGGTCCACCACCCAGAACTTGGTGTGCAGGACGCCATGGGTCAGCTTCTGCATATCCACCATGCGGACCTGGGCACCTGGGACAGACAGGCTGTCGGGAGCCGGCTCGGAAGGCCCCCGGCCCGGCACCCCCCACGGCTGCCCCTTGGCTCACCACTTTGCAGCAGGGTCTGTAGGTCGGCCTGCGGCTGGGGCCCGTTGGGCTTGCTCACGGCGATGCGGACCTTCACGCCTTGAGGCGCCAGGGCCTGTAGCTGCCGGAGGACCTCCTCACCCTGTAGGGAGGGGAGAGCCTCTGAGAGGCTGGGCCCGCCAGCTCTCCCACCCCATGCGGCACCCCCCAAAAAAGGCCGTCTTGATTTTGCATTTCAATTTGTGATCAGGACTGAACAGGCTTTCCATTAGCCGGGACACGGAGAGATGGCTTTACAGGCTAAGCTATGAAAACCTTTCATCTGGTTAATTACTGGTGCTCTGGGCCACACCAGGGCCTCCCTGCCAGTCCTGTCCTTCCAGGGACTTCCCCAAGATCTTGCCTTGGAAGCATCAAAGCTTGGCACCACAGGGGCCTCCATGCACCCTCTCAGATGTTGGGGGCAAGGCACGGGCTGGGGATCCAGGAAGGTATAGGGTGAGGCCCGATGGTGCCAATAACTGTAAGAACGACAGCCAAGGATTCCCTGGTTCCTACTGTGAGCCGGGCCCCACCCTAAGCCCCTTCACATCTGAACTCACAGACTCCTCACTGCTCTCACTGATGAGGCAGGTCTGAGTAAAATCCCGGAGGTGCGGAGGAGAAAGCTGGCATCGGAGAACTCAGTGGTGAAGTGGGATCTGAACCCAGGTCACCTGCCTCCTATGTCTGTGCTTTGAACCACTCCAGGGGGAGCCGGCGGGGAGGGAGCACTCCAATCATTTTTAACTTCTGTGATTATGTTTTCAGGCAGTGCTTGAGGAGCCCCGCAATTTTAATAAATGTTAAGCCCACTTCTGACAAAAAGAGGCAGCAGGGGGAGGAAAACAAGAAGGGACCAAGTCAGTGTGTCTTTCAAGGAAGGGGTTACCCGCCTAGGCTGGTCCTTTTCACATCCTGAGGTTTTATGTTTTTTAAGTGTGTCTGTAGACCTTGACAAGGATATAAAGCAAACGCTGATGGGGGGGCCGATGGTTGTCAGAGACCGTGCTGGAATCTGCATGGATTTATTTTTGTAACCGGCAAGTGTTAGCTATTGGCCCCATTCTATAGATGTGGAAGCTGAGGCCTGAGAGCGGCGGTGACCTGCCCAAGGTCACGTGGCTGGGAGGCGGCAGGCTGGCTTGAGGCTGGGCTGTTACCTACTCTTCCATTTCATTGTGTGACAGGGTCTGGGCGAGCAACATCTGTCAGCCTAATCCCTGGTAATCAGACCCACACCCTGACCTTCAGAGGCCTCCAGATGACCGTGACAAACGCCCCCAGTCCAGAGCGCCATGTGAAGACAGTTGCTTTCAATCACCTGTGTCCAACCCACTGTGTGAGACGTGCCCATCTGTCTCCTGGGCTGCAGGGGAACCCCCTTCACTCTCCCCCACCTCCCCCCAATGGCTCCCACCACCCCTGGTGCCAGCCAGGGCCCATGTTGCCAGGTACCTGCTGGGCAGAGGGCTCCTGAGTGTGGGTGTCATTGTTGGTGAGAGTCCAGTAGAAAGAGGCGATGTCCAGACTGCTGTGGGCACCGGCGAGCAGGCCCAGCCAGGCCTGGCTGGTGGACGGGTTGCTCGTGGAGGCATTGGGGAAGTCCAAGCCCTCTGGAATGCTCTCCACCAGCACTGCTCTGGGGGGTGGGGGGTGGTATCAGCCACAGGGGGCCAGAGACAACTGGCTGGAACATGAGTGCTCCCCTGTCCGTCCACGGAGGATATTTGTGTGTGCCTGTACTCACGATTCTGTGCGTCTGTGCATTTGTTCGTCTAGACGAGTGGAAGGCAGGTTGTGCATGCGGCTATTTGTGTGTGTGTCTGTCCACACATGTGTCGGAAGATGCCGTGTGTGTGTGTGTGTGTGTGTGTGTGTGTGTGTGTGCTGGTTTGCTCACAAACACGGACAGAAAATGATGCTGTGGCTGTCATGGGAACAGTGTTGGGGGGAGGGGTTGGGGATGGAGGGAAGGCCCTGTGACGGTGCATTTGGGAATCTGCGATCAGATCACCTCCCCCTGTCCCAGGCACCCGCTGTGGCTCAGGGCAGTCCCTGCTCAATGTGTAAGCGTCCCGGTCCTGGCGGGGCTCTTTCCCCCCACTGCCCGAGACCCCTCCCCCGCCTCAACTTACTCGCAGGGGTCGTAGCAGGGGGCTGGGCGCTGGTTGGGCCCGAAGAGATGCAAGTCGCCGTATTCCCATAGAAACAGCTGAGTCATCAGGGCTCCGAAGCCCACGACCGCCAGGATGAGGACCAGCAGGACCCAACGAGCTTTCTGTGGGGAAGAGGAGGCCATCAGCCAGCCCAAGGCTACCAGCCCAGCCCACACCTGAGACAGGGTGAGGGTGGTGGCGGGCTCCTACCTTCTCCGCAGCCTTCCAAGCCTCAATCTCATTCATGGGCAGCTCATTGGCGGGCTCCTCAGCAGGCACCTTTAGCTGGGGAATGGGTATGGTAGGGGGGTGACAGGGCAGCTTGGCAGGGGCCCTCCACTGCACCCAGCCCCAACCCACGGGGCCCCAGATCCACCTACCTCCTGGTACATCAGTTTAGGCTTCATCTTGCCAGGCAGCCAGGGGATATGTGGAGCCCAGGCGGGGCAAGTGGGTGTGTCAGGGTCTCCAAACTGTGGGGAACAAAAGCTGGCACTGTGGTGGGGTTTCCGGGCTTTGGGGGAACATCACGGAAAGCAGAGTAGTGTCGGGCTCACGGGATCCATTGGGTCTCCTTGTCTGTAAGCACGGGATCACTGGCATGGGGCCCGCCACCCCAAAAGGAGGAAGCTGACCGCTGGTCAGCAGGGTTTTCGAAATCCCTCAAAGTCTAACGCCTTGCTTTCTTCCCATCATTCCGTGGTGCCTACACTGTCCCCCTTAGCGCCCACCCTGCCCCCTCCCCCTTAGCGCCCATCCTGCTCCTCATTATTACGCTCCCTATTAGCATCTTCCCTTCTCTGAGCTCTAATATAGACATTCCCAAGAAGACCACTCCGGATGGGGTCAGTGAAGCCCCAAATCTTTGCCTGGCTTCTCGCAGCCCGAAGACCACCCAGGGAGCATTTTCCAGGTGGCTCCTCTGCCATCACCATCAGGTACCCACCAGAAAGCTCAAGCCGGGAGCCCGGAACCATCGGGGCCTCACCGCCAGCCCCCAGCCCATCCCCCGAGCCATCCTCCGCCACCTTACCCCGGAGGGGACTCGGTCTCACTCCGCAGGCGGCAGCTGCTACCTCCGCGGGGCCCCAGCTTCTGCCCCAACAGGCTAAGCAGGGGCGGGAGGAAGGGGGGCGGAGCCAGACGGGGCTCCGCCCACTGCAGCGGGGAGTCTGCGCAGTGCGCAGGCCGCCCCGGCTCACCGCAGGGAGAAGGGGGGCTCCGGTCCCCCAGATACGGTCCCGCCAAGCTGGCCGGGGTGCGGAGAGTACATGGCTGGGGGATGGGCTTTGCCACCCATCTCCCCCAGAGCCCCGGGGTGGGGTAGGGAGGGTACAGGTAAAGAGAAAAACCCCGCATCTTGTCTACAAACCTTGTGAATTTTTGTACCATGGGCATGTATTACCTAGTCAAAAATAAATAAAATTGTTAAAAAAAAAACCCGTATAAAATGTCAATTATACTCAAAAAAATTTAAAAGCCTTATAAAATAAAGTGGAGCGATCAAGGTTGAATAATATGATTTCCAGAGGTAGCGAATAAAATCAGAAGACACAACTCAAGCTATGGTGTTGGGAAGGGGGGGGATGAGCGGGGTGGTGGAAGTAGACTGTGGGTTTTCTGTTGGCGTCTGTTTGGATAACTATTTAATTTCTTTAAAAAAAGCCAACTGATATTTTGATAGGGATTTTTAAAATTTTGTTTCGGAAATCCAGGCTCCGGCTGGAAGATTAAGCAAGATTTCCCACTTCCCATCTCCTTTTTCCCAAGCAGGATTTAAGACCACCGCTGACGAAAAGAACTGAAGAACCCCTCCCCGCCCACCTTTCCCAATACAACAGGGGTAGGACGCCCTCCCCTCCGTCCTCGCAAGAAATCAACAGATGAATGCAGAAAAGGATGATCACTGAGAGATGCGACAACGTCAGAAGGGGTTGCCTCGAGTGGCATCTGGGGTGGGGGAGGATTGCTTTTTATTGTACGCCTATTTTCTTTTTAAAAATTGTGCAATATAAGCGACTTACAGAAAAGTAGAGGAAAAAAAATCTCTGTGCAGATTAATAATTGTAAAGCCAACACAGGTGTTGCGTCCCACGGCACGCATTACTGAGATTTTAAAAAAGAAGGAAAGAAGAAAATTGCAAAAGGGAGCTAGGTACCCCCCCCCCCCCCCCCCCCGCCGCCCTTCCGCGTTACCGGAAGATCCAGCCTACACGTGAAAGGATAATTTGGAAACCCCTTCACCCACGTCAGATCCCAGATTGGCAAGGGCTGAGCACAGCTAGATCCCCTCCTCTCATTGCAGGGAGACAAATGGGGATGGGCCAAATGGATCCAGCAAGAAATGGTAACAGACCAAGGTTATTTGGAACTTCAGAGGTCACCAGAAGCAGCAGAAAACAATCTTAGAGGTGGCTGACCGCAGGGTTGCCAGGTGGGCGAGGGGAGGCTTGGGGCAGGAAACATTTGCCTTTTATTTATTTGCAAAAGCCTTGGTGAGAAAGGTTTCATTGAAGAACATGGGGTTGAGGGGCGCCTGGCTGGCTCAGCCAGTAGAGCCTGTGACTCTTAGTCTCGGGACTGTGGGTTTGAGCCCCACTTTGGATGTAGATAACTCTAAAACAACAACAACAAAATATGGGGTTGGAACCGCAAGCGATGTAAAATTAGGGAAAATAAAGTGAACAAAAACAAAACTGGGGGAGAGGTTGGGCACGGAGGTGCGAGGCATGGGATTGGGCACAATGAGGCCGAGAATTGGAATGGCCATTAATACACCAAAAGTAGGTAGAAACTAGCATGCACTTCATTCAGATTATTAGTGACATTTTGGCTTTCAACTTGTATGGTGATTACAGGTCTGAAACAAAGGGTTTACTTTTAATTTCTGCTATATTTTTATCAAAATACACCTAAGGAGCAACTGGGTGGCTCTGTTGGTTAAGTGGCCAATTCTCGATTGTGGCCCAGGTCATGATCTCATGGTTCATGAGATTGAGTGCTGCATTCATGAGGTGGAGCCTGCTTGGATTCTGTCTCCCTCTCTGTCTCAAAATAAACTTAAAAAATACACTTAAGGTGTTTAGAAAAAAAAAAAAAAAAAAAAGCAACCAAAAAACTAGTAGGGTGCTCAGGTGGCTGGGTCGGTTGATTTAGAGTCTGATTCTTGATTTTGGTTCGTCATGATCTCAGGGTTGTGAGATAGAGTCCCGAGTTGGGCTCTGCTCCCTCTGCCTCTGCTCCTCCCCTGCTCACATTTGTGCTTGCTCACTCTCTATAAATAAATAAATAAATAAATCAATCAATCAATCAATCAAATGGAGAGGTAGGTTAGACTGTAAGGCAGTTAATACTGTGGATTCCAGAGCCAGATGCCTGACTTGAATATGATCCTCAGTGCTCATGTGACTGTTTGACCTTGAGAAGTGACAATGAATCTGTGCCTTAGTTTTCCCATCTGTAAGATGGGCATGGTGACAATAGTACCTACTTTTCATAAGGCTGTTCGTTAATTTTACACATACTTACTGAGTATCTATGTACCAGCTATTGTTTGAGGCACTGGAAATACCACTGTGAACAAAACAGACACCAGGGAAGACAGATACAAAAATAAGTAAATTATGTTAGAAGGTAATACATGCCACAGAGAATCAGGGAAGTGGGACGGGGTTGGGGGGGAGGAGTTGGGATTGTCAGGAAAAGCCTCACTGAGAAGGGGATACCTGGAAAAAACTTCAAGGAGGGGAGGGAAGGAGCTACATGGACTTCTTAGAGAGTGTGTCAAGCAGAGGGAATAGCCAGTGCAAAGGCCCAGAGGCAGGAGTGTGCTTGATGTGTACTGGGAAGAACAAGAAGGCCAGTGTGTCTGTAGTGGGGTGGGCTGTGAGGAGGAGAGAACAGTCAGAGGGGTGACAGGGCCAGATTGTGCAGGGCTGCCTGGACTGTGGTGAGGTCGGGGCCATGGGTAGGCTCTGAGCAGAGAACAGACATGATCTGCCTAGGGTGTTGTAGTTGGTTGACTGCTGGCCTCAAAAGATATGTCCAATATGGCCATAATCTCCAGGACTTGTGAATGTGACCTTAGTTGGAAAAAGGGTCTTTGCAGAGGTCATTAAGGATGTTGAGATGACATCATCCTGGATTATATGGGTGGGCCCTAAATCCAATGACAAGTGTCTTTAAGAGACAGGAAGAGAAGAGACAGAGAAGACCACGTGACCAGGGATGCCGAGATTGCTGAGATATGCCCACAAACCCAGGTATGCCTAGAGTCACGAGAATCTCCCCTAGAGCTTCAAGGGGGGTGTTGGCCCCGTCAACACCTTGAGTTTGGATGTCTGGCCTCCAGAATGGTGAGAATACATTTTGGTTGTCTTAAGCCGCTCAATTTGTGGTAATGTGTGATAGCAGCCACAGGAAACTCATTCATGTGTTTGCAGGCTCCCTCTGGCTGTGTGGGGAACAGACGTGTGTGTGTGTGTGTGTGTGTGTGTGTGTGTGTGTGTGTGTGTGTGGTACAGCCAGGGGTTTGGGCCCAAACAACTGCCACGGATAGTGCCCCAATAGCTGATCTGGGGAAGGTCAACTTGGGAAAAGGCCAGAAAGAAATGAAATGAACGAATGAATGAATGAATACATACACTGCGTGTGTGTGTTCTGAACATACACAATTTGAGAAGGGACTCCTTTGAACTAAAGGGATTAATACCTCTCAAGTGTATACAATGGACACGTGAGAGGTTCTCAATAAATGTGATTGTGTCAAGGCTCCTGACCAAAAAAAAAAAAAAGAAAAGAAAAGAAAAAGAAAAAAGGCACCATTTTCCCCCTGCCACCCCCAAGACAAGATGCTTTTCATTGTAGGGCTTTAGTGACCATTTAATTTTTTAAATGCATAGGACTTGTGTGGAAATTAAATTATGAGGCTCAAGCTCCTAGCTGGGGTGCCCTTTCCTCCATATCACAGTCTCCAAAAAAAAAAAAAAAAAAAAAAAAAAAAGCTTTAGCTGGATTAAGTATCCAGCATCCCTATCCTGATCCCTGGGAGGAGGGGGGCGCAGGGCAGGGTGAGATCAAAGGTGGGAGCAGACAGCTAGACTGACAGAGCTAGGCTGGCAGGTGCTGGGCATTTTCCTCAGCTTGGCTCAGTTCCTGTGGCCAGTAACCTAGAACCCCTACGGGGTCCCTGGGCAGTGCCCAAGTTGATCCTTATGCTCTGCTTCCTTGGTCATGGGATGTACCTCTGTCTGCAAGGGTGCCCCTCCCAGCCCAGAGGATATCCCTGGTCCCTTGGCTTGTGCCCTGCCTGCCTTGGAGTGTGACACTACAGCCCACAGAAAAGGAGGAAGCAAAACCCACTGGGTTTCGGAGACACGTGCTAGGTCACAGCTCCCTGAACACCCCTCCCTTGGGTGGGGGCAGGAGATTTGATCCCTCCTCCATACCAGTGCTTTACGTTGCAGAGTCTAGGGTTCAGATCCCACTTGTCACTCTTACTGAGTGACCTCAGGCATGGGGCTTTACCTCTCTGAGCCTTGCTGGCCCATCTATAGAATGGGGATCGTCTCATGGGGCACAACTCATGGGTGGCTCAGTCGGTCGAACGTCTGACTTCGGCTCAGGTCACGATCTCATGGTTTGTGAGTCTGAGCTCTGCATCGGGCTCTGTGCTGTCAATGCAGAGTCTGCTTTGGATCCTCTGTCCCCTCTCTCTGCCCCTCCCCAGCTTGCACGCATGTGTGCATGCACTCTCAAAATAAATAAGTAAACTTAAAAAAAAAAAAAAACAAAAAAGGGTAGGGGATCATCTCATACTCATCTAGGGGGTGGAGGCTTGGCAAACTCTGAATGGTTTAAGGGGTGGGTCTCAGAGTCCTACCGCCCTGGGTTCAGAGCTTAGCCATGTATTCCTGGGAACCAAGGCTCCCTTCTTGGAGCTTTACTTTCCTCCTCAGACCAATGGGGAAACAAATATACCAACCTCACATTTGTCAATGCACCCATCCATGGGAGACAGGCAGCACAGCAAATCCCCCAAACAAGCTTCTTGGTGACATCCGTGTATCCCCTACTACTCTGTACACACTTTTAGCACAGATAGACTTGTGTGTCCCTTAAAAAGCTAAGTCTGTGCCCAGCACATCACAACCACTCAATAAATGTTTGTTGGGAACAGAAGAAATGGGGTAGAATGGAAACCTTTGAAAAAAGACGTTCACAGGGGTCTCTCTAGACCCAGTGACATTTTTTTTTTTTTATACACAATGATAACCAGCTTGTGCTCTAAACCCAGAGCAGATGGGTGGGTGCAGATTACAGCCTTTCAGCCTGAGAGTAAAATTCAAGGTCAGTTTAAGTTTGATTCAAGCCACCTGAGAGGGCAAAGGAGGGTGCAGGGCCAGTTGGCTGCTGAAGCACCAGACTACACCACAGGAAACATTTACAAACCTATGGGCCTTCCATATGGTTCAAAACAGAAACGTTCTTGTGTTTGAAGGAGCTGATTTTCACTTGATTGTGCAGACCCCTTCGGACTGAACAATCGCCTGAGGTCAAGTCTACAGAAAACGGAACAGAGCACTGCTTTTGTAAACTTTGTTTTGTTTTGTTTTGAGCAGTAGAACCTTTATTTCAAAGGACCTTTAGAAGGTGCCCTTCCTAGGGAGAGAAGATGCTTGGTCTGAAAAACAAATGGGTAAAAAACAACAAAATACATCATGATTGGTGAATATTTCTGAGTTGGAACTCAAAAATCTAAGTTGTCTCATCCCTGCTCAAAACCGTTCTGTGGCTCCCCACCGCCCTCAGGGCCAAGGGCAAACTTCTTACCATGTCCTCTAGGGCCCAAAGCTGTCTCCAGCTCTCACTTCATCCCTGAATTTCAGCTTTGGAAGCTCCCTGGCCTCCTAGATGTTTCTCTCCAGGGGTCCCCAAGCCCCTCACGCCCACCATGTCCTCAACTGTCCTTAGCATCTCTCCCAAACCTGCTGCTCTTCTGGGTCCCCATTTCAAGGACAGCTATCCTATTCATCCTACGGGTCTCAGCCTACGTGTCACTTCTTTCAGAAAGCACCCCTCCCCCCCACCGCCCTGACTCCCCTGGAGTCCTGGGCATCGTCCTGGACCCTCCACAGCTTGTCCACATGGCATCCTGAAGGTCTCTCCCGCACACACCCTTTTTCTCCCCTCCACAGCCTCGACCTGCCCTCTGGGATTGAGGGATCCCACTCCCACTGGGATCCCCACTCCCGCCACCTCCCTTGGTTCCCAATCTCTATCCAACCCTTTTAGTCCCCCTCCATCTGAATGGAAAATTGTTCCTTTCCCGCTCAAAAACCTATGCCCCCCCCCGCCCCACCCCTTGGTATCCTTAGGACAAAGTCTCAGCTCCTCACTGTGCTTCCCAGAGCCCCGAATGATCTCCCCTTAATAACCTCTTTGGTTTACTGTCTCATTTATGTCCCATCCATATTTAATATCTTTCAGTTCCCTGAACTGAAACCACACTTTTACCACCAAACACTCCCACAGCTGCTCCTCCTGCCCAGCACACCTTTCTCTCCTCTTCCTGTTGCTCATTCCTATCAGCTCATGTGCCACCTCCCCTAGGAAGTCCTCCCTGACTCCCGGGCTGGTCCAGAACCACCCCCCACTTTGGGTTCCAATAGTCCCTGGGCTTCTCCATCCCACATGACCTTTCTGTTTCCCCAGCCCCAGCCCCGACCGCTCTGTGCTGTCACGGCCTGGTGATGGGTTTGTTTCTCCCACTGGACTATGAAACCCATGAGGGCAGCGCTGGGCTGTCTCAGTTGCTGCAGTGTGCCCATTACCACCCAGCACAGGGACAGTAGGTATCAGTTCATTCATCTAGTCATTCAACTAGTGTTCAGTGACTACTCACTGATAAGGCCTGTGTAGAAACTGGAAAGATAGCACAACACAGAAAAAAAAAAATCCTAGTAAAGATGACATTCTTTTTGGGGAGTGAGACAATAGATAGACGCATGAAGCATATAGTATGTGCCTTGGAGAAAAACAAGTAGGGGAGGGACATAATAGCCTCACAATTGAAAATGGTGGATGGGGGCGCCTGGCTCATTCGGTAGAGCATTCGACCCTTGATCTCAGGGTCATGAGTTCAAGCCCCGCGTTGGGCGGAGCGCTTACTTAAAAAGAAAAAAAACCACTAAGTGTTAGGGGCGCCTGGGTGATTCAGTCGGTTAAGTGTCCAACTCTTGATTTCGGCTCACTGTTCGTGAGATCGAGCCCCACATTGGGCTGTGCGCTGGTGGCTTGGAGCCTGCTTGGGATTCTCTCTCTGCCCTTCCCCTGCTCGTTCTCTCTCTCAAAATAAATATTAAAAAAAAAAAAAAGAGAGAGAGAGAAAGTGGTTGATGTCTCAGTTCAAAAATAACACCACCGCACATCTGGGGGCAAGGCACTGTTCTCCCCATTTCAGATGAGGCAGTAGGGTTCAGGGAAAACTCTGCTCGGGTTGTACAATGTCAAGTCTGTCGGTATGGAGTTTGAACCCGGGGCTCAGTTCTGTTCCAGGATACCACGATGTCGGAAACCGATTCATGAATGTAACATACTGGCAGAATGTCTTTTTTCCTTGCCACCCGGAGGGAGGGCAGGAAGTGGGGTGAGAGGGCAGGGCCCCTTGTTACTGAACCGAGCGCTGCTGGAAGCACTTTACGTATTCAGTTTCTCACCAAATTAGCCCTTTCCTCAGCCCCATGTGACGGATGAGGAAACTAAAGACCCAGAGAGGTTAAGTCATTGGCGCAAAAGGACACAGCCAAGAAACAGTGGAGCCAGGATTTGACCCTGAGCTGCCTTGGGGCCCCAGGTGTAGACAGCTGCCTCTCCTGTTGTTCATCATCTGTAGATCCGTGGCTGTCCGCCACCCCTCCCCACCACCCCCAGCAGCACGTGAACCAAGAGGTGGCACTGGCTTCGCAGACACTCTAGCAACATCTCCTCTCCCTCCCCGTCTTTGAGGGGGACGTCGGAAGCTTTCTCCAAATATAAAGGATATGTGAGTGCAGCTTTAAGCAGACAGCTCTGGTGCTCCTTCTGGCCAGGCTGCTCTGGCCGATCCATCCTTGGTCGAAGTTCTGGAGCTGCTGCTGCTGCCGTTTCATGTCACATCGTGTCACATCAGACTGAGTCTCTCTTCTCCAAATCCTCCCATGGCTCCCGTCTCACTCAGAGTAAAGCCAAAGTCTTGTCCACGGCCCATGACATCCAGATGATCTGCCGCCTCACTCCTCTGGCTTCATCCCCACCCCTCTCCTCCCTCACTGGCCTCTTTGCTATTCCTTAAGTATTCTACGTGTGTCCCCACCTCAGGCCCTTTGCATGTGCTGTTTTCTCTGCCTACAACGCTCTTCTCCGTAGAGCCTCGTCACTCTCTCCCCTCCTTCATGTCTTTGTTCAAATATACCATCTCAGAAGACCTTTCCTGACCACCTTATTTGAAAGTATAACCCTTACCATGCATTCCCATCCCTCTTCTTTTTTCTTCCCCCTCCTTCTAACACATCATAGAATCCACTTACCTGTCTGCTTGTCTTTGACCCTTGCTAGAATAGAAACTTCATGGGTGCAGGGATCTCTTGTCTGTTTTGTTCACTGATGTGTCCCACCATGCCTAGCACAGTATTGGGCATGTAGAACATGCTTGAAAAATATTTGTTGAATGAATACCTTGTGTTTTTATCCCCATATTGCAGATGCAGCAACTGAGGCACAGGGATGTTAAGCCACCTGCTCAAAGCCATGCAACTTTTTAAGTACTAAGTGCTAGAACCAAGACTGGAACCAGGGTTCCAGCCCCCAGGCACACATTGCTAACCACTGTCTCACACTGCCTCCCCAAGGCAAGTCGAGTGAATAAGATACTTACCTCTCTACCTAGGCATTCAGGGTTGCTGAGGTTGGACTGAGGTGTGCTGGGACCTGCCTCATCTCTCTGTACCCCCGATTCTAAAAGTCAAGGGAACCTGGGCCTAAGCTAGCTAGTCTCCCCCACCCCATACTACTCCTGGATTCCCACTACAGCGTTGGCTCAATGCTCTCGTTTTGGGGGTGGCAGATCACTCAATCCAACAAGGTAGAAATAGGGATTAAGTATTTACCCAAGCAAGGTTTGTGATGGCCGATGGGCCACCCCCTCAGGTGTGGTGACGTGGCAGAGATGAGAACATGGAGACTGTGACGTGGGGTGGCGTGGGTGGTTGCCATGGCAGAGGGTATCATGCATGACACAGGGAGTGTACCGACACCATGGGAATGATGAGGGCACCTGAGGGGAGGGGGGGAGGTGACAATGAAGAGGTGATGAAGGGGACCGCATGAGGGTGAGGGTGACATGGTTAATAACATTATTAGTCCAAATCTCCACATCAGGATGAGCATATCACAAGAATAAATTTGCAGAATCCTCATAATCGTCCTTGACGTAGGTGTCCTTGTGTGCGTTTTACAGATGAGGAAGCTGAGACTGCAAAGGTGTGATCAGGTGGTCAAGGTTACCCAGGGTTTAGCGGTGGAGCTGGGATTCTGGCACACGCCAGGATGGGACTCTAGCCCATACGGTGGTGAGTATGTGAGAGGTGACACGGAGAAATGACGGCAACACGGAGGCAAGAGAAACAACTGGAAGGCAGAGTGGCTCCTTATCGGGAAAACTAGAAGCATGAGGCATGGACGGTGACTGTTAGGAAGCAAAGGTGACATGGGAGGAATGGAGTGAAAATGACACAAGGGAAGGGTGACTGCGATTTAAGGAGATGGTGACAGGAGGCGTGTGAAGGTGACATGGGGGTATGATGACGACTTCAGTGAGGACTTCATAAAAGAAAAATAGCAACAAAAGAAGAGAGCAGGTGACGGAAAGCAATGGTGACTTAAAGGTGGAAGACTGCAACGTAGGGTGGCAATAGGGACTTAGAACGAAAGCGAATTAAGGCGGCTGACAGCGACATAAGGAGGGTGACGCCGACAGAAGCGGGGTGGTGACGATTTAACCGGGGCGCGACACAAAGGGGAGGAATGGCTACATAAAGGGGCACTGGATGACAAAAGGGAAGAAATGAATTACGGCGGGAAGGACAACATGAAAAGGATAACAGAGGCGCCGCGCCCCCAGATCGCACAGTACCTGCACTCCGCGTCTCCCACTCCGGGACCCAGCCCCGCACGCACCTTGCCGGCTGGAGCCCCGCCCGACCACCCCCGCCTCGCACAGGCGCACTCCGGCAAGACTGCGGGCTAGCGGGGGCTAGGCATGTGCGTTTCTCATTGGCTGCGCTCCTCGCTAGAGCGGGGCGGAGCGAAGCGCCTGGGAGACCGTGGGAGGTCACGTGACGGTTGCGGCCACACTCTCGCTGGTGGCGGCCCGGTGGGCTAGAGCGGCCGCGGGCGGGCGGTCCGGCTTCCGGCGATGGGGGCGGTGCTTCCGGGGCGGGCAGCCGGGCCGAGGGAGGAGGGTCTGACAGTTGGCGCCGCCGGGGAGGGAGGGCGGGCGGCGCGAGTGGGCGCGGGCAAGGAGGGTCAGGTGAGGCGCGGGCCATGGGTGGTGGGACTGGGCCGGATGCGGAAGGGATGGATGGCGTTCTGGTTCTGGAGTCATTCTCGGCGTCGCTGTGCGGCCCGGACAAACGACTTCTTTCTCTGAACCTCAGTTTCCTCCTCTGTAGAATGGGGGCCAGAATCTGGCATAGCATCCTCCCTCTGGGTTGGAGTGAGAGCTCAGCTCGTGCATGTTGGAGACCCTAGTTCAGCGCTTAGCACACTGCACACTTCGTACTATACTTTTGTTAGTAATGTACTGATGAAAATGTTTGCGCTTGGCATGGAAGATCTGGGTGTGGGGGCATGAAATTGGAGGCCGGCAGATTTCGGGTCAAGTCCCAGCTCAGCTTTGTGGCAGTGAGCCTGTGCCTTAACCTCTCTGAACCTCATTTTCCTTATTTGCAGAATGAGGGCTAATAGTACCAATATCATAGAGTCGTTGTGAGGATGCTAATGAAATGTGCATGTGAATCCCTTAACACAGGGCTTCGTACAGTATTGAGTAAGAGTTCCATGTATTGGGACTATGATAATAATGATTCTGAGAGTTACCGGTGTAGCTGGGTCTTGCAACGGAGTAAAGGGTTGGAGGAAGCCCAGAGACAGCAATAGGAAAAACTGGAATCTGGAATTGGGCAAATCGACGTCCTGCCACTTCCTATTTGACCAATTTTGCCGGATCTCCTAGATTTAAGTTTTTCTTTTTTTTTTAAAACCACTAATGCATTTTCCTCCAGTCAGTTCACTTGAGATGGACATTTTGCATTGCTGTACTAATGGAAAACCAGCATTGCTGGCTGTGAAAAGAAGGAAAACTTAACCTAAAATGCAACGGAAGTAGTATAGTCTATTAAATTGTAGACAGAAGCTGAAAGAGATTGAAATAACCTGTGCTTTGCGATTCCACAATGCCACGGACCCTATCAAGTTATACTCTGTTCTTCACTTGCATTTGGCACGGGACTGACAAAAGTCAGTGACTGTCCTACCTTTTCTCTAGCTCACCGAAGGTGCATTTATGTAATGCGTATGTACATAGCACTTATCTCCTGCCAAGCATTGTTGTAAGCACTTGGTGTTTATGAACTTGCTTCATCCTTCTAACCACTGTAAGAATAGATACTCCTATCCTTCTTGTTTTAGAGTTGAGGGGAAGTGAGATCCAGAAAGGTTCAGCCACTTGCCCCAGGGTCAGCGTTCAGAAGTGGTAAAAGGATTTAGGTCCAAGCCTTTTAAAAAAGGGCTTAGCAAGGGAATCTGATACATGGTAATTTCTTGAGTTTGGGGAATTGTCATTTTCTATTATTATTAACATTCCAATTTTCACTGTTCAGAAAGTCAGCGCTGGAGATGGGCTTTTAATGAAGGAGAGAGGCAATTGAGTCCAGCAGGGTGACCTCTGCAGCTGTAGGGAGAGGATACCAGTACTCAAAGGCTTCTGGTAAGCATTAACTGGAACCTTGCCAAGACTGAGCACAGTGCCTGGCTTGTAGTAATCGCTCAACCAGTGTTAAATCATAGTCATTGGACTGACTTGGGTTCAAGTCCTGGCTTATAGTTAACTTGCTGTGTGATCCCGGACCTGCCACTCTCGTTTGTAACGTAGGGATCATTTTAGGGGCGCCTGGGTGGCTCAGTGGGGTAAGCGTCCGATTCCAGATTTCAGCTCAGGTCATGATCTCATGGTTCATGGGTTCGAGCCCCGCATCGGGCTCTGCGCTGATGGTATGGAGCCTGCTTGGGATTCTCTCTCCCCCTCTCTGCCCCTCCATTGCTTGTGCGCGCTCTCTCTCTCTCTCTCAAAAATAAAAAAAACGTTCAAACAAACAAACATGGGGATCATTTTAACTTTGTTCCCCAGGTGGTTGTGGGGAGACACTGAACTGTGTATATTCAGTGCCTGCCGAGGAAACATTCAACAAGAGCTACTGAATGGGCCCTGGAATCCGGGAGAACTTGTTTTCAAATCCCAGTAAAGTCACTTGCTAGATGTGGCATTTGGTAAATGACTATACCTCGACGAGTCGGTTTTTTTTCATCGATTAAGATGGGGCTAATAATAGTGCTCAGTCATGAGGAGGTTGTGAGGTGTCGACACGATGCCTGGCTCCGGTCCTGGTGCATAGTCAGTGCTCAGTACGTGAGATTTGTTTTCCTGTCTGACATATCGAACCCTCGCCATGCCCTGCTCTTTGAGAGATGCTGGTTGTGCGGTCTTTGGCCAGTGGCAAAATCCAGAGGGGAAAGTAGATCTTAGGAGTCAAGTACGGGGCAGAGTGATGTCTGTGGTCACGTTCATCAATAAGACATGCAACCAAAGCCAGAGGTGGTCAGGATGAACCCTCGCTGGAGGTAGAGGAGAGAGTCTCACATCTGGTGACTTCAGGAGAGCTTCACAAAGCAGGTGGCCAGGCCAGCAGAGTGAAGGAGAGCTTGCCAGGAGGACAGGATAAGAAAGCATTCTGGGCCCAGGTGACCTGCTGTGGGAAAACCAGGGGGGCAGGCAAAGCCCTTGGGTGTTAGAGGACAGGCTAAGGCGGGATCCCTGGGAGATAAGAACAGCCACTGCTTCTAGACGAGTTGGAATGCGCAGGCACTGCCTCAGGTGCCCCGTGCATAGAAACTCGCCTGGTCTTACAGCAGCCCTTCGAGGGTAGTACCATCTGGACCGTCCCTGTCCCTATTTACAGATGAAGACGCCAGGTTGACTAGTGAAGTAACCTGCTAAGACCACACAGCTAGCATGTGGTCGAGCCAGATTTGAACCCTGCAGTCTGGTTCCAGGGCCCTTACTCTTCTACTGTCTCTCCTGTACCGTCAAAATGGGGACAGGGAGGGGCAGATTGTGGAGGACGCCGAGAAGGGGTGAGGGAGAAGGATCAGAATCGGGGGCTGAGGTGGGTAGAAGAGGGCAGAGGGGCTGGAGGAGAGGGCAGGGCTGGAGAAGGACAGGAGGGCTGAGTGGGAGGTTTGGGCCCGGGCAGCGTGGGACGAGTGGTCCTGGAGACCGATAATGTGGACCCATCAGGCAAGGAAGTTTTTCCCTTTAGTTTCCTTTCAGCCCTGCTCTTAATGTTCAGGGGAAGGTCTCCTCCGTTGGTGCTGGTATGTCTTTAACAGCTTCCGGGGACCTGCAGTCTTACCTAAGTGGACACTGGTTTCCCATTTCTCCTCCGAGGCCCCTCGTGAGGCGGTGGGCCACCTGTCTGCGCTCAGCTCCCCCTCCTCTCCTCCCCTCCGCTCACTCACTGCAGCGCAGTCTCAACGGCTCCGTGCGTGCGGTCCCCCTCACATGCCAGATGGGCTCCTGCCTCGGGGCACTGGACTTGCTGTCCCTTTTCCCGGAACACTCTTCCTCTACAAAACCACGTGGCTCGCTCCTCCACCTTCTTCGGGTCTCTGAGTGTCACTGTAGAACGGTCTCCCCTGTTCACCCTGTTTAGAGTTGCAGCCCCTCCCTTCCTGGTCCTCCAGGTTTTCTCCATGACACCGAAGGCTTTCTGACTCACCGTATCCTTATCTGTTCTGCCTGTTTACTTCTCTGTCTTCCCCTCTCCCCAGTCTCCACCTAGATGCCACACTCTGTGTTTTTGTTCCCCTCCGTATCCTTAGCTCCTAGAATAGTGCCACACGCAGAGTAGGTTGTCAGGAAGCAGTTTGGGAATGGCTGACTAGTGGGCATTTATGGTTAAAGTCTTGAGCGGGGGTGTCTTTTGTTTTCTTTTTCTTTCTTTTCCTTGCTCATTCCAGCCAGAAACTTTTGAGGTGTGTGGGAACAGAGCTGCGGACATTTGCCGTCCCTGGGCCTTGTCCCAGGCAGCAGTGATAGTTGTGGTGGCAGCTCTGTCCCAGGCTGACTTCCTGCCAGCTGTTCCAGGCTATTCCTGGGCTGTGAGCCCCCAGCCCAGGAACGCTTCTCTGGCAGGCAGACCGACAGGCAGCAAGGGAGGGACGTACGTACACTCACAGCCTGTGGCGACTCATGGGCCCTTTTCCCCTCGTTCTGTCTTCCAGGCTCCCGGGAGCAGCACCAGGGCCAGGGAGACAATGGTCTCAGTGACTATGGGTGAGTCTGTGGTCTTCTCTCTGGGCTCCCTCTCCCCACTGTCCTTTTTGAGGTATGACCTTGGTGAGGGGAGACGAGGTGGGGGAGGGAGGGCCAGGTCACTGGCAGGAACAGCTGTACCCTGAGGAACGTGGAGGCGGGGCCAGGGCCTCTCCGCTCTGTGTGTTGGCCTCCAGACAGCATGGTCTAGCCTTAAAGAACTTGTGTCATGAAGTCCAGCAGCGCCTGGGTTTTCTCACCTATAAAATGGAGATACTAACAGTTCCTTACATCCTAGGATGTTGTAAGGAGTAGAGAGCTTGTTGCACATCAGATCTTGGGCATGGTTCTTGACAAATGTTAGCCGTTATTATTCTCATGAGCTGTGTCTCTGTATTCTCTTTAAGCCCGTATTTTGGGATTGCCCAAGCACTGAGGTCAGCTGGCAGCTTTGCAATTTTTTGAGATTTGTACATTTAGAAAAGTACATAAAACGTCGGAAGAGCAATTAAGAAGCGAACATTGGAATACATCCTTCGCGATTCCATTTACGTAAAGCACAGAAACAGCCCAAACCAATCTGTACCGTTAGAAGGTGGTGGTTGCCCTCGAGACGCCACTACATAGGGAGTTGGTGGGGGGGGTGGGGGGGTGGGCGTGGCTTCTGGGATGTTGGAAATGTTTTCTTTCTGGATCTGGGTGCTGGTGTGTGTTGGTTTGTGAAAATTATCAACCTATGTGTACTCTTGTATGTGGGTATGTTCTAGTTCAATACAAAGGTTTTAAAAAGGAACCATCCAGGCCAAGAAATACAATGTTGCCAGCCTCCCCAGAGCCCACCCCAGTCACAACCCCCTCACTCCTCCAGATGGAATCAACCATTATCTCATCTTTGTGATCATTTCTCCCTGCCTTTTATAGTCGTACCACCAATGAGAATATTCCTATTCTTTAGACTTTGGTTTTGAACTTGGGGGAACGAAATCATGCCTTGTGTTCTCTTGTGTGTGGCTTCTTCTGTACCACACAACATCTGAGCATCCCCTCTGTTGCCGTGTGTAGCTGTGGTTCTCTCCTCTGCACTGCTGTGTGGTATTTACTGTGTGAGTGGCGGCCCTTTGTTTACCTGCCTCTGTCCGTGACCACTGCATTGTTTCTGGGTTGGGGCTGTTACAGACAGACTGCTGTGAATATTCTAGTGAATGTCTCCTGGTGTGTATAGCAAGCCATACCTCACTGAGTCCATGACCCACGCTGTTGCCCATCTTTAATATTTCGGAAATGGGGGTGCTTATGACCATTTTTTTGGCAGTATATTTTCCTCTTCAGTAGGACATAAAATGATGGTGGGGGCCTGATGTGGGGATGTTGGCAGTTCCTTGACTTTCTGCTTCAGGAAGCTAGCTACCCCCAAATGATGTGGCACCTTTTTCCTCCTTAATAAGATTTTTTAAAAATTAGTTTTAGAGAGAGGGGCTCCTGGGTGCTCAGTTGGTTAAGGGTCCAACTTTGGCTCAGGTCGTGATCTCATGGTTCATGAGTTCGAGCCCTGCCTTGGGCTCTGTGCTGAGAGCTGGGAGCCTGGAGCCTGCTTCAGATTCTGTGTCTCCCGGATAGTTCACTGCCCCTTCCCCACTAACACTCTGTCTCTCTGTCTGTCTCTCAAAAATGAATAAACATTAAAAAAATAAAAAAAATAATTTTAGAGAGAGTGTAAGCAGGGGAGAGGGACAGAGAGAGAGAGAGAAAGAGAAAATCTTAAGCAGGCTCCACACTCAGCGTGGAGCCTGATGCGAAGCTTGATCCCACAACACTGGGATCATGACCTGAGCCGAATTCAAGAGTCAGACGCTTAACTGACTGAGCCACCCAGGCTCTCCCCCTAACCTTAATAATAGTTTAATTAAGATACAATTCACATTTTATACAGTTCACCTATTTAAAGTATACACTTCAATGGTTTTGTGTTTTTAAGTAAGCTCCACACCTATTATGGAGTCTAACATGGGGCTTGAACTCCCAACACCGAGATCAAGAGTCGGATGTTTAACCGACTGAACCAGTCAGGCACCCCCACTCTGTGGTTTTTATCCACAGAGCTATACAACCATCATCACAATCAATTTCAAAACCTTTTCATCACTCCTCCCAAACGCCCATACCCATTAACTGGTAGTCAAGTTACTCTCTTTTCCTCATCGGCCTCTCAAAACTACTAATCTACTTTCTTTTTTTTTTTTTTTAACATTTATTTATTTTTGAGACAGAGAGAGACAGAGCATGAACGGGGGAGGGGCAGAGAGAGAGGGAGACACAGAATCGGAAGCAGGCTCCAGGGTCTGAGCCATCAGCCCAGAGCCCGACGTGGGGCTCGAACTCACGGACCGTGAGATCGTGACCTGAGCTGAAGTCAGACGCTCAACCGACTGAGCCACCCAGGCGCCCCTTTTTTTTTTTTTTTTTTTTTTTTTTTAATGTTTATTTATTTTTGAGACAGAGACAGAGCATGAACAGGGGAGGGGCAGAGAGAGAGGGAGACACAGAATCTGAAACGGGCTCCAGGCTCTGAGCTGTCAGCACAGAGCCTGATGCGGGGCTCGAACTCACGGACCGTGAGATCATGACCTGAGCCGAAGTCGGCCGCTTAACCGACTGAGCCACCCAGGCGCCCCTACTAATCTACTTTCTGTCTCTGTAGTTCTCTGTAGATGTTTACCTGTTCCAGCCATTTCATATAAATGGAATCATTTTGTGGTGCCTTTTGATATTTAGACAAAGTTGCCTGCTTTTGGCTAACAGAACCCAGGGCCCCATGCCTGGGCAGATCGATGGTGCCTGTGCAAGGCAGCAAAAGCCCCCCTTCTCTGGGCTGGTGGGGGAATCCTGAGGGCATGAGCTCCTCACCTGCCTCAGTCCTGGGGAGATGGGCTTGTGGCCAGGTGGGCAGGGGCCTCCCTGGGAGAAGAGTGGTCCCTGGGCTTGGCCTGAGTTCTGGATGGCCACCAAGACCAGAATCTCTTTCCCCACTCCGAGGCTCAGTTGTCTGATAAGCAAAATGGGCCTAGCAGTAGCAGACTTCTTCTCATCTAACATAGCATGGATTGTTGGGTGCCATGCTATATACCTTGAGAAAAAGTTTCACCAGTTAAAACCATGGCACACCATTGATTCTGAGGTGGATCTTAGTTTCAGAGGTGTTAAAATGTGAAAAAAAAATCTTTTGGAATTAGTGATCTTATCTAACACACATTGGCCACACCTAGTTTGAAAGTCACACCCAAGAGGCCAACGAAGAAGTTTCCAGACAATAAACTTTCATGGGTGGGTGCCTCCTTGGTCTTGACCTTGGCCTGGGTAATGGTGGTAGAATAATAGAATAATAATAATGATGCTACTAATAATAATAATGGCAGCTGCTATCAGTTGATGTTGTCCCCTGGCCAGGTGTCATTCAAGGCCTTTTATGTGGACTTTCTCATTGAGTCTGCACAGTGATCCGAGGATGTTAGTGTTATCACTAGAATTCGAACTCGATGAAGGAAGGGATGTTGTCTTGTGCCTTGCGGTATCCCCGGTGGCTCGAATGGGACCTGGCCCGTGCCAGTCCTCAATAAATACTTACTGAGTGTATTATCGTAAATTCACAAATGAGGGAACTGACACACCAGACGTTAACCTCCCATTGTCTCTTGGCCCGGAAGTGGCAGAGCCAGAATTTCAACCCAAGCTCCAAAGCCTATACTTGCTGCTCCTACAGTGAGGAGAGGGCTTTATTGACGCTCACAGGCCAGCTCTGTGTCCCTTCTTCCCATTTACCTGTGGACCCCGTCACTCTCTGGAGCTGGGCCTGTCAATGGGGACCAGGGCGGAGAACGCAGAGTCCCAGCTCCCTGAAACCTGGCACTGGCCAACCATGGGGACGACCGCTGCGGGTCACATCCCAGGGCAGGGCAGAGCTTATAAGAAGGGCGGTACAGCAGCACATGGGTTGGGGACTCTGCTTCCTGTTAGCGATGTGGCCTGAGGCCAGCTGCCCAACCTCTCCCTCCCTCAGTGTCCTCATTGGCCAAGTGTGGGAGTCCTAATGCTGCTGAGCTCACAGGGCTGTCGCGGGCCTAGTTCCACTGTCTGCGTGAAGCGCTCAGCCAGGGTTTGGCATGCAGTGAGCATTTAATTTGTGGGAGCTGCTGCTGTTGTGGCTGCTGTTGTGGCTTTTCGGCTGCTCTTCTCTAGAGAGAACAATGGGAATAATGAACCCTGTCCACCCCTCAGCCACTTCCGAGTGGATCCAGTTCTTTAAGGAAGCCGGCATTCCTCCCGGGCCTGCTGTCAATTACGCCGTGATGTTTGTGGATAATAGGTAAGGGGGCCCGAGGGGACAGAGCTGAACCTGGAGAGAGGCGGGGAGAAGTTGGGGGAGCCTGGGGGGGGGCGGGGGGAGATGGGAGCTGGCCGGCCCTTCCATCCTGGCGCACTGGCGGCCTCACCACTCACCCTCCTCTGTAGGATCCAGAAGAGCATGCTGCTGGATCTCAACAAAGAGATCATGAATGAGCTGGGCGTGACTGTGGTGGGCGACATCATCGCCATCCTCAAGCATGCCAAGGTGGTGCACCGCCAGGTGGGTGTCCCACCCCACCCCTCGGTCCCCGGGTTTAGGGCGCGGTGGAGCAGCGGTAGCAGAGCCAGCAGGAGGCTTGGAGGCAAAGACAGGCAGACCTGAGCTCCAAGGCTGGCTGCACCATTTGTTGTGTGACACTGGGCGTGTTGCCTAACCTCTCTGAGCCTTTCTTTCTCCATTTGTAACATTAAAAAAAAAAAGTGTTTATTTTTGAGAGAGAGAGAGAAAGAGAGAGAGTGCACACACAGGGTGAAGGGCAGTGAGAAAGAGGGACAGAGGATTCGAAGTGGGCTCTGTGCTGACAGTGCAGAGCCCAATGCGGGGCTTGAACTCATGAACTGCGAGATCATGACCTGATCCTAAGTCGGATGCTTAACCGACTGAGCCACCCAGGCGTCCCTCTCTCTCCATTTGTAGAATGCAGATAGGCAGACCTATCTCGCAAAGTTGTTGTATTACGTTAAATAAAGCCCCAGTACAGTGTAAACAGTAGGGCCTCAGTAAAGGCTCTCTATTACCATTACTAGTTCTCATCTTCCCCGTGATAATAACATCATTAGCAGGATTCTTGTCTGTCCCCAGGACAGGAGCTCCCGCTTAGGACCCAGGTGCTGACTTGGCCAACAACATGGCTGTTCCATTCTCGGCCCCTCCACTTACGGTGACCCTAGACTAGTGATCTTCACTTCCCTGAATCTTCTGAAACAGGCTTCTCCCACACCACTCCTGCTGCGGCCACCTACCAGATAGTATGTGGTACCGAGCTCCACACTGGGAATGAAGAGCTTGTTGAGCTTTGATAGCTGACATTTACCGAGCGCTTACCATAGCCTGCCAGGTGCTGTCTCCATCCTTCATCCATTTTAACTCATTTCCTCCTCACTCCACTTGACGGAGAAGGAAACTGGCTCTAGAGCGGTGCTCTCAGACTCCCCACTTTACCAAATGGTAGCTGCTTCCCCCACCCAGAGACGGGCCTTCACCTGTCCAGCCAGCCAGGCCCCCGCAGTGATGGCTTTCTCACGTCAGGGACTTGAGTTATCACAGAGAAGGTCACTGAGCAACACTTTTTTTTTTTTTTCCTTGAAACTTTTAAATTTGGGAATGATTTTAGATTGACAGAAAAGTTCCGGCAGCAGTACAGAAAGTTTCTGTGTCTCCTTCACCCAGCTTCCCTTAATGTTAACATTCGTAGTAGCCACGGTCCATTTGTCAAAACTAAGAAATAAACATCAGGACACTACTATTAACTAAAATACAGACTACTTGGATCTTACCAGTTCTTGTATAAAGTCCTCTCTCTGTTTCATATACCACATTGCATTTATTTATGTCTCTTTCTGTCTCTTAAGTCCCCGTTGATTTATACCAGTTTCATAGTCTTCCCAGATAATGTTCGATGACCTTGACAGTTTTGAAGAGTACTGGTCAGTTGTTTTGTAGAACGTCTCTCCGTTTGGGTTTGTCTGATGCTTTCTCATGGTTAGGAGTGAAATGTTTTGAACTCTCTTCTGTAGCAGCTCAGACTCTGATCCCCCTATGTTGCTCAGATTTCTCAGATTATCCTTATCCGCGTGGTATCCCAGGCACCTTTTTTTTTTTTTAAATGTTTATTTACTTTTGAGAGACAGAGACAGAGCACAAATGGGGTGGGGCAGAGAGAGAGAGAGGGAGAGAGGGAGACAACAGAATCCGAAGCAGGCTCCGGACTCCGGGCTGTCAGCACAGAGCCCGACGTGGGGCTCGAACTCACGAACCGTGAGATCATGACCTGAGCCGAAGTCTGAGGCATAACCGACTGTGCCACCCTGGTGTCCCATTATTTTATTTATTTATATTTTTACAGGACATGTGCAAAGCTGCCACTGAGTCCGTGCCCTGCAGCCCCAGCCCCCTCCCAGGCGAGATTCGCCGAGGCACCTCTAGCGGTGAGTTCCACCTACCCAGGGTTCCTTTCCTTCAGTCATGCGCTTCAGCTGTAGAGGGGATACACCTGAAATCTGCAGAGGTGAAACAAAGCCATCTGAGGTTCTCTTAGGAAAAAAATAGTCTGGGTAGTGAGGTGGCAATATGTCCCGTCGATTTTCATTGGTGGTAGTTCTGCTCCATAACGTCACTGTGACCACTGAATTAGTGAATATTGAGTCACTGCTCCTAGAGGAAGTACAAAGTTAGGTTCCTGTAAGCCTCTAGTCACAACATTTTTGTCAGTTGATTAACACAGATCTTACTATTATTTTCTTTTACTGTTTATTTATTTTTGAGAGAGACAGAATGCGAGTGTATTTTCTCCATAAGGCACATCACCTGGGAATATGAGAAAGCACGTTGTCACTATGCTTGGGCGCCATTTTAAACAGCAAAATCACTATCCAAAAGCACAAAAATGTAAAAGAGATACAAAATAGACCGTGAGAAGGATACTTGTTTACCGTGAGAGCTGAAGGCAGAGAGTCCCCTTGTTTGACTTCAGTTGGGAGTGTGTGTTGGGTGACTCGAGTGTTTCGCTGTTCAGCACATGGCTGTGAATGGCAGTAAAAGCACCACAAATACTGGTTTTGGGGTTAGAAATCAATTATAGTGAATAGGCGAATTTGCAAATATGGAATCCGTGGATGGTGAGAATGGTATTTATACATTTGATTTTTTAGCAGTGTGGTACCTTTTTTAGGAAAAATAAACTTTAGAAATTTAATATGCATATTAGCTTAACAAGCCCCAAACTGGTTTAAAATACAAGCTTTTATCTCTCGTGATTTTTTTTTTTTTTTTTAATGTTTATTTATTTTTGAGAGAGACAGAGACAGAATGTGAGTGGGTTAGGGGCAGAGAGAGAGGGAGACACAGAAGCAGAAGCAGGCTCCAGGCTCTGGGCTGTCAGCACAGAGCCTGACGCGGGGCTTGAACTCACGAGCTGTGAGATCATGACCTGAGCCGAAGTCGGACGCTCAACCGACTGAGCCACCCAGGCGCCCCCGGTGATTTTTTTTTTTAATGTTTTATTTGTTTTTGAGAGAGAGAGAGAGAGACAGAGCATGAGTGGGGGAGGAGCAGAGAGAGAGGGAGACACAGAATCCGAAACAGGCTCCAGGCTCTGAGCTGTCGGCACAGAGCCCGACGCGGGGCTTGAACTCACAGACTGTGAGATCATGACCTGAGCCAAAGCTGGACACTCAACCGACTGAGCCGCCCAGGCGCCCCATATCTCTCGTGATTTTATGACATGGCTGGTCACTTCTGCTCTGGGTCAGCTCAGCTGATCTCAGTGGTCACCTGGCAGTTTGGTTGAGGCTGGGTGATCTAGGATGGCCTCACTCACACGTCTGGTGGTTGGCTTGATGTCATCTGGGCCAACAGAGGTGACTTGGCCACATGTCTCTCATTTTGCAGCAGGCTAGCCCGGGCTTGTCCACGCAGTGCTGATTGCAGGGCTCCCCAGAACAGCATAAGAGGGCAGACCCCAGTGTTCAAGGCACCTCTTAAGCTTCTGCCTGTATGACACTTGCTCTTGCCTCATTGGCCAAAGCCAGTCACGTGGCTAACCCCAGAATCAGTGTGGGCAGTGCCTACCCAAAGGCATGGACAGAGGGAGGCTGAAAAAATTGGTGTTCTTTTCTGCAGCAGTCTTCCTCAACTTACACACAGGAAAGGGTTCCAATCATAAAGGTACAGCCGAATCACTTTTCACAAGTGCAACACTCGTGTAGCCAGCAGCATCCAAATCCAGAAACTGAAACATGACCAGCATCACTACCCGCCCCTCCTCTCCAGGGTACCCATTACCTTGATGTCTTTTTTTTTTTAAGTTTATTTATTTATTTTGAGAGAGACAGACAGTGTGAGTGGGGGAGGGGCGGAGAGAGAGAATCCCAAGCAGGCTATGCACTACGAGCGCAGAGTCTGACATGGGGCCTGAACCCACGAAACTGTGAGATTGTGAGCTGAGCCAAAACAAGAGCCGGACACTTAACCCACTGAGCCACCCAGGTGCCCCTTATTGACCCTGATTTCTAACAGCATTGATGATCTAGTTTTTTAGTCTTTTTGCTCGTCTTTCAAATGCACATAAATGAAATCAGATAGTATGTTATTTTTATACCTTTTTGAATGTCTTAGTGTCAAACAAGTTAAAAAAAATTAAAACTAACAAAAATGCTCGTGGAGAAAATAGGCAGTTAGGAATAGAGGAAGCAGGCAAAGAAGGAAAGGGGTGGGGAAGAATGTTCCAGAAAAGCATTCCTGGTACACTCACTTCTATACACTTTATGATATACACCTTTGAATACGCATGTCTGTATCTATGTGTCTGACACCTGACTACAGTTCAAATTCGTTAGGGCGAAGATAGTTGTTTTTCTTGCACCCAAATGGCGCTTACCTGTCGTGACAAAACATCATATGCCTTATCCCTTTTAAGCAAGACATCTCCCTCTGGGTACACTGCAAGAGGCAGGGCCTCTCAGCTGCTTACCTTTCATAGCAGAACGTCCCGATCATCCCAGGACAGATTCTGTGCAGCCACGTGGTTTACAGCTGGTCAGAAAGCCACCCCTATCCGTCTTCAGAGCTGTCTGAAGAAATGTCCTGGGGAAATTGTGGAGGGGTGTATACCGATCGTTACCAGGGGAGTGAGCAGGGCTGAAAACTGACCGTTTCTTTCTGGTGAGGGGCAGGAAAGAGGTCTGATTGGGAAGGGCCAATCCCCAGACTTCCGGGTGACAGTAAGGCTCCAGTTCTTGACCTGGGTGGTGGGTATGTGGGAGTTCACTTTTTGTTCAGTGGTCTCTGTGGGTTTGGTGTGTTTTTCTGTATGCTATAGTTATAATTTAAAAAATCAACCAAGTAACATATAATTGTGATAACGTATTGAGGGTCATTATGGGGAACTTGAGCAGGTTTTGAGAGAGAGCATATAGCAGAAAAAGAAAAGACTTTTGGGGAGTAGGTAGGGTGGAAAAATTGGCTTGCAGTAGATCTGTCTGGTAGGGATGTTGGGATTTTCAGTGATAGTGTTCATCTTTGCCAGTAGATGTTCCGTGAGGACCTCTAAAGCACCAGAAACTGTGATAGGCACTAGGGATACAGAAATAAATGGGCATTGTCTTCTCATGGGGCTTGCATGCTCGTGGGAGATTCCACCAGCAAACAAAAACGTGTAATTTGATGTCAAGCAGCAATTAGGGCTACTTAGAAAAAGAGAGCCTTGCGTAGGGTCAGGGTGGTAGAGGTGATGGAGAGGTCCAGGAAGCTTTTTCTAAGGAGGTGCTGTCTGAGAGGAGACCTGAGTAAAGAGCCAGAGAAGGCCCGTTGGTACTCAGGGAACTGCATGCCAGGCAGAGGGAACAGCATGTGCTTTGAGAAGGTGCACACTTCTGGGGGAAGAAGATCCCCAGACCAGCTGGGCTGAAGTGGAGCTGGGAGAGGAGCTCAGAACAGGGCTGGGTAACTGTTGGGTGAAGAGTGACAGGAACCAGTCTGGTCTAGGCCCTCAGGAAGGACCCCCCAGGCAGTGAGGAGCGGGCTAGCTCCTGTTTAGACTGGCTGATGCCCAAGCATCCCCATCATGGCAGTGCAGCTACAGGGGGACCCCAGCTGCCCCTTCCCCATGTAGTCCCAAGGCTTGTCTTCTGTGTCCTGGCCTCCATCCCAGGGACGATGGGACTCTCGCCTTTCCTCCCCGCAGCTGCCTCTCGAATGATTGCTAACAGTCTGAACCGTGACTCCCCACCCGGCACTCCACCGAGGCGGCCGGACACCAGCACCTCCAAGATCTCAGTCACCGTGTCCAACAAGATGGCAGCGAAGACTGCCAAGGCTGCCGGTGAGGGGGTTTGGGCAGATGGCGGGAGGAGCTGGGGGTGAGTGTGGGTTGGCAGATGGTATTTGGGGATCACGTTCCAGATATCTCATGGTGCTTTGAAGGCCTCAGGGTGTCCAAAGCGTTTGGATTTGGTCAAGCCCCTGTACCTCTGTGTGCCTTGCTTTCCAAGTCTATAGAATGGGGACAGTGGGAAGCTGTGGACATGGTGTACTTAACGGCACAGGGGCACGGCGGTTCTCACTCAGGGGTCTGTTCAGTCTTTTTAAATTTTTTATTTTATATTATTACGGAAAGAATGCTTAATATGGTGTCACCCTCTTTTTTTTTTAAATGTTTATTTATTTGTTTTGAGAGAGAGAGAGAACAAGTGGGAGGAGGCAGAAAGAGAGGGAGAGAAAGAATCTCCAGCGGGCCCTGTGTTCTCAGCACAGAGCCCGATGCAGGCTCGATCTCACAAATTGTCAGATCCTGACCTGAGCTGAAACTGAGTCAGATGCTTAACCCGCTGAGCCACCCGGGCGCCCCTGACGTCACCCCCTTAATTAAGTCTTAAGTGTACAGTACAGCTCTGTGGACTATAGGTGGCTCAGTCTTTTTTCTTTTTGGTAAATATATTCTTCTTCTTTTTTTTAAATCATTTATTTATTTTTTAAATTTACATCCAAGTTAGCATCTAGTGCAACAATGATTTCGGGAGTAGATTCCTTGATGCCCCTCCCCCATTTAGCCCCCCCCCCCACAACCCCTCCAGTAACCCTCTGTTTGTTCTCTCTATATAAGTCTCTTATGTTTTGTCCCCCTCCCTGTTTTTGTATTATTTTTGCTTCCCTTCCCTTGTGTTCATCTGTTTTGTATCTTAAATTCCTCATATGAGTGAAGTCATATGATATTTGTTTTCCTCTAATTTCGCTTAGCATAATACCCTCTAGTCCCATTCATGTAGTTGCAAATGGCAAGATTTCATTCTTTTTGATTGCCGAATAATACTCCATTATATATATATATAGTTACCCCATCTTCTTTGTCCATTCATCCATCGATGGACATTTGGGCTCTTTCCATACTTTGGCTATTGTCGATAGTGCTGCTAGAAACATTGGGGTGCGTGTGCCCCTTTGAAACGACATACCTGTATCCCTTGAGTAAACACCTACTAGTGCAGTTGCTGTGTCATAGGGTAGTTCTATTTTTACTTTTTTGAGGAACCTCCACACTGCTTTCCAGAGTGGCTGCACCAGTTTGCATTCCCACCAGCAGTGCAAAAGAGATCCTCTTTCTCTGCATCCTCGCCAACATCTGTTGTTGCCAGAGTGGTTAATGTTAGTGTCTCAGTCCTTTTTAACAGATGTTCACTGAGGCCTGCACTGGTGCCGGGCCCTGTGCTTGATGCAGGGGTCAGAGGTCAAGAAACTACCATTTCCTCTCAGCAGCCAGAAGGATCCTTTCAAACCTTCAACCTGACCCTTTCACACTCAGCTAGAACTCTCCAGGGCTTCCCATTGTCCCAGTAACAAAGTCATCTTCCCACGTGGCCTATAGGCCGTGCATAATGTGAGCCCATCTCCTGTGTCTCTCCCTGGCTCCCTTCCCCAGGTCCCTTCTAGGCTCCTTCCTGTCGTGGTATTTCTGCCCCGATGTTCCCTTCTCCCAGCACATTCTTCCTTCACAGACCTTTTATGCTTGGCCTCTGTTCCTCTTCCAGGTCTCAGCTTGAAATCTGGGAATAGGACCCTGGCCTTTGGGCTTCCAAGCCGTCCTTCTGTCTGCCCCACTGTCCTGCCTTTGTCGGACCCACCCCCACAGCAAAGATCTTGGCACAAGTGGAAACTGAGGCCCAGGGAGGGGGCTTTGTTATTCTGATGCCCAGCCCCTTCATGCTCTGTCCACCTCCATTGCACATGCTCCCTTTTTGCCGTGTGTGTTTAGAAGTGCCTCATCCCCTTCTTTGGACCCTTTACTTCTTGGGGCGGGGGGAGGGGCAGAGAGAGGGGAGTAGAGGATCCCAAGTAGGCTCCGCACTGTTAGCACAGAGCCTGACGCAAGTCTCGAACTCACGATCCATGAGATCATGACCTGAGCTGAAGTCAAATGCTTAGCCGACTGAGCCACCCAGGTGCCCTTCTGGCCTTTTGATTGATGTCATGAGTAAGAAAGTTTTTAATTGATTTCTAAAGTATTGAAAAAGTGGTGAGCCTGGGAGTGACTAGCAAATGTGTCGAGGGGATTTTGTTTTTCTAATTGAGATATAATTTACTTAGGCATGATATACAAATTGCAAGTATACGGCTTGATTCATTTAAAAAAAATTATTACACCTGTGAAACCATTGCTTAGCTGGAGCTCTTGAACTTTTCCATCAGCCAGCAGTTTCCCCTTCTGAGGGGATCCTGACTGGGCTGGGAAGTCAGCCTGCTCGGGGCAGGGACAGAGGCAGAGAGAGCCTGGGAGGCCCGCCACAGTGTGGGGATTCTGAGCACCATCGGCAACCCCGTCGTGCCCAGACCTCTGAATTTCTTAGTGGTTCAGAGTCAGTGGTGATGGGGTGGTTGGGAAGATAGGGGATTGCAGTCATTTGAACGTATGGAGATAAAGGGCACATTCGTGCCCTTCGTTGGGCATCTAGCCCCCACCCCAGGAGAACATTCCACCCCAGAAGGTGCTCACCACCCCTCTCCGCCCCAGCAGCCCTGGCCCGCCGCGAAGAGGAGAGCCTGGCCGTTCCCACCAAGCGGCGCCGGGTCACTGCCGAGATGGAGGGGAAATACATCATCAACATGCCCAAAGGCACCACCCCCCGGACCCGTAAGATCCTGGAGCAGCAGCAGGCGGCAAAAGGTACTGTGCTGGCGGGGGCACACGCTTTGGTGTGGAGACTGCCTTTCCCTTTTTTGCTGCTTCGTGCGGGGTTGGTCATGCCCTATGGGCAT
Organism: Panthera tigris; assembly: GCF_018350195.1. Lineage (NCBI taxonomy): Eukaryota > Metazoa > Chordata > Mammalia > Carnivora > Felidae > Panthera > Panthera tigris. The sequence continues at coordinate 14,377,751 of NC_056674.1, forward strand.
TGGCCAAGAAGTGGGCTCTAACGAGATCCAGGGGGCCTTGGACCAAGGGGACCGTGAGGGTGGCCATAGAGGAGGAGAGCACATCACCACCTCCACCCTCGCATCCTGCAGTTAGTGTAGCAGGTGCTTCACCTGGCACGTCTTCCCCAAGGGCAGGGGCTTGGATTCCGTGACTGCCTGACTGTAAAGTGGTGTCCGTGTCTGGCTGAGGGCAGGTGCCCAAAATGGTGGGAACCGTCATCATGAGCCAGAGGAGTCTGGTTGAGGTTCAGTCCGTAGCTGGGGTTTGCATCTGGTAGTGCAGAGATGGTCTTCCTCACAGTGTTCCTTTTAGAATGTTGTACGCATTCCCACGGGGAAAGCATTCATATGGTGCAGAGGAGTATCCGATGTCAACTCATTCTTTCCCTCACTCCCGTGTCCCACGCCGTCATTAACCTTTCCAGACTGGCACCTGTGGACTTGCATGCGTGTATCTATATATAAAAACATAGAGAGGTGTTTGTTTCTATTTCAACACAAATAGAAACAAACAGCCTGTAGGTATTATTCTAGAATTCTTTTATTGAGATCTTTTCACATAAATACTCGTGGATCTGCTTCATTCTTTTTTTATTTTAAATGTTTACTTTTGAGAGTGAGAAAAAAAGAGTGCAAGTGGGGGAGGGGCAGAGAGAGAGGGAGACACAGAATCCCAAGCAGGCTCCAGGCTCTGAGCTGTTAGCACAGGGCCCAGCATGGGGCTTGAACCCATGAACTGTGAGATCATGACCTGAGCCAAAGTTGGACGCTTAACCGACTGAGCCATCCAGGTGCTCCTCTGCTTTGTTCTTTTTAACAGTCATTTAAATTTAATATTTGCATCGTATTCGTATATCACGATTTAGTAAACATTCTCCCATTGATGGCTATTTAGGGTGTTATTTAGGGAGAGGGCTTATCCATTCAGCAGACTCTCAGAGGCCCATGACCCAGAACAAGACTGAAGGGAACAAGTAGGGATTTAGAACTCTTCCCGCACACGTTCACGAACTCGTGCAAAGTTTCCAGGAGCCCAAGGGTCAATTTTAGTGGATCTTTCCCACATTTGGCACTAGCCAGAAACACGTGGGTCAGGTCCGTGTCAGCCAGCGCTCAGACACAGAGTCCGTGCCTGCCTGGGCCGGAGCTGCCTGGGCCTGGGCCGCATCTCCCCTCCCTTGTCTGCACGATGCATGATGCTCGGCCGGGCCCAAGCTCCGCGCGTGGCTCAGTGGGTGCTGGCTGAGGGCTCACTTCCCTCCCAGGTCTCCACAGGACGTCCGTGTTCGACCGCCTCGGCGCCGAGACCAAGGCAGACACGACAACAGGGAATAAAGTGAGTTGGAAACAGGGAAGCCAGTTGGGGTTCTCTGATTCTTGTCTTCCTGCGGGTGTTGATCCCACATCCAGCCCCTCGTACTCCCTGGGCCGCCTCCCCTGTCTTAACAGTCTCCGTTGCATTCTTTGCACCTCAACGTCTCTCCTGATTTCCAGCCCCCAGGGTCTGGCCAACTCCTGGATGCTGCCCTTGGGTCCTCCCACCAGATGTCCCAGACTGGCCTCGGCATCTTCCCCCAGAGTAACTCCCCTCCCGGGCCCCGTCTCAGGGACACCCCAGTGCCCCATTCCGGGCAGGCTCTAGTGATGGCTCCATCTGTCTTCCCTTCTCTGCCACTTTTCCCTGTCTGGATAGGGCGGTGGCCTCCTACCTGGTCTGCAGCTCCTGTGAACCCCCTTCTGGCCCTCCCCCCATAGCAGCAGTGTGTGCCACCCACAGGACAGGCCACCCACCCCCCACCAGATGCTTTCACCGTGGTCAGGATGAACGCCACCCTCCTCGCCTTGGCCTGCAGTCCTGCGGGCCCCAGGGACAATGTGTGTTAGGAGCACGCAGCCTGAGCCCTGCCCGGCACGAATCCAGCTCCGTCACCACCTGGCTGCATGGCTCTGGCCACGTCACTTAAGCTCCTGGTACCTCAGCTTTCTTATCCGTGTAGTGCACACCTCATGGGGTGCTTGTGAGGATTAAGCGACACACACCGGCACAGTGCTGGGGGTGTCTGGTGCGCAGCAGGCACTCTTTAAGTGTCACCTTTGACTAACTGCTCCGGAGCTCCCCAGCTGCGTTTCCTGCCTCTCCGGCCCTCGCTTGCCAGGGCTTACCCAACCGTTTCCTCGCTTCTTAGAGTCTTATCACGAGCAGGATAATAACACTCAGGATCGTGTGGCTTGAAGATGTAGCCGTGTAAAGAGCTTGGCACAGAGCGAGTGCTCCATCAGTATGATTCCTATTCCTGCCTTGGGGACTTAGCCCTTGCTCTTTTCTCTGCTGATTCATCCTTGAGGGCCTGGCTTAAACATCAGTACCTCGGAGAAAGCATCCCTGAAGTCGAGAGGGGTCGAGGCCTCCCTGTCTCCTGTCCACCTGTGCTCCCATCTCTTCCAGAGAACGCAGCACTGTCGTAATTAGGGAATCGTTGGGTGTCATTTACCACGCCAGGTCTGTCTTCCCCACTGGACTGGGAGCCCCCTGAGGGGAGGGCCAAGGCTGTGCTTAGTCACCACTGTTTCCCCAGCACCACCCAGCACGGGGCCAGGGACAGTCGGGACTCAGGAAATGTCTGTTGAGTGAATGAGCAAATTTTTCTTCTCTCATGTTCTCCTGCAGATCTCTGCAAATGGTCTTCTCTCCGTCTTCTCTCCCCCCCACCCTTCTTTATTAGACCCACCTGCCGTTACTTTCAGATCTCATCTCTGAGGTCTCTTGTCCAGGGAGTCTCTCCTGAACTTCAGCCAAGGTCAGGAGTCTTCTCTGGGCCCCACCAGGTCCCTGAATCTCCCCTGTCGTGGCTCTCATCACTGTGTAGCGTGTCACTGTTGGGGATTTCTCCCAGTGAGGCCAGGCACAGATGGGGCAGCTCTCTGTGCATGCGTGTTGAGTGACTACATGGCTCACTTGTCCCGTCTCTGACCCCTGCAGCCCACAGGAGTCTTCAGCCGCCTGGGGGCCACCCCAGAGATGGACGAGGATCTGGCTTGGGACAGCGACAATGACAGCAGCAGCTCTGTCCTGCAGTATGCCGGGGTCCTGAAGAAGCTGGGCCGAGGCCCGGCCAAGTCCAGTCCCCAGCCAGCACTGACTGTCAAAGCTAAGGCCACAAGTTCGGCCACAACGGCTGCCACCCCAACACTGCGGCGCCTGGCCCTTTCCTCACGCCCTGGACTCGAGAGGAAACCAGAGTCCCTGTCCAAAAGCAGCATCATCCAGAGACTGGGCAAGGCTGCCCTTGTGCCTGAGGCCCAGGACAGCCAGGTCACGAGCACCAAGAGTAAGTCCTCAGCCGAGGTCAAGGTCACCATTAAGAGGACTCTGGTGGGGCCCCGGGGGAACAGCTCCAGCGAGGGCCTGGGTGCCCAGATGGACCATGCGGGCACAGTGAGCGTGTTCAAAAGACTGGGCCGCAGGACCTTCTAGCCTCTGGGTGGGGCGCAGTCCCCTCTCCAGGCTCCTGGCTCCGGCAGAGGCTCCAGTGAGGGCGCACCCAACCCTCTGCCGGCTTCCGGATGACACTGCTTGTCTCCCTCGGCATTGGAGCCGGCCCGAGCTTTCTGGGGACTCACCCCAGTTTTCTGAGTCTGAGATGGTCATTGTGACCTGGCCTTGCCGCTCCGGTCTTTCCTTTCTCTCACGTCCTCTGTTCTCTCCTCTCTGACTGTGGCCTTGGCAGGGCACACTCCTCTACCTCTCCCAGAGCCAAGTGCCCTTTTCCCTCCCCCATTCCCCTTCCTGCCTCTCAGCAGCATCTGCTGCCTCAGCCCCAGCTCCTCAGCCTTCCAGTCCCCCAGAGCAGGTGTCACCTGCAGGGGCCGACTTCCCGACTTCCCGACTTCCCGACTTCCCCTCGCCCCTCTGCCCCGTCCCCCTGCTACTTTAACTTCTCGGTCTCTCCCTCTCTTCATGCTGTTCATTTCTCTTCTGTTTTCTGTCCCTGTGGCAAGGCCCGACTGTGCGCTGCGTCCTGCCTGACCCTCCTGCGCCTCCGGCCTCCCAGCGGCCCCGTCGACGGTGGCGTCGAGCCTGTAGAGACTGTTAGCCGCCCTCGCTCCCAGACCCTGGGCTGCAGCAGGGCCCCTCTGTTTTCCGGCCCTGGGCGTCTTTTTCTCTGAAAGCCTGTGGCGGGTGGCGAGCAAGGGTCACCGGGAAGGGAGGCCAGTGCCGAGAGAGAAGAAAACAGCTGTTTTAATATATTTTTGTGGCTTTCAAACTGTTTCCCTCCCCTCCTTCAGGGTGAGTCACAGGGTTGTTTTTCACACAAAGCACAATGTGGGTGGGGGTGCCAGTGAGGGGTTGGGCTCTGTCTCTGAAGGTCAAGGCTCCACGTGGGCCATGTCTTTGCTGCAGGCCCCCAGTGGAAGGGAGTAATGGTCACGGTCCCTGTTCAGTTGGGCTTCCTCTCCCCATCAACCAACTGCGGTGGTCCTGTCTCTGTGTCTGTCCCCCCCCACCGTATATTTCACCTGTGCCTGCCATTCTGCCTGTTGGCAGCTTTCCAGATTGCTGGCTTCCTGGTGAGGCAGCTCCTGCCGATTTGATCACACACCCATTCACTGCTGCACAGCCCCCTACCCTGTGCCAGGCCTGTTTGAGGAGCTAGGGATCCGTTGGGAGCAAGGCAGACAAGCTCCTGCCAGCACGGCTGACCTCTCTGGCCAGGGAGATGGCGGTAAAGTGATCATGCTGTCGGAAGAATGGGAGTGAGGAGCAGAGGCGACCAAGGCCTCTTCAGAAGTTGGGGGTAAGAAGGCCTTTTAAGAGGAGGTGAGGCAAGGGCTGAGCCGGGAACAATCAGAAGCGGCTGCGTGAAGTGCAGGAGGAGAGTGTTCGGCCGAAGACAAGGCCAGGGCAGAGGTTGAGCGAGGAGCAGGGAGAGGCCAGGGGGCCGTCAGGTGTCAGGGGAGCCAGGGGCTGAACGAGGGGCCTGCCATGTAGCACAGGTGGGGGCAGGTGGGCGGGGACCAGGTGACTTAGGGCTTTGTGATTCATGGTGAGGAATTGGACATCTTCCCTACGCTCTGAGAAGTTGGGGAGGGTAAAGCTGGCAAGTGATGGTCTGGATTGCCTTTTGTGAAGATGGCTTTGGCCCCTGTGAGGAGGATAAATTGTCGGGAGGCAGCCGTACAGGAGCTGGGGCAAGAAAGGAAGGTGGTGTGGGGTGACGCGTGGGGAGGAGGAAGGTGAGTGGGCTTCGGTGGAGCAGCGGGCAGCGCGGATGGATGGGAAGCTGGGGTGCGGGGAGCAGGGGTCACCTCGACACCGGAGCATCTAGCCAGAGGTGCCGTTTGTGGAAACCAGGAGGCTGGGGGTAGAGGAGCGGGGGTGGGAGGGCACGTGGCCGCTGGGGCTTGAGGGGGCCACCCGGGGAGCTTCGAGGAGTGACACCAGCCTGAAGGGAGCATAGAGACAGGGGAGGGCCCAGATGGGAATTGGGGGCCCTTTTCCCATTTAGAGACCAGGACTGATAGGATTAGCGGGAGTGGTCTGGGGGTTGGGAGGCCTAAGAGCAGGTGAGCATGAGATTAGACGTCACCCATTTTTTTTTTTTATTGTGATAAAATAAACCTAACGTAAACTTGACGATCTTAACCATCTTAAAGTGAGCATCCTGTCCAGTGGCATTAAGTATATTCACACCGTCATATAACCATCATCACCATCGTCCCACATCTGTGTCGTCTTCCTGAGCTGATTGTCTATTTGTAGTGTTTCGGTTGTGTCGTGTTGGGGGCTACTGTGTGTTGGGCAGCGAGCCAAGCACAGGGCCTGGGTGTGAAGGGTGGGGCTTCAGTGTGAAGGACACGGTAGGGAGGGCTGAGGCTAGACCTTTTGGGGGGACTGTAGGAGGTCGTACCTCAGAAGGACAGCAGCTGTTGGCAGCGGTGATTCCGGAGGCTGCACCCTCCTGGTGGCGCCACAGGGAGGGGCTCACACGCCATATGCTTTCCCTGCTGCTCTTCAACTCTTGGGGTTTTTTCCCCAGTCATTTCCTCTGGTTCCACCTCATGGACAATTCTAGCAACTGCCAGGGTTCAGAGGAAAAGTTCCGGTTACTAAATTTAAGAGCACTGGATAATTTCTTGATGTGCAATGATGTAAAAAACACGTGTCGCTCACTTACCCACGAAAGGCTCACCTGCGTGAGGATAGTCACGTCACTGTGGCTCTTTATGGAGGCCCAGAGGGGAGTAAGCTGCCCCGCATCTCACCCAGCTGGCAAGTGGCAGGTCAGGGAGCCGACCAGGAACCCTACCTTGTGCTGATTGTGGGTTTGAAACAAGGACCTTTTGGAAAGGGGAGGGTGGGGTCCTAGGATAGTAGTTTTGGATTTTCTCGAGTTATTTACATGCACATGTCCCCCCCCCACCCAATCGACTTGTTGTGAAAAGCATTTGCAGCTTTGGGATGCTGTGGCCCATGAGAGTCATGCCCCCTCCTGCCACCGTGTGCTGGGTGGGCCAGACCAGACACCTCCTATGCCTCCTAGCTGCTCCAGAGACACAGTGTGTGTCCCCACTGTTTGACTTGGTGATTCCCCCAAACCAACCCCAGCATCTGGGACCCACAGAAGTGTGTTATTTTTCCTCCGGTTCTATTAAGTATTTTTTTTTTTTATGTTTATTTATTTTTGAGAGAGAGAGAGAGACAGAGCATGAATGGTGGGGGAGGGGTAGAGAAAGAGGGAGACACAGAATCCGAAGCAGGCTCCAGGCTCTGAGCTTCAGCACAGAGCCCAACGTGGGGCCTGAACCCACAAGCTGTGAGATCACGACCTGAGCTGAAGTCGGAAGCCCAGCTGACTGAGCCACCCAGGTGCCCCTCTATTAAGTTTTTTTTTGAGCAGAATACTTTCATATGGTTCAAGATTCCAAAGGCTTTATGGTGAAAAGTTTACACACACACACTCATATATATATATACAGGCAGAGGAACATACAGTACACATATACAGGCACACACGCATATTTATGGCCTAATTCACTTCACCAACCCTTTTTGAAAGGGAATTCGGGTTGCTTCCGGTCTCTTACTAGTGTAAGCTGTGCTGCAGTGGGTAAGCTTGTCCCATGTGAAGTCAGGTCAGGGGTGAATATGAAGAATTCCAGTTATATCAACACTTCAGTGCGACTACTGATAATTGGGTCAGTAGGAAATCTGAACCAGGCTCCCCACCCCCTGCCCCAAGATTATTGGCATTCCTCACACGACTTATTCGTACACTCATCACCCCATTCCAGAAAGGAATGGAGAGCCGTTGGACTCTTCTGGTTGGAGACCACTGGAGGAAGCAGGTCAGGGAATGCTGAGAACTAGCACCAACCACACCTCTGTGCCAGGAAATACTAAATAAGGGCTTTGGTAAGTTGACAGACTTCCCAAATCCTTAGGGAAAGGGCAGCAGCATGGAGGTCAGGGACCTCCTATTCTCCTCCCATAAACAGATGTCATATGGAGGGACAGGGAACCTAGGGCTCATGCTAAATCATAGAGCCAGATCTGAGCCATTCCCGGTGAAGGATTCTGTTTGGCTGGTGGTCTTGGGATGAGGTGACCTCCTTAGCTCACACCAGTAGACGGAAGAGGCGGGATGGGAACTTATAGCACCTGTGGGGGCCAGCCAGCGTCCAGGCAGCCCCACCGCCCCTTCCTCCAGAGTCGGAGCCTGGTGCCACCCAGATGGGCCAGGTATCAGGCTGCGGCGGCCTTGTTCCCTCCTTTCCCTCCTTGGGGATCTGAGCTGACTTAGACTGGTGAACGCGACTTCTATATACCTCTGTCTTTGAAGGCCTGATGTTTACCTACACAAAACTTCACCTGCTTTGCGAACTCCAGGCCTCTGCAAACTTCATCAAACAGGCGAAGCCTGACCCAGCTGGCAAGTGGGAGGACTAGGTCTGCTGTCAGGAAGCTGGCCAGGAGCCTTGCCTTTTTAAGTTGTTTTTTTTTTAAGACTTTATTTTTTTAGAACAGACTTTATTATTTATTTGTTTTTTTAATTAAAAACATTTTTTTAGTTTATTTATTTATTTTGAGAGAGAGAGAGAGGGAGGGAGCATGCACAAGCAGGGGAGGAGCAGAGAGAGAGGGAGGGAGAGAATCCCATGCAGGCTCCATGTCGTGAGTGCAGAGCCCGAAGTGCACTCAATCCCGTGAACTGTGAGATCACGACCTGAGCCGACATCAAGAGTTGGATGCTCAACCGACTGCCACCCAGGCGCCCCAACAGACTTTATTTTTTAGAACACTTTAGATTTGCAGAAAAATTGAGAAGTGCACTTCTGCCGGCAGACTTCCTGTATAACCCTCCTCCAATTTCCCCTGTTATTAACATCTTACATTAGCATGATTTCATGTGTTACAGTGAGTGAACCAATATTGACACATAGGTATTAAATAAAGTCCATAGTTCTTCACATTTCCTTAGCTTTTTCCTTAGTTTTAATATCTTTTTCTGTTCCAGGATAGCATATTACGTTTATGTTGTCGAACACTTGCGTTGACAAATAGGGAATTGTCGTGCTTCCTCAGGCCCCTTCTGGTTGTGGCAGTTTTTGATGACCTTGACAGTTTTGAAGAATAGTGGGCAGGTCTATTAGGGATTGTCCCTCAGTTGGGATTTGTCTTTCTCCTTATTAGACCAGGGTTATGTGTTTTTCAGAGGAAGAGCTCCGAGGTAGAGTGCCATTTTATCACATCGTCCGTAGGGTGCATGCTGGCCATGTGATTTACCACGGTCTATGTTAACCTTGGTCACCTGGCTTCATTACCTACTATTTGCCGGATTTCTGCACTGTCAGTTTGCTCTCTCCCTTTCTGTATTGAACTCTTTGAAGGGAAGTCACTCTGCACAGCCCACACCTAAGGAGTACAGGGCTTAGGCTTCACTGCCTTGAGGGCAAAGTGCTGACACAAATTAGAAATAAACCTGGGAGGACGCCTGGGTGGCTCGGTCTGTCGAGCGTCCAACTTCGGCTCAGGTCATGATCTCACAGTTCGTGAGTTCAAGCCCCACATCGGGCTCTGAGCTGTCAGCACAGAGCCTGCTTCATATCCTCTGTCCCCCTCTCTCTCTGCCCCTGCCCTGCTTGCGCTCTCTCTCTCAAAAAAAAAAAAAAAAAAAAAAAAAAAAAGCTGGGAATTCTTCTGCAAGGAAGATGTGTCTCTTTTTTCTATTAACTTATTCAATCATTTATTTTCATCAGTCTGGACTCCTGGGTATATTTATTTTATACTTTGGGTTATATAATCCAATACTACTTGAATTATTTTGTGTTCACATTATTCTAGCTTTGGCATTTGGGGACTCTTTCACTTGGCTCCTGTGTCCTTTGACATACTTCCACTATTGGTCCTAGAGTCCGCCATTTCTCCAAGGAGCCCCAGAATATTTTACCTAGAATGGTAACTGGGAATTGAAACCAAGGCCTAGGCTCGAGATGTGCTCCTTGCCACTGGGGGAGCACCTCCTTTTTAGAAAATGTAATTTTAATATGAAACGCCAATATATAAAGCATGTTTAAAATAGGAAAATGATAAATATTTATTTGGGATCCATTCATGCAAACAGTAACAAATTCAAAGGCACCAAAAGATACGTACCAGAAGACTGTTTTGTGCCCAGTAGATTGGCAAAAAATTTAAAGTCTCCAGTGTTGGGGAAGATTTGGAGTATTGGGAATATGGTACGCTGCTTTTGGGATGTAAGTTGGGATCAACCATTTTGGAAAATAATTTGGTAGGTTGTAATATAAATGAAGATGTTATACTCCCCAACCCAGCAATTACCATTCTGGAGACACTTATACATACAGAGACATGAATAAGAATGTTCATGAGATCACTGTAATCGCATTAACTTGGAAGCAACCCAAATATCCATTAACTGGAGAATGGACAGATTGTGGCATAGTTGTTTCAGTTATCTAATGCACAATGAATCACCTCAAAACTTACCGGCTCAAATCAATAATTATGATCTCGTATGGTTCTGGGGGTTGACTGGACTCAGACCGTGTCACTTGGGGGCTCTCATGGTTGCAGTCAGATGTTGGTTGGGGCTAGTGTCCTCCTGAAAGCTTCCTCGGTTGTTTGGTGGTTAACCAGTATTGGCACTTAGCTCAGACCTCAGGTTGGGCTATCAGCCAGAATGCCTACATACGGCTTCGCCGTGTGGCCTGGGCTTCCTTACAACATGGTGGCTGGGTTCCAACAGCGTGCTGCTGAAGAGAGCCAGGAAAAACCGTATTGCCTTTTCTAACCTAGTATTGCAAGTCACATTGGTTCACTTCCGCCCAGATTCAAGGGGAGGGACCATAGACCCTACCTCTCAATGACAGGAATGTCACTGTCTCATAGTAAGAAGAGCGTGGGGGATGAGCGATTGTTTTGTGGCCATCTGGGCAAATCATACATCAATATAGGATGTACTGTCTGATGTATTGGGTGTGGAATATTATATATCAATGGAAATGAACGAACGTTGCACATATCAATAAGAATAAAGCAAAACACTGACTGAAAAAAATTGCAGAAGAATATGTGTAGTTCTGCAATATGCAAAATATTTACTACTTAAATATTTACTCACTTAACAATTCAATCAGTTTGCTCTTTAAAATGTAGCAAATGTATGAAATGCATAGGATTGACGCACTCCAGATGTGGGAGCATGGTTCCCTCCAGGGGTAGGATGGGATGTGATTGGACCTCACATACGCAACAGCCTAGGAACGGTTGGGGTGCCTGGCTGGCTCAGTTGGGGGAGCATGCGACTCTTGATCTCGGGGTCGTGAGTTCAAGCCCCAAGTTGGGGTATAGAAATTACTTAAAAATAAAATCTTAAAAAAAGAAAACAGTATAGGAATGGTTTTTAAAGCTGGGTGGTGGGCACACAGGTGTTTGTTGTGTTATTCTTTATATGTTTTTGGTATCTCTTAAGAATTAAAAAACAACAATTCTCTCTCCTACTCTGGGTCATCAGTTCCACTCTCCAGAGGCAGTGGGTGTTACTGGGGTTATGTGTCCTTCCAGAAGTATTTCATTTGCAAACATAACTCTGTTTTCCCACTCAGATGGTCGCATATATGGCAGTTTTGCGCTTTGCTCTTTTCACTAATATATCCTGGAGATCATTTCATATCAATACATGACAAGCTTCTTTAAACACACACACACACACACACACACACACACACACACACACACACACTGGGGTGCCTGGGTGGCTCAGTTGGTTGAGCGTCCAACTCGATTTCGGCCTCGGTCTTGATCTTTGGGTTGTGGGATTGAGCCCCGTGTCGGACTCTGTGCTGAGTGTGGAACCTGCTCAGAATTGTCGCTCTCTCTGTCTCCTCTGCCCCTCCCCCCCCCACCCCGCTCTCTCTCTCTCACATTAAAATACACACACATACTTTATTGAGATATAACGCACATCCATTCACTCATTTAAAGCACACAATTAGCGGCGCCTAGGTGGCTCAGTCGGTTGGGCGTCTGACTTTGGCCTAGGTCATGATCTCATGGTTCGTGGGTTTGAGCCCCACGTCGGGCTCTGTGCTGACAGCTCAGAGCCCGGAGCCTGCTTTGAATTCTGTGTCTCCCTCTCTCTCTGCCCCTTCTCTACTCATGCTATGTCTCTATCTCTCAAAAAAAATAAACAAACATTGGAAAAAAAGCGCACAATTCGATGGCTTTTAGTTACTCACAGAATTGTGCATCCATCACTAGAATTCCAGGATGTTTTCATTACTCTGGAGAGAAAGCCCACACCCCTTAACCATGATTCTCCAAGTCCTCCCACACTCTGCCCCCGGGCTCCAGGCCCGTGGCCACCACTAATCTGTCTGTAGATTTACCTTTACTAAACATTTCGTGTAAACAGAACCATACAGTACGCGGCCGCCCCGTCTGGCTTCTGTCACTTAGCCTGTTTCTGACATTCATCCATGTTACACCATAGATCTTCCATTATACTCCATTTTGAAACAATTGATGAGTGATGTTGCAGTGTATGAGTTCCCACATCTCGTTTACCAAGATGACAGACATTGAGGTGGTTTCCGCTTTGGGGCTGTTATGAATACTAAGGCTCTGAACACTCGTGTATGAGCGTGTGAGTGGACATGTTTGCTCTTGGGTATATACCTAGGAGTTGAATTGCTGGGCAGTGTGTTAATTGTATTTTAACCACTTGAACTGCTGGGCTGTTTTCCAAAGCTTCCTTTTAAAGTAGCTGCACGATACTCCCTTGTGTGGATGTACCTTGATGTACTTAACCGGTCCCTTACTGTGGACACTTAGGGCTTTCCAGGTCTCCTTCTATCACAGTCAGTGCCTCTAGTTTGCACTGAATTTTGCTTACGTGCGGACATATCCATTGGGCCAATACCTAAGACTTAAATTGCAGGGGCAAAGGGAATGTACCTATGTTTTATAAGTTTGAATTTATGCTATTCGTGTAATTACAAGTACGTATCGAGAACGATCAGATTCGTGTGAGGAACATTCCAATTTTTCCTCCAGTGTTAATGGCCAGCAGGTGCAGTCACCTTAGAACCAGCATCCACTGGATTTCCCAGTTTTATTTTGGTTAAACCTTGCATACTACGGGACCGACGTTGGCATAGATGTGACATCAAGTTGAGGCAGGTGTTCAGAGCACATAAACCTACATTCATTTTTTCCAACGTTTCCCCTAAATCTTCCTTCTCTGGTCCCTCATATTTAGTGCAGTGCTTGCTCCTAAATGGTCATTGTAGCATATCGTGGCTATCGTTTGGCCTTCTTGATGGCCTGTGAAGGTTAAAAGCATGAGCTCTGCGGCTGTGTGATCTTGGGCAAGTTACTCAGCCTCTCTGTGCTTACTTCTTCTCCACTGAGATGGGAGTAATAGTAGCATCTGCCTCACAGAATAACCGGGAAGGGCTTCACAGAGCCTTGGCACTGGTTGCCATCTAATTTCATCTCTGAAATTGGTGACTTTCAGCACCACTACTTAAAGAACTCTTTCAGACGTTCTCACTGGCTACAAAGAGAGCTTTTTGAGTAACTATTTAATGTAATTGTAAACCTCTAGGAAAGTAGCAAGAATGGTCTAAGGGATTTCTGAATATGCTTTATCTGGACTTGCCAGTTGTTTGCTCCATTTGTCTTATCGTTCCCTCTTCCCTGTCCCCCCTCTCCACAGGCATACACACACACACACGCACACACACACACGCATACGCACACATACATACATATATGGATGTTGTCTTTTGAAGCGTTTGAAAGTTAAGTTGGAGAACGTCATGGCCCTTAACCTCCTAATTCCCTGGTGTGTATTCCCCCAAAACAAGAACATTCTCTTCCATAAGCACAGTATAACTATCCAAACCAAGACATTTAACATACAAGACTCATCTAACTTCAATCATACTTCAATTTTATCAGCTGTCCCAATAATGCTCCTTATGGCCATTCTCCCCACTGGCTCACAATCCAATTCTGGATCATGTGTTGCATTTAGCTGTCACAGTTTTCTTGTAAACAGAGAATGTTTAAATAACGGCACCAAGGAAGGCCCCCCTCTTGCTCCTGGAAGGCTCCATGCCTGCAAGCAGGAATGGCCAGTTCATGTGGCGCCATCTTGTGGCAACAGCGGGAATAGGTTATAAACCACTGCGTTGGGCAGCTGTGAAATGATTCCCTCCTTGGTGCCCTAAAACATTAGGTGATATTCGTATCATCCCAATTTTTATTAATCATGTAGGACACTATGTTTTAAGCATTTCGCTGTTTCAAATCCATATACTTCCGCATAAAATGAGACTTAGTTTCTCAAGTCTGGACCCAGACGGGTGAAGCACAGCGCTCTGTCTAAAAGTAGGGGCTTGGCCTGAGACACCTGTGGGAACGGATCTGGCCGCCACAACATTCCAGCGGTGTGGTATTTGGTAAGAGACTTCTCCTCCTTGCGCCTATGTTTATTTCTGCAAAATAAGCCTTACAGAGACTTCCACCTGTGGGAACATTTAACAAGGTCATGGGTATAGTTCTTAGCAATGTACCTGATAGGTGGGAATTCATTCATAAAGGTTAAGAGATGATTATTATTCAAGCTTTTGTTAGTGGACAAGTTTAGACCTGAAGTCAAATTCACCCCATTTGCTATAACCTTCTTAATCAAAACCACATTCAGTCAACAAGTATTTTACTGATCCCCAAGTCCTAACTATGTGCCAGGCATTGTTCTAGGAGGTAGGGATACCGTGGTGCCACCCAAGCCAAGGTAGTCACCTTCGGGGGCAAATTTCTATTCTGGTTTTGAGGAAAGACAGCTACACGAGCAACAAGAATAGTGTTGAGTGTTAAGCGCTAGGTAGGGAATTCAAATGTGCTACAGAAATAGTAACGGTGTGGCTCTTTTGGATTTGGGTTGGCCAGGGAAAGCCTCTCTAGGTGAGGTGAGATTTGGACCGAGTTCTGAAAGACAAGAAAGAGCCAGTCATGCAAACATGAGGATCCGGGGAGTGAACAGTCCAGGCCAAAGAACAGCAAGTGAAACAGCCCTGAGGTGGGAACAAGCTTGTTTTTTTTGGAGGGGCAGAGGTTACCGTGTCTAGGACATGGTGGTCAAGGGCAAGGTAGGCAGGGGTAGCTCGCATAGGGCCCTGATGAAGCCTTCAGCTTTTATTCCACGTGGGATGGGAAGCCATTTGTGTGTTCAGATCAGGTGGAAAAAGTGTTCAATCTTTCTAAGAGTAGAAAAAGCTTTGTCCCATGGTCTGCGTATAAGTGCATTAACTTCGCATGACCACTTAAACGTTTTGGGAATCTCTGATGTGTTAAAAAGTCGAATGGGCACGATGCATGGTGACTTCCATTACAATTTTTGAAACAGAAACATATTTTACAAAGAGGAAACCGGAACCAACATTTACAGAATCCCTGAGGCTTATCTGTACTTCTGCCAACCACTTAAAATCACTCTAATAAGATCTTCCCAAACAGTAGCATCGCTGGGCTTAGTATTCTGGCTGAGGAGTCAAAGATATTTCAACATTTCTGTATAACGTGGGAAACTCTTTTAAAGAAAACCTTTTTTTATCTTTTATTTTTTTTATTTAAAAAATATTTTTTTTAACGTTTATTTATTTTTGAGACAGAGAGAGACAGAGCATGAACGGGGGAGGGGCAGAGAGAGAGGGAGACACAGAATCGGAAGCAGGCTCCAGGCTCTGAGCCATCAGCCCGGAGCCCGACGCGGGGCTCGAACTCACAGACCGTGAGATCGTGACCTGAGTTGAAGTCGGACGCTTAACCGACTGAGCCACCCAGAAGCCCCCCCCCCCACCTTTTTTTTTAAACAGTTCCAGACTTCTTTGAGAATCTGATCAGTGCTATGGACTTTCTCCCCTGAAAATGCTCTGCTTAAGATGAAGAAGGGGGTACATCTGAGTCCTCTTGGAATCCTCTCTAGATTCCCCGTGTGACAGGGAGGGCTCCCCCTTGTGGCCAGATCCACCACTGCCATAGACTCCCCGCCCCCCCCTCCGCCCGCCCCCCCCCCCCCCCCCCCCCGCATGGGGAAGGAGTGGAGGCTCCCCATTTGGGGCTACTAAAGAGGTTCTTTCTGGCTGGCCCATGCACTGGCAGCCCAATCTCTGATAAGGGTTGAAATGAACTCTAGGGCCTGATTTCTGCTCTCTGGGGACAAGAGGGGATTTGGAGGAGATACCCCCTCCTTCCCTCAGGGAAGGGTTTGGCTTTTTGTTTTTGTTTTTTAATGTTTGTTTATTTTTGAGAGAGAGAGAGGAAGGGGCAGAGAGAGGGGGAGAAAGGATCCCAAGTGGGCTCTGTGCTGACAGCAGAAAGCCTGATATGGGACTCGTTGGGACTCAAACTCACGAACCAGAGCCTACGGAGCTACTCAAGGAAGGATCCTTAATCACTGTTTTCAGATTCAAGAGGCCTTTGGGCAGCCTTCAGATGAGAAGCTACTGGCCCATCTCCCCAGAAGTGCTTGTGCCGCCCATATTTACAGTTATAGGCGGGGAATTTGCTGAATAGATGAAAGGGTATAGAATGATTTGGGGTTTTAGGGAATTTTTTCCTCAATCACCCTTGATTTGGAAATTGAGAGACTGAAGCCCCCAAATTAAGATAATTAAGAAGCAAGATGGGGCAGAAACAGGGCTATCACTTCCCATTTTATAGCATGATATGAATTCAAAGCACAGACTCTTGTATCAGACTGCTTGGGTTCAAATCCTGCCTTACCCCTAAAGTGTCCTGGGATCCTGAGCAAGCCCTTTAATTTGCATCTAACCTCCAAGATTGTGTTGACAGCAATAGGACAGCATTGGTGGGACTGTGTCAAGAACAGAAACTGGCCTGTTACAATTGCTAAATAAATTTTTTTTTAATGTTTATTCATTTTTGACAGAGAGAACGCGCGCGCGCGCGCGCGTGAGCTCAAGCAGGGGGAGGGGGCAGAGAGAGAGGGAGACACAGAATCCAAAGCAGGCTCCAGGCTCTGCGCTGTCAGCACAAAGCCTGACGCCGGGCTCAAACTCTCGAACTGTGAGATCATGACCTGAGTTGAAGTCAGACAACCGACTGAGTCACCCAGGCGCCCCTAAATAAATTCTATTGATACTGTTTTGCAGTGAAGAAAGGCAGGCTCAGAGAAGTGAAATTATTTTGACAGGAAAGGATGCAGGAAGAGCAGGATTAGAACTAGGGCCTATCTCCAAAGCCATTGAGTGTTGTTCACCCCCAAACCAGTGTTTTTCAAACTGAAAGGCCAGACCCCGTAGAGGGTCAGAAAATCAGTTCAGCAGGGCCTCAAAAAGCACTGAAAAAAAAAAAAAATCCGAGTGTATGGTGCCTATGAGTAAATAGTATTTGATGGCACTTACATTTCATACAGGTATCTATCTATCTATCTATCTATCTATCCATCTACAGGTAAGTATACCTATGTGTGTACTAGGTCATTACTCTTGACTACTGATACCCCAAGGAGTTTGTACACAAGGCTTCAGTGAGATCCTCCATGTGTTGTAAACCATCCCAGGAGGGACAGGGGTTCCAGTTAGCTCAAGGAAGACTCAGAAATAGGGGAACGGGCCATGAACTGTTGGGCATGGAAAGGGGCAAAGAGGGTAGGCCACGGTAATCTTGAATCTAGATGAGAGCGGAAGGGTTAATTATTGAAACAAAAAATCCGCAAGAGCATACTCTGTGCCAGAACTTTGGCTGGGCAATGTTAGCTACACAGTGATGACTGGGACGGTCCCGGTCTTTTCCCTGGTGGGGCGCTCTGTGCAGTGGAGGAGACAGACCTATCACCAGACGGTAAGACACTAAAATGGTCAGGGCTGTGATGGGGGAAGCCCATGAATAAGGAATACAGAACAGCAAGTTCCAAGCTGAAAACCCATTAGCTGAGGTCGAGTTCCAGTATTAGGTTTACCTCTGGGGAACCTAAGGCCCGCCTCTGAGCCGTACTTGCCTCTGCATCACTCTCACAGATTTAGGTGGACCTAAGATTCTTCACTTCCCAGCTAGGCCTCCTAGAAGTATGCACTAACCAATGTGTTACTTGCCAAGCTCCGTGGCACACTGGAACCCAAATTGAGGACAGCAGGCCCTACCCAACCTATGAGAAAGTTCTGGGAGACAGATGTCTCATAGGGCCTAGTACACTAGCTAGCAAGTGGGCCAGGATCTGTGCAAAGCTCTTTTCTTACAGGGCGATTTTAAGGCCTTTGCAGGCCCAAATTACCCCATAAAAGTCCAATCCCTACTTAATTGCACATACTGTATATGATGAGCAGGTAGGGTTAGTATTTGGAGTCACAGAATGTTTAATTGATATAAAGTGTTCTGTTTGACATTAAAAAGTCCAATAGCTTGGTGACACAGCTCTGTTTCCATTTTGCAGATGTGGATTCAGAGGCACAGAAAACCGGTCAAGTCTTCTGCCTACAATCACCAGCAAGGGAATGAATGCAAAGCTGGGTTTGTGAGGCTTCAGAGCCTATACTCATCATGAGGGGACACACTGAAAAGACAACTCTCAAAACCCCCGCTCCGGGGCTCTTTAAGAGCCTCGGAACTGGGAGGAAAGGCGAGATCACAGTAAAGCGAGATCAAAGCGTATGTAAATAAAGACCAGGGGCTGCCGGGAAGTATCACTGCGGCGAGACATTAGGGAAAGCGGGTGTCAGAGTCCTACTGCGCCTGCGCCATCCTGTCTCTTCTTTCCGTCGGGCGCTTGCGCGTGGCACCTCGGTAACCCACATCGACCCAAACTTGCCTACTGTACGCATGCGTCCTGCTCTGAGTCAGCCTCTTGCCCTTTCTTGCGCTTGCGCTCTAGCGCTCTCCGAGTTCATCTCTCGCTCTTTGACGTCAGTTCCTGTTTGTGGCGGGAGAGGGCGGTATTTCCGGCCAGAGGGTGGGAGGGGGCGGTAAGCGGGGGCCGGGGGGAGGGGGCGGGGGGGCCGCGCCGCGCGAGCCGTTGGGCCTGGCTCGGAGAAGGCGTTGCCGCTGCCGCTGCAGTTGCCGCCGCCAGGAAACACAAGGAGCGGGACCAAGCGCAGCGTGGCGATGGGCGGGAGTAGGGCCCCGCCGGAAAGGCTGGGCGGCCGCCGGTGACAGGTGAGTGCGCCAGCGCGTGTCCCCGAGTGCCTCCCCCCCCACGATGGTCGCGTCCGGACCCCCCGCAGTGCGGCACTGGGCCGTACCACCAGTGCCCGCCGGGCGGGGACCGCGGTCCTCGGAGGCCCCCCTTCCGGAACTGAGTTGGGGGCGGACGCGCCGGGGGTGGTCAGACTAGCCCTGAGGGGCCGGGGGCGGGGGCGGCCGGCCGTACCACTGAGGCGGCGCGGGGGGGGGGGCACACCAAAGTGCGTTGACCGAACCACTGAAGAGCTGGAGGCTGAGGCAGTGGGATGGGAAGGGAGAGCCCGACCGGTGTGCGTGCCTTACCGAGTGTAGGGGGCCGTACCTATTCGGGGCTGTGGGAGCAGTTTCTTGAGCGTGTTTGGGGGAGGTGGGGGAACTGCTGGGGAGGGAGCCGTACCAAGTGCGGCCGGGGTAGCGCCTTGTGGGTTATACCACTGAAGTGCTGGCGGGGGGGCATCCCGAGAGCGTGGAGGAGCTCTGTATCAAAGGAGGAGGGTTGTGCTGTTTATAATCTTTGAGAGGACGGGCGGGGGTGGGGGACAGCCCCCAGTGGGTGTTCTGTGGAGTATCTTGGGAGGGCTGTAACGCGGAGTGTTGAGGAAGGGCTTCTGCCTCCAGAGTTTGGTGGGTGGGGCTTGGGGGTTTACCCTGAGCTAGAGCACGGAGGATCGCTGTTGAACTTGTTGATGACTTTGGGGGGAAATTGTATGGTCACTGGGATTGTTGTTTGGTCACTGGGACTGTTGTCTACCGCAGAACCGTTTCATGTTATTAAGCTTTATTTTAAGGTGTGTGGGGTACCCCTGGAGCAAATCCTTTGATTCTGTGGGCAGGAGATGTCTTGGAAGCCACTGTCTGAAGGTTCCTGAGCTTTCTGCTCCGTATTAGGGAGGGGAGGAGGTACTGAGCTTAGATTTGAGGAGCCATGTCCGCTGGATCTGCTTGGTAAGCCTTAGGAGGAAGGAGTGTTTAGAAGAACACCTTTTCTGACAAGGCAAGGTGGCTGGGGACATCTTGATCCTTGGGATTCTGCAGACCCGCATCCTCTCATTTGGTGGCTGCTTGGGCTCAGCAAGAGGCCTCTGCTAGAGTAATCAGGTGGGTCCTCTGTGGTCTGCCTTTCAACCTTGTTCACTTTTCTCCTCACAGAGAAGCACTGGGAGTTCAGTCCTGGCCAGACCTTGTGGTGGGGG
The DNA here is from genome assembly GCF_018350195.1 of Panthera tigris. Taxonomy (NCBI): domain Eukaryota; kingdom Metazoa; phylum Chordata; class Mammalia; order Carnivora; family Felidae; genus Panthera; species Panthera tigris. The sequence goes on from NC_056674.1 coordinate 14,397,695, forward strand.
TGGGGGTGGGGGGTGCAGATGAGCCAGGTGCCCATCAGGCCAATGCAGATCATGGTGGGCTCCTCCATCCTGGCCACGAGGCTGTTTGTGTCTCCCCTAGGGTAGCTGTACAGCCTTCTGTCGCGTGCCATGTTTACGCTCCCCACCAGGCGATAACAGTTGGCTTCACCATTAGGCGGCCGTGAGGCTGAGTGCTGTTTTCCCAGCTGTTCGTCTCTGCATAGGCCAAGGGGATTTGGGCGGGGGGACCCTGGCCCAGCCTGACCCTTCAGATTTCTCTGAAGGACTTCGGGTAGCCAAGTCCCCCACAGATCTAGTTTCTCACTGTGGTCACTGGGTGGGTGCTTGGAGCCACTGCCCCTGCTCCCTAGGCCAACTTGTGACCTTGGCTTTCCTGGTAACCTTTGCCCTGGGTCTGGAGTTCCCGGGAGGGCTGGCTGTAGTCCCTGATTGACCTGGCTAACGTGGGCTGGTGATACGGTCAAAGGGGGCAGATGGTTGCTTCTGGTCTACATCATTGGCTTCCAAGCTGCCTGGCTTCTGTGGTTGTGGTTCCTAGAGAATGGCCCTGGAGTCTCTTCGAGACCGTGGTGGCTCTGTAGAATTTTTCTCCACCTGGGGTTTGTTTCTCTGGTTTCCTGCCAACTTTTAGAGGGTTTGCTGGATGGGGTTGACAGCAGCAATAAAAACAATAATCATGAGATTGATGGCTGATGTTTATCGAGTGGATTCTGTGTGCCACACACTATTCAGAATGCTTCACATGGATTAGCGTGCTGAACACTCACATCCTAGAGCCACACGTACTGTTGTCACGATCTCTGTTTTAGAAGGGGAAACAACAGACAGGCAAATCTTTTCCAGAGCCAGTGAACACACATCCACTGTTATGTCAGGCATGCGGCAACCCTTTTAGACCCATGACCTCATTTAAATCTCAAAACACACTTATGGGGTAAGTATGAAAATGCCTGTTTTTTAGAGTCCTAAGAGCTAGGTAGGCGTGTGATGCCCATTTTACAGATATGGAAACTGAGACACTGAAGTGAAATGATTTTCCTGCTGTGTCACAGCCAGAAGTAGTAGAACCGTGACGGGAACCCGTGGGCCTGGTTGGCCTCAGTGAACCTCTTGTTGACAACATAACTAGAGCGGTGGGTTAGTTGCCCCCCCGGGGTGGATATGGTGTCTCTCTCCATTTTGAGGAATGAGACACTGGGGCTCAGAGGAAGAATCGCTTTGCCCTCTGTCAGACCCTAGACGGCAGGCTGGGCTTTGAACCCAGGTCAGCTTGCCCCTGGTGTCATGCGTTCTTTGTTCACCAGGTGCCAAGCTGGAGTGGGTCTCTGTCACCTCCAAAGCCCTGCCCTGGATCCTGCCACCTGCACCCTTGGGCCTGCCCTTCCGTTTAGCCTGGGAGCCCAGGACTCTGGGGCAGCCAGTCCAGCGGTTCTGGACTTGCTGGTGAAACTTGGTCCCCCCACTCAGAGTTGAGCCAGAGCGTCTTTGAAGCTGGTGCATAGTGTGTGCTGGGAGCCAGGAGAGAACAGCAGGGGAGACATGCAGGGGATGACCTAGCTACCAAGGGCCCTGGTGTTAGATGTCCCTGCACAAGATGGTGTGGTGGGCCTGTGTGCAGGTTCTGGTGCCGTCACATTCTGGCGGTGTGACCTTGGGCCACAGTGTTCACCCCTTGTGCAGTGGGCTCGGAACGGCCCCCACTGAGGCTGCTGTGCGGATTTCATGAGTCAAGCCACGAGAAGCTTCCAGAATGGTGCGTGGCACTGCGCAGGTGCTCAGTCGGCAGTCCTGAGGGCATCCTCAGGGTGTCCTTCCCCCCACCCTACCTTCAGTCCTCTCAGGTGTCCTGGTGTCCAGCTCCCTAGCCTGGCCCAGCCAGAATCCAGGAATCCGTGTCCTGGTTTCTAACCCCTGTAAAGAGCTGCACTGAAGTGATTATCTGAGCATGGGGTTCCGACCCGGCCCTACCACTCCCTGGCTGTGTGACCTTGAGCAGGTTCCTCAACCTTTCTGAGCTTTCATTGTCTGTGTCTTGGGATGAGAATTCCCCTTGGTAGGTTGTTGTGAAGGGTAAATGGGTTGATTTGTGGAAAGCATTTATAGCCCTGCTGGCCTAACAGTCTCCAGCAAACGTTTCCTGTTCTCACTATTTCAGAAGAGTGCCTGACACACGATGAGCCCTGAGATTATCTTAGCAATTGTAATTCTTCATTATTTCTGCTAGGATTCTGAAGGCCCTTCCCCGGTTACAGATCCCTTGTCAGGGAACACCGGGAGGAGGGCCTGGCTGAAATTAGCATCTCCATTTTCCCAAGGAGGAAACAGGTTTTGGAGGGTTGGGGCGGGGGTGGGGACGTATAATCAAATAAAGAGTGGCGAATGCAGTACCCAGGCTGCCTCCTCCTCCCACACAGTTGCTGCCCAGAGCTCCTCCGAGGTCAGACTCTACCTGGCTCCTTTTCAGACGGCAGGCTCTTTCTAACCCTCCTTCCTGTATGTGCTTTTATTGAATCTCCGACACAGCCCACCAGGAGTAGCAGGAAGGGCCTTGACCCAGGTGAGAACAGCCCTTTTGAAGGCTGAGGCAGAAGGTTGGGTGTGAGCAGGGTGAGTAGCAGAAGTGCTGGAGGGAGTCACCTGTGCAGAGCCACGTGGGGGGGGGGGGGGGGGGGAGAAGTGTGCATTTGACCCCTAAGGCATTGCAGAGCTGAAGCTTTTCGGTGATCCGCTATCATTTATCGAGCACCTGCTGTGTGCAGGTGCCAGGGTCATGGTGGTACACTCAACAGAGGCGCCACCTCCATGGAGCTGAGGGAGACAAGCCCTAAACCTGGTGAAGAAATGACAGGTTAAAGGGAGGTGCCGGGCAATGGGTTAAAATGAGGTGTGACTGGGAGCTTCCTTAGTTGAGCTGTCAGGAAGGCCTCGGAGCTGATCCCAGCTGATCCCAGATCGACCAGGTGAGTGAGGAGAAGGAACAGCCTTGGGGCATGGTGGAGGGGAACCACAGTGCTAGAGTTGAAAGCTTGGCGAGGCCAGGGACCTGTGGCACAGAGGCCTCAGTGAGGGGGCGGGTGTGGGAGGGGAGGCCAGGGGCTGCGAGCGGGCAGGGGTCAGAGCCTTGCAGACTGCTCTGAGGAGCAGCGTGGTCAGATTTAGAGGGTGCCTTTTGCCATAAGAGGTTCTCACTCAGACTTTTGCCTGGGGTGGGGGGTGGATTTTAGAGCCGGTCAGGGAGTTTCACATGCCTCCCACTTCCCCCTTGAGTAGAATCACTGCCTTAGAAACGGCCAAGGGTGATGGTGGCCTCCCTCCTCTGTGGTTTTCACACCGCATTCCCCAGGGCCCATGGCTGTTCCGTTTAGGGACAGATGGGGGGAGGCTTGGTGAGGTGATTTGTGCCTACCCCTCCCCAATGCAAACAGCTGGGCTTAATATTAAATAACCGTGCAGAACAACGGTGATACCTGATGAAGCCTCGACTGATTCTACCTTCCACTCAGCTTGTATGCCAGAGGGCTTGCCACATTCCTGGTGTGGCTCTAGAACTTGGAAGACCGGACCTTAGGGGCCTACCTTCTAGTGGCGACAGGTGCCCAGCAAACAAATCTGTGGCGGGATATCAGTTTGTAATAAGTGTTATGAAGGCAAACTGAATAGGGATCAGGGGAAAGAGAGTGTGGGGATATTACTGTGTTTTAGCTGGGGTGATCAGGGAGGGCCTCCTGGAGGAGGTGACATGTAGGTAGGGATTAGAGTGCTGTAAAAGGAGCATGGGAAGACTTGAGTGAAGGTCCCTTAGATTGAGGAGGAATTGGCTCTGATTCCCACCTCGCAGAAGCCTGGAGAACCTTGATAACCTGTGCCGGGTCTGGCAGTGTTGGGGACGGGCTCTGAATTTGGGCAATGTGGCTCCAGAGTCTTCCCAAACCAGCAAGGTGCTTGGTAATTGTGGGTGAAAGTGGCTTCTAATCCTGCACCTGAGCCTCATACTTAGTGCAGTAAGAGGGGCCAGGCTGTCTCTGAACTGTCTTCCTGGAAGGAGTGGAGACCCTCAGAGCAAACCTCCTGGGGTCTTTCTCCTGGGGAGAAAGCCTTTAGGGTGGGAAGGGATGGAAAGGAGTGTCTTTTGCAGTTGATCTCCAGGCCTCTGGAGGACTAGGGACACCCCTCCCTGGGCCTCTCTTCAGCTTCCCAAGAGCTCTCAGTGGAAGGCTCTCAACCACCAGGCCTCTGGGCTGCACGGTGGGGTGGTTCCGTGGCAGGCTCTTCTGGACAACCAGCCAAGCAGCAAGAGGCCCAGCTAGGGGAGACAGCCCTGGGAGCAGGACCAGGAGGGAGGGAGCGAGGGAGCGAGGGAGTGGGGGGGGGGGTGGGAGCTTGGGCCTGGCCCCCCTTGGGGGCAGGACCCACCGCCAACTCAGCACCCGCAGCAGAGCCTGGCTGCACTGGGTGCGTGAAGCAGGGGACAGCAAGACGCTCCGGGGTTGGCTAAGGGAAGACCTACATGTAGAGGTCCATGCAGGAAGTTCCTCGAGCCCAGCCGTTCTGCCCAGGAAGCTCGTCCGCAGATGTTGTTTCTAAGGGTGAGGCCAGAAATCCAAGCCTGCCTTGGTTTGCCACCTCGTGAGCCCTTTCCGAAGGGACTGGGGCAGCTGCCGCTCTGTCGCCTCTCTCCCTAGCCCTCCCTGGCCTGATTTAAAGGTCTTCATCATAAGGTGGGTTGTTGCGTCGTGGTCCGGGCTGACCTGGGTTTGCACCCTGCTCCTGGCCTCTCCCTTGGTTGCTCTGGAACCCTGGTGTCCTTGTGTCAACTCTTTGAGGTGCATTTTGCTCAGTGGAAATGGGAACATCCCCTCCAAGCGGGGCTGTAGGGTGGATTCAGGGATCTCATTTGTCAGAAAGTGCTTGACGTGGGGCCTCCTGGGACGGTGCTCCAGTGGATCCGTGCTGCCGCTGGAGATGGTCAGCCGGGGTCAGGTTGGGCATCTGAGAGCAGCCAAGGGGCTCTGGATGCAACCGGCCTGGGCTTGTTGGTGGACTGGTGGGAGGAGGTGGCAGGCGGATTAGCTGAGTGAGGTTCCTGCCGGGGAGGGCTAGGGAGGAATATTCATCACACCCGTCACCAAGGCCCCCTGGCCCCCCTCAAGCCAGACATGATGCTGAGCAGCCTGCGCATGTGTTGAGCTCCGGCACAGCAGCCTATGAGTGGGTAAGAGTCACTGCCATTGGTAGTTAGGAAACTGAGGCACAGAAAGCTACATAGAATGCTGTGTTGCCGAGAGCTAGCAGGGTGGCCTTTTTGTGCTGGGCCCTGCTCTGGGGCCTAAGGCCTGAAGCGCCTGCTCTCACCTGTCCTCACCATGACCTGGGAGCTCAGTGTAACTTTCCTCCCATTTTATAGATGAACAAATGAAGGCCCATGCAGGTTATTAGATTTGCCCAAAGTCACAGTGTTAGTTGGTAACAGACATGAAATTTGAACCCAGCTCTATCTGGGGTTAAGTTTGCTTCTTTAAGACTGACTCTTCTGCCTCTGATCAATGCCATGGCCACTGTTTCTGAGGTCATTAGTTGTGGTGGTGGTGTTTTTAAAAATACTTTATTTTGGGGGGTGCCTGGGTGGCTCAGTTGGTTAAGCATCCAACTTTGGCTCAGCTTATGATCTCACAGTTCGTGGGTTCGAGCCCCGCGTCAGGCTCTGTGCTGACAGCTCAGAGCCCGGAGCCTGCTTTGGATTCTGTGTCTCCTCTCTCTGTTCCTCCCCTGCTCACCTTCTGTCTCTCTCTCTCAAAAATGAATAAAGATTTTAAAAAATTTTTAAAAATATTTTATTTTTTATTAAAATTTTTAAATGTTTTTTTTTTTTTTTTTTGAGAGATAGGGCGTGAGCCGGGGAGAGGCAGAGAGAGAGAGAGGGAGACACAGAATCTGAAGCAGGCTCCAGCTCCGCATTGTCAGTACAGAGCCTGATCTAGGGCTTGAACCCACAAGTCTTGAGATCGTGGCCTGATCCAAAGTCAGACATTTAAATGAAGAGCCACCCAGCCGCCCCTAAAGATTTTATTTTTAAATAATCTCTACACTCAATGTGGGACTCGAACCCACAACCCTGAGATCAAGAGTCGTACGCTCCACTGACTGAGCCAGCCAGACACCTCTCATTACTGTTGTTCCAAATGATCTTTTTTGTTTTCTTTTCTCCTAGACAAAGCCAGCACTAAGTAGGCCTCAGTTGTTCTGGAAATGACTGGATTAGCTCTGTTCGATCCCTGTTTTGGAGATGGGGTACAGCTGCCTCTCTCCACCCCCTAATGCCCAGAGAGCCCCGGCCTTGGCCAGCCTCTTCCTTTCACTGAGCCGAGGGTGGGGGTGAAGGTTGGGAGGTACTCCCCTACCCCTGCCTTGGGGTCTGATTCCTGAAAGGCCTCTGGAGCCAGCCCGTGGCTATTTTTGATCATTTGTGTATCCCATTCTTTCACCAGATAATTTATCGAGTACGTACTATGTGCCGTGTATAGTTTTAGGTGCCAGGGAGTGGCATCCAGTCTGCTGGAGGAGGCAGAGAAGTAGTGTTTGTTGTACAAGTGCTTGGTGCCGCCGAGGAGGGGAACAGAGATCTGGCTGGACTTGGTGGGAGGGGAACTTGGGGAAGGCTCCCAAGGTGAGGCATTCAGGCCTTGACATGAAAACCCAAAGGAACGGGCCAGGCAGGGGTGCAGCATAGGTAAAGGTCCTGAGGTGGGATATGCCTCAGTGTGATGACGCTTGAATACTTGCCACTGGAGCTGGGAGAGTGGGGTGGCGGGAGAGGAGGGTGGCAGGGCTCAGCTCTGGCAGGCAAGTCTGTGCTTCTCAGACTAGTGTCCAAAGACCTGGAGGGGGTGGGGGTAGTGGCGGGTGTTAAGCATGTGTTTTTGGGGTAGTGTCTGCGACTTGTCTACTTTTTTTAGCTGTTTTCAACAAGTTAATATGGGCATGTCGTGAATCATCTGGATGATTCCTTTTAACCAACTAGTGACAGTATTAACATAGCTGCTCTTCCATAGCTCTGATGAACTAAGGCTCAGGCTGGCCCTTGACTTTGGAGTTGGCCTTTGTGTCATTACCACCTCTTTTCCAAAGTGCTGGCTCCATCCCCAGCTGTGTTTGAAGCAGGTATCGTTGGGTCCCCATGATGACCCTGGGTTGCCCCCCCCCTCCAAAAGACATCTTTTGAGATAACATAAGCACATGCTCAGGTTCGTAGTAACGTCCTGTTTTAGAGATGAGGACCCTGAAGTTCAGAGAAGCGACCTGTGTGGCCTGGAGGTAGTAGTCAGGATTTGACTTGACCAGCCCTCTGGGGGTGGATTTGGGCCTCTGAGCCCTGTCTCAGCTCTCTGGGCTGAGTGGGTCCGGGCTGGCAGTGATGGAGCCACATGGGAGCTTCTCTTCGGCAGGCTGGGGTCATCCAGCCCCTTGGGCCCCTTCAGCCTCCCACTGCTTCATCAGAGAGGTCCCGGACAGCTATACCTCCAGGAGGCCAGCCACTAGCCGTGTGTGGCTGGTTACGTTTTAGCGAATTAAGTGTAAATACAAGTAAAAATTCAGTTTTTTAGTTGCACTAGCCGCTATAGCTACATTTCCATTATTACAGAAAGTTCTGTTGGCTAGATCAGCCATCTCCTGCACTCACCCACTGCGTGATCTTGGGCATGTGCGTATTCTCCCTGGGTCTCAGTTTCCTTTTCTGAAGAATGGGGATAGTAATAGCATCTGCCTCCCAGGGTTGCTAGGAGAATTGATAGGAATCCAGACCCGGCACGTTGTGAGCACTCAGTAAATGTTAGCCATGGGTCAGACTGCCTGTTTGCTCCTAGGTGCCCTAGGGATGAGGAGGGGACTCACGCCACCAGACCCTGCCTCAAAGCTGCTGGCCAGGGAAACAGGCAGATGATGATATGGAGCAAAGCCTATGAGGCCGGAACCCCTCAGCCAGACCGGAGGGGGGCCCGGTGTACTTGTGCGCGCCTGTGTTTGTGTACAAGGCGGGGGGGGGGGGCAGCGCCCGGGTTGCAGGGCGTTGGGGATGTGGGAGGGGATGTGGGAGGTGGGAGGAGACTCGGCCTCTTGAGTGTGGGCAGAGGGAGGTGGAAGAGGCACAGGGCTGGGACGGACGTGATCCAGTTTCCTCGCCTGCGTCCTGGCTGCCCAGCATTGGGTACTCAGTCGTTCTGTCCTCAGTTTCCTCTTTGGTAAAATGTGGGTCCTTGTGGTCCCCAAGTGAGCCAGAAGGTGAGGGTGTCGGGCCAGTGCATAGGGCTTCTTCCGGGGACAGCTGGAGAAGGCGGCTGTGATACAACCCCCGCCTCAGTGGGGCCAGGAGCTCCGCATCCCGCCTCACCTCCAGCCAGACAGTTCCCCATCTGTCCCTAAGAAACAGCCACAGCCCTTACGGTGAACTCCCAGGCCCGGCCCAGCCAGGCACCCCGGCTTCCGCAGTCACACGTGCCCCGTTCCCCTCCACCCTCCTGACTGGCTCTCGTGCAGGCTACCCCTGGCCTTGGTGCCACCCTCCTTCAGCCTGGAGTGCTCTTCCCCTCTCCCCTGGCCCCGTGGCTACCTCATCTCTCAGGTTTCTGCTCCCATTTCACCACCTCAGGGAGCCGTTTTCTGACCACCCTGGATAAAACTGGAAACCCTTACCCCTTCCCACAGACCTAGTCCTCGGTGTGCTGCTTTTATCCGTGACATTTGTCAACTTCTGTTACAGCATGTAATTTGCCTATTCATTTAGCTTCATTTTGAGGCCTGGCCACCCTCCCCCCCTTTCCCCCCCAAACTCCCCCAGGGCAGGGAGTTCTGTTTTGGTCACTGCTGCCTCCTGGTGACTAGAGCACTGCTGACACGGCCTAAGTGCCAGGTTTGTGGAATGAATGAATTCAGGACTTTTTTGTTTTGCCTTTACTTGACACAATTCTGGCCCCAAAAGCTGGGATTGTGTTTGCTACCGCTACCCTTAGTTAATGAAAGCTCTAGGCCCGGCCTGTGGTGGGGACACAGTGGGGACCAGGACACTCCCATCCCTGCTTTGTGGAGCTCCCAGTCCAATGAGGGAGGCACCATTACCCAGATAATTGTACAGGTGACTGAGCACATTAGACGTAAGTGCTGTGAGGGGACAGGTAAGGCTAAGGTCTGAGGATCTGTGACTCATTGTGGGGCAAGGACAGACGGGGGAGGCTTCCCTGAGGAAATGAGGATTTAGCAGGTAAAGATGGGTGAGCAGGGCCAGGTAGGGGACTAGTATGTGCAAAGGCCCTGGGGTGAGAGAGAGAGAGCGAGCAAGGAGTGTTCAAGGGACCAGGAGAAGGGGAAAGTGTGTGTGGGGGTGGTGCTGCTCATCGATGAGGCAGGAGAATAGGCAGGGGCCACTTCAGGTGGGCCCTTGTCTCCACAAAAGCCTTGGATGTGATCCCCAAACAGGGGAGGGACAGGGTCAGAGCTCTGGTTGGAGGGTCTCTCACAGCTGCAGCCTGGTGCAGTCGGTGTGTTTGGAGCCCATGACCAGGCTGACTTCGATATCTGCCATGATTTCTGTGGGTGCTGCAAGGCCCTAGGTGGCGGGGTGAGGGGGAAGGTGTGGGGCGGGGGTGGCGAGGAAGAGAAGGAAATCTGCTCTGTGCTTATTCTTGTCCCGGTATCTTTTGCAGCCCGCCTACTCTTCAGTCTGCTTCCAGTCCTACCTGCTCCAAGCAGACAGATGGGGCAGCTGAGGGGAGTGTGTGGTGTTTAAGAGAAAAAAAAAGTATCTTTAATGCTGTCTTTGTACCAAGGAGGTAGAGTAGGTAAAAATTCACGTAGTACAGAGATGTGCGACGTGGGAAGTGAGGGTCCCTGTGTCTCCACCCACCAGAGGAAATAATAACACCTGATAGGTGTTGAGCGTTTGCCACATTGGCAAAGTTCAAAGGACTTTATGTGGATTAACTCATTTATGCCTCACAGCAGCCTTGGAGTGTGTACTGTTCTAATTTACAGATGGGGAAACTAAGGCAAGGAAAGGGGAAGTGATTTGTCCAAGGTCACACAGCAAGTGGCAGAGCTGAAGTTGAGGCGCATTTGGTCCCGGAGGCAACTTTGACTCCCGCCCCTGTGCGTGCAATGTTTTGTTTAAACACGTACCTCCTCCTGGCCTCCAGCCTAAGGTACTCTTCCCTGGAACATCCACTGTCGATGATGGGGTGACGGCTTTTCTGAAGACGATGCTGTAGAAGACAGTTACACTTGGATGGTGACAAGGACGACTGGCTCAAGAATGTCAGTGTGTGAGAAAGAATCAGAATTAGCCCGTGTGCTGTGTACTTGTTGGTGTTGCAGAAAAGGGATGAGGGGGCGGGGCGCCTGGGTAGCTCGGTCAGTTAAGCATTCGACTTCGGGTCAGGTCATGTGAGTTCGAGCCCCGCGTCGGGCTCTGTGCTGACAGCTCAGAACCTGGAGCCTGCTTCGGATTCTGTGTCTCCCTCTCTGTGTACCCCTACCTCACTTGTGCTCTGTCTCTCTCAAAAATAAACATTGGGGGGGAGAAAGATTATAAAAGTGCCTGGGAGGGTCGAATTCACAGGTACCGAGCGCTTAGGTCGCCTGGTGTGTGCTGTGTGCTGAGTGCGACACAGGCGCTCATTCACTCTTTGGTGTGGTCACATCAGCCGCTACTACAGAGCCAGACCCCTGTGCAGGCACTTAGGTTGCTTCCGGGCTCTCACTGTTTCAGCAGCTACACCTTCAGTCGGGGGGTGGGGGTGGGGTGACTTTGCCCCCAGGGAACATTTGGTAGTGGGGAGGACATTTTTGATAGTCACAACTCAGGGGAGGGTGTGCCGTGGGCTTTAGCAAGTAGAGACCAGGAATGCTGCTAAACCTCCCTTGTGCACAGCGGCCCCCGTGACAAGAATTCTCGGGCCCCAAATAACACTCCTGCTGAGATTGAGAAACCCCGCTTTAGGACGACCTCTGTACGTTTTCCGAACCTCCTGAGCATTTTTTGCAGGAGAATTTCCGACAGGGACATTTTCCACTTGGTCAGTTTTGTTGAAGTGCCCTCCCAAAACGCGGAACCGGTTCACAGAGCTGTGGATGGCACATGAGGGAGTTGTTTCCCTCCGCTCGCCCCGTGAGCCTTTCCTTCCAGATTCCCATAAGCAGGTGCCGCCTGTTGAAGGACAGGTTCCTGTTGTCTTTGGATTATAATTTTTTTTAATGTTTATTTATTCTTGAGAGGGAGAGTGCAAGTGGGGGAGGGGCAAAGAGAGAGGAAGACAGAATCCTAAGGCTCCGAGCTGTCAACACAGAGCCTGATGCAGGGCTCGAACTCATGAGCCCAAGTTTGATGGTTAACCGACTGAGCCACCCCGGTGCCCCTGTTATCTTTGAATTTAATCTCCTGAGCAAGTCCTCCTCCAGGAGCTGTAGGGAAGGCAGACTAGAGGGCAGGCGACAGGCTCCTGGGGCTTGCAGCACAGGGAAGGAGCCCCACCTTGCTGTCTCCAGCTCCAGGAGATGCAGAGCCTCGGCTCCCCTCCTGCCTCCTTGTGCCATCTGTGCTGTCTGGCATAGAAACCAGGTCAGGGAGAGGGGGCCAGAGAAAAAAGAACTTGATAAATGGCAAGGAAAGGAATCTAACTTACTCTGAGCCTGTTCTGGGCACAGGGCTTCACTCTGCACATTCATTCCACAAATACTTACGAAGCACCCACTGTATACCCGGCACCCTGCAAGGCTCAGAGGATCCAGCAGGCCCAAGACAGGCAAGAGCCCCTGCCCTTACCATGCTGACATCATAGTGGGGGGAGGTCGACAATAAGCTATAATAACTAAGTAAATACATATGGTCACGCCAGCAATAAAGTGCTTATAGAGAAAAATAAAGGGTAAGGGGAGGTAGGGTGGGTGCTCCCTTTTGTCTAGGAAGCTTCTCAAAGAAAGTGACCTGAGCAGAAGCTGAAGAAAGTGGGGTGGGGCCCTGCAGATACCAGGGAGCAGAGCATCCCAACTGAGGGGCAGCAGGTGCAAGGGCCCTGAGGTGAGGGTGTCCTGGTGTGCTGGGGGAGCCACAGGAGTAGGCATCGTCGAAATGGAGTGTGTTTAGAGAAGTAAAGGGAGGACCGTGCAGACCTCATAGTGTTCAGAGGCTCCTGTAAGGCCTCTGACTTTTGCTCTGTGTAAGATGGGGACACGGGAGCGTTTGAGCACAGGAGGGATGGGCTCTGACTCAGGTAGTCACAGGATCCCAGACTACAGATGTGAGGACAGAAGCACGAGAGCTCAGCGAGGCTTTACAACAGCCCTACCCCCTTGCCAAGCAGCCCTACTCTTACAAATGAGGAGACAGGTTTGGAAGGACCCTTCCCGGGGCCTGGTCCCTTCCCAAGGCTGCCACTAGGGCCTCTCCTCAATGGCCCTGCATCGTCTTGTAAGTTGCCTCTCATGGATCTGACTCCAGCACTGTGAGATGAAGCTTCTGAAGGAGCTACTACAGTTTGGAAACCACTGAGCAATAAATAACACCCGTGAATCAAATAGATGGGAATAAAAATATCTTAAATAGGTTTTTTTAATGGTTTTGTTAAGTTTATTTATTGAGAGAGAGAGAGAGAGAGAGAGAGAGGGGGACACAGGGAGGGGCAGTGAGAGAGGGAGAGAGAGAGCCAAGCAGGCTCTGAACCGTCAGTGGAGAGCCAGATGCGGGGCTTGAACTCACGAACCGTGAGATCATGACCTGAGCCAAAACCAGGAGTGGTCACCTAGCCAACTGAGCCACCCAGGTGCCTCTTTTTTTTTTTTTTTTTTTAAATGTTTATTCTTGACAGAGAGAGAGAGATAGAGCATGGGCAAGGGAGGGGCAGAGAGAGGGAGACACAGAATCCGAAGCAGGTTCCAGGCTCTGAGCTGTCAGCACAGAGCCCGACACGGGGCTCTAACTCACAGACCGTGAGATCGTGACCTGAGCCGAAGTTGGACGCTCAACCTACTGAGCCACTCAGGCACCCCAGGTGACTCTGTCTTAAAGAAGTTTTAAAATAAATTATCATAGAGCGTTTGAGACATAACGATAGAGTAAGTCAGTGACACTCCTGTAGTCAGTGGCTATTTAAACAAACAAAAGCTTGCCAGAGTGGTCCGAGCCTCCTTGGAGACCCCTGTTCAGTCGCCTTCCCCTGTCACTGTTCAGAACAGATCACTGCGAGCAGCGGTTTTCATTCCCATTCAGCTTGCTTCTGTGCAGAGCTGAAGGTACCCTGCCCCCACGCCAGCCTGCTCCGCGGGCTGTGGGGCTGGGGATGTGCTGTCTGCTCCCTCCTGGGGTGTATGTCCCATCTCCAGTGGGATCATTGTAGACATGGGAGCACTACAGTCACAGAGGGTGTCACTTGCCTGTGGCCACACAGCTGGGAAGCCAGCAGAGCCTGGGGTTGAAATTCCGATCCTCTGGACCCCTGGTTGCTCCTTCTTACTCAACTGGTGACGCGGTGTTCTTGAGGGGGAAATCCAGGCAGAGCATCCTTGGGGTGGGCGAGCCCTGGAAGCCAGGAGCCCCGATGTCGGCTTCCCGCATTCTCTGGACTGTCTAACCCAGCTTCTTTTTTTAAGCGCTGTGTGTGTGTGTGTGTGTGTGTGTGTGTGTGTGTGTGTGTATTTTTGAGAGAGAGACAGAGAGAGCGTGCTCAAGCATGGGGTGGGGGGTGGGCAGAGGGAGGAGACAGGATCTGAAGCAGGACTGTTCTGACAGCAGAGAGCCTGATGCAGGGCTTGAACTCACTGTGAGATTATGACCCGAGCCAAAGTTGGATGCTTAAACAACCAGCTGAGCCACCCAGGCGCCCCCCCACCCAGCTTCTTTTTTTATAGTTGTTGTTGTTGTTATAAAATACAGAAAAATACATTAAGCCCATTTTGTATGGTACAGTATAACAAATGGATGCAGAGCAGAGGCCTGCGTAACCACAAGAGAGTATGGTCAGCTCCCAGAAATCCCCCCTCCATTGCTCCCAAAGCTACCTGCTCTCCTGACTTTTGCAGATTTGTTTCCTTGACGTTCTGCACTTTTTTTTTTAATGCTTATTTATTTTGAGAAGGGGGGGTGAGTGGGGAGGGGCAGAGAGAGAGAGGGAGAGAGAGAATCCCAAGCAGAGCCCAGTGCGGGGCCTGAACTCACACAAACAGTGAGATCATGGCCTGAGCCGAAGTCAAGAGTCAGGCACTCAACCGACTGAGGCACCCAAGTGCCCCATCTGCATAGTTTTATGAGTGAGAAGCGCACCCCTCAACAAGTGGTGTGACGTTGTCTGTTCTGAACTTGCTGTGAATGGACTCACACTTGATGTGTTGCTTTGTGTCCGGTTTCTTGTATTTCACTGTGACCTGCTTACACTTTGTCCCTGTTGTATGTGTCTGTAGTAAGTGGAGGAACGTTCTGCTGTATGAATTTACCACTGCTTGTCCATTCTCCTGTGGGTAGGCATCCGGTCTGTTTGCAGATGGGGGGGTACTGTGAGTGTTGCTGTTGTATGTGCCCTTTGATAAATACACACACTCCTTTCTGTTGAGGGTTTGTGGGTTAGGGATTGCTGGGTCATGGGGTAGGCATATACTGAGTTTTAATTTTTACTGCGAGTTTTCCATGGTGGTTGAACCATTTCATACTTAACGCTGGGAGGTATTCCTTTGTATCCTTACCAACTCTTGGCATTGTCAGTCTTTAAAATTTCAGCCATCCTAGCAGGCGATTTTAATTCACATTTCCCCCTAACTAATGAGACGGTGTGCGTTCCTTGGTTGTGTGAGCGTCCTCTCTTGTGAAGTGCCCTTGCTCTTTTCGCCTTGCCTCCCAGGCGGCTCACCTTGAGCCTACAAGCTGCAGATCTGGTCCAGGCCCTCAGCGGACTCAGGCCTGGACACTCAAGGAAGCAGCTAGTGGAGATGGGGCCATACAGGCACTCCCTGCCGTGGGGTGTGTGGCCTGCGGGCCAGTGGCCAGGGCAGTCCCCTGCGGGCTGACACCTGGCTTCCAGAGGCTGTCCTCTGTCCTCCCGCCTGGGCGTCCTCCATCGGCAGCTCCCCAGGGAGCAGGCCATCCTCTTGGCTTCGGTGCCTGGTGTTTCATCACCTCTGGACTGCGTCACAGACACCTCAGCCGAGGCGCCACCCTCAGTGGGAGGACGGGGCAGGATCCAGGCAGGACGTAGGGGATCTTCCAGTTCCTCCCCCTGCCCTTGCTCAAGCTGCTGCGGGCTTCTTAGTTGCTGAAATGAGAATGTAAAACGTGGCCCCGGTGTGCCGAGCAGCGGCCAGGGCTTCCACCACTCCTCAGCTGGGAGACCCAAGGTAAACGGCTTACACTCTCTGAGCTTCTGCCCTCCCCCAGGCACGGTCACGGCCCCCCTGCTGGGGTGGTTGGGATCGTTCAGGAGAGACTCCGTGAGGGCACCGGCACCCTGCTTGTTCAAGGCCGCCCAGCTGGCAGTGGCTCTCGGACTCTGTAACCCTGACCACTCTTGGCCACACCTGGCTGCCTTTGCTTTTCTCTGATCACGGTGGCTACGTGTTGTCTGTTCACTGGGGGCCAGGCAGTAGGCTGAGCCTCTGCGCACAGCAGGTGCTTCAGTGTGGCCGACCGCCCGAGACGTGCAGAATCATGGAGGTAAAGTCGCGGGGCTGGTGGGGGGGGGGAGGGCGGAGATTGGACACTAGGCCCCCCCGTCCTGTCTTTCTGTGCCCTCCCTTCCTTTGGACTTGGGTTCTCCATGCCGGTTCTTTGGAACTTCCGAACTGAGCTGGTCCCAGGGAAAGCGCAGTGTCGGCCCCTGCATCAGGGAAGGAATTCTCTAACTTGCCACCACCACCTCACGCCGGCCCCCAGCATTCTCCCCTCCCCCCTCTCCTGGCTCCTTATCCTGTAGCCACACCGGCCCCTTGGCAGTTCTTCACGCTCTACAAGTACTTCCTGCCTCCGGGGCTTTGCACTTGCTCTTCCCCTGCCTGAAATTCTTTTCCCTTCGTGTCAGCATGGCTCACTCCCTCCTCATGAGGCCCCCACACCACACGGCTAACGTAGCACCCCGTATTCCCCGCCATCCTTTCCTCTGCTTTACTTTTCTCAGCGCCTCGCCACCGGCTGATAGTGTTCTGCATGTGCCTGTGTGTTACCTGTCTGCCCTACCACAACGTGAGCTCCGTGAAGTCAGGGGCTGTGTTTTACTGATGATTCATCTCTGGTACCCAGGGCAGTGTCTGGAGCTTAGGACATGCTCGGAGAAGATTGGTGGTGTGAATAGACTCTGGAGATGTTTCCGTGGCCGGGAAGCCTTTGGGGAGACTTTGGTTCATTTACTGTATTCTCGGCAGATATCCAGATGCTGTGCTGGTCCGCAGAATTAGCACTTTATAGGTGTTGGGAGAATTGGCCGAGGAGGTGCAGAGAGAGCCCCAAGACAGCCTCTTGAGGTCAGGAAGGCTTCCTGGAGGAGGGAAAACCCACAGAAGGTGCAGGGGATGGAGGCCAGAGGGAAGGGTCTGAGGGACAGAAGGCTGGTAGAGGGAGGTGGGGAGGAGGGGCTGGAGAGGTGGGTAGCGCTGGCTGTAATAGTCATTGTTATGGTCATTAGGTGTTATTGAGAGCTTTCTAGGTGACATTAGACTCATGATGGAAAGGATTTTGTTCTCTGAGCACACTGGGGAACCCTGGAAGGGTTTTTAACCTGGAGGGCTGGGCCTGGATTTAGATGGAGTATATGGGTTGAGAGCAGAGGCTCAGGGCCCAGGGAGAAGGCCAGGGCAGTTGGGAGGGGTGTCAGGAAGCGGGTGGATGGACAGTGGGGACGACTGGGCCGAGCGGGGGCGGGAGGCAGCTGGAGTGAAGGTCAGCAGAGGCCGGGTCCTGAAGGGCCTTGAATCCCAAGTGAGGGAGCTTGGCTCTTTCCCGAGGCCAGCGGAAAGCCACGGAGGGTTTTCGAGTGGGGGAAGGACAGGGTCAGGTTGGGGGGGTCTAGCTGCTGAATGGGGGGCAGATGAAAGGGAGCAGTAACAGAGCAGAGATCTGGGGTGGGGGGACTTGAGGGAGAGAGCAGCACTGGACGTGAACCAGTGAGCCAGGCCACCAGGAGGGCGGGAGGCGGGGCAGGGCAGATTCAGAGACCGGTCACCCTGGAGGTGGAAGCCCGGGCTGGTTGGATGTTCAGGGTGGAGGGTCTGCAATGCTGAGTGTTCCGTCCGTGGGGTGTGAGCCACTCGGTGCTGGTCATGCCTGCTGTGGGAGGGAGCCCCCGTTGCTTGCTCCTGGCCCTGCCTTTGCAGCTCGGAGTCCAGAACGTGATTTCTCACCCCGCTGTTTACTTCCCTGTCACTGTCCATCTTGTCTTTCCTTTCGCTTCCTCCCACTTACCTCCCTACCCGGCCCGGGCCCGGGCAGCCTGCCACCGTCACATGCCAGGCAGTAGTGTGTCCGGCCCACCAGCTCCCCTGGGGCATGAGAGAAAGCTGATGCCCATGGTGTCCCTAGAGCCAGCTGCCACTTCTCCGGGGGCCGCTGTGGCTCCTGACCTGCTGTCCGCAAATAACCCCAGGCCGGGAAAGGCGAAAGGCGCCTTGGGCTCCGTGGCCCCTGTCCAGGCCTGTGGCTCCAGGTAGGGGCCCAGCGGGCGGCTGCCTCCTGCCCTTCTCCCTTCCACCCTGGGAACCTGAGACGAAGCCGGAGGCCTCGGCGTCTGTCAGTCTGTCGGCTGCTGGTCCCTGAGGACGGAAGTGCAGGTCTTGGGGAAGGGCCCACGGCCTCGGTTGAGCCCCCAGACTGACTCCTAAGCCCCAGACAAGTGCGTATGCAGTAGGTTGTCGTCTCCTTCAAGATCCTGAACGTTAGAGACTTGTCTTCCCTCAGTCATCTGGTTGGGGGCAAAGAGGGGACCGAGGCTGAGAGAGTGACTTGGGTGGCTTGGCGCAGGGGGTTTGGGGCACTCGGTTTGCCGAGGGTGGTAGGTTGGAAGGAGGGGAGGGGCGGAGGGAGAGAGAGGGTGCATGTGTGCGTGCGTGTGTATTGGGTGTGGTGGGGGGGGCAGGCAGATGCTGGTGGCTTTGAGCAATCCCTCCGATGCCCAGGGCTGTCTGATTCATCCCAGGTTACCTCAGCGTGGGGGCCTGGGAGCGACATGGGGTGGAGCCGTGGTTCCCTTTCCTCCAGCCCAGTGTGGGGTGAAGGTGGCTGGAAGGGCTGCCTCTGCTCAGCAAGGCCTGCACGTGGGCCAAGGGGCCGCCCAGGAGCCGCCAGGCCCTCCAGAGTGAGGTCCCGAGGGCGGGGGCAGGCTCCCCCCAGTCCCCAGTTGGAATCCCTGAGGACAAGGCCACATCTTCCCCCTCACACTGGGCTGTCCTTGTGGCTCCACCCTGCAGAGCACCCCGAGCACAGAGCACAGCCAGCTGGTGGGGTGGGGGGTGGGGGGCAGAGCCTGGCCGCCCTGAGGGTAGGGGCTGCGGGCCCGGCTCGGCCCGGCCGGCCGAATCCCTCTCGCACTCTGATGGGCTCTTCTCTTGTCTTGCAGACTGTGCTCTGTCCACCGCACCTCCTGCATGTCCTGCTGCCCTGAGCTGTCCCAAGCTAGGTGACAGCGTGTTACGCTGCCACCATGAATGAGGTGTCTGTCATCAAAGAAGGCTGGCTCCACAAGCGTGGTAAGGGGCTGCTTTCGTCCACCGGATTGCGTGTCTCCCCTTCTATCTTGGCTTTCCTTCTGGCGGCTGGTGCCCGGGGAGGCAGAGGTACAGGGTCTTTACAGCCCGAGGAGCCTGCGTGCCGAGCCCCACCTGCCTGCCCCAGGCCAGGAGCTCCTTACAAGCCTGCTTCGTGGAATCTCCTTCAGCAGCAGCCTGGGGAGCCACAGATCTGCCTGGGCCCCCCGCATGGGCCCCCAGGCCAGATCTCGAGTCTGCCTCTATATTAGTGGTCTCATTCATAGCCCCATTTTATAAATGAAGACACTGAGGCTCAGAGAGGGGAAGTCACTTCACTGAAGTAATACAGTGGGGTGACATCCCCCGTTCATTCTTTTAAGCATATACTCACTGAGTGTGTGTGGTGCGCCAGGCCGTCCCAGGGTCCCAGGCTCCTGGGACATGTGGTGTCCTCACGGAGTTTATATTCCAGTGGGGGCTGGGGACAGTGAACAGAGAAGCAGATCTGTGATGCCAGGAGGTGATAAGTGCTGTAGTGAGAAGTAAGAACTCTGAGGTGAAGCCGCTCTGAGGAGGGGACAGTGAACAGAGCCCCAGAGGAGGGGAGCGAGTGAGCCACACACAGAGCTGGGCAAGGGGGTCCTAGGGAATGGGGCAGCAGGGATGAAGGTGGGAATGTGCTTGGTTGAGTTGGCCTGGGTGGCTGGAGCAGGGGGAGCGAGGGGGAGCTGAATGTGGCATCCAACCATGCTGGGCCTTGGAGGCCACGGGAGGGACCTTGGCCTTAACCCTGCAGGAGATCTGAGCCCAACGTATCAGGAGCCAGGGCATGGCCTCCTCTGCTTGTACTGGTGGGCAACTGAGGCCCAGGGAGATGAAGTCATTTACAGCGAGGAGACTAACATCCTACATTGTAAGACCCCCCGGGCCTCCTGTCCCCAGGAGCGTGGTGCTTACCGGCTTAGGGGGACAGCTGTCCAGGCGCTGCGGAGTAAAGGAGGCCGACTGTCTTGGCTTCTGTGGACCTTCTTGGGAGGGAGAGGGCCAAGCTTGGTGGCAGCGGTTCTCTGTGCACATCCATTCAGTCAACAAACACTTACTGAGCAGAGCCACTGTGTTCCAGGTACTGGCAATTCAGCAACGAACCAGACAGGCACAGATCCCCCTCCTTGTGTTGGTGTCACATTTAGTGGGGAGAAGTGGGTGGCACCGATGGATGAGCGTGGACAGTGGTGGTAAGGTCCATGGAGAAGAATGGAGCAATGTGAGAAGGGGGTGTGGGAGGCAGTGGGGGGAGCTGTCGTAAACAAGGTGGGCAGGGAGGGCTTCACCGAGAAGGGACGTTTGATAAAAATATGCAGGAGGCCAGAGAGCGAGCCCCACAGCTAACTGGGACGGGAGAGTGCAGGTGGAGGGGCCAACTGTGAGTCCAGAGAGGGAGTGGGCCGGGCGTGTTTGAAGAGGGCAAGGAGGCTGATGGGGCCAGCCCCGTGGGAACTGGGAGAAACACTCACCCGTCCTGCCTTGTCCCAGGCTGCAGACACAGCAGTGAGGAGGGATGGAGGTGGTCCCCAGAGCCAGGCCTCCACCATCAGACTGAGCAGGGGAGACCCGTTTCCCACTGCCGTTTCAAGGCAGGGGTGGTATTTGAGTCACCTTGGTCCACCTGCCCAGGGTGGGCCCTGAGTCTGGGGCTGTCATTGGAACTTTCTGAACCTTGGCAGATGTCAAAGTTCTAACCCTGGTTCTGCCACTTCCTCTTGGTGACTGCAAGCAAGCTATGTCACCTCTGAGTCTTGGTTTCACATCTGTAAAATGGGTTAACAACCCAGACCTCTGACATACTCGGTTCCATGAGGGCAGGGATTTTATCTGGCTTGTTCCCTGTGGTATCCCCAGTGCCTAGAAAAGTTCTTGGCATGCAGTGGGTGCTCAGTAACTGTTGAGTGAATGTGTTGAGATTGTGTGTAGGTGGTATATACGTTAGGGTGTGCCAGGGTCTCAGGCTCCTGAGTCTCTCCAGGCCAATGGCTCACGGGGCTGCTCTGTGAGGGTCTTTGGAAGTGGCCAGAGAACTGTTGCCAGGGCGGGGCTTTGTCTCTGGTCTAGGGCTGCCCATGGCATTAAATGGGCTTCAGCCCCTCTTAGGCCTTCAGGGTCTCCATTCATGCTGCAGGGGGCCAGATGAGCTGTTGGGATGGCCCAGCTGGGACACAGCCTTCTTGGGTTTGCACCAGGCACACGTGGATGCATGTTGCTCCTGGGCCATTCTCCCACCCCCCCCTCCCCCCCCCCCCCCGCCCCTAACGTAAGCTCTAGGCCCAACATGGGACTTGAACTCACGACCTCGTGGTTAAGAGTTGCATGTTCTACCGACTGGGCAAGGAAGGTGCCCCCCATCGCCCACCATTCTGAGCAGAGGCAGGCGAGGAAAGGTGGGCACCTGTGCCATCGCACCCTGCCTCTGGTGGTTAAAATAATAGAGCCCTAGTTTATCATGTGCCCATTCTGTCTGTGCCAGGCATGGGCTCTGCTCTAGGCAAGCCCAATTTTGATGCATTTCCAAGCTGCCCTGTGAGGTGGGCACCATCTTACAGGCGAGGAAGCTGAGGCTCAGCAGGAAGACTGATTTGCCCCAGGTTTCGGCAGAGAGGTGGCTCTCTGATTGCAGAAACTGTGATCTCCAGGCCTGGCCCACAGGCTACCTCTTGCTGAGCAGGGTCTGTTCAAGGAACAGGCAAAGTGAGAGCACGACTCTTGGAGTCACTCATGCCATGTGTTGGTCCCCTTTCTGACACAGCCTCAGCACACCCTCTGCCAGTGCCCACCAGGCCAGCCCCTGTCTGCCAGTTTTGAGGCAGACAGTGTAGTGGTCAAGAGTGTAGACTCTGGATGGAGCAAACCTGGGTCCAACCCTAACTCTCCCAGTTGACAACTGCGAGCCTCAGGCAAGTAATAAAAACCTCTGGGCCTCAGTTTTCTCATCTGTAAAACGGGATTGTTGCGAGGATATTTTTCCTGGCCTTCTAGGTTTCTTTTCTTTTCCTCCCTCCTTGCCTCCCTTCCTCCCTTCCTCCTTTCCTCAGCTTATTATCAATATGTAAAACACCACAGGTAAGTACCTGGATCATAAACTCACTCCAAAACCAATGTGCAGAAGTCCTCTGTCCTTCCCAAGCAGTAACATTTTTTCCTAACTTCCAGTAGCCTTAGGTGAGTTTTTCTGGGTTTTTTGTTTTGCTCTTTAAAATAGAGGTGAGGGGGTGCCTGGGTGGCATAGTCAGTTAAGCATCCGACTTTGGCTCAGGTCATGATCTCACAGTTGGTGAGTTCAAGCCCCGCATTGGGCTCTGCACTGACAGTGTGGAGCCTGCTTGGGATTCTCCCTCTCCCCCTCTCCCTCCCTCCCTCCCTCCGTCTCCCCCCCCCCCCCACTTGCATTCTCTCTCAAAATAAATAAACTTAAAAAATAAAGTTGAGGTGAAATTTACATAACACAAAATTAACTCTTTTAAAGTGTACAATTCAGTAGCCTTTTAGTACATTCACAATGTTGTGTAACCACTACCTCTGTCTAGTTCCAAAACGTCTTCATCACCCTAAAAGAAAACCCTGTACTTACTAAGCAGTCACTCCCCATTCCCCCACCCCCACCCCCAGCCCCTGGCAGCCACCAATTTGTTTTCTGTCTTTAAGGATTTACTGATTATGGCCATTTCGTATAAGTGAATCATACAGTAGGTGGCCTTTTGTGCCCAGCTTCTTTCGCTTAACATTACACCTTTGAGGTTCATCCATGTTGTAGCGCAGATCAGTATTTCTTTGCCGCTTCTGGCGGAACAATATTCCGTTGTATGAAAATACCACATTTTGTTCATCCATACATCAGTTGATGAACATCTGGGTTATTTCTACCTTTTGGCTATTGTGAACAGTGCTGCTACGAACACTTGTTTGCAAGTATTTGGGTACTTGTTTTTAGTTCTTTTGGGTACAGACCTAGGAGCGGAATTGCTGGATCATATGTTCTCTGTAACCTGTATTTATACAGGTGGTATAAACTGGGTCATACGTTCTATAATCATAACTTAATGTATTCTGTGTGATTAGATCATATACATATTTGCGTTTGTGTTTCAGGGTTGTGTATTCCATACTTATAACCTATAATATATTCTATTTTTTATTTTCTTTCTTTTTGAGAGGCAGAGAGAGACAGAGCGTGAGCGGGGGGAGGGGCAGAGAGGGAGACACAGAATCCGAAGCAGGCTCCAGGCTCCGAGCTGTCAGCACAGAGCCTGATGCGGGGCCCAAACTCACGAACCGTGAGATCGTGACCTGAGCTGAAGTTGGACATTCAACCGACTGAGCCACCCAGGCGCCCCTCTATTTTTAAATTGTTGAGGAAAACACCAAACTTTCCCACAGGGCTACCTCATTTTACATTCCCACCAGCAGCGCATAAGGATTTCTTTTGTTCCACATCCTCACCAGCACTTGTTCTTTTCTTTTCTTTTCTCTCTGTTTTAAATTACAGTTCTCCCTAGTAGGTGTGAAGTGGTACCTCATCATGGTTTTGATTTGCATTTTTCTAATGACTAATGATCTTAAGCATCTTTTCGTGTGCTTGATGGCCGTTTTTATATCTTTATAGAGAAATGGCTATTCAAGTCTTTTGCCCATTATTTAATTGGGCTAATTGTCTTTTTGTTGTTGAGTTGTAAGAACTCTTTATATATTCTGGATACTAGACCCTTGATCAGATCTATGAATTGCAGCTATTTTTGCTCAGTCTGTTGGTTGTCTTTTATTTTCTTGATAACATCTTTTGCACAGAAGTTTTATTTTATTAAAAAAGTTTTTTTTTCATGTTTATTTGTTTTTGAGAGAGAGAGAGACAGAGCATGAGTAGGGAGGGGCAGAGAGAGAGGGAGACACAGAACCTGAAACAGGCTCCAGGCTCCGAGCTATTGGTACAGAGCTGTTGGTACTGAGCTATTGGTACAGACGTGGGGCTCAAACTCAACGGACTTCAAGATCATGACCTGAGCCGAAGTCAGACATCCAACTGACTGAGCTACCCAGGCTCCCCAGAACTTTTATTTTTAATGATCCACTTACTTTTTTTTTTAAGTTTATTTCTTTGGAGAGAGAGAGAGAGAGAGCGTGCGTGCACACACATGCACACACACACAAGCAGTTGAGGGGCAGAGAAAAGGAGAGACAGAATCCTAGGTAGGCTCCACGCCATCAATGCAGAGCCCGATGAGGGGCACACACTCACAAACTGTGAGATCATGATCTGAGTCGAGATCAAGAATCAGCTGCTTAACCGACTGTGCCACCCAGGTGCCCCTTAATTTTTTTCTTTTATTTCTAGTTCTTCTGGTGTCATATCTAAGAATTCATTGCCAAATCCAGGGTCATGAAGACTTGTTTCATGTATTCTTCTGAGAGTTACCATTTTAGCTCTTATCTTTAAGTAGATCCATGTTGAGTTAATTTTTGTATATAGTATAATGTGTGAGGCTGGGGTCCAGTTCTGTTCTTTTGCATGTGAGTCTCCAGTTGTCCCACACCATTTGTTGAAGAGACTGTTTTTTTCCCCATGGGCTAGTCTTAGCATTCTGGCTGAAAATCGATTGGCCATAGATATGTGGGTTTATTTTTTGACTTTCAGTTCTATTCCATTGGTCTATATGTTTATCCTTAGGCCATGCTGACTGGTGACTGTAGCTTTGTAGTAAGTTTTGAAATTGGGAAGCGTGAGTTCTTTTACTTTGTTCTTCCCCCCATCTCCCAATATTGTTTTTGGCTCTTTTAGACCCTTTGCCCTATGAATTTGAATTCTGTGTAAATGTAAAGATGGGCTTTTCTGTTTCTGCAGACTAGGTTGTTGGAATTTTGATAGGTGCCGTGTTGACTCTAGATTGCTTTGGGGAGCATTACCATCTCAACATAGGAAGCCTTCCAATCCATGAACACAGGATGTCTTTGTATTTGTTTAGGGCTTTAATTTCTTTCAGCAGTGTTTTGTGGGTTTTAGTATGTACATCTTTTGCCTCCTTGTGCTATTATAAATGGAATTTTTAAAAAATTTCCTCTTTGGATTGTTCATTGGTGATGTGTAGAAACAACAGCTGGTGTTTTTGTGTTGATCTTGCTGAGGTTATCAGCTCTAATCATTACTTTGTGGCTTCCTTGTGATTTCTTATACATAGAATCATGTTATGTGCACATAAAGATCGTTTCACTTATTCCTTTTCAAGTCTGATGCCCTTTATCTTCTTTTCTTCTTTTTCTCTGGCTAGAACTTCCAGTGCAGTGTTTAACAGCAGTGGTGGAAGCAGTAGACCGCTTCGTTTTTTCCTGATGTTTAAGGAGAAAGTTTTTGGTCTTTCATCATTGAATGGTGTTAGCTGTGAGTTTTTTATAGATGCCCTTTATCCTGTGGAGGAAATTCTCTTCTGTTCCTAGCTCGCTGAGTATTTTTATCATGAAAGGGTATTGGGTTTTGTCAAATACTTTTCTACAGCAGTCAAAATGGTCATGTGGTTCCCCCCCTCATTTGATTAATGTAGATTACATTGATTGATTTTCATATGTTGAACCACTTTTGCATTCCTGGGATAAAACCCATTTGGTCATCATCCTTCCTTTGTGCTGTTGAATTTGGGATTTTTGCTAGGTTTTTTTTTTTTTTTTTTTTAAACTTTATATAGATTGAGTCATTTAGTATCCACACTGGAAGGAATTTAATAAGTTAAAACCCCTAATATACTTAGGACAGTGCCTGGCATAGAATGTTACCTTATCATTGTCACCAATTAACAAATATCCCCGTGAGAGGAGACAAAGACTCAGAGAAGTGAAGTGACTTTTTGGAGGCCACACAGCACACATGGCTTGGAGCCCATCCTGTGATCACGTCGTGTGAGTTGAGGGCCTGGTGCAGTCTTTGCTTGCTTGCACAGTGGACTGATGGTAACAGAGCATCTGCTGAGTCCCTGTGGTGTGTTGGGCCCTAAGCTGGACGCTTTATGGTTGCCGTCTCTTTTAACAGCTTGGGCTGTAATTCGCATACCATACAATTCAGCCATTTATACGGTTCAGTGGCTTTTAGTGTATTCAGAGTCATGTATCCATCATTGCAATCCATTTTAGGGCATTTTCACTACCCTGAAAAGGAACCTGCCCTTCCCCTTGGCCATTCCCCTCCAGTCTCCCTCCAGACTCCCTCCAGACTACCTCCTCCCCTGCTCCCAAGTCCTAGGCAGCCACTAATTTGCTTTTCACCTATAGATTTGTCTACTCTGGACATTTTATATAAATGGAATCCTATAATTTGTGGTCCTTTGTGATAAGCCCTTTTCACTTAGCTTAAGTTACGGTTCATCCACGTATTAGTAATTTTTATGACTAATACCCTGTTGTATGTATATGCCACGTTTTGTCTATCTGTTAGTTGATGGACTTATGGGTTTCTACTTTTTTAAAAAATTTTTAAATATTTATTATTTTTGAGAGAGAGAGCGAGAGCAGGGGAGGGGCAGAGAGAGGGAGAATCAGAATCCGAAGCAGGCTCCAGGCTCCGAACTGTCAGCACAAGGCCCGACCCAGGGCTTGAACTCATCAACCACGGGATCACGACCTGTGCTGAAGTTAGACACCCAGCCGACTGAGCCACCCAGGCGCCCCTCACCATCTTACTTTAATCCTTAGCAGCCCTCTGAGGAGTGGGTCCTTGCAGTGTGGATGTGTGTACGCGGGGTGCTTGGATATTCGTGGTTAGAACAAATGGAGGCAATCAAGGGGCACTCAGAGGGCACAGCAACAGTTATACCCTGCCTGGCACAGTGTTTTGACATTTGATCCACCTGCACGGCTGTCCTGGTGAATACCAGCCCATGGGGTTTGGCCTTACAGGGCCACAGGGCATGTGTGTTTAGAAGCCTGGGCCTCCCCTGGGACTGTGCCACGCGCTGGCAAGGATGGCTGGGATGGCTTGCTGCTGGCCACACGCTGAGGCAGCTGGTGCCCTGGGGCACTGCAGCAGGCGCCTTCCTGCCAGGCATGACCTCTGGATCACTGGGGCCCAGCCCAGCGCCCAGTCTGCGTCAGCAGGGGCTGCCCGGAGGTTTTCTCCTCCCTGCCCTCTCATCAACCCTCCTCCCACCCAGGTGCCCTTTGTGAGGTGCTGTCAGCCTGCCCTGACCTCTCTCCCTTCCCCCTGCCTCTGATCAGGTGAATACATCAAGACCTGGAGACCCCGGTACTTCCTGCTGAAGAGTGACGGCTCCTTCATCGGATACAAGGAGCGGCCTGATGCCCCAGACCAGACCCTGCCCCCCCTAAACAACTTCTCTGTCGCAGGTGCGTCTCAGGGCACGCCATGCCAGAGTTCAGGTGCTCAGAGAACCGCTGGCAGGTCCTGGGGGCACGTGGAGGGTTGGCCTTTCTTGGGTGCGGGCCTGTGCGGGGCCTGCGTGCCCTCGGGTCCCTTCCCCACCCTTCCCCACCCTTCCCCTCTGCCTCACCTTTGTGTCAGCTGGGCCTCAGGAGGGAGGGCTGAACTGGTAGCCAGTGTGGAGGAGGAAGAAGGGAGAAGCCAGGCATTTCCCCAGCCCCTCGCCCCAGGCAGCACGCCTCTGCGCTTCTGAGTCTGCTGGCCAGGCCCCATGGTTCTGGCTGGTGTCAGGTGCCTGCGTCCTGCGCTCTGGTAACAGCACACTTCTCTGTCCCTCTAACCTACGACAGCGTGGCTTCCCACTCAGCTGATCACAGGGCCGACTTGACGTCCTCCGTCCCCCCTGTGGTACCCCAAGTGGTGCCTTTCAGTGGACCGTGGCCAGGGAAAGCTTGACCGGCCCAAATCCCTTGCCTGGCCTTGCAGAACCACAGTCTTGCCCCTGACCCTCTGCTTCCTTCCTTCCCTGGTGACCTAATTGGTCACTGTGTCCTCATCGTCCCGCCTCCTAAGAACATTTCAAAGAAACCCCCATCTCTTCTGCAGCTCCTCAGCCCCAACCACTGTCCTCTCCCACCGGCTCCCTGCGCCAGCTTCTTGCCCAGCGTCACCCCTCGAGGCTGCTCCTACCTATGCTCTCTGAAGCCAATTCTAGTTCCCTCTCTGTCCTGCTAAGAGCCTGTCTTGGTCACTTTCCCTGCGGTTTGGTGACTCTGATGTGGCTATGCCCTGCACCAGTTTTTCACCTGAACTGCCAGCCTATCCTGAGAAGCTTCCTGTGCGTTTCTCCCTGGATGTTCTCTAGGTCCGTCTCACCCACCGTGTCCCAAACTGGCCTTCGAGTCTCCCCTTCCCCAACTCCATCTACCCTGTCTCCATCTCAGGGAGGGCCCTATTACCTCCTAGTGTGCAGGCCAGAGATCTGGGCCTCATCCTAGTGGCCCCACTCTGCCATAGTCCCGACCTCTTCCCCAGGCTCCCAGTCTCCCTTCTGTCACTGTCTGCAAGGCAGCTAGCGGGATCTGTCTGAATCTCTTCATGTCCCTTCCCTATTGAAAGCCTTTCATGGCTCCCTTTTGCCCTCAAGCCACAGTCGAGGTTCGTCACCACACCCCCCAAGCTCTGCAGTCTGGCCCTCTCTTCTCCCCTCCTCACGTCTAGAGCAGAATTTACCATTCCCTCACTGTGCTGGACTCTTTACCTCTGGGCTTCTGTATACGACGCGCCCTTCTGCACGACTGACTACATTCCTTTCTCCTTGAGGGCTCGGTGCAGAGATGCCCCTTCCTCTGGGATATGCCTGAGTTCTCTGCTAGGTCGGCTGCCTCCTGGGCTTCCCCCATGACCACTGAGCTGTCTTCCCTGACACACACTGGACCTGGAGCCCCGTAGGGACAAGGCCAGGGCTGACTCAGTCACTAACGTATCTCCACACCATCTGGCATCCAGGAAGGTGGCTCGGGGATTGTAGGCTACAGGCCGGCGGGGCTGTTCCCTCACCCTCCTGCCTCTGTCCTCTCTCTGCCTGCAGAGTGCCAGCTGATGAAGACTGAGAGACCACGGCCCAACACCTTCGTCATACGCTGCCTACAGTGGACCACTGTCATCGAGAGGACCTTCCACGTAGACTCTCCAGACGAGAGGCGAGTGTGGGCCTTCGTGTAGCCGCCCTTCGAGAGTGGCCAGGCCTAGTGTGAGGAGGAGGGCCCCTGGGCCCCCTGCCCAGGAGTTTCCAGTCTCAGCCCTTCTGAGAGCTAGAAAGAGCAGGGGTTCTTAGTCTGCAGACCTCATTCTCTGTTCTTATACTGGAGCGTGCATTGGGATCATGGGCAGAGCTTAACAGTACGGAGCTTTGGGCCTACTTCAGGGTCTCTTGTTGGCTGCAGATCCCTGGAGGGTTGGGGAGCTGCATTTTTAATTTTTTTTTTTTTAATGTTTTATTTATTTTTGAGAGAGAGAGAAGACTGAGCATGAGCGGGGGAGGGTCAGAGAGAGAGGGAGACACAGAATCCGAAGCAGGCTCCAGGCTCTGAGCCGTCAGCATAGAGCTCGACACGGGGCTTGAACCCATAAACTGCGAGATCATGACCTGAGCCGAAGTCGGACGCTCAACCGACTGAGCCACCCAGGCGCCCCCAAGGGAGCTGCATTTTTAATGAGCATGCCATTGATTTTGAAGCAGCTGGTCCAGAGAGCCAGTGTTAAAAAGATCAATTTAATCATCAGAAGAGATGATACAGACTTACCTAGTTCCACAATCAAACAGTGTAAGGAGGTTTCTCTCACTTCTGCCCTGTCCGCCCCCACCCCTGCCCTCGGGTTAACTGCTCTTGTCCTGTGTCCTCGGAGAGCTTCACGGGTGGACGAGCTCATTCAGGGAGACTTTTGCACCCTGCTCTGGTCTGGCTCCCCTGCTTGGTTCTTTTTACACAAAAGGTAGCATTGTACTCAGAACTTGCTTTTTTACTTAACATATATTAGGGAATCTGGTCCGAGATATAGAGAGCCACCGCAGCTGCTGTATTGGGTTTGGTTTTTGTTTGGGAGAGAGAGAGCACGCAGGGTCGGGGAGAGGGGCAGAGAGAGAGAATCTTAAGCAGTCTCCACGCTCAGTGCAAGCCCATTGTGGGGCTCCATCCCATGACCCAGGGATCACGACCTGAGCTGAAATCAAGAGTCGGACGCTTGACAACTGAGCCACCCAGGCTCCCCATTTAGTTTCTCTTTTAAACAGCTGCACACGTATGTCCCCAAGGTCACCTAGCAGTTTTTTATGAGTGGTGATTGGTGAATATTTCCGGGCTTTGGCTCATTACAGGCGGTGCCGCGGCGAAGTACGTTGTGCTTATCTCGCATGATACGTGTGCGGGTGAATCCGTAAAAGGAATTCTTAGATTTGGGATTCCTGGGTCACCGGGAATATGCACTTGTGATTTTGAGAAGTGATTCTCTTACGTGATATCTCAGAGTGTCCCCACGGCCTTTTGTTTTCAAACATTTAGATTTTTACCAGTCCGATCAGTGGGAAATGGCACCATAAGGTGGTTTTCACTGGCCTTTTTCTCTCTGTGGGTGAGCTTGAGCATTCTCTTCCCGTGTTCAGGAGCCACGTGAGTTTCCCTTTCTGAACTGTCTGTTCATATCCTTTGCTTATGTTTCTGTTGCATAGTTGGTCTTTTTCTTGTTTCTGAAAGCTCTTCACGTATGAGGGAGCTTGGGCCTTTGTAATGCATCGCAAATCTCTTTCTCCCCACTTTGTCCCTTTGGGACTCACTTTGAGAAACACTCCTTTGGCTTGTCTGGTGGGTGTGGCTTCAGCTAACCCTCCAGTGAACTCATTAAAACAGTGCCGTCCACGAGAAGTTTCTGCCATGATAGAAGATTTCAGTACCTGTGGCGTCTAAGAGGGTGGCCAGTAGTCACAGGTCCTGTTGAGGTTTTAAAACATGGTATGTGTCTAGTGCAGCCGAGAAATGGAACATTTATTTAAATATTTAAGTATTTATTTATTTATTTCCTGAGAGTGTGCACAAGTGGGGGAGGGGGAGAGAGAAAATCCCAAGCAGTCTCCACACTCAGTGCAGAGCCCGACGCAGGGCTCGAACCCACAAACCGTGAGATCATGACCTGAGCTGAAGTCGGACGCTTAACCGACTGAGCCACCCAGGCGCCCTGGTCCCCCTCCTCTTGGACAGTGCACATCTAGAGCACACACAAAACAATATCATAAGACGTGTTTCCACAATATGTATTATAACTGTCAGTGCGTAGCTTCCCAAAGTTAAAAATACACCTGCTCTGCTGAAGGCAACAGAACTACCTCCCATCTTGGGCCGTGAGGTGTTACTCCCTTGAAAGCTGGGGACAAAAACTGTGGACTGCCACTAAAAGCAGACAGAGACCATTAGGTATATAGGGCCTGGGTGTCGGAAGGTGTCGGGTAAGAAGGGGAAGGTGACTCAAGGAAAGGGGACCAGTATATGCAAAGGCCGGGAGGTGAGACAGCTTGTCATCACAGGGACCACAGTGGGTTCTGTGTCACTAAAGAATCCAGGGTCAGGGGTCTTGGAAGAGGGGAAGTGGAGCTCAGCCAGGTCCTGGACTCCAGTTGGAGATCCTCCCCAGGGCTTGGCAGCCCGTGAATTAATTGGGGTTTGTCACAAGGTTGCTAAAAGATTCAGGGGGATGATAAACAGGAAACCCTTGATTCAGCAGTACCTGGCACACAGTTTGCAAGCCTGGAGAAGGAGCAGTGGGGAGCCGGCAAAGCATTTTGGTGGTCCACTCTCCGTTTCAGCGGGATTCTGTGCCGTTTAGCGTCGGGAAGAATCCCTTTACCAGGACTGGGAGGGGGTGGGTGGACAGCCCTCACCTTGCTCCTTTTCTTAGCACCTGCCACTGTTGCTGCTGGAGAGAAATCTGCTGGGGCTGCTCTGAGACCAGACTCCAGGGGCCTGACCTTAACCCTGGGGGACGTGTGAGCTAGCGAGAGGAGGGCGCTCATTTGTGGCTGTCCGCACTGGCCTGCCCCGCGTAGGCCTGAGCCTGGGGAGAGGTGGCAGGGGAGGGCCAGCGACGGCCATACTGGCCACTGATGTTGTCTAGATGTTGAAGCAGCCTGCTCTCTGGGCTCCTGGTAGCCTCTCCTGCCTTCCCCAAGATTCCCCTGCATCGCCGCCATCTTGTATCAGATGTACAGGAAAGTGGAAAGACTAGTGCAAGAAATGGACGTCCAGAGACCCTACAATTCCTAGACTCAGCAGTCCGGCCATTTGCCAGGTTTGCCTCCTGTGGCTTTGTTTTATGCTAAACTGTGAACTTCCATGCATATCTCATGACGCTTTGCTCCTTAATACGTCGGCAGACATCTGACTTTCTCCTACAGAATCATGATGCCATTACCACACCCGAGGTGACTGTTCATAGTATAGTATTTACCAGTCTGTCCGTATCCATGTCTGCTGGAATTTCCCCAGTTGTCCGCAAAATGTTTTTCAAACCAGGATTCGCTCAAGGTACCTGTTGTCTCTTTGGCCTGTTTTAACCTCATTCAGCCTTGTCTTCCGTCTTTGCTCTCCCCCACCCCCTTGTTTTTTGTTTTTTGTTTTTTGTTTTTTTTAAACAAGCTGGGGAAACTGCCTTGTAGAATGTCTCCACTCTGGATGTGTTATCTTACTGCTTTTTGGCATTGTTTACTTTGTTCCTCTCTGCTTATATTTTCTGTATGCTGGAAATCAGGGTTGGCAAACCACGGCCCGGCCTCCTGTTTTTACAAAGAAAGTTTTATCGGAACATGCCACATCCATTCATTTACAAACTGTCTATGGCTGCTTTTGCCCTACTCTGGCAGAATTGAATAGTTGTACCGGAGACCAGGTGGCCTATGAAGCCTAAAACATTTACTATTTGGCCCTTTATAGAAGTTGGCAGATCTTTGGTCTTAGCAGGTATACATAATAATGCGTCATGTTATTAGGATCTTCTTAATGTAAATCACTAAGATAAATGTAATTTCTCTGCTTAGAACTCTGAGTGGCTTTTAGTCTCACTGGGAGTGAACTCCAGAGTCTATGCCATATTCTGCAAAGTGCTACATGATCTGGTCTCCTCTCCAGAATCATTTCCTACTGCTAGTTCCCTCACTTCAACCACAGCAGTCTCTTTGCTATTCCTTAAACATGCCATACACACTTCTGCCTCAGGTCCTTTGCACTTACTATTCCCTCTGCTTAGAAACCTCTTCTCCCAGGTATCATTACGGTTCTCTCCTTAGCTTCGTGAGGTCTCTGCTCAAATGCCACCTTCTCAGAGTGTCCTGCCTTGCCCGCCATGACTCTGCTGTTCTTCTCCTGCTTTATTTTTCTTCGTAGCACCTGTCTACCAGCTGTGACACTTTCTATTTATGTATTTCTGTCAGGAACACAAGTAGGTGTTCAGTAAGTGTTTGTTGAATGAGTTAAAAGAATAATTAAAACTAATTCTCTCTTGAGCCAGACTCGGTTTTAAAGTATTATTTTTAAGGGAGTGAGTTGCTTCATTCATTCATTCATTCATTCATTCATTCATTCATTCAGAGAGCACGTGTGCAGGAGGAGCAGAGAAAGAGGGAGAGAGAGAATCCCAAGCAGGGTCCATGGTATCAGTGTGGAGCCTGACATGGGGCTCGATCCCACAAATCGTGAGATCATGACCTGAGGTGAAATCAGGAGGCAGACACTTAACTGACTGAGCCAGCCAGGCACCCGTGTTCTAAGGTCTTTACGTATATTAACTCAGTTTATCCTTATAGCATTTCCAGGGATATTGGTAGTGAAACAGACACACAGAGGTGGAGGACAAAGGAGAGGAGAGCTGAAGGGCGTGGATTTTCCCCGCCAGGCAGCCCATCTGAGGGTGTCTAAACAGAAGGGGACCCCAGAGGCCCTCCAGCTGTCAGTGTCTCTCTGGATCAGAGGGGGTCCCTGGTGAGGGAGAGAGGCCCCCCGTCTGCCGTGGGCCAGGCTGTCGGCTCTTCTGAAGCTGCGCTGAGGACAGGCCTGCCACCTGCGGTTCAGTGGGCTTCCCTCTGGGGTGTCTCTGGTGCCGCTCAGCAGAGTAGCAGGGCTGGGCCCGGGTTGCAGAGTCTGACCAGCGCTGTGCCCCGTCTTGCAGCGGAGCTCAGGTCCTTGGCTGTGGTGAGGAACAAAGGAGGACGCGTCTGGGCCGGGCTGCTCCCGTGGAATTGCAGTTGCTGGTGCCTTTTCTCTCTTCTGTCCCCTCTGCCACCACCGGGCACTTTGTCCTGAGGACAGCCCGAGCCCCCTGATGCTGCTTCTCCCTGCCCCCAATCCGCAGCCCAAGGCAGCTGCAGACTTAAAACAGAAATCTGATCCTGTCAGAACTCCCAAGGGGCGGCTTGTCTTCACTCCACTCCTGGGCTCCCGGCTTTGTGTCCCTCGTCCCCTGAGTCTTCCGGCCAGAGCGCCCGTGTGACCCCCTGGGTCTCCTCTGGGAAGGAAGCTGTAACTCTCAGCAGGGAGTGGTAGCGTGGCGCCAGAAGAGGTGTAGGGGCCTGGCTGCGAGTCTCTGCTTGGCCCCCTCCTGGCTGTGTGACCCCCACAAGTGACTCCACCGCTCTGTGCCTCGGTCTCCGCATCAGAAATGCCCGCCCCCCTCCGGTGTTCTTGATGAGTATGGAATGAGCTGGTGTCTGTGGAGCTTTTATTTTTTTCATCGTGTCTCTGGGGAAAGGGGGTTGGTTCCCCTGGGGGCTCTCCTTTGAGGAGTGGAAGCACGGCGGCCCCAGCTGTGGGTGGCAGCTCCCCTCTGCCCCAGACACCATGTTGCAAACCCTTAAGGAGTATCCTGGACGGAGGCCCTTGCTTTTTCTCTGGAATTCTGTGCCGCAACCTTGCAGTCTTGGCCCAGTTGGAACAGGATCGGGGGCTTGTCCGGTAGCGGGAGAGCCCCAGTTACCCCTGAACAACCCCCTACATCTCTGGGGGTTCCTTGGCTCCCTGTGGGGCTGGGCGGTGTGAGCCAGGGTGGATGGGACAGGCCTCCCCCGGCGTCCTTGACACCTTCCTTGGGGCCGGCACTTCCTGTGTGCTGTGCCCTGTGCGCAGCAGCTCACCCGCGCCTCAGCGTGCCCGGTCTCCCGAGGAGGGAGGGGTGAGCTCACCCTGGTGGCGGAGCGGCTGTTCGAGCCCCGGCTCATGCTGCTCTGAGGCCCGTGCTCCTCGCCACCAGCTGTGCGGCCCAGAGAGACCCCTTCCAGCTGCCTCTGGTGCTCCCTGCCGGGATGTGTCATTTCTTTGCCCGGCTTCTGTCGATGGACTGTGTTCTCCCCGCTTACGAACAGAGATGATGGCACACTCTGCATCTTTGTCTTTACCTTGCCTTTTGGTTTTGTTTTTTTCAAGAGAGATAGCAAGTGGGGGAGGGACAGGGGAACAGAGAGAGAGAGAAGGGAGAATATGAATCTTAAGTAGGCTCCACGCTCATTGAGCAGCCCAACTTGGGGCTTGACCCCACGACCCTGGGATCATGACCTGAGCCGAAATCAAGAGTCGGTGGTTCAACCAACTGAGCCACCCAGGTGCCCCTTTAACTTGCTTTACTCATGTGACAATCCCTCAAGATCTCTGTACGTGAGCTATATATGTATTTTTTTCTTTTTAATATATTTAGTGTGTCTCTTAGGAGATTGGTGATTTGTCTTTTTCAATCCATGGTCTTACACCAGAAGTCAACATTTAAAAACTTCTAAGAGGACAGTCATGATCTGATAAAGCAGATCGTGGGATGTGCCCCCCACCCACTGCCCCATTTCTTTGGAAAAGAGAAATATTAATGTGGGGATAGGGATTTACACTGTAATTTGTTCCAGAGAGGTCATGGGTTAAAACAAGTTGAGAAATGGCAGCCTGAGACATTGGCTCAGAGAGGGAAGAAGCCAGTGTTGCTCTGCGTGCGTGTGCATCGGGGCTCCGTGTGCCCCGGGTCTGGGGTCACTTGAGCTTCGGCCGCCTTGCTCACTCATTCCCCAGATACCACCTGAGCACCCACCCACGTCCAGACAGACGAGATCCCTGCCTTCATGGGACTGACGAACATGGGCTATGGGGCCCCCGGGCTCGGCCTCGGGAGGGCCAGGGTGCCAGCCCTTAATGTTTGCGCTGGCAACATTCACACCTCTGTCTTCTGAAGCATAATCTCCTGTGAGCAAGGCCATGTTGAGACTCCGAGCTTCCAGGTGTGAACTGGTGCCTCTGGGCTTGGTGACGACTCGGTTCAGACCAGGTCGTGGATCTAAGCGAGAACAGCCCTGCCCTTCGGCTCTCGAAGGTCACGGGCCCTCTGTGATTCCAGCTACCAGGCTCAGAGCACCGACTTGTGTTTTTCCTGAATTTTGTTTTTTAAATCTGCGCCTCCGTTTCCCTATCTGTAATGCACAAGGAAGGGTGAGTGGCCTGGGAGTGTTCGTAATCGGGGGACAGTGGAATCAGACTCTTCCTTGCCCCTGACTCCCAGCTCCCCTCCCTGGAGGCAGCCAGGGCCCTGCGTCGGCGCCCTTCCAGAGGTGTTCGTGCCGGTGTGCATACACGTGTCTGTGCGTAAATCCCTCTTTTCTACCTCCAGTAGTGTCACATTCCACACTGTTCTTTTTTTTTTTAAGTTTATTTTATTTTGAGAGAGAGAGGGGGAGAGAGAGAGAGAGAGAGAGAGAGAGAGATCAAGCGGGGAAGGGGCAGAGAGAGGGAGACAGAATCCCAAGCAGGCTCTGCGCTGTCAGCACAGCCCAGCAAGGAGCTCGAACTCATGAACCTTGAGATCATGACTGAGCCGAAGTCAAGAGTCAGACACCCAACGGACTGAGCCACCCAGGCGCCCCTCCGCACTGTTCTGCACCTTCTTTTTTCTGTTAAGGTGTCTCCGGTCACCCCAAGCCCACACATGGATCTGCCTCCTCCTTCCTGGGAGCTGCAGGGGGTCTCCTTGCATAGATGTTTCATGTGTGTTCTCTGCAGCTGCCAACGGCTGGCTGGCTGGCGAGCACAGTACTGCTGCCACCCTCCATTCGGTCCCAGGTGCCGTCACCCAGAGACACACTGGGTCTTTATAGAATACCAAGCAAAAGCAATGCCCACCTAAATTGAGATAGGCCACCGACTAAGATGCACCCGGATTCCAGCAGCGTCAGAACCTGGGGACATTGGTGCCACAGAACTGGTGGACTGTAGTCGCTGGGGGCTGTCAGTATGTGAGGAAGCAGAGACTGAGTGCAGCCCAGCAAGGTGGTTCCAACTTCTCAGGCCACTTGCACTCTGCGTGACACTGGCCAGGGGCCTCGGTGCCTCGGGTGTGCAGGAACAGTTTCACCTGCTGCCTGGGGCTGGGGGTGATTCTGGAAGATGTGTGGCTGACTGGCTGATCTCACTGAGGCTTATCTAAAAATTTTTTTTCTTTTTTTAAAAAAAATGTTTTTTTAATGTTTTATTTATTTTTGGGACAGAGACAGAGCGTGAGCAGGGGAGGGGCAGAGAGAGAGCGAGACACAGAATCCGAAGAAGGCTCCAGGCTCTGAGCTGTCAGCATAGAGCCCGACGCGGGCCTCGAACTCAAAAACTGTGAGATCATGACCTGAGCCAAAGTCAGACGCTTAACCGACTGAGCCACCCAGGAGCCCCTAAAAATTTTTTTTTCAGTTTATTGATTTATCTTGAGAGAGAGCAAGAGGGGCAGAGAGAAGGAGAGACAGAACCCTGAACAGGCTCCGCGCCATCAGCTCAGACAGAGCCCAATGCGGGGCTCAAACTCACGAACTGTGAGATCATGACCCAAGCCCAGATCAAGAGTTGGACACTTAAACGACTGCGCCACCCAGGCGTCCTGCATTGAGGCTTATTAAATTGCTGTAATTTGGGAGGTTGCCTCTTTGTGCTTTTTGAGTTTTCTCATTCTTTGTGAACATTATGTTTTTCTCCCTGTTCGTGTGGCTGTTTTGTAGACATAAGCAAAATCCATAGGGGGTTCAACTTATATTGGGTCGAACTGCCTGAAATTGTGTGGTGGGTTCAGAAATGGGAGGGGTACGGAAATGTATCTTTCAGCCTCCTGGTTTCTTTTTTGTGGTCTCTGGTCATTTTTACTTTTTTTCCCTAGATATATTTTCCCTTTCTAGAGACAGAAAGTAGGTATCAAAAGAAAGTTATTTCCGAACAAATTCTAAATCATGAGTGACAGAAATAGTTA
Source organism: Panthera tigris (assembly GCF_018350195.1). NCBI lineage: Eukaryota > Metazoa > Chordata > Mammalia > Carnivora > Felidae > Panthera > Panthera tigris. The sequence goes on from NC_056674.1 coordinate 14,435,619, forward strand.
CTTTCAAACCAAGCTCCCTTTTGCTGGGACCTGCTTCCAGGTCCGCAACCTTCTGTTCTGCGTCCCTGCCCCACCAGGAACCTCTGTCCCTGCGCCCTCCTGGCAGACAACCCCCTCCAGGGATCTTGCCTTATGAGATCTTCTTTCTTTGGCCGATGAATTCTTCCTCTTAACTCCTGGTTTGCTTTTACAAAACATTGTGCTTGAGGTTGTTCTGGAGGAATCCCTAGGAGCACTGTCTCTCTCTTATCCCAGGCTCAGGGTGGTGGTTCATTTTCAAGGCAGCTGTGAAGAAAGGTGGTCTCCTTCTTTGGTCATTTAATTGCTGCCTGACTTCAAGTGGTGCTCAGGCCAGGCCACTCCTGGGACATAGATGGTCTCTGTCCTTATTCCATTCTTGCCCTCTCTTACCCTCTGCAGCCAGAAAATCTGTAAAATTGCGGTCCTGTTCCATCGGCTTCCCTTGGCTCAGACAGATCTCGTCAGAAATTTCCAGGGCTTTTGGCGCGCCTGGGTGGCTCAGTCGATTGAGCATCGACTTCAGCTCAGGTCACGATCTCGCAGTTTGTGATTTCGAGCCCCGTGTCAGGCTCTGTGCTGACACTTCGGAGCCTGGAGCCTGCTTCAGATTCTGTGTCTCCCTCTCTCTGCCCCTTCCCTGCTCGTGCTCTCTCTCTTGTTTCTCAGAAATGAATAAACGTTAAAAATTAAAAAAAAAAAAAAAGAAAGAAAGAAAGAAAGACATTTCCAGGACGTTTGATTATTTGCTCCCACTGGAGAGGTAGGGGCTCAGTCCTTCCTGCCCGGGCTCCCAGGATTCACGGCTCTTTGGATGTGTCCCCACACAGGGAGGAGTGGATGCGGGCCATTCAGATGGTCGCCAACAGCCTTAAGCAGCGGGGCCCAGGTGAGGACCCCATGGACTATAAGTGTGGCTCCCCCAGTGACCCTTCTGCGGCCGAGGAGATGGAAGTGGCAGTTAGCAAGGCTCGGGCCAAGGTGGTAAGTGCTGGGGGGCCGGTGGCCAGGCTGTGAGTCCCCCTCCCCGCACAACACTGGGCCTGCCTCCCCTGGTTTCCACACGGTGTGTGCAAAAGCGTAGCCGGGGATGTGTCCTGACTGCCCTGTGGGATGGGCCTACATGGGTGCACTTGGGGTGAGGGGCAGCCGCATCATGGGAGGTTGTCAAGACCTGTCTGCCCCCACATCCGAGCCTCCCGGGGCCCCCTGCCTGGGAGAGCCAGGCCGAAGGCCACTTCAGAGCAAACAGTCACTGCCCAGAGCCTCCCTTCCTGCTCCCGCCAGAGCGTTTTGGCAACAGCGTCCTTCGATGTTTCCTTTCTCTTTGTTAAAATGTCTTCCCGTGGGCCACGTGCCAAGCACCGACTGCCCCACTCTCTCCCCCTCCTGGGCAGACCATGAATGACTTCGACTATCTCAAACTTCTGGGCAAGGGCACCTTTGGCAAAGTGATTCTGGTGCGGGAGAAAGCCAGCGGCCGCTACTACGCCATGAAGATCCTGCGGAAGGAAGTTATCATTGCCAAGGTGGGCGCTCCCAGGGCTACTTCTGGCTGGCCTCTGCGGTGGGGAGTGCGCACTGGGCAGCACGCTCGCCTGTGCCTTCGGGGAGCCTGAGGCCCACCCCACCCCACCTTCTGGGCACCTGGAGGACTAAGGTGGGGAGTGTGACAGGGCTTCACCCCGCAGGCGTCATCAGGGCCTGCAGGCAGGTCTCTTGGGGCACGAAGGGCTTGTGGGGAGGCCCTGAGGGTCGGGGCTTGGCTCAGGGCCTCTCACTAGGAGTCTAGGCCAGAATGGAATTCTCTTCTTTTTTTTTTCCTTCTTTAAATAAGTTTTTAAAATGGAAAATTCCTGACATGCACAAAATTTTTAAAAGAAAAATAAATACTGTGGACTCCCATGTAGCCAGCATCCAGCTTCCCCAATTGTCAACATTCGGCCCGTCTTGTTTTATTAGCTCTGCCCTCCTTTTTGTCCTGGAGCATCTTAAAGGCATGTTCTAGATGTCATATGGTTTCACCCAGAGATACTTAGGTATGTGTCTTTAACAGATGAAGATCATAAAGACTGTAATGGAACAACGATCTCACCCCAGCAAAACGAACAGTCCCCTATGTGCCTGGTCCAAGGCAGGCTTCCACAGCCTCAGCACTGTTGGCATTTGGGGCCAGATCATTCTCTGCTGTGGGGCTGTCCTGTGTACTGTAGGATGAGTCGCCACACCCTGGCCTTCACCCCTAAAGCCAGTAGCAAAACCCCCCCCCCCCAGTTGTGACAATCAAAAATGTCTTTAGACATTATTATCAAGTGTCCCCTAGGGACAGACTCACCAACCCCTGCCCCGGGAAGAGCCAGTGTCTGGGAACCGCAGGCAGGTCAGGATTTTTAGCAGCTCGGGTGACTGCTGTGTGTTTAGAAACCAAACTTGAGCCCATGTTAGAGTGGCCCCAGGGGGCCTGTAAAGCTGGTGCTGGGCCCCACCCCCAAGTGTCTGGGAGGGGCCTGAGAATCTGCATTTCCCCAAGTTCCTAGGCGACAGGCTGCCAGTCGCTATGGGGACCACACATTGCCGTGGGTGGAATCCTGATTAGATCCACTTCCCTTTTTCAGCAAGAACCTTTATACGTGGGGATTCCCACTGCCTGTGGCATCACCTCAGGAGTCTTACAATGCCTGCTTGTCCCTCCTTAGGGGTGTTAATTTTAACATTGGCAGTCTGTCACCTCCTTCATAAAGTCCCCAGCGACTTCTCACCTCATAGCTTTGAGATTGAGCCACTGATTGATTGGCCTTGTCTGGGGCCATCGTTTCCTTGTGGCCGGAGGATGGTAACATTCCACTCCCGCCATGCCATTCGGTGTGTGTTTAGGACTAGAACTGCATTTCACCAAAGCATTGCTCCCCCCTCCCTTAGGTTGGGCCGGGGGTCGGGGGGGCAGGTGTGGTGTTGCCCCCCAGCCCCTCACGCAGCCTCTGTCTGCAGGATGAAGTTGCCCACACAGTCACCGAGAGCCGGGTCCTCCAGAACACCAGGCACCCATTCCTCACTGTGAGTGGTACTTCCCTCTCAGGCGGGGCCTGGCCTCTGCGTGCGCCATGTGGGAAAAGAGCCCAACCCTGCCGCCATGAAGCACAGACTTCGTGTCAGCCAGGTGGCCAGGGCTGGGTGTTGTTGGGCTCCCCCAAATGACCTGAATCAAACCCCGGGGGTGGCACCTTCTTCACAGATGGTGGCTTCGTGGCTTCAGCCAACTGATGATACCACATTACAAGATGGTTCCGGGAGAGCATGGCTACTCTATGAGTTAGAGGCATTTAGCCCAGCTGGTCGAAGTGGGAACGTTATTTTTTTGTTTCTGTTTTTAAATGTAATTCTAGAAGGACATGAATTCTGGTGCTGCTTGTCAGCTTAGTCTGAGGAGACGCCTTTTTGGGCTACAGGCTCCCATCAAGGCCAGCAGCCATCAGTTAAATGGATCACGTATAGGATGGCTTATGGGATGGGTCATTTCTTTAGCTCAGCTGTTGTCCAGTGTCCTAGTAAACCATGACACTGTTCATACTTTTACAAGGTACTTCGATGTAGAAGACAGAGAATAGTTAGACTTGTCATGAGCAGAGGGGTCACTCGGGGTCCTCTAAGGAACTTTCTGTTGGGCTTCTTAGAGCGTAGTTTGAGAACTGCTGTTTACTGGCACATCATTTGTCCATCCTGTCTTTGGGGTTGGCTCCCAAGCCACTGCCTGCTTCTGGCCAGCAGACCTACAACGACTGTGGAGAAGAGGGGTAAAATGGCCCTGGTTGCTCAGAACTGGATATCTCCCTGGCCGCACCTCTCAGAAGCTTAGCTGAAGGCTGAGGACAGCCTCCTTCAGCCTAGTAACCCTTTCCCTGCCCTCAGAGCCACAAGCTCGCTCACACACCCCAAAAGGGGAAGCTGATGTTTGAGCCCCGGCTGCCAGGGTGGGGAGCGTGCCTGCAGAGTCCGCAGAGAGCCTGCCTTCTTCCCACTCCCACCCTGGCCGCCTTCCTGCCCCCACCCCCCTCCCCAGGCACTGAAGTATGCCTTCCAGACCCACGACCGCCTGTGCTTCGTGATGGAATACGCCAACGGTGGTGAGGTGAGCATAGCCCGCGTCAGTGTTCCCACGTCTCCTTCCCAGGTATCGTGGGAGGCAGAGGGCAATTGTAGAGGGGGCGGAGGGGGCCTGGCTGGATGTCCCCTCATTCTCGAGGCAGGCATCACCATCTCCATTTCGCAGGCGAGGAAACTAAAGCTCAGGTTAAGCGGCTGGGCCCAAGTTCACACAGCTAGTGAGTCAGTGGGCGGGGGGCACACGCAGGCCCAGAGAGGCCTGGAGAGGCTGTGGGAAGGGGGGCGGCCAAACGGCAAAGGGCGTCCTTAACGGCTGCCAAGAAAGTGTGTGCGGGGCAGGGCCTGCCAGCGCTCCGCCTTCCCCCGTGTTCTGACAGGAAGAGTCTGCCACTCGTTGTGACTGGGTTGCTCAGGCCTGGGCTGCCACCTGCCCCTCAGCCCCCGCACCCTGCTTTCTGCGTGTGGCGTCACTCACCGGCTCCTCATTGTTGGCTTCGTCTGTCCCGTTGGTCCGCAGCTTATTGTCACTTGCTCATGACGTGTTCCTGTGCTTTCTTGCTGTACCCCCTCCCTCCCTCACCTGTCCCCTCATGCTGTCCCCACTTAACTCTCCCCTTGGCATCTCCTGGCTGTCCTTCGTTCTTTATGCCTCACTCCGTTTACTCACGTGAGTTCTTCCCTGCTCACTGTCTCTCGCTTGGCTCTTCTTGCCGTCACTTGCAGGTTCATGGAGTAGGTGTCACCGTGTCACTGGGCTCGGTGTTGGGGGCCAAGGGGCAGGCAGGGTCCTATTTCTTGCTCCTCTGGGCCGATATCTGACTTTCTGCTCCTTCCTCCGCTGGCAGCTGTTTTTCCACCTGTCCCGGGAACGTGTCTTCACGGAGGAGCGAGCCCGCTTCTATGGTGCAGAGATCGTCTCTGCCCTTGAGTATTTGCATTCGCGGGACGTGGTGTACCGCGACATCAAGGTGAGTGTGCAGTTGCCTCCTGGCCTGTGGCACCTGTGGGGCTCGCACCGGGGCGGCCGGGCCTGTGCCCTCAGGCCCACACTTCCCCCTCCAGGGAGGCTCTGACTTGTGGGTGTTCCCGAGTCCACTCACCCTCTGGCCTAGGCCCCGGCTGGCTGTCCCACACTAAGATCCCGCAGGCCTCTCTGAGCCTCTGGTGAACACACCCCTCTGTGCGGGGTGGAGGTAATATTAGTACAAGCACCACAGGAGATAGTTTGGTCGAATCCACCAAAGCCGAGTGGACACGTCCCCGTGAGCCAGCTGTTTTGCCCCAGGTTTATGCACGGTGGGAACCGAGCACGGATGCGCGCACACTGCCGGCAGCGCTGTTCACGCTCGCCCCGAGCTGGAAGCCACCCGGGTGTCCGCTGTCGGAGAACGGCTAGAACGCACTGCGGTGGCGCCCCGCGGCCGGGCTTTGCACAGCAGCCACTGAGTGAACCGCAGCCCTGCAGCCGTGCTGCACCCCTCATGGGCTCACGTTGAGGGGAAGCCAGGACAGACCGTACAAATCTGTGTTATTTATTTATTTTTATTTTTTTATCGTTTTTTCAACATTTGTTATTGAGAGACAGACACAGAGCATGAGCAGGGGTGGGGCAGAGAGAGGGGGAGACACAGAATCCGAAGCAGGCTCCAGGCTCCGAGCCGTCAGCACAGAGCCCGACGCGGGGCTCGAACTCACAAACCGCGAGATCATGACCTGAGCCGAAGTCGGACGCTTAACCGACTGAGCCACCCAGGCGCCCCAGATCTGTGTTGTTTAAACATACAGTGCATACGTAGGTGGGGAAACTAAAGAAAAGCAAAGGAGTAAAGTTCTTCCTCAGCTGAGGGGACGGTTAATAACAGGCAAGGGGCCCCTAGAGGGTTCTAGGGGTCTTGGTAACGTTCTCCCTTGGCCTGGTAGGGGTTACACAGAAGCCCACTAAATTGCCCATTTGTGTTAAGTTTGGTTAAAAGTCGAGGAAGAGGGGCACCTGGCTGGCTCAGTCGGTAGAACATGTGCCTCTTGATCTTGGGGTGGTGGGTTTAAGCCCCCCATTGGGTGTGGAGCCTACTTAAAAGAAGTGGAGGAAGAAAGCTGGCGTTGCTCGGAGAGTTGGGACGCTGCAGCCCATGCTGTGGGGAGCCCCTGGGCAGAGCCCGGCTCCTGTCTCTCTGCCTGGCTTTTTTCCAGCTGCCCTTGGGGGCTGGCCTCCCTCTGAGCCTCACGGGCCTGACTTTGTGCTAGGGGTGTGCCCGGTGCCCGGCCTGGAGCCCCTGGCACGACAGCTACCACCCCGGGCCACAGCTCTCCACGGGAACGGCCAGGGGGCGTGGGATTCAGGAGCGGTGGTGGGAAACCCTGGGAAGACGCGTCCCTGATACGTCGACTTTTCCTACAGCTGGAAAACCTCATGCTGGACAAAGATGGCCACATCAAGATCACTGACTTCGGACTGTGCAAAGAGGGCATCAGTGACGGGGCTACCATGAAAACCTTCTGTGGGACGCCCGAGTACCTGGCACCCGAGGTGCCTGAGGCTGGAGGTCCCGGGGGCGTGCGAGGCCAAGGGAGGAGAGGCCCTCGGACCCGTGTGGTTTCCCCAGCGCAGACCCTGTGAGGGCCGTGCTGCGATTCCTTAGATGGCCCTCCGTGGCCACAGGCAGCGCCATGTCCCTCCGTGGGTCCCTCTCAGCCCCGCTGCCCGGCAGGCGTGTGCCCGGCCCCTCACCGCCCCTCCCCGCTCACCTGCTCAGGTGCTGGAGGACAACGACTACGGCCGCGCGGTGGACTGGTGGGGGCTGGGCGTGGTCATGTACGAGATGATGTGCGGCCGCCTGCCCTTCTACAACCAGGACCACGAGCGCCTCTTCGAGCTCATCCTCATGGAGGAGATCCGTTTCCCACGCACACTGAGCCCTGAGGCCAAGTCCCTGCTTGCTGGGCTGCTTAAGAAGGACCCCAAGCAGAGGTGAGGGCTGGAGTGTGTCCCGCCCGGCCCCGTGCTACCTGTTGCGCTGTCCCCTTGCTCGGAGGGGGCCACGTCCACAGGCGCACGCCTGTGTGTCATCCCCACGGCGCCTCCACTAGTCCCCGCAGCTTGGGCCCTGGGGGGACACTCGCTTGGGACCAGGCCGTCCTTAGCGCCCTGCTCGCACTGCCTCGTTCTTTGGGCATGCCGAGGGTCACGGCAGCCCTGAGCCTGGCCGAGGGTGGCCGAGGCCACCCTCTCGGCTCCTGTTCTGGACTCGGAGTCCTGGGTGGGGATCCCCTGGGGCTGTGACCCAGGGCTGAGAGCCCCTTCCCTGAACCATGGTTTCCTCCTGTGTGGAATGGTGGTCTGTGGCCAGGACAGAATCACTAGAGGTCGCTCAGGGCCTGCGCTGAAGGCCCGTCTCCCAGAAGCCGCTGGCCCGGGAGGCGGATACTCATGGCCATCTCTGCCCAGGCTCGGCGGGGGGCCCAGCGATGCCAGGGAGGTCATGGAGCACAGGTTCTTCCTCAGCGTCAACTGGCAGGACGTGGTGCAGAAGAAGGTGAGCCCCACGCCCACCCGCTCCTGCAGTGCCCCTCGAGGGTGATCTTGGCCAAGGCCTCCCATCCCCTGGGTCCTGAGTCTGGGTTCCTTACCTCCGCAGCTCCTGCCACCCTTCAAACCTCAGGTCACCTCTGAGGTTGACACAAGGTACTTTGACGACGAGTTCACCGCCCAGTCCATTACAATCACACCCCCGGACCGCTGTGAGTGTCTGAGGCCCTCCCCCCGTGGGCCCGGCTGGGTATGGAGGGGTGGGGTCTGCCCTTGACCCAGCTCCGGGGAGGAAGCTTGTAGGCCCCCTCCCCGTGTCTGGGCAGTTTGCCAGCGGTTGGCTCGAAGGGCTTTTGGCTGTTGGTCTGTGCACCTTTACACCCAGTGAGGGTCGCCGGGAGCCATTGGCCACGGCACATTCCAGAGCTCAGCGGGGAGGGGTCTGGGCAGGAGACACAGGAAGTTGTCGCTGCTGGGATGGCACATTCATTAATTGTCTTTCCAAATTGCCCATGTCTTTGGGGCTGGATTGGTTCGTTGATTCTCACCCACCCAGTGCTGGGCTGTGCTGGGGACAGCAGTGACTGAGTCGGCCCTGGGCCCTGCCTTGAGGGAGCTTCAGGCCTGGTGGGGTGACAGCCCAGAGTGGTCAGGTCGAGGGTATAGAAGCCCAGGGACTGGGGAAACCCAGAGGAAATGCCTGACCTGGCCTGCGAGTGAGTCAGCGGGGGGCTACCTGGAGGAGGTGCGGTGGGGGGGGTGGGGGGGGTGGGAGGCCTGGGCAGCTGAGCCAAGTTCCTGGCGGAAGGAATGGCACTCGGGAATGAGAGTCCAGGATGGAGTGTTGCAGAAGCTGGGGTAGAGGGGGTATGGGGCCAGAGTAAGAGGATCTTGGGGGCCGTTGGAAGGAGTGGGAACTTGCTTCATGGGGAGCGACGGAGAGGTTTTGTGCAGGAGGGGGACAGGGTTGCCTCCGGGCCCTCCGAAGCCCCTCTGGCTGTGCGTGGGGGCTGGATCGGCGGGGGCGGCAGCGGGGCGGGGGCCAAGGGTCTAGGCTAGACCAGAGTGTGGCACCGGAGGGGGGGGAGGGTCTCACCGATGGCCCACCGGCTGGGGGTTCCCGCCACCTGCACCCCTTCCTGAGGCTGGGCCCCCGTGGCCCCCTTGCCCGCTCCCGGGGGTGTGGTCGGGGTGCCGGGCCATCTGCAGGCCCGTTCTCTCCGATCCACCTCCCACTGCCCCCCACAGATGACAGCCTGGGCTCCCTCGAACTGGACCAGCGGACCCACTTCCCCCAGTTCTCCTACTCAGCCAGCATCCGCGAGTGAGCAGAGCCGTCTGCTGCCACCACCGCCGCGGGACACGCACGGCTGCCATCACCGCCCGGGGGCTTTTCTCTTGTTTTTAAACTTTTTATTTTTGCCTTTTTTGTTTGCATCCCCATCTCTCACCTGCTCACCCCCATTTCCAGTTTTTTCTTCAGCCCTCTGCCAAACTCACCTCAGCGGTCCCAGCGGCCCTGCCTCCAGGATCCTGTCCTGTCCTGTCCTCACCTCTGTGCTCAGACCAGGCTTTGGGAGACTCTCCGCTGGAGGGATTCCGGTTTTTAATCAACACGAGCCCCAGGGAGGGGCGAAGCGTGGGGCTGTGGGTCCTGCCTGAATTTCTGGCCAGGCGCCTGCAGGCAGTCTGCCTCTGTCAGAGGTCGCCTTCTTGTGGGACACCTCAGGGGACACCTTGTGGGACATGATGCCCCGCGGACAGTGCCCCGGTGCTGCCTTCCGTGCCCTGCTGTTAGGCTCAGAGCGGCCTGGCTTGGGTAGCCCAGCCCCTCATCCCACAGGGGCAGAAAAGCAATAATGTCTAGGGACAGGCTGGGGCCTTTGGAAGGTACGGGATTGGGGGTCCAGGGCTCCCTCGTGTGGTTGGGGGATGGGCACTGCCTCCTTGCCCCGCCTTCCCCAGCCTCCCAAGCTGCTCTCCTGACCCTGTGGATGAGGCAGGAGGAACATTTGGGGACTGGCCTCCCCGCCACCCAGTCCTGTGCCTTACCAGGGCTTCCTTCCAGCTGGCCTTAACTCCCGCTGCACCCCGGGCCCAGCCCCAGCTCTTTCCAAGGATGGGGGCTGGGATCACCCCCTTCTTTCCGCCTGGGGCGGAGGGGTGCCAGCCCCGGCTGTTACACATCTCGCACCAAGACAGTATTGGGCCCCATGGACTGGGGTCGAAGAGGGGGTGGGGTGGGGGGTCTCTGGTACGTACTGGGGTGGGGGCCTCTGAGAAGGGGAGGCTCCAGGGCCCCTTTCTACCCCCCCGCCTCTGGGCCCCACGTTCTGCAGCCTTAAGGTGAACATGTGTCAGTGCTGTGGGCACGGGGGTACGTGCCTCAGACTGTGTGTGTTTGTGGATGTCCCTCTGCATCCCGGACGTGGATGCACACGGGCGTGTGTGTGTGTGCGTGCGTGCACATGTGTTGGGTATGTGTGCGTGAGGGCAAGCGTGTTTCGGCCTTGAGTGTGTGGTGTGTGTGGGCTTGGGCCCTGTCCCCGGGCCTGAGCATTTCATCCCGAGGGAGGGGTGCTGGCCCAGCAGGAGGACCACACCTGGGATCCATTTGCTGCCCACTCTCCCTCCCATCCCCCCCCACCACCCAACATCTCTCGGTGTGTGGAATTTAGTTGTGGTTTTGATCTCCCTGCCCCACCTCCTGTACTAGGTAGTTCCGAGAGAGACATCCTAGGGTGGGGTGAGGGTTGGTTTGGGTGGGTGGGGGGTCTTTTTCCTTTCTGTGTGCGTATGTCCTTTATCTGACAATTCTCTGTCCTCCCCACTGGCCTTCCCCCTTCCTCCCATTTGTACGGTACAAGCAATAAAGACACTCGTTTCAGACCGGGGCCCACCGCCCTGGGCCGTTACTTGCCTGCGGAGCCCGGCCCCACTGACCTGCCCCTAGGACCTGCCTGTCGTGCCCGGGCCTGGCCATCTGGAGCTGTGTCCCCTCGGGCTGCAGGGCGCGGGCGGGTGGCTGGGCCTCCGTGTGGGTGCCGCTGTGGGTGGGAGCCGCTGAGGACTTTGGGAAGCTGCCCGGGCCTGGGCTGTGACTCCGGCGGGCAGAGGCCATTCCCAGTCTTCAGAAGCTGCCTGGGCTAAAATGGGGGGGGGGGGGGGGGGAGGGGGGCGTGGAGGGATGGGGGGGTGGTTGGCTGGCTCTGAAAGGGGAGGGCATGCGAGGCGCCCCTGAGCCCTGGGAGTGCAGGTGTGGGAGTGGATGCCCTTCCCGTGACCCTGGAGTCCCAGGGCCGGGCATCGCATGCAGTCCCCTTCTCCCCATTTATGCCAAACCAGGGAGCCTCGAGGCCCCCCGGTTCCAACACAGAATCCTTGGCGTATGAATGGGAGTCGAGGTGGATGCCTCTGGTTTGGTCACAGCCCTCCCCCAGCTCTGGGACCCTCTGAGAGCTTGTCCCCTTTACCTTGTGGTTCCCGAGCTTGAACCGCCCTTCCCGCACCTTGGGACCAGGGCTGCCCTGGCACAGATGAATTTGGTGTCCGATTTCGCCAGGCGTTAGGGCTGCTTCGCACGCGTGGAGTCCTTGAGATCTTGAGTGAGGGCAGCAGAGAAAAGTCAGGGCCAGTTTAGACTCGGGAAGGCGTGGCCGTTTCTTGCTTCACGTGGACTTTATTATTTATTTAATTACAAAAGCATGTGCTGGTGCTTATAAGACCAGCAGCAGTAGAAGCTTCTAAAGAAGAGCCTTCTACTTTTCCCTCCAGTCAAGGCTCCGGAGGCAGCCGGTGCCAGTTCCTTCTCCTCTCCCCGCCCCACTCCAAGGAAATCCTGAGCCTACCTCAGTCCGATAGATCACCTCGCGGTCCCTGGTCCCTGGTCCCCGGCTCTGGGCCCACAGGCTAGCGAACACTTCCCTCGGGCGAACATAGATTCCCCAGATGTAGTGGTGCTTCCTTCTGTAGAACTTTTTCCCAAAGGGAGTTTCAGGTGGAAGAGTTTTAATAATAAAATTTTACCAATTGGAAAATTTTAATTTTGAGCGGATTACTTTGTCTTTTGTCATGTATGTGTGTGAGAGTGAATACAAGCAACACCGAAGTACGAGGAAGGAAAAGCGAAAATCCACGCAGATCCCAGGCCCTGCATGCCCTTCCTGGCGTTCTCGTTGGCACCATAAAAAGGCTCTTTCCCATTGGTGTTGTGTTGTCCCAGTTAATAATGCCAAGTCCCCGGGCTACACCTGCCACCTTTTCCCAATGCCCCTGCCGACACATGAACGTTACTAGGGTGGGCTGGTCCCTGGTGAAATGAGTCTCTCCCTCTGCATTTTGGGGACCTTGCTTCATGAGGCTCCTCTCACGAGGCAGGTATGCCTCACCGGATCCAGACCCCCCTAGTTGACAATTTACCCGGTCTGCAGATGTTTTGCTGCTACTGACGGTGCTGAAGGATCCATCTTTCTGGCACTTTTGTGGCCCACGTTCCCGGGTGGCTGTATTTTAACACGTGTCCGATAGTTTTCCGGAAAACGTGCGGTGATTTACAGATTTTTAACTTTATTTTGTAAGCAACTGCAGGCTCATAGAAGAACACTTTCAGAAATAGTACTAAGATGATTCTAGGCCTGGGGCACCTCGTAGTGCCCCAAAGTAAGGGCTTGCTCAAACCCCAGAAAAGCAGGGGCGCCCGGGTGGCTCAGTCGGTTAAGCGTCTGACTCTTTCTTGGTTTTGGCTCAGGGCGTGACTTCAAAGTTCGTGAGTTCGAGCCCCCAATCGGGCTCTGTGCTGACAGCGAGGAGCCTGCTTGGAATTCTCTCTCCCTCTGTCTCTGCCCCTCCCCACCTCACGCTATCTCTGTCTCTCTCAAATAAATAAAGAAACTTAAAAAACCTGCAAAGCAGAGCCTTACTGATAGGGGTATGTGAAGGCATACAGGAGCGGATGGAAAGTGCTCCCACTGGGCAAAGTTGAAAGTATGTCGAGCAACAAAAATAGCACAGTCCTGGGTTACGCCCAGAGTCCCAATAAACAAGTTGGCATGGAGATAAATGGCAGATGGTGCAAACGGACACGTGTACAGAATTCCGGGTCATTTCTGTAGAATTTCTGTAAGTACCGTGCCTTCAAGGAGGGGGAGCATAGCCCCCCATTCCTTACGTGTGGGCTGCAAAGTGACTTCCTTCCGAAGTGGATAGTATAGAAAGGGGGGGAGCGACTTCTCAGTGGAGAAACCTGACGAACACCGTATCAGCCAGGCGATCAAGGTCAGCATCAACAGGGTATCTCATGTTGGCAGGAAGTGCTCTTGATAGATGAGGATGGTATCCCTATTGGTTCATGGTTGTGACAAACGTACTACACTAAGATATTGAGGGAAAACTAGGTGTGGGCTGTTAAGGGGAACTCTTCTATCTTTGCAACTTCCCATAAATGTACTTCCAAATTTTGTTTATTTATGGGGTGCCTCGGTGTCTCAGTTGTTGAGCGTCTGACTTCAGCTCAGGTCATGATCTCACAGTTGGTGGGTTCGAGCCGTGCATCAGGCTCTGTGCTGATGGCTCAGAGCCTGGAGCCTGCTTGGAATTTTGTGTCTCCCTCTTTCTCTTCCCAGCTCATACTCCCTACCCCCCCCCCCTCTCTGTCAGTGGCTCAGTTGGTTAAGTGTCTGACTTTTTTTTTTTTAATGTTTTTATTTTTGAAGGAGAGAGAGAGAGCATGGGCGGGGGAGGAGCAGAGAGAGAGGGAGACCGAATCCGAAGCAGGCTCCAGGCTCTGAGCCATCAGCACAGAGCCCGACGCAGGGCTCGAACTCACGAGCTGTGAGATCATGATCTGAGCCGAAGTCGGACGCTTAACTGACTGAGCCACCCAGGTGCCCCCAAGTGTCTGACTCTTGATCTCAGCTCAGGTCTTGCTAGATCTCAAGTATTGAGAGTTCAGACCCCGTGTTGGGCTCCCACACTGGACATGAAGCCTACTCAAAAAAAAAAAAAAAAAAAAAAAAGTGCAAGGAATTCTCATCTACCCTTCATGCAGGTTCCTGTGACATTTTATGATTATTCCCTCCTTCTTCCCCTTCATATTTACATGTGCTCCCTAAAACAAGAACATTCTCTTACATGACCACAGTTCAATTATCAAGGTCAGGAAGTTAATATTGAAACACCCCTCTTCTCTCAGATCTTTATCAGATTTGACCAGTGGTCACAGCAAAATAAAAATGACCTGGCTAACGACTGCCATGTTGTGTTCAGTTGCGGGGGCACTTTACAGAATGTCACCCACTGAGAGTTTGTTGCCCGATGTATCCTCACGGTTCTATTCAAGCTAGACAGGGATTTTGACAGGGATTGACAGGGATTTTCAGAAATGATGTGCCCTTCTCGGTGCACCTTCTCGAGAGGCACATGAGATTCTGTCCCATGACTGAAGGTGGGGTCTGTCACATCTCTCTGCTATAAAGTTACTACATGCCCTTTGTAGTTAGTGTCTTGTGTAGAGATGCTCTGAAAATGTAAATACCTAGATTTTGTCCAAGTGTTCAGGCAAAGGGAACGACACGCACAAAGGCCCTGGGGCAGGTGGGTGCCTGGTGTGTTTGGGGAACACGAAGAGGCCGGGGGCGGTGGGGGTGCGTCAAAGGGAATAGAGGGGGATGGGGAAGGAAACGAGGTTAGAGAGCTAACAGTGGGCCGAAGGGGTCTTGTGGCCCAGGTATGGAGTTTGGGTTTTATTGTCTGACAGGGAGCTGTTAGTTCAGCATCTCACAATCCTCTCTCTGCTCATGTTTCCAGGCTTTCTGCCCTTCCAGTGCCTGAAAATAGCAATCCCTTTCCTGCCTCAGTGCCTTTGCTCATGCTGTTTCCACCACTTGGAATATTCCGGTCCTCCACGCACCCCACCTTTGCATTCCCGGCTCGTCTTTCGGGTTTCACTCCAACATCACCTCATCAGGTCCTCGCAAGCCACTGTTTGTAAATTATATCCAGCCTGTTCACTTACTCATCCAACAACTATTTCTTGAGGACCTGCCACGCGCCAAACCCTGTTCTAGGCACTGGGAATACAGCAATCAAAACAAAACAAAACAGAAGGCAAGCCTTGCACTCATGGGGTTCCCATCCTAGTCAGGAGAGAGTAACGAAGATGAGGCGGTAAGTGCTCACGAGAGAACAAGTGTGAAGAACGGAGATAGGAAATTCTCAGGATGGCGTTTTTCACAGAGGAGGTAACATCTGAGTAAACACCTTAAAGGAGAGATGTGAGGGAAGCGCATTTCAGGCAAGGGGAACAGCGAGTGCGAAGGTGCTGGGGTAGGAGCGTGCCTCGCGTGGGTGAGAACGAGCCAGGAGGCCGGTGTGGCAGGAGACATGAGGCGGGTGGGGAGGTTGGGCGACGAGCTCCAAGGTGCGTGGGGCCGGTGGGGAGGATAATATAGGACCTCATGGACTTTCCCATTGAGATGGGAGACTCGGTGGAGTTGTGAACAGGGGCAGGGTGGGATCTGACTTGGGCGTGCACCGGATCCCTTCTGGCTGAATGGGGGTGACAGACTACAGGGGATGGGGACCGGGGAGCAGCGAGGAGGTGGCTGCGCCAGCCCAGACTGACCACTTACACGTTTGGAAACAATCCCTACTTTGCAGCTGAGGAAAGGGAGGCTCGGAGGGGCTGTTCCCGATCACATAGTTAGTAGCAGGAAGAGGATTTGACTCCAGCTGCCCGACCTTAGGTTTGGAGGGGCGTTCGCCATTGCCTCCGCACCTGCCCGGGTGCTCGGCACGCATGCGTGCAGGCACGTTTAAAGCGCCCGCCACAGGTCCTCAGCTCCAGCGGGAAGAGGTGGGCGCTGGGCTCGGGTCTACGACGCCAGCCTGGAGGATGCTGGTGAGAGGCAGCAGTTAGGGTCCCCCCCCCCCCCCGGGCCTGTCTCCGGGGCGCTGACTCCAGACCCCTCCTCTCTCCTGCAGAGTCCCGCTGCCTCGCCCGACCCCGAGCCTCCGAGCGTCCCGGTCCCCGACAGCATCCGCGAGGGCGCGAGCGTGTCTCCAGGACGCCAGGCGCGGCCCCCGGGGCCCTGCGTGCCGCCCGGGCTGGCGGAGGCGCTGAGCGCGCTGGGACTGGCGGGAGAGCGCGAGTACGCTGGGGACATCTTCGCCGAAGTCATGGTGAGAGCAGCAGAGGGGTGCGGGTTTGACGAGGCTCAGGCTGGCCCACCCCACGAGCCTTCCGGAACGCCCGGCTGCCTGCAGCCCCTCCTTTGCTAGTGCACGGCCCCTCCCGCTTGTCTCTGACATGTATTCGCTTACAAACACTTAGCGGTTTCTTACCAAATGTTTCTGAGCATATTCCCGGCCCTGGGGATGCTGTCATGAACAACATAGTCTGCTGTCATTGTGGACAGCCAAGCCGATGTAGGCAGTCACTGCAGAAAGGCCCCCGAGTCCAAAGTGCAGGCTTTGGACAAGTGAGTCCAAAGTCCGCAGTGAGTCCAAAGTGAGGCAAGTGAGTCCAAAGTCCGCAGATACCTGTGCAAGATAGGCACTGTCGGGAGAAACACCGCAGGGATGGATTTATTCAAGAAGCATCTTGTGAGTTGTCTCTCCCCAGCCAGGGACTCTTCTAGGAACTGAGATACAGCTGTGATCCAGAGAGAAATCCCTGCCCTTGTGGTGCCAGCAGCCTAGGGAGGCAAACAGACAAAACACACAAGGAAACACCAGGTTATCTCCAGACTGAAAATACCGAGAGGGAGTGCAATGGGTGTAGGGAGAATTCTGTGTAGGAAAGCTGAGCTGAGGTTTGAAGGGCTGAGGAATCGACAGTGCAGGGAGCTGGGGAAGGATCGTGCAAATGCCCTGGGGTGGGAATGAGCGTGGCATAGTCTAGGGCTAGAGAAGGCTGAGGTAGCTGGAGTGTGGGTTGTGAGGGGAGACAAGGGAAGAGGTGGTGGTGTTGGTACTGGGGGGAGGGGGGTCAGCGGCGGGGAGGGGGGGGGGTCAGTGCCTGAGAGTCAGAAAGCAGTTAGGGTTTTCTCCTGAGGGTCCTGGCAGCCATGAAAGGGTTTTAAGCTGGGGAGTTCCTTGGCCAGTTTTGTATTTTAGAAAGACCCTTGGGGGGAGGATCTGAGAATGAGTGGAGGGCTGGTGACCACTAGTGGTCTGGAAACCCAGGGGTTGATGCTTAGGAGGACCCGTGGCCATGAGGGCTACAGACTGGAGAGGTGGATAGGGAGGCGTCCGGAACAAAGTCCAAGGCTCTAATGGGGACAAGGAATAGAGGCACATTTGGAGAAGACTGGAGGCCGGTTTCCGGGGTGCGCGGCGGGGCACTCACGCTTCCTCCAGTCGGTGCGAGGAGGCTGCTGCACTTAGGGCCGGAGCTCAGGCGAGAAGCCGAAGCACAGGTGGGGAAAGTGAGGCTGTCCCTGCCCAACCCCAGGTGTGCCACGCGCTGCCCCGGAGGGCCCTGCCCCGCGCTGTGACCCCGGAGATGCGCGCGCTGGTGGTGGACTGGCTGATCCAGGTGCACGTACGTATCCGGGAGGGGGCAGGGCTGGGCCGGCGTCGCAGCCTAGATCCCCGGTGGTCACTCACGCCCCTCCCCAGGAGTACCTGGGCCTGGCGGGGGACACGCTCTACCTGGCGGTGCACCTGCTCGATTCCTACCTGCGCGCCGGCAGAGTGCGCCTCCAGCGCCTGCAGCTGCTGGGCGTGGCCTGCCTGTTCGTGGCCTGCAAAATGGAGGAACGCGTGCTTCCCGAGGTACTTCCGGAGTGGGGCCTGGGAGGGTGGAAGCCTCTCTCGCCTCGTCGCAGATGAAACGCCTAGCGTGTGCCGAGCTAGCGCTTTACTCACTCTTGGAATCCCAGCATATCTGTACGAGGTCAGGGCTACCACGGTGTCCTTTTACCGGAGGAGGAGACTGAGGTCCAGGGAAAGACTTTTTGCCCAAAACAGGTGGGACTTGGAGTCAGTCTTGAACAACAGTCGTTGTGGCCCTTGAGTAGTTCGAGCCGGTGCCTTATCAGAGCTGCCTGGTGAAGTAGAGAGGACTATTTCCGTTTTATAGACGAGGAAACGGAGTCTCAGAGCTTCAGTGATGTCCTTGTCACACAGTAAGACTCGAACCCAGGTCTGATTCTGAAGCCTGTGCTCTCCATGGCTTCCAGACAACAAATCAATGGCCCCACTTTACAGACTAGGAAATCGAGATCCAGAACGGAGACTGAAGCGCTGCAGGGCAGGGGTCCGAGACTCCCCCACGTCTTCTCCCCACCCTACCCCCCCCCCCCAACCCGCAGTGTGCCTCCCTCTGCCTCCTGGGCGCTGGCTCCTTCTCGCGGGCCGAGCTCCTGCGCGCAGAGCGCCGCATCCTGAGCCGCTTGGATTTCCGGCTGCACCACCCGGGCCCGCTACTCTGCCTCGGGCTCCTCGCCGCGCTGGCCGGGAGCAGCCCCCAGGTGCGGGGCAAGGGGGGCAGGGGCGTGGCTTGTATGGGGGTAGGGGCGTGGCCTCATCTCCCCGGGGCTTTGGCAGGTGACGCTCTTTGCCACCTATTTTCTGGAGCTGTCTCTGCTGGAGGCCGAGGCAGCGGGATGGGAGCCGGGTCGGCGCGCAGCTGCGGCGCTGAGCCTGGCGCATCGCTTGCTCGACGGGGCGGGCTCAGGCCTGGAGCCGGCGCTTTACAGGTATGGCTCCAGGGACCTACATTCCTGGTCAATCTTTATTTTTTTACTTAAAAAAAATTTTTTTTAATGTTTATTTTTGAGCGAGACAGAGACAGAATGCGAGTGGGTTGGGTCAGAGAGAGAGGGAGGCACAGAATCCGAAGCAGGCTCCAGGCTCCAGGCTCCAGGCTCCAAGCTGCCAGCACAGACCCTGACGCGGGGCTCAAACTCACAAACAGACCTGATCATGACCTGAGCTGAAGTCGGACGCTCAGCCCACCGAGGCACCCAGGCGCCCCTTCCCGGTCACAGTCTTTACCGTCTCAGAGAATGAGAGACCTTGGAGCCAGGGGAGGGGGTGCACCCAGACTTGATTTTTCTGGATGTGAGAAAATGGTGTGCCTGTCTACTCTGGGGGTGTCCGAGAATGAGGTGTTTGTCTAGATTTGGGGACTCTTAACCTTGCCCCAGGGTGGAAGATAGAGCATCTTCCTGGCCTCGGAAGATCCTAACTGCGTCCCAAGGTTGAGAATGAGAGGTTGGCCAACCTCGAGTCCCCCAGCTGCCCCTCTGGCCGCAAATGGGGTGTCCAGAGGGGTGCCCCCCTTCCTCTCTATTAACCATTTAACTGGATGCCAGGGAGATCCTTTTTTCGCCCAGCCCTCCCTCTACCCCCCACCCTCCGGGGTAGAGCTGGATGTCTGTCCACCTTCAGCCCCCCTCCTGCTCTCCACCGGCCTCGTCCTGCGGGGGAGAATCGGGGGTCTGCTCGTCCTCGGCGCCCTCCAGGCTAACCTCCCGAGGACAGGTCGTCTTCACCGCTGCCCCTGCCCCGCCTCAGTTTCTCCGTCTCCCCGCCGCAGCCCCGCGGAGCTGCGCCCGCTCGAGCCGTGCATGGCCCGCGCCGCGCTCCGAGGCCCCGCGCCCGGCCGCGCAGCCACCTTCCTCAAGTACGCGCGGCCCCAGCGCCAGGGCACCAGCCTCGCCGCCGCCCGCTTGCTCCGCCGCCCCCAGCCCGGGCCTCCCTGAGTCTGGACACCCCATCAAAAAAAGACTCTCCTTGTTTATCCTTCTCCCAGTTCAATAAAAGAGGTTTTTTTTAATTCTGAGCGCTCTCTGTCCTCGTTGGTCGAATTCCGACCCCTCTCTCGCTTTTGATTGGTCACTTTCCGGGCCTCTCATCTTTCTGATTGGATGTTCTTTACCAAGTCTCTTAATGGCGGCTGGGAGATACGAGGCGAATTCTGGACCTCTCCGCCAGGGGGCACTGGCGGCCTTCCGCAAGCGCGGCTCCGCGACCTAAAACTAGCATCCCAAGCGTAACCGCCTACTGGAGATAAATGGACAGAGACGCTGCAATCTGAATGGCTCTTGGTCTCAAGCTGAGAAGAAACTGGGAGGGATGGGGACTGTGGGAAGCTGAGAACACCTGTCCCAGCCATAAGGAATGCTACCTCGATGTTGCCAGATTTTCAGATTTTGTTCAAGTGTAGCTGAACATCTACGGTTCCATAAGTATCTCTACGTTTATAAGTTAGCAACAAATTCACTATTTTTTAATGGTTGGACAAGCCCAACACATCACATATAATATGCTGGCCTGTGAGAGTCATCAGTCTGGGGTAGTATGGGTCTTTGATAGCAAGTGTTCTATAAATAGGATCTGATTTACTTAACCCCTGAAGAGCCACAGTGTCAATGGGTATATTTATAGCACTGGCCTCATAGAGGTGTGATGAGAATGTGAGTGAATAAGTACATAGAACTTTAGGACAGTGCCTGCCGGTAGGTGTTATGGAAATTGTTAGCACTACATCCTAGCAGAACTGTGAGATAGGTATGCTTGTCCCTTGTTTCTGCCGAGCCCCTGGCACCTAGCTATTTAGTAGGTGCTCAGAAAATATTTAAGTGCTGAGTTCAGGTTTGGACCTATAGGGTGGGACCTGCCATGTGGCCTCCAGAAAGAGGATGTGCGGTGGCAGGGTGAGGGGAGAGTGGAAATATAAGCTTGGTGCTTGGAGCTGAGGCCCAAACCAGGGTCTTGCAGGTGTGGGGGAGGGTGGGAATATATACAGTACCCGAAATTATTCATTCACTCATTCATTCAACAACTATACATGGGTGCTGACTCGGGGCCAGGCTCTTGACTGAGCCAGCCAGGTGCCCCTGGGGCCAGGCTGTTAAGATCATACACCTCACAGTCTCATGGGTGATAAGAAACAGGGGTTGTTAATTGACCATTCCTGTGCCAGGCCCTGCGCCAAGTGCTTTACCTAAATAACATAATTCAGTCCCAACAACTACTCTGAAATACACTCACGTAGTATCCCCAGGTCACACAGGAGGAAGGCAGGGTGGAGGAGGATCAAGGAGCTTGGCCAAGGTCCCACCACCAAGTGAGCAGCTAAGGACAGTGGAAGATCAACCATCCCGCTCACCTGTTCACCCTGTTTTTCTCTCAAAAGCCTCTCACATGCTTCCTTCTCTGTGCATTATCGTGCCGCTCACTCCGGGCTGTCCCTTGTCTGCTTTCCCACTGTGTCTCCTCCCCAGACAGTGAACTCAGGACAAGAAGCAGATCTCTTTGGTTCATAGAGTGATCCCCTCCTCCAGGAAGCCTTCACTCACCGCCTCAGTCTAGGGCAGGCGCCTCCTCTGGACCCTGACAACCTGTTGTGTCTCCCCCATCCAGGGCTCGACCCCCTGCCTGTGTCTCCCTATCCCACCCTGGCCACTTTGTCTGAGCTTCCCAGGTGAGCCCACTCTGGGCTGTCACTGTCGGGTCACTGGTCTGTCTCCCCATGAACTAGGGGCTCAGAGAGAGTAGGGTCCAAGGCTCTCTCAGTAGCTGCTCTTTCCCGGCATCACCCAGACCAGAACTGGTCACAGAAAATATATCAGTGAGTATTTGTTGCATAGATGAACAAATGGGTTTCCAAGCTGCTATCATTGTCTTATGTTACTGACGAGGATACAGAGTCCCAGGTAATTTGGGTGATGTGTCCAAGTGCTACAACTAGTGAGAAAATAAGCAGGGAATTGACTCTGGGCAGCCTGAGTCCATAACCTGTGTTCTTATCCAAATATGGGAAATGACTAGGGGTCTGAAAACCAGCTTTCCAACGAGGTTGATATCTTCCTGCTCTTTCCCCAAGACTTGTCTTTTCCTTCTAGAAAGCTTTGGGAGCTTTGGGCATGGGGGAGGAGAGCAGGCAGGAGGGTGGGAGGTAAGGGGAGTGGTGGGAACAAGGGAGAGGCCGGCTGAAGAACTAGGGCTGGGGCTGATTTGGAGGATAGAATGGGAAAGTCCTGAGGGGGTTCTCTAGACCCATAGGGGGCAGGCGGAGTCGACTGCCGGAGGTGCGGGGGCGGAGAAAGGGTGGGGACCGGCCCCGCGGGGGGCGATGCGGTAGCTGCAGCGGCGGCCGCAGGAGTTTCCCACAATGCAGCGCGGCGCGCTGTCCCCGGTGCTGATGCTCAGCGCTGCCCCGGAGCCTCCGCCGCGCCCGCCTCCCGCCCTCTCCCCGCCGGGCCCGGGCCCCCGCCATGGCTCGGCTCGGCCCAGCCCTGCCCCAGAGCCGTCGGGAGGCCTGGGCGCGGCGCTCGACAGCAGCCTGCGGGCCGCCGTGGCGTTCAAGGCGGAGGGCCAGCGCTGCTACCGAGAGAAGAAGTTCCGGGAAGCCATCGGCAAGTATCACCGGGCACTGCTGCAGCTGAAGGCGGCGCAGGGAGCCCGCCCTGGAGGTCTGCCCGCCCCCGCCCCCGGGCCCGCCAGCAGCCCGGGGCCAGCCCGCCTCAGCGAGGAGCAGCGGCGCCTGGTGGAGAACACGGAGGTGGAATGTTATGACTCTCTCACGGGTACGGGGCCGTCGGGGGACGCATACGGGAGAGGAGTAGGGAGTGACGGGCAATCATGAAGCCTTGAGCGGGGGACTGGAGGCTTGCATGAAACAGACCTGGGGTCTGTGAAGGGAGACCCCAGAATTTATCAAGGAGAGGGGTTGGGGACGTAGGGGAACACAGGGATGGAAGGGCTGGGAGGCAAGAAATGGGCTCTGGGCTGTCCACCTGCGAACCTCAGATGAGAAAATCTTACCCTGGATTACCGATTCAAGGCCCCACCCCTCACCTGAGATTGTGTTTAGTACTCTCCCCTGCAGAAACTTCCCAGCTAATTGCCCGGGAGCGCTTGTCTGTTTTCGCGCCCTCTAGCGGCGGCGCAGAACGATTCTATCCCAATTGGTCAGAAGATTGGCGGCCCCGGTGGCCTGAGCAGTCCCTCAGGCCGGGCTCAGCCAAGGGAAAGGGCTGGGGCTTCCTGCAGCCTGAAGGCCAGGCTCCTAGCAGTCAGATGAGCTCTGGGGGTGCCGTCAGGCTCTGTGAGCACCGGTTCCGGTGTCCCCGCAGCCTGCCTGCTGCAGTCGGAGCTGGTGAACTACGAGCGGGTGCGCGAGTACTGTCTCAAGGTCCTGGAGAAGCAGCAGGGCAACTTCAAGGCCACCTACCGCGCTGGCATTGCCTTCTACCACCTGGGCGACTATGCACGCGCGCTGCGCTACCTGCAGGAGGCCCGCAGCCGGGAGCCCACAGGTGAGGGTGGACAAAGCAGGGAAAGGGGCTGGAGCAAACAAGGGAACAAGGGAGGATCAGAGCCGAGCTGCTTCAAGGCAGTGCTGTGCCTCCTCCCCAGCATTCACCTCTCCATCCACCTACTCCTTACCCACCCACGCAGGCGCTCACCCCCCATTCACTCACCCATGTTCCTCTGACATCCACCCAACCACCTCCCATCGGTTCAGTCACTGACTCATCCTCAGCCTCCCACTCACCTACTCAGCCACTCCCTATCCACTCACCCCCCCACTCATTCATCCGCTCACGAACCCAACTCACTCACCTCTTCACCCCCGCGCTTCACCCACCCGCTACTTGTTGAGCACTCGCAGGGAGGCAGACCCCAGGGTGGGCAATGACAAGACGTTTGCAGGGGCGGGGGTGGGAGGGGCAGGTTTGGCCCAGTTGGAGGCTTGTTGCTTGCCCTCTGGGACATCACAGGGTGCACGTGTGTGGGGGGGGGCGGTGCAGAGACAATAGTCTCGTATTGAGAGCCAATGAAAAGGGTGCACAACAGGTACAGGACACAGGGCTGTGGGGGCAGAGGCAAGACTGGTTTTCCTGGTGAGAGGTTTAGAGAGAACAGGCTTCTTGCAGATGTTACGGGAGGCTGGCGGGGGCGGGGAGGGAGTACGACAGAAGTCTGTGAGCAGAGGCATTCCTGGCAGAGGGCACAGCAAAAGCAAAAGAAATGCCCCCGTTCTGCCTGTTGTGGCTGGGGTTTTGGGGTAAAGGCTTTGGCAACAGTAGCTGTGCTTGGGGTTGGGGGCACTGAAGGCTGGGGACCATGAGGTGCGAGCTGCCCCAGGACACCCAGATAATGCCGTGCCCGCCTCCCCTGCAGACACCAATGTCCTGCGCTACATCCAGCTGACCCAGCTGAAGATGAACCGTCGCAGCCTCCAGCGGGAAGACAGTGGGGCCGGGGCTGGGGCCGGGGCGGGGCCAGGGAATCGGGATGTCATAGGCTAAGGCCAACCTGGGGGACTGTCGCTACCCCCACTCCCACCTCACCATGTAACTTCCCCTGACTCACGTGTTTGCTGGTAAAGCACTTGTCACTGGTGACTGTAGCCTCTGTGTGGTGTCTTGTGGGGACGGGGAGGCGGAGAGGGAATGTGCACCTGGGCTTCACCCCCTGGGCCCCAGAAACCCAGAGGCTCAGGGAGGAAGTGTGGGATGGGGGGGATCCTAGTGGGGTGCCCCAGGACCAGGGCTGGGGAAAGACACAGCCAAGAGCGGTAGGGGGCAGGGGTTACCTTTAATGCTGCATTTTGTGCCGAATCCCTATGATGTGCCCTGTCCCTGAGTATCCCTGCCCACCCTCCCCCCTCACTGCAGGGTGGGCACAGGGCCCCACCCTCTGGGGTACAAAGGAATAAATTAAGTGACCCCCTCCCCCCTTCCCCAATAAATAGAATATCCTGCCCAGGGCCTCCCCTGCCTTGTGGCGCGGCAGGCTGGGGCGGGGCCTGGGGCGCTACATTCATGGCTGCCCAGGCGGGCGGTGGGGGGCAGGCCTCAGCGGGAGCCGTGGGCCCCGCACAGGGGCACTGTGCTGTCTTGGCTCTGCCCCTCCATGTCCATGTCAAGCAGCGTGGGCTGCATGCCGGGGGGTCCAGGGCTCTCTGGGGTGTCCGGCCTGCTGGGAGGCGAGATGCTGAGTGTCCAGCCAAAGGAGACCAGTTTCCAGGGGTCCAGGCGGGGCCGGCTGGCAGCCGGCCGGGGTCTTGGGGCGAAGGTCAGGGTGGTAGGGCGGCCAGGGAACTCGGGGGGCCGGCGGTGGGTCGGGAACAAGGTCTGGGGGTCGGGCAGGCGGGGGAAGTCCAGGGGATCTCGAGGGCCTGGTAAGAGAGGATCAGATGAGGTCAACGGGGTGGGCCAGAGGATGGCATTTAAAAGCCAGGATTGTCACATGAGAATTGGGGTCTCTGACATCTTTTGAGGTATCTGCTGCTCTTCTTGGGCCCACTTTCCAGGAGGGGTGGGACCTTCACCTAGGCCCCTACGACTCCGAACTGCTCACTCAACTGGGTGCAACTCTGGGCATATTCCTTAACCTATCAGAGCCTGTTTCTTCATCATCCCTCTAGATACAGAAAGCCCTCATCCGTCTGAAGCCTCTTATGCATGTGGCACTGGGTGTGTGCGCACACGGAGACCTGAGGCATGACACTATCTCTGAATGGTGATGACAGCAGCTCACTACATAGGTGAGGGTTAAATAAAACAACAAAGCACGTAGCACAGTGCCTGGTAGTAGGTAGTTAACTCCTGTCCTAATCACCTTTGTCTTTGTTAACGAATTATAGAGGGACGCCTGGATGGCTCAGTCCATTGAGCACCTGGCTCTTAATTTCGGCTCAGGTCATGATCTCACAGTTTGTGAGCTGGAGCCCCAGACTGGGCTCTGTGCTGACAGCATGGAGGCTGCTTGGGATTTTCTCTCCTCTGTCTCTGCCCCTCCCTGGCTCAGGCGCTCTCTCTCTCTCTCTCTCTCAAAATAAACAAAAAAAATGTAGAGAGAACAGTGTCTAGCACATGAGTGTTACCCATAGTTGTTACTGTTGCCATTAATGCCACCCATCTGGCCCCTGGAGGCATTAGTTTGCCACCTCTCCTGCATTCCTGGGTCTCAATCACCTGGGGGCCCGCGGTGCCTCTAGCAGTGAGGACCATGGGGACACAGACCCTTCCCCCCATGCTAAGCAAGAGGCCACCCTGACATCTAGGGCGTCGCCGCTGGGCTGGGACCTGGGACTTTGGTGGGGTTAGGGGAGAAGGGTCGGTTTTCTGCGCCCTGGGTGTAGGCGCCTCACTCACCAGGGCGGGGAGCCGCGGGCTCAGGCGCCCCCCGCTGCCCCAGCGCCCCATCAGACGGCGTCCGCCGGTGCCCGCGGCTCACTGCGCGCGCGGCCGTGACGTGGGTGGGCGTGAGAGACTGGCGGGGGTCTTTCTTGAAGCTCTCCAGCTCCAGGTCCACCAGGGGGTTGGTGCTGGGCGGGGAGGGCGGCGGGGAGGGCGCGGCCGGCGCGGCCTCGTCGCTGTCGGAGCGCAGCAGCGAACGCGTGGAGTTGCAGTCGGACACGGACGACAGCGACACCAGGGTGGCCGAGGGCGCCAGGCCCGGGCCGGGGGCCGCGTCGTCACGGCGACCGGGCGAGCGCCCGGGCGGGCTGAGGCCCCGCGGGAAGCGGCCGGCGCGCGGGAAGAAGAGGCCGTCGAGCCAGCGCCTCTGCTCCTCGCCGTCGGCCGCGCGCGCCTCGGCCACGTCGGCGCCCAGGCCCACGGCGCCCAGCAGCGTGGCGCAGCCCAGCAGAGCCAGCTCGCAGCGTCGCCGGCCGCCGTGCCCGGGCCGGGAGAGGGGCGCGGGCGCCCCCGGGGAGGGCTCGGCCGGCAGCGGCACCGTGAGGTAGGACGGGGTGGTGTAGGGGGAGGGAGGCACGCTGCTGCCTCCGTCCGCCTCCGCGAACTCCTCTGCAAGTGGGAGAGGGCCGTCAATCGCCTCCAGGGCTGGCCTGGCCGCAGCCCCCGCCACCCCCGGAGACTTGGTGGGCAAAGGGCTACCCAGAAAGACCCTTCTGGCGTGAGGCCACCAAGTCCCATTAAACGTGGTTCTCAAATCATTCTCCTCCCAAAGCCTCTAGGAATGACCCTGCACCCTGGGGCTGCCCTTCCCCCATTTTGGGAATGTTTCCTACCCACTGGTCCAGTGAAATCGGATTCCTCCTCCCAGTGCGGGGGGGGGGGGGGGGGGGGGGGGGGGGGGAGCGGGGGGATGGTCACCTCTTCGTCTTGAGTTCTGTTTCCCTCCGGATGCCCCTCCCTCTCCATTTTAAAGGCACCCTCACCCTCTTACCCATCTCATTGAGGCTGGCGAAGCCTGGGGCGATCGGTGTGTGTTTGGGGGATTTGCCCAGGTTGGGGGCACTGGATGACCACTGTTTGCTTCCTTCCCCCAGGGCCTTCAGCCTGCAGGGGGCGCCAGAGATAGGGGCGGTTGCAATGCAGGCCTTCTGGCTGCCTGGGCCTGGGGGCAACGTGCAGGGCCAGGGGTGGGCTCCCAGTGCCTATACCTCTCCTCCCCTCCAGCCCGCTCCTTCTGCAGGGTGGAGCTGGGGCCCCAGGTCCGGCCCTTCTTCTTGCCTCCAACCAGCTCTTCCTTCTTTGGGGGCCCGCTGCGGCCCCATGTCCCACTGCCACCACCGCTGCCACCACTGCTGCTGCCACCGCCATCCACGGGAGTCACTGGGCCAAGAAAAGCCACTTGGTTACTGGGTGTTGGACAGTCTGTCCCCACTGGGCTCCCCCCACTCACTCTCACATCCACTGTCCACCAGAAGTCCAAGGGATCTTCAACCCTTCCCTTTTCTAAATCCTTCCATAGCTCCCTACTGCTGTCAGGACAAGGTCCTAGCTCCTCAGCCTGGCAGTAGAGGCTCTGCATGTACTTCCCTGCCTTCCCTCAGCCTTGTCTCCCGTCACTCCTCACAGCCAAGCCCATCAGCCATCTATTCATTCCCACATGTCTGCTGAGCACCTGCCATACGCCAAACCCCACGGGAGGTGCTGAGAAGACAGTAGTGGGCAAAGCTGACAAAACCCCCTGCTCTTGGGAGTTTACATTTTAGGGGTGAAGACAGATGACCAACAAGAATCATACTAGGTGAGTAATTTGTGTAGGGAGTTGATAGGCGGTAAGTGCTGTGAGGGAGACGGAGCAGGAAAGGAGTCTGAGAGGTAGGAAAAGTCATGTTTGACAAGGAAGAATCTGAGCAAAGATGCGAAGGAGGTGAGGGGGTGAGTCAAGTGGATACAAGGGAGAAGAACATTTCAGGCAGAGGGAATAGCTTATGCCAAGGCCCTGTGGCTGGCCACGCCTAGAGTGTTTAGAGCAGCCAGGAGGCCTGTGGGGCTGGTGTGGAGGGAGGGAGAAAAGGAGGAGAGAGAGGAAATGGAGTCTGGGTATGCAGGCAGAGGGCAATGAGCGCCTTGGTTGGGACCCCATGTCTATCATTTCCCAGGTGGGTGTTTCCACACCACCGTGCCTTTGCACAGGCTGTTCCCTTCACCTGGAACTCTGTTCCTTTCAGTCCTTTTCCCAGCCTCGTTGCCAGTTTTCCCTTCAAGCCTCCAGCTCTGGAGGAGTTTGTTCCCTGGAGAGTCTACTGCTCTCATTTCCACACTTTGAAAGTACCCTGACATTAGTACTGTCAGCATATGGTCATTGTCTTTGTTGGTGTCCCCATGAGAATGACCTCTGGGGCCTGGTACAAACAGGGGTCCCAACAGAGGTGGGAAGGGGGTGATATGTGGGGCAAAGCCAGGGGTGACCGATGGGGCAGAACAGATTTGAGGGGATCAGCCTTGTATCCTACCCATCAGCAAACCGGGCTGGCTGTGCCTCTGCCACGTAGCCCTGTCTCCCGCCCACAGCCCCAGTCCGGTCCGCTCCCCTTGTCTCCTGTCTTCCCCTATCGCTCCAGCCTCCCACAATCCACACCCTTCACAGCAGCCGGAGGGACAAGGTGCATTTTATCACATTACTGCCCGGCTCACGGCCCCTACCACATTTAGAATAAAATCCAGTTCAGGTTCCTTAGCGAGCCCGGTTCTCTAGGCCCAGCAAGATCTGGCCCCCTGCAACCTTGACCACAAACCCACTCCTCTCCCTGCCATTCACTCCAGTCCAATCGAGCTGGCCTCCCAGGACCATACACATGCCTTGCTTATTCCCACCCCTGGCCTTGGCCCTTGCTATTCCCTCCTGCAGGGACACGATTCTTTCGGATCTTGACCCTCCTCGCTCCTTCTTACCACCCGGGTCCCTGCTCAAACCCCAGCTCCTTACACAGGCCTTCCTGATGTAAAACAGCACCTCTCCTCTTTTATTTCCCTTCCCTGCTTTCCTTTGTAGAGCTTATCACTATAGTATATGTACCACTCTAGTGTCTGTTGACCCCTGATGAGAATGAGGGAGGGGACCCCACCTGTCTTGTCCCTGTTGTTCCTCCAGCTCGGTGCCCAGTAAATGTTCACAGAACGTTGTGGACTACTGACTGGTCAGGGCCTTGGGAGATACTCACGGCGAATGGCCCTCAGCCGGGGGATGATGCTGGGGCTTGCAGGGGGGCTGGCCCCATCGGATCCTTTCCGCTTGTCCAGGGTTGGAGAGGCTTGGACTGTGATCTTATGCTCGAAGCCTGTGGAAAGAAAGAGACTTTCCTGAGCAAGATGCTCCATGGGTAACCGGAGAAGTTCCCTTTGTGGGATAGAAGGAATGCCAGAATGGAATGCCACTGTTTTCATTCCTTAAACGGGGGTTCGCAAACTATGGTCTCCAGAGCGGTGGCATCCACGTCAACTGCAAACCTCAGGGGCAGCACTCACTCTCAGGCCCTCTGAATCGGCAGCTCTGGGGTGAAGCACAGCCATGTAACCATGATGAGCCCTCCAGAGACCTCGGGCGCACGCTTCAATTGGGGAGGAAGGATCCTAATGGGGTCCTTAATTAACTAAGGATTGACTACGGATCTAGGCCTAAGTGTCCAGCGTGGCAGCTATTAGCCACAAGTGGCCACTGAGCACTTGCAGTGTGGCCACTGCATCTGAGCTGCTGGAGAGTTTGAACCTATCTGTGTAGTCACAATTAATCTAAATTTAAACTTAAAAATGGATCCTCAGTTCGGTTATTGAAAACATTTAAGCATGTTTGATGCAAATCTTGGGGATGTGAATCAACTTTTTTTCAACTATAAATTTCACAAAACCCAAATACAGGTCAAGTATTTTTGAGGAAAATTAAGCGTCTGGACCAAGGTACACTGTAACCATAACATATACGCTGGATTTCAAAGATTGGGTGTGAAAAGAAGAGGTTAAAATCTCTAACAATTTTTCTTGTATTGATACATGTGACACTGTAGCATTTTGGATATATCAGGCTAAATAAAATATATTGTTAAAGTCAATTTCACCTGTTTCTTTTCCATTTTTTCCCTTTTCCATTTTTTTTTTTTTAAGGTGGCTACTAGATTTAAAATTAGCCATGTGGCTTGCATTAGATATCTGTTGGCCAGTGCTGTGCTGGTCACTGCATGATGGCTTATAATATTACAAAGAGAGGGTTGAGCAGACATCATGTGTCTTATGATGGGTGAGCGGGGTCATGTTACCTAAGAAGCAATCTTTGGGGGTGGGGGAAGAGACCCAACCGGAACTTGAAACTGATTATGCCTTGAGACAAACCTATTGGGTTGATCCACATGAAACTTGTTTTGGTTTTGGTCAAAAAGGGCCGGACATCAGCAGTTTCACATAGTTTAACTTAATACCAGTTAATAGAAAATTTAGGGGACAGAGGACAAGGTAAGTCATACTGGGGAGACGCAAGCAGCAGCCTCCAGACTGTGGGAAGTGCTGCAGAATAAACGATGCAAGGGGAAAAAAGCTGATTAAAAGATTAAAAAAAATAGAAGACAAAACAATAACAATTTTTAAAAAGCAAGGACGTGAATGCCCTAAAAGTGAAAAGAAAGGTTATTCTTGGCGGGCAGCCGGGGGTTTGTGCTGGGAGGGAGCGCATGGCGGGGCATGTGGGGTGGCTGTGGGTTCTCTCTGCTTGGGTGGGGTGATTATACTAACTCAGTAAGCTAGACGGGTTTCTGGTCCCTTTCCACATGTGTGATACATTCAGCAATAGAAAAGTTTTCAAAAAAATAGGAGGAGGAGGTAAACCCCGTGTTAGGAATGCTCCCAGCAGCCCCTGGGGGCCGCGTAAGGCGTGTGGGCGGTACCGGAGGGCAGGCTGATGTGGCTGCCACCTTCCCGCAGCTTGAGCAGGCGGCTGCGCTTGAAGTTGCCCTTGCGTTTGCGGACCCTGGGCTTCTCCTGGCTCAGCTGGCACATGAGCAGGTGCAGCTCACGCTCCACGATGTCCATCTCGCGCTCGGCCAGCTCCTGCTCCCGCCGCCGCAGCTGCTCCTCCTGGAAGCGCTGCTCCTGGGCCGCCCGCAGCAGCTCCTCCTCACGGCTCCGGAGTTCCTGGAAAGAAGATGGGGCGAGGGCTCATCTGTCAGCCCCTTGGGGATGGACCTGGGGGCTACTGGGTCTGCTTGGGGCACAGCACAAGGACGTCCTGCTAAGGGGCAAATTGGGGGCACAACCCAACTCACTCTTCACCAGCCAAGCTGGGCGCCGGTGCTCCAGGCTGTATTAGCCCAAAGAAAGGGGTGGTTTTAGTTTTCACCTTTAAGTTTTTGACTCTTCAATTTGGAAAACTTTGAACATCCACAAAAGCAGAGACAGAATAGTGCCCCCAATTCTCATCATTCCACCTAAACAACTCTTTTTACTTAGCAAACCTTTTTTCACGTATCTTCTTCCTTGTCTCCTCCCTTTTTCCCTCCCTCCCATTTTTGCTGTTGTGTTTTAAAACCAATCTCAGGGGTGCCTGGGTGGCTCAGTCAGTTAAGTGTCTGAGTTCGGCTCAGGTCATGATCTCACAGTTCACAAGTTAGAGCCCGGCATCTGGCTCTGTGCAGACAGAGCTTGCTTCAGATTCTGTGTCTCCCTCTCTCTCTGTCCCTCCCTTGCTTGTACTCTGTCTGTCAAAAATAAATAAAACATTAAAAAAATTTAGGGGTGCCTGGGTGGCTCAGTCAGTTAAGCATCTGAACCTTGATTTTGGCTTAGGCCATGATCTCACAGTTCGTGGGTTCAGGCCCTGTGTCAGGCTCCGTGCAGACGGTGCAGAGCCTGACAGTGTGGAACCTGCTTGGGATATGCTCTCTCTCCCTCTCTCTCTGCCCCTCCCCTGCGTGCTCTCTTTGCCTCAAATAAATAAACTTAAAAAATTAAAAAAAAAATTTTAAACCAATCCCAGACATCAGGCAGTATCACTTGTAAGAGCATCAGTGCAGGGTGCCTTTTTCTTATTAATCTGCCAACAGGCCCCTTTCTTAATATGCAAAAAAGGCCCCTTTAGCCCTGCATGGACCCAAAGACTGGGGCTCAGGGGAAGGGACTCTGCCCCACCAAAGGCATCAGAAATGCAGGGGTCTTGCTCCATCCCTCCCACTGTGCCCCCTGCCTTCACCTTCTCTTTGGTCCGGAGGTCATCAAACATGTGCTGAATTTCCAGCTTCCAGTCTTCCTGCAGTGAGTGGAAGGACTCCAGCGGCATCTGGAATAGGGCTGACTGCTCGATGACTTCAAGCTGCTTCAAGATACTGCCGAAATCTGGCCGCCCATGGGGGTCTGGGTCCCAGCATTCTGGGGTGGGGGTGGGGGGGACAGCAGTGGGGGTGGAGAGGTCAGTGGCCATGCTCTAGGGCATCACCCTGCTTTGTGGAAGACAGGACTTCAGGGGACTGTGGACAAACAACTTCCATGGAACTGAGGGAAGGAATTCAAAGCCAAATTCCTGGCAACATTACAGTGAAACCTGGCTTCTGCTCCCTCACTTGTGGCAGAATCAAGGATCAGGGAAGAATCCCAGGGCCAGCAAATGCTAACAGGTGCCCTCAAGGGCCGTGGGCCTGGCTGGAACAACAGTTTGGGGGACACAGAGCCAACTGTAGGGGAGACAGTTTGTGGTCCAATGGTTGCAGCCCCTTCTCCCTCACTCCTGGGCCCACCGGTATGGATGGATGTGAAGGGGTGAGGTCTGGCCCGAGGGCCCCTGCCACCCAAGCTGAGCCTATCTCCACAGGGCCCTGGCTCACCCTCCAGTAGGCGGGCAAAGGGCTCGGGGCACGTGGAGGGGATGGGCAGCGTCAGCTTGTTCATAGCCACGCCATATGCCACGGCCAAGGCGTCGATTTCACGGTAGGGGACCTCACCCGTCAGCAGCTCCCAGAGCAGCACCCCGAAGCTGCAGGTGGGGAAGAGGGAGGGTGATGCCGCAGCCCACCCCCATGCTCACCTACACCCCATCCCTGCCTCCGGTCCCGTGGTGGGCCTCCCTCACCCCCACATCCGGCGCTGGTTGATGAGGCCACGAGAACATGATTGACCTCCGCTGGCCTGATCTCAAATAGATGTGGTGGGGTTGGCTGTCTGATGTCTTGCCTTTGCTCTCTCTTCCCTCACCCCTGTCTGAAAACTTTCAGTGTCTCACCTGTACCCCCTGGACAGAGCCACTTTTCTTAGCCCTGACCTTTGACGTCCCCTGCAGCTTTGCCTCTAAGCCCTCTTGCCCCCGTACCAACCCCAGCTTCGCTGAACAAGTTGAACAAGCCCTAAGCCCTGTTCTTCCTAACCTCTGGCTTTGCACATGCTGTCTCCTTCATCAAGAACATCCTTCCCTGTGTGTAACTGTTCTTTCAGTCAAAACTCAGGTGTCCCCTCTCCCAGGGAGGCTTCCTTGATTCCACAGCCTCCAAAGCTAGATGAGAGACCCCCCTCCTCTATGTTCCCACAGAACCCTCAGCACTTACCTCTAAAAACAAGTTAACACTATTTAACATTTATAAAGCACTTACTCCAGGCCAGCACTGTGCTAGGCGCTCTCAGTAATCCTCACAACAGCCCTGTAAGGCAGAAGGTATTGGTATGACCCCCGTTTTAGCCGGGGGACAGGTGCAGGCACAGAGAGGTTAAACTGTCTGCCTAAATGTCACACAGCTAGTAAGCGGACTGGTCTCAGTCCACACTTGGGCTCAGGCCTGCTTGATGCCCATGACGGTGTCCTTGATGGATACACAACACTGGAGCACGCACCACTGTGCTACGGTCACCTGCCGGTCCACCTTCTCCAGTAAACTGAACACCATTTTGTGCGGTGTCCAGCATGCAGTGAGTCCCCGAGCTCCCCCACATCCACGCATGCATTTGACATATAAATGTCTGCCGTGTGCCAGACACTATTCTGGGCACCGGACCAAGATGGACACCACCTCTGCCCTCCTACGGCTGACGGCCTCCCTGTCATTCTCAGTGCCAGCACTGGTGAATGTGAGCTGGGCATCTGCTGCCTGAAATCATTTCCCATCTTCCTTTGCAGCTAAGCATGCCCATATGGCGATGGTTCTGGCCAGTGGGGTGCAGGAGGACGTGTAATATGCAACTAACTTCCAGGAAGTTAAAGAGAGTCCTCGGAGTCCCGAAGTTTAGAAGTTTAGAGTCCTTAAGGAGAATTGGTGTCCTTTCCTCTTTTCCTGCCTGCTTGCTGTGATGTGGACATAAAAGCCGGAGCTCAAGCAGCCGTTTTGGATGATGAAGTGAGCTTTGGAATGGAGACCACACAAGGTGGAAGAAAATAATAATGGCTCTCAACTGGGGGTGGTGTGAACCCTCCACCTGACCTGTGTTGCTGGAAACCTGTGAGGATGTTTTGATTGTCACAAGGACTGGGGAGCGCTATGATGTTTGGTGGCTGGGAACCACGTCCTAAAAAATACACGGCAGTACCACACAAGAAAGAATTACCTTGCTCTATGTCAGTGACGCCCCTGTTGAGGAACCCTGACACAGGACCCTGAATTCCTGTCACCGGGACCACCACATCAGTCCTGGGCTTTACAGGAGAGCAGAAACTTCAGGCTTGTTTTTATTTGGGGATTTTCTGCTCCTTGCCACGGAGATATGGCTCTGTGCAGTTTGGTACCACAAATGAATGCCTAATGGAAAGCCAGTTAGAACCTTCCCCAAAGAGCTGCACTGCTCTAGTGGAGACTTCCTGTCTGATTTGTCTGCCCAGAAGCCATGACTTTGCTACTTGGTCCATCTGGAGCCTTAGCTGGGGACTGACCTGGGTTTGGCTCCCTCCCAGTAGAAGGCCCCAGGCTGAAGAGTATCTGCTGTCGCCATCAAGTCTCACTGGTGATGGCAACAGCCTCCTCACGGGCCTCCTGCCCCCACTCCTGTCCCCCACAATCCATTCTGCATCCTACAGCCGAGGGAGCCTTGCAATGCTAAACCAGATTGTGCCATTCATAAATGCTCCTAATGGCTTTCTGCTGCACTTAGAATAAAGCCTGGCGTCCGG
Source organism: Panthera tigris (assembly GCF_018350195.1). Lineage (NCBI taxonomy): Eukaryota > Metazoa > Chordata > Mammalia > Carnivora > Felidae > Panthera > Panthera tigris. Next base: position 14,470,546 of record NC_056674.1, read on the forward strand.
TCCCTCATCTGCGGGGTTCCCCGCTCTCTCTCCTATGTCATTTTCTACCACCTTCCTCCTTGCCTCCTCTGCTCCAGTCACCTGGCCTCATGGCTGTGTCTGGAATAGACCAAGCTCGTTCTCACGTCAGAACCGCCTTTGTGGGCACTGTCCCCTCTGCCTGGGAAGCTTCTTCCCCAAACTTTGCATGGGTGGCTCCTTCTTATCATCATCCAAAACTCAGCTCAAGTGTCATTTCTCAGAAAAGCCTTCCCTAACATCATCCTCCAGCACTCAGAGTGCTTTCGATTTACCTCCTGGCTCTTAATACTATCTCATACTTTGTTCTGGTGGATTAACTCTTTATCTTTGGAAAATTATTTTACAACTTTTTAACTTAAAACCAGCTCCCCCCCCCAGCTTCTTGTGTATTTGTTTATTTATTTACTATTCCTCTAGGCAGGAAATGTGTCTAGATTTTTTTTACTGCGGTATCCCTAGCACCCAGTGCTGATGGATGGATGGCTGGAAGGAAGGAAGGAAGGAAGGAAGCAAGGAAGCAAGGAAGGAAGGATGAAAGGATGCCTCCAAAGCCTCAATTTCCTATTGACAAATGGGGTGGTGTACGGGATGGTGTCTGAGGGGCCCTTGGTGTTGACATCCTATTTCTATATCTTCGTAATTTTCCACTCGAATCCAAGTCCTTCTCAGCTGCCACTTCAGCAAGCAGACACCTGCTTTGGTGCTTTGATGGTCTGACCTTGCCAGGGAGCCTCTCTGTCAGGCCTGGATCCTAGCTTCTGCAGGAGACTGTCCCTCCCACTCTGAAACACCCTCCTCCCCTCCCCCATTTCCGGGATTCCCCAGCCCCACCATCAGCACCTCCAGACATCACTGCTTTTGGAGAAGAGGGAGAGACGGATAACCTCCGGAGCCATCCAGGCATAAGTCCCTGCAGCGCTCATCTTCGTGGTCTTGTGCCACTCGCGGGCGAGGCCGAAGTCCGTGATCTTGAGCACCGTGTCTGCGAGGTTGTGGTTCTCGATGGCCTCCAGAATAAGAACTGTGGGGCAGGAAGAAAGATGGGTCACCCCAACCTTCTGGGCTGCAGACCTGAGTGTCCTGCCCGCCTGCCTCAGCTGAAATCTCCTACTTGTTCTCTCCCTCTAACCATGAGTAACCATGAGTTACCCCCCTCTGCAGTAGGTCCTTTCCTGGTCTGGAATATCATGGATGCTTCCATGCCAGTCGGATCCCTGCCCCAAGCTCCCATGAAGGAGGAGGAGCTTCCTCTGGGTCTACTTCCCTCCTGATTCTAACCTGGGCTCTGGGGAGCTCTGTGAAATGTGGGTAGCCAAAGCCCAAAGCCTTGGTTCTCCTTTTTCAGGCCTTGAATTCTTGGCCACCAGTGAGGTGGGAACTAGACTCTGAGCAGAAGGGATGAACGTGGTTCTCCTTTGCCTTTGTCACCCCCTGTGGCAGACTGCATTCAGGGCCCCAGATCTACCCCTTTCTGCATCACCTTCTTCACCACCTGACTCTGCACTCCTTTCCACGGAAGGGGAAGAGTCTATTTCCTCCTCCTTTACCTTGGGTTGGCCCTAGGACTTGTTTTGGTCAACAGAACAAGGCAGAAGTGACAGAATGCCATTTCCAAGCCTAGGCCTTAAGAGGCCTCACCTATCTGCCTGCCATCACCACGAGACCATGCCTCGGCCAGCCTGCTGGTCCAAGGTAGATGGGAGGTACTCGGAGTCAAGTCTTCCCTGCTGAGGCCCGCCTAAGTCAGCTCACGCTCCAGCAGGCCCATGTGTGTGTGAGCAGCGATAAATGACATCAAGTTTTAAGACCCTGAGTTTTGGGGGTGGTTTGCTACGCAGCATTACTGTGACAAAGTCTGACGGCTATATCCCCCAAGCATCTTGAATGGTTCCAACTTGCTGTCTAGGGCTATTACTAACAACAATTATAATCATGGCTGGTGTTTATCAGCGGCCTATGATATGGCAGGCACTGTGCTAGGCCTTTACATGGACTATCTAGAAAGCAACCCATTTTATCGACTGGCAAACTGAGGCTCAAAGAGATGAAGTCCCTTGGCCAAGAGTGTATAGCTAGAAAACTGTGGGGCAAAGGCCTGACCTACATCTGTCATTAGAGCCCAATCTCTTAACTGCTATGATATTCGACCAGCATGTATCAAACAGGCCCCAAAGTGTACAGGCCTGCCTGGGCATGAATCCCAGCTCTGCCACTTATCAGCTGCATAACCTTGTATGATTTATTCTTCTTAACGCTAGGATTTCTCCTCTGTTAAGTGGGGATGGTAATAGTATTTACCTTATAGGGTTGTAGTAAGGTGAAGCACCAGTAGGCCCTTTAAAAATGTTAGCTATTATTATTAGTGTGTGATATGGCCATAGCTGGCCTTTACTTCTCCCCCCAGATCTTTGACCATTCCTGGTGACTTCTCCTGTCATAACAACAGTGAGCTAATTCTACTATCATCAAAGCCCAGAAGCCTCCCTCGACTCTCTAGCATGTGACTCCATGCTTCCCTTCTTGGGTCCCCACCTCTTCTGTTGGTGGGGTGACCCTGTGACAGACGGAACACACTATGGTCTTACATTTCATTTCTGCATCATCCCTTGCTTAAAATCTTCTGATGGCTTCCACTACGTAAAAAACAAAACAAAACCCCAAATCCTCATCATGGCCCCCAAGGTCATCATGATCTGGGCCCTGCCTACCTTTCTGACCTCATCTCCTACCCCTCCCTCGTTCCTCCTCTTCCAACCCCTCTGGTCTCCTGGCTGTTTCTCCCGCAAGGCATGCTCATTTCCACCTCAGGACCTTTGCTCTGCCCAGACCTTTGCAAGGCTGGGTTCTCTTTGTTCAGGTCCCTGCTCCAGTATTGCCTTCCCTGACCATCTGATTCAAAGAGCTCCTTCTGCCTGTTTTATTTTCTTCAGAGCCCCCTGATCTTATCTGGAAATTTTATCTACCTACCTACCTACCTACCTACCTACCTACCTAATATCAGTCATCTACTTCTGTTTACTAGACCATAACTTCTACGTGGGGAGATCTTGCCTGGTTCACTTCTGTAATCCCAGCGCTTAAGATAGGGCCTAGTATATTTAATTTTGCTTCAGAATTATCAGTTGAATGAACCAATGTACGAGCGACACCAGACGAGGGGCTCCTAGGGAAAGATGAATGGAGGAAGCTGTGCTGTGGAGGCCCTGTGATCTGTCCTGGGCATGGACTTGTCCCATTGACTGAGCAGGAAGCCCTGGCCTAAGGAGCCCCAACAACGCCACATCCAGGTGGCACTGGCTACAGGAAAACCTAGAGGCCTGGGGGCATGTCCTTACACCCCACCTTCAGGCTGTGAATCAGAGGGGTGAGGAAAGGCCAGGAAGGCACCCCAGCCTTCAAGGGGAGCATGCTGGTGGTCCTGCCTCTATTTGCCCAGCATGTCAGAGGAGTCTGAGCATCAGGGAGGCAGGAACCATCTGTGTCTGTCTTTGCTCAATTCCCTGGCCCCGCCACAGGGCTTGGCACACCTTTAGCACCTGGCAGCTTGGTTGGTGTACAAGTGTAAGGCCTGGAAGGTAAGGAAGACCACTCCCTCTGTTCTAGGGGCTTGCAGTGGTCGTGGCTCTGCATAGCAACAACATTGCAGAAATAGCGGGATGGATTCAAACACATTTCAGGGTGTGGAACTGACAGGAATCAGAAGAGATGTGGGAGTCCAAATGTGAGAACAAAGGGGAAATCCTCACATTTCCAGGGAGGGCAGGGAACATGCTGGCCTCATTCACTGTTGATCCCTCTCCTTAGCACATGACTTGGCCCAGCAAACACCAAATGAAAAATGAAAGAATAGATGCATGCAGAAATGAAAGGGAGTGAGATGGGGTAGAGGAAGCTTGGGAGAGCCAGGAAGGTAGGATTCTTCCCCCGCTATATCCTTAGGACGCAGGACTGGGTGTGGCACACAACAGGCGCTCCGGAAATGGGTGAGGCCACTGCGGTCTTGGTCCCTGTTGGGCTCCTGTTAATAGGTGCTCAACTAATACGTGCTGACATCATGAGAAGCTCCTTGATCTAGAGGTGGGTCCTGGGGAGCTTTCTCTTCCTGCTGGCCCCAGTCCCCATTCGACCAACCAATCAAGTTTTGAGAGCCTGTGATAAGCCAGGCAGCCTGGAAGCTTTTACATAAGGCACATCCCTTTCCCTCCTCCCTCACTCTGGCTGGGGCAGAGGCCTGAGAGGACTCCAGGAAGTGGTTCTCAACCCCGAGGAGACACTTGCCAATGTCTGGAGACAAGTTTTGGTCTTTGGTGGAGAATGTTAATGGCATCTACCAGCTAGAAGCCACGGATGCTGCTAAACAACCCACAAGAGAACTGCCTCCTACAATCATCCAGCCCCAAATGTAAATAGTGCCAAGGTTGAGAAACTCTGACTCCAGGCTAGATTCTTTCGGTCTCTGCCCGGTGGACCCTGGCATCATGGCTGGACAGTGAGTGCCATGAGGGCAGACCCTGTGCTGTCCATGCTAGGAGTTCGGGGCCTGTCACAGTGTTCATGGATACATACTTATTAAGCTACTGTGACTCTTAGCCTGGGAGACAGGCGGTCCTTCAACCTTTCCAAGCCTCCTTTTCCTCCCTCACTTGGCCCGGAAGGTATACCGCTGCCCCTTCTTGCCCTAGGCAATATCTTCTGGTGTCCCCATTTCCCACCACCTAGGCTTGACCTCCTAAGATTCGGTGGAAGCAAGTTTTGGGGGGAGGACACCACTTACTGTTGATGGACTTGAGGTCCCGGTGGATGATGGGCACAGGGGCATCATTGTGTAGGTAGTTCATGCCCCGGGCCACCTGCACAGCCCAGTTGACCAGCACATGAGGGGGCACCCGGCGGCCCGCCAGCACCCTGCTCAGTGCGCCCCCCCTGGCATACTCCATCACCAGGCAGAGGTGTGGGGGGCTGAGGCAGGCGCCTCTGAGGGCAATGATGTTGGGGTGCTTCAGGGCTCCGAAGAGCCTGGCCTCCTGGCGCACCTGCTCTGCTGTCACTGCCGGGTCCCGCTCAGGGTCCAGCCGGGCGGCCTTGACAGCCACCTCCTCGCCGCGCCATAGGGCCCGGTAGACCTTGCCAAAGCCCCCTACACCGATGATCTCTTCTAGCTGCAGCTCGTGGAAGGGGATCTCCTGGGGCAGCTGGAGGCCCGCGGGCGCGGCGGGTGCGCCAGGGGCTACGTAGTTGCTGGGGAAAACGCCCACACGGCCGCTGGGTAGCTGCCCGGTCCACCAGCCCTCGTCGCCCGACACCGCACAGTCCTGGGAAAGCACCTGGACGCGGTCGCCCCTCCGCAGGGTCAGCTCCTCATCGCCCGCCGCCTCGTAGTCGAACACCGCGGTCCAGACGGGCCCCGTGGGGGTCGTGCCCCACTCCTTGGCCGTCCCCCCCTCCTCCTCCTCCATGGGGGAGGGGCCGGGGGCTGCGGGAGGCCGCTTCACACAGGCTGCCCGCGGGATGCAGAGGGCGGGCCCCGGCGGCCAGGATGGGGGGCAGTCCCTGCGGGTTCTAGGGGGCTCCTGGAGGCCATGGCTGGGGGCGGGGGCCCTCCACAGGAGCAAGAAAAAGCCTCCTTAAAAGGGCAGGGTCGTCCCCTCTGATTCAGCTGCCCAGGCGGGGCGGGGTGCGGATAGGGTGGCGGGTTCACCTGTCTCCCCCAAATGTCAGGGCGCTAAGAGGGCCTGGCCGCGCGGCTCCCCAATTCCTGCCGGGGCCCGCCGGTGGGGGACGAGGGTGAGGGAAGCAGGCAGCCCCCTTCCCCACGCCTCTCACCCCGCGCAGCTCCACCGGCGGCCCCCGGCTCCGCATCCCGGGCCACGACCGCCGGGCGGGGTGGGGGTGGCGGGGCCCCGGGGGCGCCCGCCCCGGGATGGGGTGGCGCGCCCCTCGGCCTTCTCACGCGCGGGGCGGCCGGGCTGCCCCCATCCTCAGCACCTGCCTCCCGGTCGGCCCCAGCCCTGCCCCCGCCCGCGCCGCTTCCCGGGGCCGCCGGCGGTGCCTGAGTGACGTGCTCGCCGCCGCCGCCGCCGCCGCCGCGGTGCCGCCTGGGAGTTGTAGTCTCCGGCTGCGCGGCCTCGAGGCTGTTCCCCTAGCTTCCAGAGCCCCGCTGCCAGCCTCGGGCCGCAGTGGGGACCCCACGAGGCCGAAGGAATCCTCCCGAGGAGATAAGCTTGGCTTCGGACCCTCCCTGGGACTCGGTGGGCCAGATGCCGGGAGGAGGGAAGGAGGCGGGGGCCAAGCGCTCCTCACAGACCCTACGGGTCCGCGGCTCAAGATGGGGTTGACGGTGGCGGACCGGCTTCGCAAAGCGAAATAGAGGAGCTGCGTGAGTGGTGGTTACTGGCTCCAGCCTCTAACGCGGCTGGAGCACGATCCCCTTGGCTGCCCGTCCCCTCGGGCCCCGACCCGAGGTGCACGCCGGGAAATGTAGTCCGTTCCGGGACAGGCGCCGCGGGAGGCGGCCTCAAACGTTGGAGAAAGGTTGGTGGCTCCTGCCACCTAGGGGATTCGGCTGATGGCGAGGCCTCAGCAGGGAAGATTGGGCTGGCAGGACTTGTTCACTGTCCGTTGGGAAATCACAGCCATGTCTTTCCCCACCAGCTCTGGTTTCTTCCACCTCAGCAGTCAGAACTCCCCGCCTCTCGTAATAGGAACTTCAATCTATTGGGGCTTAATGCGCATCTTGTGCTAAGCGCTTTGCATGGTATCATCAAATTCTCGCAAAGCCCCCATTTTACAGATGATGCATTGAAAAGCAAAGTCACTTGTCCAAGGTCACAGAACTGTAAATGGCAAAAGCAAGCCTCAAAGGTAGGTTTTAAAATTAAAAACAAACATGATTTAAAAACAAACAAAACACTGCCTTCCCATTTAAAGAATGAGGATATTGAGTCCTGCAGAGGTTCAGTGACTTGCTCAAGATCTGTAAGCTTGTAAACAGCAAAATTCTGGGCCTTTTGAGTGGCCCGGAAGTCTGGAGGGAGGAGATAAAAGAGGTACCATGAGGTGCTCTGCTTCCCAAGTTCCAGACCCCGCCCCTGCTCCTGGGAAGTTGTTCCACTCTTAGAAGTGGGTACCTGGTCTCTTGTCTACCCATCAGGGAAACATAGGAACTATCAAGAATGCTTGTTTGAAGACAGAGTCCCCCTTTATTCTGAGTTATAGGCAGTTCTGCCATGAGTGATATATGCGTTCCCGAAAAACCCTGGAGTTCTACAAAACAGCTCACTAAACATAACAAGAATTTATGGGGAAGAAGAAAAAAAAAAACCCCAGGGTTAGATTGCTCAAAACACTGGCAACTTCATAATCAGAGTGCTACGAGACCAATAATGATTCTCAAAGAAATACTAGCACAGTTAAAATTCCACGGAGGTTTGCGCTTAGCAACATCTTCAGTGCCTTCTTTGCAATCTTATGGGGCTTGTGCTTCCTTCTCAGAGATGCTGGTCTGGATATATTAATTTCCTTTTCTTTTCTTTCCTTTTCTTTCTTTGAAAACTTTCTGGCTTTATTATTATTTTTTAATTTTTAAATTTTATTTAAATCCAAGTTAGTTAACATATAGTGTAACAATGATTTCAGGAGTAGAACCCAGGGATTCATCACTTACATAGAACACCCAATGCTCATCCCAATAAGTGCCCTCCTTAATGCCCATCACACATTTAGCCCATCCCCCCCCCAACACCTCTCAGTTCTCTGTATTTAAAGTCTCTTATGCTTTGCCTCCCTCTCTCTTTTTATCTTATTTTTCCTTCCCTTACCCTATGTTCATCTGTGTTGTTCTTAAATTCCACATATGAGTGAAGTCATATGATATTTATCTTTCTCTGACTGACTTATTTCGCTTAGCATAATACATTCTAGTTCCACCTATGTTGTTGCAAATGGCAGGATTTCATTCTTTTTGATCACCGAGTAATATCCCGTTGTGTGTGCATGAGTGTGTGTGTGTGTGTGTATGTATATGTATATATATATATATCTCACATGTAGATATTAATTTCTAATGGAAACCATTTGCATCAAAATTAAAAATCTGATTTAAGGTGTTGCCTTCATCAACCTGTCATTTTAATGTGAGAAAATATCATTGTGGTTTCTTCATCTGCATTCACAGAATTACCACATACCATAACATTGTAGCAAGCATTATGATCCTTGAAACCACTAAAACAAGTCACTGTGGATCTAAAGGAAGACAGTTCTGCAGATTTTTAGCTTTGTGTGTCTGTGTGTGTGTGTGTGTGTGTGTGTGTGTGTGTGAAGATCTTCTTTGATCACCAAGGCTTCCCTTTTAACTCTGAGAAAGCTTGTCACTGATTGCTTCAAAATATTAACTTCCCGGAGAAAAATTGCATATTAACCAACATGCTTCTGTTATGCCGACGTTGTTACTCTGTTTACCAACTGCTTATGGGTTCAAATCAGAGAGGCAGGTGGGCAGCGGAACACGTGGTTTCCCAGTGAATGCCTAGACTCAGGTGAGCAAGGAGCCTTGACTTGATTCTAAACCTGGTGGGTCCTGCAGTGGGAATGGGGAGTGGGATGGAATTTGTCAATTCCATAACAGATGGTTTGGATTTTGATTGGGATTGTAAATGAATAAGTTATTGATTTGGGGGAGAATTTGTGATTTAGTAATATTGAGCCTTCCATCTTAGACATAGGTTTGATTTTCTCCTGGGATATCTTGTACCTGTTTCTCTGGTTCACTCACTGGGACTTTACTATTTTTACTTATTTATTTATGACTTGGATCTTTTTTTTTTTCCCCCTAATCAGTTACTACTCTTGCATTTTTACTGCTGATCTTGGATCTGGCTACTTTGTTGAACTCACTCTTACTTGTTTTAGAATAGCTAGACAGCTAATTCTCCATACTTTCCTGGCTAGATGATCCTGTTAGGGTAACAAAATGCCAGTTTAGTTCTTTCCAACCTTTATAACTCATTTCTCACCGCTTCCCCTTTGGCGAAGAGTTTCAATACAATGTTATTGGTAGTGGTGATAATAGACAATTCTTGTGTTGTCTGAGATTTTTGAAGGATTAACGCTAAGGTTTCACTATGAGGTATGGTGTTTTCAGATTTCGAGTAGAAGTCCTTTATCAAATTCTATTTCTGATTTGCTAGTAGGTTTTTAACAAGCAGGTGTTGACCTTTACCAAATGCTTTTTATGCACTTATCAATGTGATCAGATGGTTTTTCTGCCATCTACATTATTCTTATGGGAAATCATTTACCTTATTCTGCAATCTGGAATGGCTTGTGATATATTGGAGTTACCTGCTCTTGAGACATTTGGGGGAAGTTGACCTTAAGATCATCCATGCATGACGCCTTTTTCGTAGGTCTCTGACTATGATTTCAACTTCTGTGGATGTTGGTTTATTCAGATTTATTGCTTTTTCCTGGAATAATGTTTGTAATTTATATTTGCCTAGAACAATATTTTATCTAGGACTTCAGATTCATTGGCATAACTAAGCCATAACATTCATTGGCATGATGTTTTTTATGATTCATTTGCATCTGAAGGTATATTTTCTTCGGTTTTCCTGATATTCATTTGTTTCTTCTCTTATTTTTCTGGATCAATTGCCCCAAATTTTATAGTTTTATCAGTCTTAAAAAAACAAACAAACAGCTCTTGGTTTGCTGATAATCTTTCCTACTTATTTGGGGGGAAGGTTATTTCATTAATTTCTGCTTTGTTGATTCACTGCCCTCCCCCCATTTTAGTGTTTATGCTGTATTCTCCAGGCTTCGGTATGGGGTGCTTTCTTTGTCATTCAGTTCCCCAAAGATGTAATGTCAGATTATTTCCACCAATTATTTAGAAATGTATTTTTGAACATATGCATACCTGGATTGTTCTTTGGTTGTCTTTTTGCAGTTGATTGCTAATTTTATTCAATGAACATGTTCTGCACGATATAAATCCTTAGGAATGTGCTGAGATTTCCCTTTTGACCTAATATGTGGAGGTTTTTTTGTTTTGTTTTGGAAGTGTTCTGTATGTTTTTAAAGGATGTTTTAAAGGATACTGGTTGTTGGGATCAGAGAGCTGACTATGCAAGTTTATTAATTCTCTAATTCTTGTTCCTTACTTTTTTTTTTTTCTGTTTGATATTTTGCCTTCTGGAAGGTATAATAAACTCTCTCATTATTAGTGACAATATGTTAGTTTCTCCTTTTAGGTGTATCAGTTTTTGCTTTACATATTTTGAAGTTATATTGTTATGTGCATGAGGATTTATTATATTAACATGACATCAGTGAATTATTCCTTTCCTCAGTATGAAATATCCTTTGTTTTCCTTCCTTATGATTTTTGCTTGTATTGCTTCCTTTTCTTTTTCTTTTCTTTTTTTTTTATTTATTTTTGGGACAGAGAGAGACAGAGCATGAACGGGGGAGGGGCAGAGAGAGAGGGAGACACAGAATCGGAAACAGGCTCCAGGCTCCGAGCCATCAGCCCAGAGCCCGACGCGGGGCTCAAACTCACGGACCGCGAGATCGTGACGTGGCTGAAGTCGGACGCTCAACCGACTGCGCCACCCAGGCGCCCCGATTGCTTCCTTTTCTTAACATTTCTCATTTATTCATTCATTCTTCTTTTTTTTCTTGAGAATTGATTTTACCATACTGTTTTATTTCTTTTTTAAAAAATTTGTTTACATGTATTTACTTTTGATAGAGAGAGACCGAGAACAAGTGGGGGAGGGGCAGAGAGAGAAGGAGACACAGAATCCAAAGCAGGCTACAGGCTCTGAGCTGTCAGCACAGAGCCCAACATGGAGCTTGAACTCACAAACCGCAAGATCATGACCTGAGCCAAAGTCGGACGCTTAGCCGACTGAGCCACCCAGGTCCCCCATACTGTTTTATTTCTGACCACTATTAGCAGTAACTGGTATAAAGCTATTCTTTTGTGTCATTTTTTTCCTCCCATATCTCCCTTCTTACTTCTATCTCTTCTTCCACCTTATAGACACAGTTTCTAATGTGTTTAATTTCTGATTCTTGGATATGTCTATATTCCTAAAAAGATGTATAGTGCTTTATGTATTTTTTTGTTTTTCATATGTTTTTAATTTACAAAAATGGTATTAAATAAATTTCTACTTCTTTTTGCTCCATGTTTTTTTTTTTAATTTTTTTTAACATTTATTTATTTTTGAGACAGAGAGAGACAGAGCACGAACAGGGGAGGGTCAGAGAGAGGGAGACACAGAATCCGAAACAGGCTCCAGGCTCTGAGCTGTCAGCACAGAGCCCGACGCGGGGCTCGAACTCACGGACCGCGAGATCAAGACCTGAGGTGAAGTCGGCCGCTTAACCGACTGAGCCACCCAGGCGCCCCATCCATGTTGTTTTTTTTTATTTAATTTTTTATTTTTAAAAATTTATATCCAAATTAGTTAGCATATAGTGCAACAATGATTTCAGGAGTAGATTCCTTAGTGCCCTTTACCTATTTAGCCCTTCCCCCCTCCCACAACCCCCCCCAGGAACCCTCAGTTTGTTCTCCATATTTATGAGTCTCTTCTGTTTTGTCCCCCTCCCTGTTTCTATATTATTTTTGCTTCCCTTCCCTTATGTTCATCTGTGTTGTCTCTTAAAGTCTTCATATGAGTGAAATCATATGATTTTTGTCTTTCTCTGACTGACTAATTTTACTTAGCATAATACCCTCCAGTTCTATCCACAGTGTTGCAAATGGCAAGATTTCATTCATTTTGATTGCTGAGTAATACTCCATTGTGTGTGTGTGTGTGTGTGTGTGTGTGTGTGTGTGTGTGTATGTATACACCACATCTTCTTTATCCATTCATCCATCGATGGACATCCATCGATGGCTCTTTCCATACTTTGGCTATTGTTGATAGTGCTGCTATAAACATTGGGGTGCATGTGCCCCTTTGAAACAGCATACCTGTATCCCTTGGGTAAATACCTAGTAGTGCAATTGCTGGGTCGTAGGGTAGTTCTATTTCTAGTTTTTTGAGGAACCTCCATACTGTTTTCCAGAGTGGCTGCACCAGCTTGCATTCCCATGCTCGATATTGTTTTAAGACCATATCATGTTATTATTTATATGTCTGGTTCATGGCTTCTTTTTAAAAAGATTTTATTTATTGGGGCACCTGGGTGGCTCAGTCGGTTAGGTATCCGACTTTGGCTCAGGTCATGATCTCAGTTCGTGGGTTCGAGCCCCATGTCATGCTCTGTGCTGACATCTCAGAGCCTGGAGCCTGCGTCGGATTCTGTGTCTCCCTCTCTCTGCCCCTCCCTGCTCTTGCTCTATCTCTGTCTCTCTCTCCCAAAAATAAATAAGCATTTAAAAGTTTTTTTAAGATTTTATTTATTTATTTTTTAAGTTTCTGTATTTAGTTTGAGAGAGAGCACAAATACACAGGTAGGGAAGGGGCAGAGAGAAAGAGAGAGACAGAGAGAGAGAGAGAGAGAGAGAGGGAGAGAGAATTCCAAGCAGGCTCCATACCACCCGTGCAGAGCCCCATGGGGGACTCATGAACCATGAGTTCACGCCCTGAGCCAAAGTCAGATGCTTCACCCAGGAGCCCCAGATTTTATTTATTTTTAAGTAATCGCTACACCCAACTCGGGGATCAAATTCACAACCCCAAGATTAAGAGTTGTATGCTAGGGGCGCCTGGGTGGCTCAGTCGGCTAAGCGTCCGACTTCAGCTCAGGTCACGATCTCATGGTCCGTGAGTTCGAGCCCCGCGTCAGGCTCTGGGCTGATGGCTCAGAGCCTGGAGCCTGCTTCCGATTCTGTGTCTCCCTCTCTCTCTGCCCCTCCTCCGTTCATGCT